>NC_090819.1:14431899-15115233 GCF_000390325.3 Nicotiana tomentosiformis
TAGGAAGCCATCTTTTTTCTTCACAAATAACACTGGATCACACCCCAGGGTGAAACACTAGGTCGAATAAAACTCTTATCTAAGAGGTCTTGTAACTGCTTCTTGAGTTCATTTAGCTCAGATGGAGCCATTCTGTAAGGAGGAAACAAGATTGGTTGAGTTGTTGGCAATGTGTCTATGCCAAACTCAATCTCCCTATCTGGTGGTATCCCTGGGAGATTATCCGGGAACACGTCTGAAAACTCTTTCACAATCGGTACTGATTTAAGCACTGGGGAGCTAACTTTCATATCCCGCACATGTGTAGATACGCCAAACACCCACTGCTCACTAGTTTTCAAGCCTTAAGGTAAGAAATAAACTTACCCACAAGCGTACCCACTTCACCTCTAATTATAATTGGATCTTCCCCAATAAATGAGAATTTAACCGTCTTCACATGACAATCAACTGTAGGCCTGTAGCATGACAAGAAGATAACTAGTCCATGCCAGTTGTGATGTCAAAGTCTACCATATCTAACAAGCTCAAATCGGCTAATGTCTCTCGGCCCTGAACTGTGATGATGTAGTTTCTGAATATATACTCAACTTTAACAGATTCCCCTATAGGTGTGGAAACCTCAAACGGAACCCTTAATTTTTCTGGTGCTTTTCCAAACTCGACACAAAAATAAGGAGACACATAGTAGAAAGTTGAACAAGGATCAACTAATATATAAGCAAGGCCACCACAAACCGAGAGAATACCTGTAATAACTCTATTAGATTCCTCAGCATTCTACATGTCTAGAACTGCATAGAATCTGGCTGGTCCGCCTCCTCCCTGAGCTCCACCTCTATTGGCACCACGCCTAGTCTGAGTATTAGATGCCCGAACTTGAGGATGTGCATCTATAGAATTACCCATGGATGTTACATGTCTGGTTGGAGTTTTCCCCGGAGCTTGTCCAAGTAGTGGACAACCTCTCTTAATATGACCCAGATCATGGTAGTGGAAACAACATTTTTGACCCAAAAGGTATTTCCCTGGATGTCTTTTGCTGCACGAAGGACATATAGGATAGGAGAACCGAGGTTGGCCCTGACTAGTTGAACTTTGCCCCTGAGGGGCCTGGCCCTTACTTTGCTGGCCATGTTTGAGTGGAGCTGGATAAGGAGATGAGTGATTCGTTGATTGAATGTGAGCTGAATGATTCATATTCTTACCCCCCAACTAAAAATCCACTATAAATACTTGTTGTTCTAGCCTTCTTGTTGTTATCTCTAGCTTCCCTGGCGATTTTATCAAAAGCCTCCTTACGCGTAGCGATATTGACAACCTGAAGATAAGTCTTGTCATCCTGATATGAAATTATATCTTTTGCCATATGTGGATTCAAACCTTCAATGAACCTTCTCACCTTTTCTCTCTCTGTCGGTATCAAATTAGGTGCATACTATGCCAATTTTGTAAATTCCATCTCATATTCAGTCACTGATATGGTACCCTGTTTAAGATGTTCGAACTGACTTCGGAGCTCATCCATCCGACTGCTAGGCAAAAACTCGGCCTTGAAAGCTTCTTTGAACTGGGGCCATATAAGTGGCGGTAATGTAGAATCTCTGGCCTTTTTGTAACCTCTCCACCATTGTCCTGTTGCACCCTTCAATCGAAACCCAATCAACTTTATGGCTTGTGTTTCAAGACAACCTAAATAAATAAACATTTCCTCTATCTCTTCCAAAAATAACATTAGTTCATTTGGTTTATTGGTACCATTATAAGTAGGAGGGTTTAATCCCAGAAAGGCATGTGGATCAATTTTTCCTGTTGGTAACTGCACTGGACAATATTTGCAGGGACAACTGGTAGTGGTACCTTGAGTGGAGCTTGAAAATCATCTCCTATAACCTCTTCATCTGAATCATGAGGCTCCTCAGGAGGAGCATGAACAGGTGCAGCCCGACCACCAGTCGGAGGGGCTAGGGACTCAAGAAAGTCCAAAATTCTGTCAATTCAATTATCTTGTTGATGTGGTGGTACCCGATCATTAACAACCTGCTGAGGTGGAGCTTGTGCTTGTCTTGTGGCCCTACCACGAGCCTGATTACCTCTGGCATTTTCACCTCTACCACCAGTATTTTGATCTATACCTCTACCTCTATCATGTCCTCTAACTGCAGTTGGTGCTATTAGTGCGGCATGCACCTTTGGTGCTGCTTCTTGATGATTAGCAGCTAGTTTCTCAACATTATTAGCAGCACAGGATGAAGTTGATCTTATTCTATCCATCTTGTTTGTGCTGAAATGAGAGATAAATGAGTGTTAGAATTCTGAAACGTTTAGCTCTAACGCACGATATAAGAGTAAAAGGAGATAAAGAAAAAAACAGTTCCTAACATGTCCTGCAGCCTCCCAAATATAAGTATGGTTCAATACATACGCATATTTGAGACTCTGCTAGACACGGCTCATGACTCCCTAGAACTCCGTAAACCTGGCTGCTCTGATACCAACTTGTCACGCCCCCAAACTGGTGTGGGATATGATTGGCATTCAACCCTTACCACTCGTTGAGTGAACCCTTACCACTCATTGAGTGAACCTTGTACTATTTGTATCAAACTTCAAGTTCAATAGCAAAGAAACTAACATGCTTATATATTAATTCTAATCAAATTGTAGCTTTTAAGCTGACTGATAAAATATAATAAATAAAGGGTAAATCCTAAAATATTTTAGTACTGACCCACTAACAAGTCATGAGCCTCTAGAATCTGAAAATAAAATTTAAAATACATAGCCTACGGGGGCATCCCCCGAAAATAAAATAAACATAAAAAAGTTATAAATAATAGTCTCAAAAGGGTCCGCTACTACTGGGATGAATGAACGGAGTCTGTAAACTGAATCTAGAATATCTCCTCTAGCCACGTGCCTCATTACCTGCATCCTCAATACCTTCCACACGACGTAACAGGCCCAAACGGGCTAAGTACCACCAAAGGATACCCAGTAAGTCTCATAGGCTACCTCCTAAAAAAGCGGAGCGAGACCTCTGGAAAATATAAGAAAGAAAAGGGATATACGGAAAATCATATAAATCATAAAAAATATTACAACCAAGTAATAATCTGAAAACTGAAACTGCAAGCTAAACTGTAAGCTAAAACTAAAACTTAACGTAAAAATTGAGCCCATAACTGATATCTGAAATAGAAACTGAGTTATATATATTTTAAGATATAACTTTGCATAGTTAATTGTTACACATAATGACTATGCGTACGTGAGCATCTAGGGACATGTACGGGGGAGTGTCGGCCTATCTCCCCAACAAACAGTTGGCACCTGCGAGCGTGGGGTAGGTAATCCTAACATCATGGCACTCACACTGGGGGAGGTTGGCCACTTCTCCCTACTGAATATTATAATTAAAGGCACATAACAATTGGTAATACACATAAGCATGTATTCATGTCACATATAATGTCGTACTGAATAAGAATAAGTGAACTGAGCATTGGATCACGAGAAGAGATGACTTAGCTTTAGCTAACATATGGAGCTCAAGGGTTATAATGAAATTCCCTACTAGGAAAGTAAACCTCAACTCACTTTAAAACTTTAGCTGCAATTCGTCTTTTCAAGTTTTTCGAGTATTCGACAACGCGAAATCTACAATAATAGGCTTAACCATGTCAATTCATAAGCTATTAAGTTTTACTTGTTGTTACTTAGCTATAAATCTAGAAACTCTCACCTCACTGATTCAAGTAAAGTTTTCAACTAAATATTTTCATTCTTCCACAAAGGCATATAGATGACGAGGCCATGAATTCAAGTAAACTGATTTTACAAAAAGATAAAGTGACCTCATTATAAATCCTTGGTTCTAGACCCATAACATCAATTATGTATTCTACAATTAAATACTAGATATAGAAGAATCTCTCACTTAACTTTGGCACTAACTAAACTATAAACTTTTATCATATGGGCATTCAAAGAAAACTTCTCTGCCATGACTAGAAAATATGAACCTGAAAAGCTCTATCAATTTATTTCAATGAATACTTAAACTTACGTATAAAAATAATTTCATAGAATGAGAACTTAAGGGTTTCGACTAAATTTTCACCTAGCGATAATAACCATAGGAAATTTGGAAGAATTGAATACCTGGGTTTCGAGAATGGCAAATTGCAAAACCTTGAATTTTTTTTATGGCTTTATACGTTCTCTGTGTTGCCTAACTCCTAAAGCAATTAAATTGCTTTGATTTTCTTGCTAAAACCTCATTTTTCCCTCTTTACTTTTTCAGACAAAGACCTTTACCAACCTTTCTCCCGAACAAAAACTTTTACTCCTCTAATTTCCTTTGGCTTCGGTCTCACTAAGTCTTTTTTTCTTTTTCTCTTTTTGCTTTTTAATCATTGTAGTTGCTACTTGTTATTATTAAGCAATATGTATTTAAAAACTAGCGAAATGGGGCATTACAATATGTATAGTATAAGTGTGTGGCTTTTATATTAATAAACTTGAAAAACTTTTATTTTAAGTTTTAACCTTAGTCTTCTTAAGCGACTTAGGAAAAAAAACTTTGGAGAACGTACTTTTGTTATTTGTTTGTTTTTTTTTCTCCGGACAGTTCTTGAAGTTCAGACTCCAATAAGACCACTATAAGTTCGAACTGCAATTTTATGATAACCATGAAAGACAATGCAATAGCAATTTTCTTCGCTTTGCGAAGAAGAAAAGCATAATCGGCTCCAAATATGAAACTTAATTATCCTCCCTAATCAAATTTTAACTTAATTACATAGTTATATACAATTTATCAATTATATACAAATTAGTTTTAAATTAGTATCCCTTGATTGTGGCATTTTAATTTAGTAAATTCCTAAAAATCCTCACAATTCCTTAATTACCCAGACAAACCCCAATCTTTCTAAAGGATTTTCTTCTTTCTCTCTTTGAAATCAACCCTCTTTCTACACCAATTTCTACAAGATTTTTTCTTCTAAAGCTCATAATTTTCTATAACAATTGCGAAATTAATATTTTGTCGATTTGAATTTCGCCATGGCTGGAGTTTGGAGCTTTTCCGGGCTTCCCCTTTTCTTGTTGGTATTCCGATGGCGGGCTAGCAGTAGATGTATATTAATTATTTGGTTGTATTGTTCAAATTGAAATTGTCAATCAATAAATTTTGAAGGTGTTTGACTCTCCACCATTGACAACCATTAAAAAGTTTTGAAACTTTGAATTTTAATTCGGTTTTTCAAAAAATATTGTTTGTTTGGATTGGGTGTTATTGCAAACGATTGGGCATATTTTATGGAGTTTATATCTCGATTTTGAGGGTATTTGGTGAAGATTAGATTTGATTTGGCTGAATTTTCATATTGAAATTCGAAAAAGAAGTAGAAGAACACACCATATACAAAATATATACAAATTATATACAAAATACATACAAAAGATATATTGTATAAAATTTATATAAAAATTATATTTAAGTTGTATGATGTTGTAGTTATATTTAACTGGGTAAGAATGATGTATGAAAGTTGTAGATAAGTTGTATAGTGTATAATTAGTTGTTTGAAATTTATTTTTAGTATGTATGTAGTTGTAGATATATCAAATTTTATATTAAATTTGTATAAAATTTATTTTTATTTGTATGTTGTTGTGTCATATATTATTCTTTTCTTAAAATAGGCAATTATGGCAAAAAGAGAGAAGAGTTGTGCTAATTATGGCTTAAAATAGGTAACACACAACTGGAAGAAGTCTTATTTAGATGGAAAGACAATTTGAACTTCGTTCTCTTCAGTTACGCCATTTTTCAAGCAAAGAATCCCCTAATTTAAGGTACTAATAATATATTGTATATAAATTATAAGAAAAACATGTTTAGGGCGGGTAATATACATAACTTGGATAATTTTAGTAAATAAATTTTAAATATTGTATAGGACGGAAAAAATCCCTTAATTTATCTTTGGTATTCTCCAATTGGTGCTCTATGTAATATACAAAAAAGAAAAAAAAACATCGTTAAACTTCATGTCATAATCTTGGACGATAAAAAAAAAAATGCTTTGTGGAACTAACTGAAGAATAGATAAGTGACATTGTGAGATTGGTAAATTGGTTTGTTCGAACAAAGAAGCAGAATTGTTGCAGAAGAAGAAAAAGCGCAATATAAGAAGATAACAGCGAAATGGCTAAATTTTGAAATACTTTGTGAAGTGTGGCTGTGTTGTGAAGAGAAAAACTAAAGGTGGTTACATGGTGTCATTTCTTCCCAATAAACTCGTAAGGGAGAAACTGCATAAATAGGACACTTTGGTGTCACTATTGATTTCATCACCTCGGTTAAAAAAGCCTTGAGAAACTAGCCTCCACCAGAATTTTGGGAAATGCTCTTGGCCAAAATTTTTGATATTTGCCATAAAAATATGGCAACCACCAGAAATTTTCATATGGTGGTCATAAGAATTTGTCACAAAATATAGCAATTGCAAGAAATTTTTATATGCTGATGTGGCAATTGCCAGAAATTTTCATATGAGGATCATCAAGATTTGCAAAAAAACATGACAATTGCCAAAAAAAAAAAAAAAAAAAACCGTATCGTAATCACCAAGATCTGCCACAAGACATGGCAATCGTCAGAATATTTCATATGGAAAATTTTCTGGCAGCAATTTCAAAATTCTGACAGCGGAGCTATTTAACCAAAATTTTCTTATCGGGGTCAAAATGTAGAAGGTTCTAAAAAGGTCCATCTAGCGTAATCTCGGAAGTCGTAAAAGGACTTCAATGGGCCCATACTCATGTTCAAAGCCCACATGTCTATGGGCCTTCAAGTAGGCTAGCCCAATAAAGCCTTCTAGTCCAATATACATCATCTGCTGAAGTAGCAATTAGCAAAAAACAATAAAATTTTAGGATTTCTTTTGCCATATTATATTGGATCTTTACACAAACAACCGGCCATATTCACTATTTTTACTTATTCTAATCATATACATAGATTATATATTGATTATACACATATAATACATAAGTTATTCATATATTATACATTCGCTGATTATATTTAGTTTAAGCGGTTTGGGTTAATTTTTCTATTATATTAAATCAGACCTAGGCCGAAGAAGCAAATCTGTTATATATCACGAGTACCTTGTGTTAAGATGCTTTCAAACAAAGAGATGACTTTAAAGGGAAAATCTTTAATTTCCATAAATTGTTGCTGGAAAAATAAGAAGAGCAAGAAAAAGCAAAGTTTGTTACTTTCTAAAGCAATAAACTTTCCAGAAAAACAACGAATCCATTCCTAAACGCTGTTTGCAGTTAACAAATATAACAAATTTCAGAAAAGTTTAAATTTGCTAACAACAGCTAAAGTAGTAATCATACGGTCAAATTTCTATAACAGCTTCGTTTGTTCCGTATATTTTTTAATGTTATAGCGAAGTGTTGTTATATAGAACATATATTATAACATAACATGAAAATTGGTTGCGGAAAAACTTGGCTTTTATAGTGAAGTGTTGTTATATAGGGATGTTGTTATAGAGATGCGTGACTGTATATCTAAACTAAGTTCATTAAATAACAGTCTAGGAAACTTTCACACATTAAAAGGGTTAACTTTTAACATACTTTATATAACTGTAAGCACCAAATATGGAAACTAAAATTCCCAATCTAAAATTATGATGAAAGCTGCTTTATGTATTTTGTTCCTTGCAAGACATCATGGACCATCTTCTACTCCATTTTTTTCTCATCTAAATTTAACTTTTTCTTTTAGAGGATAATTTCGCGAATGATTATTTAATTTTCAGCTTTTTGCACTAAAATCACAAAAATAATTACTTATTTTTTTGAAAAATTAACTCAACTATTCGTATCACAAAAATAAAAATGAAAAATGATATATTGGGTCACCAAAAGAGCAAATTGGTTGCTACGAGGACCAGAGATAGGTGGGTGTGATTCGACTCCATTCGTCCGAAAATTAAACTATGCATATAATTTTAATTTTTTTAATGTAGATTTCCCTTAACTTCTTCGCGTGTTTGCTTTTTTTAATTTTTTGAATTCTCTTAGTGAAAATTCCGTTTCCGCTACTAATTGCCACTTGTATAAAATTGTCATGTCAGTATAAACCCATCAGCAATTCACTGTAGATAATACCCACGTAAAACCACTAAAAAGAGAAGTAATTTTCCGGCTAACCTAATATCCGATGTCTTTCACCATGCTGCATTTCATGAGTTATTTATTTATTTTTTCAGTGAGCTAAAAAATGAATTATTGTAAATGGTGCCAAGCGAATATTATGTAAGGTGAATTGCTGAAGTGCCAAGTTACTTTTTAGGCTCTCTTTTTGTAGATATATTAAGTTATTTTTCTGTTACAAAAGTTTGTTTTATTACTTTAGCACAAAAAACTTATAGTTAAGTAATCATTCCTTCACTTATAAATCATCTTGACACAACAAACATTCAGCACAAACTTAGAAGAGTTGGAGAAAAAATCAAAGCGTAAGTAAAGACTTTGAGAATATGGAGATTAAGGTGGAAAATGAGACATCACAAAATCTTGATAATGAAGAGAAATCTCCCCTCCTAGAAAACTTAGCCTTACCAGAAGTACAAAAAAACCTTATACAAAAAGCAATAACTCAAACATTTCAAAGTACAGCCCATTTAGCCAATCTTCTACCTACTGGCTCAGTTCTTGCTTTTCAACTTTTGTCACCTATTTTTACAAACCAAGGTGAATGTGACAAAATTGGCAAATCCTTAACTGTTGCACTTGTAACACTATGTGGACTATCTTGTTTCATATTAAGTTTCACTGATAGTTTTACAGACAAGAAGGGGAAAATTTGCTATGGATTCGCGACGATACGTGGTTTGTGGATAATTGATGGATCAGCAAAAATTCCACATCAAATTGCAAGAAAATACAGGCTGAGATTTATTGATTTTATGCATGCTTTTATGTCAATATTGGTTTTTGCAGCTGTTGCATTTTTTGATCAGAATGTGGTGAATTGCTTTTATCCAAGACCTTCAGATCAAATAGAGGAGTTGCTTACTGCTTTGCCAGTTGCAATTGGAGTCATTTGTAGTATGTTTTTTGTGGTTTTTCCCACACAGCGACATGGAATTGGCTTTCCACTCATTTCTAAGTAGGGCATCCTAGTGCACGTAGCATTCCGTATTCACGCAGAGATTGGGTAAGGGCCGCACCCCATAGAAATATATAGTGTAGATAGCATATCCTAATGTAAGCATTAGTGGCTGCTTCCACGACTCGAACCCTGACTTTTTTTTTTTCTTGTAATGGCTTGGCGCAGGTGTTCGTTATTCTGTTCTTGTTTTTGAATGAGAAATTCAGTGGTGTTAATTGATTTTTTTCCATTCATGTAAAATGAATCATCATTTCATGTACTTTTGATTCCTTCTTGAAATATGGAGCTGCGGCAGAGGACTTTTTCATGAGTTTAAGCAACAATCTTTGAGAATTGGTAATGCTTGCAATAGCCTTTATGAAATTCAAAGATAACATGTGGTTCAAAAATCAACAAGTGTATTTTGATCTATGTTGCTTAGAATTTTTGAAAATATTTTCGGGTGCATGTTGGGTCCATCTAAAATAATGTATTTTTGGAGGATTCGACACGGGTGCAACAGCATTTTGAAGAACCCCTAAAATAGTATTAGTTCAAAAACTTGAAGGAATCATTTAAGTAGATGCGGATAGGGGGTCAAACTTTTAAAGTTTTTAACATTAAACTTATTGTATTTTTAAATTTATGGGTTTAAATCTATCATTTGCTGTAATTTTAGTGATTTTTATACATAAATTTATGTCAAGTGCCGTTACTATAGGTCCGCCCCTGCACTCAACGTAACTATGCATCAAGTTAGTTTTAAACTAAGGGGCGGAGCCACAATATTGGTTGCAGATTCGGCCGAACCCGTAACTTTTGTTCAAGTCCCTGTATTTGTATTAAGAAATTTAATAAATATGTAAAAATTATTAATTTAAAATTCAATAACTTAAAATAATTATAATCATGAACTCATAAGATTCATATTATAGCTCCGCCTCTGTCTAAACTTTAACTTTCATACGTTTATCCATCATGTCAGCCTTTTGCAAATCATCTTGTATGCATCCATTAATCATTTCCCCGAGAATACGGCAGCTATATGTGCACGCCTACTCTCTTGCAAAAGTATAACCTCAACATACTAAGGGTTCGTTTGGTAAATTGAATAAGCAAAAATAATTATGGGATAAAAATTTAATACCATTTTATTTCTTATTTGGTTACTAATTTTAGGATAAGCAAAAAATTTCCTACATTTTGTATTACCCGCCAGAGGGTACAATAGTAATCTAGGATAAATTATCCCTGAATAAAATAATAAAATTGACAATTTCGAGATTAATATAAAATATCAAACAGTCAATAAGAAATAATACCAGGATAACTAATTCTAGCATAATTAATCTCAGTAAAACTAATCGCAACATAATTTGATAACTTAAATTTAAAAAAGCAACAAATAATCAGATACAATAAAAATACATTTATAGTGTAAAAATTATTGGGCAAGTTACACATTTGGTCAGTCGATCAAAATAATTATATCCGCTAGTCAAATATACAAAAATTATACAACGATTGTATAAAATATTTATATTATAATCTATGTTTTACATTAATATATAAACAATAAATATTTACGGGCTATTTTTTAGAGCGACCATACTGTATAATTTTTCCAAAAATATTTGCACTGTCATTGTATATAATAGTCCCATAAGATTGGGCCTCAATAGGGGGAGCCTGCTTGCTCAACAGAGGCCCAAATGCTCATTGCATGTAATGGAACAGTAAACCCAAGCTTTATGGGCTTTAACCCAGTACGAGTTATCTTTGCCCAGGCCTGGTCAAAAGCTCATGTTTCGTGATAATAACTTGGTTAAGCTTTATAGTTTTAGTCGATCTAGTTAGTAAGTAGAGTCGGATTCGGGATTTAAACTTTATGAGCTTAACTTTATAAGGTTCTTAGTATTAAACTTATTTTCTATTGACTGTTGCAATTTTAGTGGATTTTTACGTATATATTTATGTTTCGCGTTGAAAATTATGAGTTTAATTGAACTCGTCGTGATAATGCTATATCCACCAGAGGATTTGCATCTATACCCAGTTTTTGGGTCACATTTTAATCTATACCCGCTTTACGAAAAAAATTGTAAGCGTACCCACTTTTCGGGTAACTTCAGGTATACGGGCCTGAAGTAGCAAAAATTTATGTCTGAAGTTTGAACTTCGGAATTTTTTACCTGAAGTGTAGCCTTATCAAAGCAAAACTTCAGATATTTTTGCCTGAAGTTTGGCCTGACTTGCAAAAGCAATCACGTAAACTTCAGTTCATAGTGCAAGGGAAAATTTCAGTTTTCTCTCACTTAATAGTACAAACTTCAGACAAATTAGTCTGAAGTTCTTCAATTTATAGTGCAAACTTCAGGAACTTGAATTCATAGTGCAAGGGCAAACTTCAGTTTTTCCTCACTTTATAGTGCAAATTTTAGATAAATTAGTCTGAAGTATTTTAATTTGTAGTGCAAACTGCAGGAACTTCAGTTCATAATGTAAGGGCAAACTTCAGTTTCCCCTCACTTCATAGTGCAAACTTTAGACAAATTAGTCTGAAGTTCTTCAATTTATAGTGCAAACTTCACGAACTTCAGTTTCATAGTGCAAGGGCAAACTTCAGTTTTTTCTCACTTTATAGTGCAAACTTCAGACAAATTAGTGCGAAGTTCTTCAATTTGTAGTGCAAACTTCAGGACAAATTAACTTTTTAGTGTAACTAAGAGCTGGTTTGGCATCACATTGGGCTTTACCTCATGGGGAATTCTTCATGTTCTTCATACTGGATTTAGAACTTCTGTATATTCAGTATGAGATAAACACATAACAAGATGAACTAGAGAGTATCTGTTGCGCTCTCGATGCATTTGGATTTGTATCTCGAGCTTGCAAAATAAAGAATTGTAAAATTTGCAGAAGCCCACGTTTTACCTTCTGTTTACAGGGTTTCTGAATTCATGACAGTATATGATCAAATGTAGGTTAAGTTGTTAATTTGACTTCATATTTTATTAGTGAATATATTAAAGTAGTGGTTGAAAAGTTAATTTGATAGACAAGAAGAGAAGGAAGAAAGGAGCGCATAGGTCATGAGGAAGAAGAGGATGCGTCTGAAGTTGTTAAAATTCGGGTATATGTTAAATAATTTTAAAAATATAAATATATATTAAATGTGGGCGACTAAATATGGCGCCCCGTACAATTTTTACGCATCCACCCGTGTTAACAAGATACACGAACCATTCCGTCTGATTTTAGAAATGTCCATTGTTCACCCGCTAGCTCTTTCCTTTTTTGTCCGGGTAAATTTGCTTATATTGTCGATCACAATTTTTTTTTTTATCTAGGTAAATTTGCTTATATTGTCGATCACAAATTCAAATAAAGAAAAAGGGTTGCAAGAAAAGTTGATATGAATTATCAATCAATGCAAAAAGATTTCTAGGTAATTGGTGCAAATCTGTTATCCTGAAGCTCCTCATCATTGTTAAACTGATAATCAAGTTAGAATCGCAAAAATCATCAAATGGAGCATATCCTAGGTCGTCTGGTTTGAAAATAAGTATTGCATGGATTGCAGTAAATGAATTATAATGCGAAGATTAGTAATATAGGGATTATAATAAAAAAAATATTTTTCTTATATGTTTTTAAGAAATCTGAAGAGTGAGGCCATACTTATCATTTTATCTTCATCAATGCACTTATTTTCATATTTATTCTACATAAAATAATATACAAATTTAGGCTTAATTTATTAAAGTATTTACGGCAAAAAAACAAAACAAAAAAAAGCAACTAATTAATGTACGTATATAATATTACAAAGCTTTATGTGTTGACTATGAGCCTATTGGATGTGTTTAAAAGCTGGTCAAACTAAAAAAAGTCTTTTTGACGTATATAATATTACATTAATTAATGTACGTATATAATATTACATTTTTTAACTTTTGAAAGTGTTTGGCAACAGAAAAAAGGCTTAACAAAGTTAAAATCTGCTTAAAAAAAGCCAAAAATCAACAAGTTGTATATCTCTTTTCTAGAATGATCTTGGTAAATAACTACTTTTTCGGTCGGCAATTAGAGCTTAGCCATATTTTAACTGTATTGACAAAGTAGCCATTTATTATGGCGAAAATACAAGTCTGAATGAAAATACCCATATCTAAAATACGGAACAACTCCAAAAACCATTACTGAACTTTAAATATTTATAAATTCAAAATCCATTAGTTGTTCTTGGAGTTTGAATGACCAAAAGCAATAGCTATCAATTGTTGATGTGAGACTATATTTAAAGTTTGGGGTGTTACATATGGATAAGAACTATATTATCCACCTAGAAAATGAATAACTAATGGTTTAACTTTTATATTTATAAAGCCTCAAATTGGGGGGTTCCTCAAGTTTGGAAGATTAGGTATTCTTTCAAATGTGATCATATTCAAGAAGCCATAGATAATATGGATATCCATATTTTCTGCTAGTTAATTTATTTTTATCTGTATTAAATATGGATCAGTTATGATAATTTATTTATTTTTGCATTACTCAGTTTCGATCCGCTCATATCCGATCTGACCCGCTCGTTTGCCACTCTTATTTCTACCCTAAACTGCAATCCTCGCAATTTCATGACTATTTAAAGAGACTTTAATTACTTCACAACTTCTTCTCTGCTCATGGTGCTTCGTTGAGAGTTCAAATTAAAGCACCATCAAAAGTTGAGACTTTTCGTTCGCGTATCCAAATTAGTCGGACTTCAATGTAGATATTAAATATCGAACGAAAAAAAGAAAGAAAAAAGAAAAAAAGAAGTTCAAACAGAAATTATGTGTGTCATTGTGAAACAGTATTTACTTGCACTACTTTTTATTACAGTTGAAAATGAATCCAACCCATGAATATCATCACAAGAAAAGGAGAAAATGTTGATAAGGGTATTGAAAATAGAGGCATTGGACAAGACAGGCTCTTCTTCTATGGCCTCTCAAATCTCTATCTTGGATAAGATAAGACCCCACAATATTTTAAGCCTAATTAAAGATATCCTTTTTCGTCCATAATATTTTCTATCTCCTATTTTTGCATATTCCAATACAAAACCAATCATATAGCCCATACCCTTGTCCAATACTTCTCTAGCTATCCTTTTATCTTGAACACTATCATTTGTCACCAAAAACCATGGATATACTTCTCCATGCTATAATTGTCTTTTCTACCTAAGAAACAAAGTATTACAACGACTTTCTTAGTTTTTATTTGTTGACAAAATATTTAGATATAGAAATACAAGCTAATGATTCTTGCAATAAACTTTTGTGGTTCAGCCTTTTCCTAGACCCGCACATAACGGGAGCTTAGTGTACCGAACCAGGAGCGAAACCAGCCTTTTTGGCTACGGGTTCGGCCGAACCCAGTAGCTTTGGTTCAAACCTTATATTTGTCTTAAGAAATTCAATGAATATGCACACATTATTAAGTTTGAACCCAGTAACTTAAAAAAACTTGAATCCCGAACTCATAAGTTTCAAATCCTGGCCCCATCTCTGCACCGGGCTGCCCTTTGATAAAATAGATACTTATATTTTGGCATGGCCCATGCACAAAGATATATTTTTTCTATCTCATTCTACGTGACATATTTTTGTCTTTAGCCGAAAAAATGACATACTTTTATATTTAGAAATAATTTAACTTTAACGAAATGATTTAAAGTCATATAAATATTTATGACATATTCTTAATAAAAATATTCAAAAGTCTTTATTTTTTTTAAAAAAATATCATGCTTAATCAAATATCCGAACATAAATCTGAATTTTGGGAATACTAATTACTGCAAAGCTTCATTGTCCAAGGATATGAAATCCCTATGCAAAACAAGAAGGAAAAAGAAAAAAAATGTTTTATTTACCGATTGATTGTAGAGTTAATACATTTACTATTTCCTACTTCAATCTAGATTCCACTGATGTATTAGGTCAAGTTGATGAATCAACTCTTATGAAGTAAAAATGGTCAAATAATTCACCACTATATTTTTGTTATTCCTATTTTTCAATAATGGTGATACCCGCAGTGGCAAGCCCCACATAAGTAAGAGTGATTAACTGGACACCATTTGTTGGAATACTATGTATATAAAAAATATATTTTATGCATAGGTCAAAAAATACACTTTATAGATTTACCTTAAATCTTGAATTTTTTTATAAATCTTTTGGCTTCAGCTATTCTCTTTAGTTTGTGTAATTGTACTATTAGGTTCCTACTAGCTCTCATCAGCATAAATATCAAACAAATACCCACTAAAACTTAAGTGAATGAATATTTTTTTTATCTCTACTAAGATTTAAAACTTAATATCTGAGATTTGGACAAATTTAATTGACCACTACTCTTCCAATTTGATCAGCTAAGGACTCAATAATTTCAATACCAGAGACAAGACTGTATAACTTAAATACTTAATTGTTTATAAAAAGTAGATATTTGATCGCAAAGATAGCAAATTACTTAAATAAATTTGTCCGAATTGAGACCCAAGTCTTTCTTTCCTAATTTTGAGTAAATCTTTAGCCATGGAACTCACCTTTCTACTTTTATTTCCAAATTAATAAAAAGAAACAACCATTCTTATAATAATATATACTCTTTCTTCCCAATTTACGTAATGATGTTTGTATTTCGAGTATCAAATGAAGTTATTGTTTGATCATAATTTTTTACATACTTTTTATATATTTTAATTCATTAACTATTGTGACATATATACTCACAATTGAACAAGAGTGTGTTGCTCTAGTGGTGAGCACCCTCTACTTCCAACCAATATGTTGTAAGTTCGAGTCACCCCAAGAGCAAGGTGGAGAGTTCTTGGAGGGAGGGAGCCGAGTTTCTATCAGAAACAGCCTCTCTACCCTAGGGTAGAGGTAAGTTCTGCGTACAAATTACCCTCCCCATACCCCACCAGTGGGATTATACTGGGTTATTGTTGTTGTAACTATTGTGACATATAATACTTTTTACGCAGCTTTCAAATATAGAAATTTTATTTCAAATTTTTTTAAAGATTCTCAAATATCCTGTCAAATTTAAGAAGTCTGAATCTCGAAAAATAAAAAATTTAGATAACTTAAAATAGATGGAGTAATATAATATAATATAATATAATATAATATATTCCTTATATTAAACCAATAGGATATTTTAGGCAGGAAAATAAAAGGATATTTTAGGAAGAAGACAAATACAAATCCAAATAATACGAACCGCTCATTCGTCACCTGAAAACAACCACTCACTCTTCCACATTCACGTTAATTTCATCAACATTTTTAACTCCTCTTTCTTTCTCTTGCAACAAACAACTTCAGTTCCTTAATTCAGAGTCTATATTTTCGTAGTAATTATTTTCTCTATCTAACTGTCAATGGAGTCTCGCGTTTTGACTGGCGCCACCGCCATTCGCGGCCTCCCGCTTCTTCGGAAGCCTGTAGTGAAGCTAACCACTGCTAGCTTCCCTACAGTTGCAAAACCAATTGGAGCTGTTAGCGGTGGCGCCAACTTGATTTGGGGAAGACAACTTCGCCCAGCTATTCTTCTCGAAGCTTCTCCTAAGCGGGAATCTATAAAGCCATGCTTCACCGCGGCTTCTTCGCCCGCCGAAGGTAGCGATTCCGCCGGGTGAGTCCATTTCTCTCTTATTGACCCGACCCGACCCAAATCAACATCAGCAACTTGTAATTTCTGTTTGGACTTTATGTTATATGCACTGATAGTGCACATTTTGTTTTACACCATTAAGGTAATTTAACTCAGTTGATTTACCATTTATTCTAATTTCTAAGTTATCAATTAATGTTGCTTTATTAAATATAGTTTTCCTGTAATAGTTTTGTCAATGATCTGATTATATAAAGATTATTTGCACAGATAGTGTATAAAACTTTAAATTAATTTTTTTGAGTTTAAATTTTATGTGCTGGTAGTATAAAATAATATTAATACGATCATGTTATTTATTAGATAATTACAAATAAAACTTTTGTTAAATATTACTATTATACAATGTAAAAATTTATTATATTTTGTATTTTGTCTGTGCATATAAATTAAATATTTTTTAATCATCATCTACTTGTAATTGATTTGACCTCCTTGGTTTTCGCAGGGATGCTAAAGTCGGGTTTTTCAACAAAGCGACCCTGATTACCGGGTTTTTCTTTTTCATGTGGTATGTCACGTGAACCTCGATAATTTTTATTTATGAGTTTAATAATTATTTTTAACTGTCAACGGTTTTTGAGTGTTGAATGACGAATTTGACCTTGTTTATTGTTATAGGTATTTTCTGAATGTGATATTCAACATCCTCAACAAGAAGATCTACAATTACTTCCCTTATCCTTAGTACGTATTTCAGTGTCAAGATTTTTGTTTTCTTCTATAGCGTTATCAATTTTTGATTGTATATAGTATAAGAAACCTTTATTATTTTACACTTTTGTTATTTTTTAATATATTTTTTGGTTATATACAGTTTCGTATCTGTTATCCATTTGGCTGTTGGGGTTGTATATTGCCTGATAAGCTGGACTGTAGGCCTCCCAAAGCGAGCTGTAAGTGTTTTTTTTTTTAACTGACATTTTTATTAAAGTATGTTATCTTATGTAATTAAAACTAATTACTACTCAATATGGTATTTTCAGAGTTTGTATTTAAGTTTAACTTCACTAGGAGAGTAAAAGAATTTTTATATTATTAGGTCACCTAAATGATAACTATAGAGAACTGTCTATAAAGACTAGGATTAGTAACGTGAAAAATAAGGCAGCTTACCTGCTAAGGTTTAAAATACATTGACAGTGTAAAGAAAATTGCACTGTCATTGCATATAAGTTAAATCCGTTATGATATAGTTGAATGTTAAGGATTAAGTTAGCAAGGTTAATCTTGTTTTAGTATGGTACTAAACTTTAGTTCCTTGAGTGACTTGTGTTTATGTTTTAATATATGCCCTTTCTTCTGAATAAAAGACACTGGTGATCTCCAATTTGGTTGGAGTTTCAATTTGAAAGAGAATGGTGGGCTATTAGGAGCTATGTTGCTCGGACTCTCCGAAAATGTCTCCGGGTGCGTGTTGGATCCTACAAAAGTAGTGTATTTTTGGAGGATTTGACACAAGTGCTCCATCATTTTGGAGAGTCCGCGCAACATAGATTAGGAGAAAGTTCTAAAAGTGGAGCACACATTTTGATTCTTGGTTCATGATCATTTATAAATCACCACATCATTAAAGCTGTTGAGTAAGGCTAAAGTATTGACTGATAACATGGTTTTAGCTTTAAGTATTTTCTATATCCTTGACTAATTTGTTCTTCTCTTTTGTAGCCTATTGATTCAACTCAACTGAAGCTGCTCACACCTGTTGCCTTTTGTCATGCACTTGGCCATGTAACCAGCAATGTCTCATTTGCTGCAGTTGCAGTCTCATTCACTCACACAATCAAAGGTCACATTCTATCGCTATAGAACAGTTTATCGTATAATCTTTATTCTAGTATATAACGACAATATTTCTTTTTCTTGATACAGCTCTTGAGCCTTTCTTCAATGCTTCTGCATCTCAGTTCATTCTCGGGCAACAAATACCTTTAGCACTATGGCTGTCACTGGCTCCAGTTGTCCTTGGTTAGCTCTATTCTTCACTGTTTGCTTCCACTCGGGTTGTAGTGATAACGAGATTTTTATTAGTTTCAATTAACCATGTTGTGATTTACCTTTCAACTGTATGCAGGTGTATCAATGGCTTCATTGACTGAGCTATCGTTCAATTGGCTGGGCTTCATTAGTGCTATGATTTCTAACATCTCCTTCACATACAGGAGTATATACTCGAAGAAAGCTATGGTATAATCTACACAATTCTGACTTATTAAACCATTCAATTTAATCTATATCGAGGATTTCACTTATGAATTCTTCTTTTGCAGACTGATATGGATAGTACTAACGTTTACGCCTACATATCAATCATTGCCCTTATCGTGTGTATCCCGCCTGCCATTATTGTGAGTCCGATAACATCAGGATTAGCCACTTGCTTTTATTTCCTCCTTTCCCCTATATCCACTTCTTTCTCACTTTATACTTTTCATTTCGATTATGTCACAGATTGAGGGACCTCAATTGCTCCAGCACGGGTTTGCTGATGCCATTGCTAAAGTTGGTCTAACGAAATTTGTAACAGATCTGTTTTGGGTGGGAATGTTTTATCATCTCTACAATCAGGTATTCCCAGTTAGATAAGTTTCCTTAGAAGTTATTATGCTGCTACACTCATAAAAATCTCATACACCTATTAATGTGTGATATCGATGCATAATGTTTTCTCTTACACTTCCAGGTAGCCACAAACACCCTTGAGAGGGTGGCACCTCTCACACACGCAGTTGGAAATGTGTTGAAACGTGTGTTCGTGATTGGATTCTCAATTATTGTCTTCGGTAATATACACATTTAAAGTTATATCAGCAGAATTCCGTGTTATTGGCACCATGATAAGGAATTCTAAACGATACGTACGTTGCAGGTAACAAAATTTCCACACAAACTGGTATTGGTACCTGCATTGCAATTGCTGGTGTTGCACTCTACTCCTTCATTAAGGCCAAGATGGAGGAAGAGAAAAGGGTGAGTCCAACAATGCAAAAATGAAATTTGATAGAATGTGGTTCCAAATTTATCATAAAAATATACATTAAAAGGAAAGCATTTGCTGTTGGTTAACACGTCCGATCAGTTTGTTGCTCAGTTGCATGAACTTTAAATCTGGTGTACAACATTCCTAATAATGAGAGCGTTTGCTAAAGATGGTTAGGTAGAATGGAAGTATCTATGCAGTAACGGTCATATGTTTGTACGAGCTAAATGAGGTTATTGAAATTACACAAATGGCCATATTTTGGTTTGAAAGATAGTTATTGCACTCGATTCAGGAGTGAGAAAGATGGTTTTCTCACTTTAATACTCATGAATCATTTCAGTGCTATTCATGATTATGGACCTATTCATGAATAGCACTGAAGTAATTTTACTTATATTTTGCAGTATTAGATTTTCCCTTTTTAACTGTCAGCTCGCCGTTATTAGCTTAGTACCAACATATTTGATTTATTTGGGCAAGCTTATTTATCATTATATAATGATTTGCTCGGACATGCACCTTAACGTTCTGGTGAAAACCTATCAGATGTGTGGGCTTCACCTAGGGGCGAAGGTATGTGTGGCCAAGGGTGGTCAAACTAAATATCTTCTGCCGAAAAATTATACTGTGAGTACGATAAAGTATTACTTGTTATTGATAAATAAAAAAAAGACTTTGAACACTTTTGGCTTCGCCACTGGCTTATTTAGTTTTCTGGCTTCGCCACTGGCTTCACCCGTCTACTACACTCGACCTTTGCCATAAACACTATTTCCTGAATTGATATAACAATATGGAGTTACTAACTTACTATCAGCTACTGAAACTGAAATGATTTGTTTTACATTGTTGTTAATGTTATTATTTTGATCTTTTGCAGCAAAAGAAAGCTGCCTGAAAATGAAGAAGCGCTTTTGTGGAAGAAGGTTGTTATGGACTCTGTTGATTTTCAATAGTTTCCCCTGTCCAAATAAATGCTAAAAAGGAAACCTTTGTTTTTCTGGAGTTGTGTAGTTAGTTTGGAGTCAATTATTTTGATTCAAAGGTCAATCCCGGCTAATTCTGTATACCTGTGATTACTGTAATAATGTACCACTTCTATTTTTCATTACCAGACTTCATGAACTCATTAGAGACTCGAAGGGACTGAGGATATATTATGTTAATACATCATTTTCTCTTGAACAGCCTGCCAAATAAGTTCATGTGTACCGCCAGTGGCAAAGCCAGGAATTTCCCCAAGAGTGTTCAAACTTGAAAGAAGTCAAAAAATTCCCCGACAAAGGGTGTCAAATATATGTTATATACCTCTAAAACCTAATATTTTGCCTATATATATATAGTGTAATTTTTCGATGAACTTAGGACAATGTGGCTTCGCCCCTATGTATAGCTGCTTCCCTGCCCAGCTGCCTGCTCGTGGAAAAAACTTATCTATACGCAGATGTTAATTTAATTCGCTCTATGTAGATCTTCTAAGGAGAATAAAATGCTCTCTGCCGAGTTCTCCATTTCAGGGATCGAATCCAAAAATTCTTATTTAGGATGGAATCTCACTCGTCTCACTCTACCTCTTAGTGCTAAAGCGTTCCAATATAGATGTAACATGCAAACTAATTAACGATCAGAGGGCAGTGTGAGTTCCCCCTCTTTGAAGTTTTTTTACTTTTTGCCCGCGCCAGAAATATATATACATTTGGTAGCTGAAAGTATATAAAATTTGTATAATTTTTGTATAAAACATACAGAATGCATATATATACAAAAAATATACTTTTTTCGGCTATTATTTTGAGAGCGCCTATACAATGTCATTTTTTCAATTATTTAAGCTTGTTCTTACAACTATTTACCACTGAAACGATATAAACCACTTTTTTGGGCGTTTCTTCCCTTTTGGTGACTGGCCTTTCCATCTGTTCCTAATATGAGAGAATCAGAGAACTAATTATGTTCGTCCTAATTTGATTATAATTTTATTTAAATGAATTACAATATACATTTTTGTAGGTGCACCGTGAAAGATATAAAACTTATTTTGAACACAATAAATTAAATATGAAATATTCTTAAACATGGTGAACCTTAATTAAGCAGCTTGGACAGTCGTTCCTATTATTAATAAATAGAATAAATTTCCAAAATTTCACATAAATTCATAAATATATAATACAACATCAATTTCCCACCATCAACACTTATAATATAGTGGTATTGATGGGAGTCTCTCACATAGTAAGCGTAGGTTCAATTCTCATTGCCGCTCTTCCTCTTCCTCTTTCCTTTTTCATTTCTCTAACCTATGCAGTAGAAGTTTTATAGAAAAATTGAGAAACCATAAAATTGATGTTCAACTCTTATAAGTGCCAATAGCAGCACTAGAAGAGTGATTAACGTAATAATCGTCATATCATATTTTACTTAGTGTATTATTAGTGTGAAGACTTTTAGGCGATATTATTTTACTAAAATGTCCTTCAAAAACTAAGTGACTAATTTACCCTCTACCTAAAAGTAATATTTTATTTGCTTCCTGTTAAGAAACTTAGCTCACAATAACAATATCGAACAAGAAAAATAAGTTAGGAGATATAGAGAGAAAGAAATGAGAGATTCTTATTTCTTCCATATATTCAAATATGTACAATGTGATGCCCAAACCCTCTATTTATAGGATGATATTTAGGTAATACAAAGGGATGCCATGAATATGGTATTAACTATTGAGATCACGGGGGAAAATCATGGAGGTGCTGGAGTTACAATCATAATGGTAAGAAGTAGTGAGAGGTTAATGGAGAAGAGTAGTGGGTGTTACTCCCTTAGGAATTATGGACATCCACCATAATTAAGTATTTCATAACACTCTCCCTTGGATGTTCAAAGATAATGTGTCTCGTTAAAACCTTACTAGCAAAAAACCCTGTGGGAAAAAATTCTAGTAAAGAAAAAAGAGTACACATATCATGTAATACGCATTGTCTGCTGCCTTGTTAAAAACCGTGCCAGGAAAACCCATTGGGACAAAATCTGTGCTAAGAAAAAAATAGTACAACGCGTATTTGCTTCCCCCTGATGAAAATATCACTTTATTTCTTGAAGACAATGCATTTCAATATTGTATTTCAACTTCTCAAATATTGAGGTTGGCAATGCCTTAGTGAGTAGATCATCGAAATTATCACATGAACGAATTTGTTGAATATCAATTTCACTATTTTGTTGAAGATCATGTGTCTGAAAAAGAATTATGGTGAAATTTGCTTTATTATGTCTCCTTCGATATATCCTTCTTTCAATTGAGCTATGCAAACAACATATCTTCAATATTATTGGAATCTTCTCTTCAAAGAAAAGTCACACGTCTGTGACATAACTTATCGAGATCTCATTATTTTCAGGTACCTGAGCATCTTCCATGAGGTCTTATAGAGTGTTATGTCGTGGTGATCTTCTAAAACACTTGCCTCCTTATTATGACCATCTTGATCATTTGCTCCACTCCTTCTTCAAGAAGTTTTATCTTTGGAATGATTGGTCTATTACGCTTTATGTGTGTCATAGACTTTGTTCATCATGGACTTTATTTTAGTTGGAGTATTATCAGCTGAAATATGACATTTAGCTTTGGGTCAGCAAATTTTCCTGACAATATTTTGCAAACGAATTATCAGTTAAACTTCAAGTTCATATTTTCTTGCACGGGGATCTAGATGTACTCAGGTGCAGATCTATAGCCTTAATTATGGGGCACGTAAACCCATGGTCCGTCTGCCAAACTAGATTTTTTATGTATGTATTTTCTAGAATTAGTCTAATATTATGTATTGACACCCATGCTCTATAAAGGTTAATGGTGCACTTGGTTCACAAGTTAATAATTTACCCCAAACAATAAGAATCAATTTCCATTTAATACTTTTTTTTCCTCCTTTCTTTAGTAGTGCACCCATGTTCTAAAAATTCTAGATCCGCTTCTAGATGTAGTCATAATAATTTATTTCACATATCACTTTTCAGCTGCCCATTTTCTCCCCCTAATTTTATGATCACCAACACATTTTCCAACCTTCTTTGGGAATCCATCTTTGTGCATTGTGGTGGGATAATTAAATCATATAGTACATCTATGTTTTTAGATAGAAATTATTTAGTTCTTGACCCTGAACCAATTGTGATTGGGAGAAGTTTTCATAACTTGTTGGCTAGACACGTAAAACTGTTGTTGTATATTAAATAATACACCTCATACCAAATTTCTATTTGGGAGTTTTGTTCTCATAACCAATGGTTTAGCTATAATTTGAGGCATACAATTTATGCTAAACCAACTTGGATTTAAACCAGCATCATCAAGATAAATCATCATAATTTATATTCTGGAACTGTGCTCTAATAATTTGAGCAATCACCTTACAAAATCTAAACTGCAAGTTGATAATAAATGCACATGTGACCATACAATAGATGCATCTATTAAAATCATATAATAGTAAACGGTCAACATGACAGGTGACTAGGTATATATATATATATATATCACCTTTTATACATTCCAAAAATCAGGAAATACAATCCCAACCCCAGCTGGTATAGTAATCAATTTATCATGAGAACAAGTCGTACAGGAGAATTCTCGAAGAATCTCATAATTCTTCAATATATGCCACTGTGAATTCTCAATCATTTTTCGCATCATAATTGAACCCGGGATAGCCAACCACTCATGCCAACTAATTTTGTGTTTCATTAAACCTCTAGTTTACTTGTGGCATGCGATTTCATCATCATACTTATACTTGTGTAGTACAAATAGAAGAAAAATCGGATAACCTTTTATATTTACCCGGTATGATTATAGTAATATAAAGATATTCAATCTTCCTTTCATTTATAGTCTCAATATGCCAACCACTTTGGCTTATGAATTGAAACTCAAAAAAATTCTTTTGAGACTTACTACAATATCAATGTCAAGAACAATTTCATTGATCCGGGTAGTAACAAATTAGCTCTTTCGGAGCTCTTAATTAATTTTGTACTACAAGATCTTTTATCACACCATCCATATGGTTAATATCTCCTTCACGGAGCAAATCATATCATAATTAAATTATTTCTTGCTTTACTTTTGCCTTTAAAAACTTTTGATAATGCATGTCAAAATATTTTTGAGGTGCCGCAACTACGTGACCAATGAAGTATTCATGTAGCTACATAATAAAATTCATTCTCTTTATTTTACTCAAACTTTCCGTAGAGGTGAATTGTGTGGTATTGATCCAATCATGCATTGCACTCATTATGTTTATCATATATTGCCACATTCACCTTCAGGAATGAGTTTGCATTCTCAATGCTTATTACAAGTCACATTCTCTTCAAGGAATGGATCATAATCAGCGACGTGCTTTATTATTTTTTCATATCAATTTGATGGTAAACACTGCCTTCACATTTTGAAGGACTATTTTGAGAATCCTTATTGTTCTCCTTTTTATAATTATCATAATGATGACTATTATTATTTTGATTTTTGGAACGCCCGCATTCATTGGTCAACTACTTGTCTTCATTTAGACTTATTATGCATTGCTATCACATTCACTTCAAGAATAGAGCAAATTAAGTAAGACATGCTTCATGATATTTCATGAAAAATATATTATTTTGCTTTAGTCATCATTATACTATCAAAATGGTGCATTGAGACTCAAACCTAATGCCTTACCCATATAAAAGCGTGTTAGGCTATAATATGTTGAGACTCAATCCCAACGTCTTATCATCATAGTGCGCTAGAACTTATCCTTGAGCTTTTAATAATATTAGCACTTTGTAGTTATCTTTGCAAGCCTTATAGCAATCACAAAGGTTTCCAAATTGCAAAGACCTTGAAATCTAAAGAAGTAAAGAATAGTTGCATAATAGTTAATGATAGATAGAACAATATTTAATTGCTAAAATATAATTAGTGTATATGTTAGATGTACATACCTCGTTAAAACTTTGCTAAAAGAAAAACTGATCATCAAACAGATTGACTTGAGATGCAATATAAAGTTAATTATGCTATTGCAGTATAAAAATTTACCTTTCTCATCTTCATGCATATAAGACTAAATTAATGATACAATAGTATCATCTTAGTGCTTACCATAATATCTTTAATGAGATGTAATGCAAAGTTTTCTTCGGAGGACTTTCGTTTCTTTTAGAGAGTAGCAATTCGTGCTGATAACGTGTTAAGAAACTTAGCTCACAGTAACAATATAGAACAAGAAAAACAAGCTAAGAGATATAGAGAGAAAGAGAGGAGAGATTCTTATTTCCTCCATGTATTCAAGTGTGTACAATGTGATGCCCAAACCCTCTATTTATAGGATGATATTTATGTAATACAAAGGAATGCCACGAACATAGTATTAATTATTGAGATCATGAGGGAAGATCATGGAGGTGTTGGAGTTACAATCATAATGGTAAGAAATAGTGGGAGGTTAATGGAGAAGAGTAGTGGATGTTACTCCCTTAGGAGTTATGAACATCCACCATAATCAAGTATTTCATAACACTTAATTCCTTCAATATAAATGTACAAAAACGTATACTACACCATTTTATATTTTAAAACTTATCTAGAAATATTAAGAGCAATTATTCTGATACATGCATTCAGAAACTTTTCATTTTCCAAAGGAAAAACTTATGAAATTCTTACATGTATGTTATGTATATCCTTTCTTCCAGTTTGGCCTTTTATAATTGCTATTGTCACCTTCTCCCACTCTCCTTTAGACCTTTATGTTTTCTCCAACGTGATTTTTGAGAGATTCTAACTAATTTTTTGATGTTCTTCTTGGTTTATAGGTATAGCTGTTGCACAAAACTTTTATGTGGATTGTCCATTATCTAGAGTACAATCATAGAAAATATAAACCAAAGTTGTTCAAATATCAAGAGTAAGTATTGAATCTTGATAGAGGCATAAAATGATTTAGTCTTTTTTTCTTTTGTTTATTTTCCGTTACATCTACTATTTTCTTTCGTTTTTCCCTCCCAAATGTTCTCTTTGTTTCCTTTTTCCTGTTTAGTATGGAAGACACTATATATGTGAAAATATTCTCTTGATAAGATTATTTTTTGTAGTTGGTCATCTTGAATTATAGAAAATATGAGGTTAATTATGAAATATTGCTTTCCGTACTAACATTATTCTTTTAGATCTTCGCAGGTAAATTTAGATCTTCTTTGTTAATACACTTTTTATAAGTGTCTTCCTTATTTTATATCTGCTCTTCTTATTAAATATATTTTCGTATCTATATCCACAAAATTCGATATTGTTGACTAATGCATATTTAGTCTTGGGAATGATTCTTACTATATATTTTCAGTAGAAAGTATTTATCTCTTTATTAATTTTTTTCCTACTATTGTAGCCATAACCCGATGGCATTAATTGGAGGTAAAATAAAAAATCACAAAGAAGTGAATTTTCTAACTGTAATGACCCAACCAGTCATTTTAACTTTTAGAACCCCGTTCCCTAAAATAAAACTTCTTGTAGGTGCTTGTAATGATTTATGACTTGCGGGGATGGTTGGTTCGGGATTTGAAAGTGTTTGGGGTGAAACCAGAACACTTGGTTCCTTAAGTTGGCCTTAAAGTGCTAAGTTTGACTTCGGTCAACATTTTTATGAAAATGACCCCGGAATAGAATTTTGATGATTAGCTCCGTATGATGATTTTGGACTTAGGAGCGTGTTCGAAATTTTATTTGGAAGTCCGTAGTTAAATTAGGTTTGAAATGGCTAAAAACAAGAATTTAAGTTTGGAAGTTTGACCGATGAGTTGACTTTTTGATACCGGAGTCGGAATCCAGTTTCGAAAATTTCCATAGCTCCGTTATATAATTTATGACTTGTGTGTAAAATTTGAGGTCAATCGGAGTTGATTTGATAGATTCCGACATTAAATGTAGAAGTTGAAAACTCTTAGTTTCATTAAGCTTGAATCGGGGTATGATTCATGGTTTTAGCGTTGTTTGATGTGATTTAGAGGTTCGACTAAGTTCGTATGATATTTTAGGACTTGTTGGTATATTTGGTTGAGGTCCCGAGGGCCTCGGGTGAGTTTCGGATGGTTAACGGATCAAAAGTTGGACTTAAAAAGCTGCTGCAATTTTCTCTTCTGCTGCATATTCTGGGCTGTGATCGAGCCTCAGATCGAGCCCCAGATCGAACCCAGATATCGAGCCCACGATCGAGGCCTGAGTCGAAGCCAGGGACGCGGCTCAGTATCGAAGCCTCGATCGAAGGCAAGGCTCGAGAGCATGATCGAAGGTAAGGCTCGGGGGCTAGGATCGAGACCCATGCTCGATGCCCTGATCGAAGGCTCAAGCTCGATGCCATGATTGAGGCTATGATCGAAGGCCCAACCTCGATGCCCTGATCGAGGCCATGACCGAGGTCCAGGCTCGAGCCTGTGATCGAAGACCCGATCGAGGCCCAGTTCGAGGACCAGTTCCGAAGGCTGCTGGGCAGTTTTATAAAAGAGGGCATTCGTCCCATTTGCCATTTTTGACGAACTTGAGCTTGAACAGAGACGACTTTTGGCAGATTTTTAAGGAAAAAATATTGGGGTAAGTGATTCTAACTCGGATTTGGTCTACATATACAAGTATATCATTGTTTTCACAATTTAATTAGTGTTTTGAGATTGAAATTTGGAAAAGTTTAGAAATCTCATAGAAACGAAATTTTGAGATTTCGGTATCGATTCGGAGTCGGATTTGAGTGAAACTGGTATGGTTGGACTCATAATTGAATGGGTTGTCGGATTTCATAACTTTCGCCGGATTCCAAGATGTGGGCCCCGCAGGCGAATTTTTAATTAATTTCGAGATCTTTTCTTAAAAATATAGTATTTTCTTATAGAATTGATTCCTATAATATTTAGTGATTGGATCGAATTATTTTGGCTAGATTCGAGCCAGACGGAGTAGGATAATCGTGGAAAAGGCCTTATAGTGGATTAAATTGGAGCAAGACGAGGTAAGTCTCTTGTCTAATCTTGTGAGGGGGAAATTACCTCATAAGTGATTAAAATTAAATAATTATTGCAAATTGTGGGGGGTTACGTACGCACGAGGTGACGAGAGTCCGTGCGTAGCTACTATTAATGCTAAAGTCCGGGTAGTTTAGGACTCAAAGCATGCCTTACTTGTGTAAATTGTATTCTTTGATTTATTTATATTAATTGATATCTATATGAATATATTGTGAATTGTTAGATAAAGATATTAAAGGATGAAAATCTCATAGGCTTGATTGTCTGTTTAAATCAATTAATTGCTAAAATAAATTGTTCTCCTCCCAAATTCATCTTATAATGAATATATTCTCCTTCCGGAGGCACATAAGAAAATGTCCTCCTTTCTTGTGGAGCGGGCCGAACGCCTCGGCAGGATAGATGCATCTGTGGATCGCGCCGCACGTCCCTCGGCAGTGTACACGACACTATGGATTGGGCCGCACGTCCTCGGCAGAAATCGTTTTTAATAATAATAATAATTACACGATACTTTAGTAATTTATTTCAGCTTGTGAAGCTAATTAATAAATTGAAAAATCCTTGAAATTTAATGAATTATTATTCTTGCTTGTTTAAGAATTAATTGTTACTCCTGTAAATGAGATTTAATTGATAGATTGGAATTTATTTGAATTGAAAGAATTTAATTAATATATTGAGAATTGTTACATTTGAAGGAATTTGATTATTTCCGCTGATTAAATAAATTATTGTAAATTCTGTAAATCATGCTGATTTAAATATCCTAATTTTATTTCAATTATTATTGACCCATAGTGAGTGTCAAGGTCGGCCATCTCGTCTCTACCACTTTGAGATTAGGCTTGATACTTACTGGGTACATGTTGTTTACGTACTCATACTACACTTGCTGTACTTTTTGTGCAGGATCTGAGACAGGTACTAGTGGAGGACCTATCATCACATACCCATGTCATCCCGAGGCATAGTGGTGGGCTGCCTTTCTGAGCCGTTCTGCAGCTACCAGTGTCTCTTCTGATATTTATATTCTGTCTATTTTATTTCAGACAGTATTTGGAGTTTTGTATAATCTACTAGATGCTCATGCACTTTTGACACCGGGTCTTGGCACATACACATTGGTAGAAATTGGTATTTTATTATTTTTTTGGAATAAAAATTTAACCAATGTACGTTTGACTTATTAGTTGGCTTGCCTAGCTGTAGTGTTGGGCGCCATCACGACTTATAGGTGAAATTGGGTCGTGACACTAACTCTCCATCTTGTACCATGCTTAATCTTCTTACTTAAACAATGACTGAAGAGAAGCAAAATGAATTAAGATTAATTGTGATTTCAGTCAAGAACCTGACCGCCTATTCAGGATAAGTAATATTTTCTATATTGTTGTAAAGTGTCTTTTAAATTTCATTAAATTTCTTGATTTTGAACCCTATTTTAGTCGGCACTTTTGTCATCCATCATGAATTCTACAAGCTTGAATTTTCATCAAAATCAATAGCTATCTTCTAGGTAAGTTTTGGCGCGGACTAACAACATATGCAATAACAATGGTATTTGTTTTTCGTGTAGCTATGACAACAAAATGACTTACTCTTACTTTACAAAAGAAGCTTCTCATTGACTTCAGTGTGCTCCATCTAATACCGAAGGTAGAAGAATTATTCATTTCATCAAAATATAATGCACCATTAGCAAGAATATAGTAATGATATTCTATTTGCATTCTTTTTCCTAAAAAAATAAGAATACATGACTTATACACTGAAATTGCAGTGAGGCATTGAGGACGTATATGGGCAGAATTCTTTCTTTATTGAACTAACTAATAGGATCATCATTCATAAAATTTATTTTTTTAAAATTTTTATGTTATGACTCAAATATATTATTTAACAATATTTACATAATCTTTTAAATTATTTACTCATTGATGGGTACACGCGCAACGCGTGTGTCTGGAGACTAGTAGAGCAAAAACACAGTAGTAGGAAGCAAAGGACATCCTGGCAAAATTATTGAAGATATCAACCTGCAACAGAGCAGACATATATCTACAAATTAAAGAATTTTCCATCACACCTAACCATCCCATCCCACCTAGAAAGACCCCATCTCCATATATACCTGCCAGGGGCGGAAGAAGAATAGAAACTACGAGTTCGACCCCATCCAGTAATTTTGATCCAAATCGTATATTTAGTCAGGATTAATGTGTTAATGGACTTATACGGATTGAGGTGGCATGGAATCAATGGGGTAAGCATGATGAGTTTGTAAAGTTATTAATTTAGAATTCAGTAACTTAGTTAAAAGATTAAGAATTCCGAACTAATAAGGTTCAAATCATATCTCTGCCTGCCTCTGATACATATCAAAATCCATTATCCATATATTGGTGGTCCTTGTGTTAGTTTGTCTGCACCTCGACAATTCAATCTAGTTCCTATTTCCCATCAATACATGTATTTGATAGTTTTGTCCATTAAAAATTAGACGGATAAAAAAAATCACCTAATATTTTATGTCTCCGATGGACATGAAGTCCTATCAAATTAAAATCCATATTTTTACCTATCAGATCATGCGTGGAAAAAAAAATGAAGACAACCTTCGAACAACCTTGTAAACTTCGTTTGCTCATTGACGGAGGAGGTAAATTGGAAATAATTGAGGAATATAATATTAATATAGCATGAAGTTGATCGTTAAAATTGGACAGCTTCAAAAATATAATAGTACATAAACCCAAACTCTCATACTTAATTACATGTAAATATGTAACAGATGATTATGGGATATATACTTTGTAAATCAACTAGTTCAAGAGTAAGCACTATTAATTAATTAAATTAACAACCCTTCAACAAAATATCACAAGCATGACAACCCATAAGGCAAATGATCTCAAACTAATCTCTATAAACAAACTTAATTTCCTAGAAAAATCCATGTTTCTCTCTTCTTATTATGGTTTGATCTCAGTGTCATCCCATAGTATATTAAGATCATCACCTGAAACCAATGCCTCGATATCGTTCCAATTCCAATAACTTTGCATATTTTCCATCATTAGACTACTTGTTCCTGGACCTTGCCATGTAATAGTTGACTCCTCCATAGTACTATCAAGATTTTCCATGTAATTATAAATATTTGAAGATTGATCAGCAGATGTGGGAATAGAACATGGAATTTTGTTAAAGGACGACCCTATAGCACTAGAGAAAGAAAGTAGCATATCTTCATCTTGAGGAACACCTGTTTTCGCTATGTTGCTCGGACTCTTTAAAAATACTGTTGGGTCTGTGTCAGATCTTTCAGAAGTAGTGCATCTTTTCAGGGTCTGACACGAGTACGACAATATTTTTGGAGAATTCAAACATAGGTTGTTGGTGATTGTATCATGTGGTAGTGAAGATGAAGGGAGATTTAGCTCATGATACAAATTATCAAATACATTTTTCTCTTCATCATCAACAACCACTGGAGAATTACTCTTTTCCCTTGTGATCTTGAGCCGTTTATTTTTCCGGCCGCCGCCAACGGGGACGTTACGAAGAATGCCACCTTCAGTCCAATGCCTTTTACAGCCTTTACAAAAATGGCGAGGCTGTGATTTGTTGTAATTGTTGTAGTAACAAAATTTTGTATTGGTTGATCCACATCTTGGACAATTCAAGGGCTCTGGTTTAGCCATAATATATCTACTAAAACTATAAAAAGAAAATATCAAGAATGATAAGAAGTGAATTCTAGCCTTTAGACCTTGGTGCAAAAAAGATAACATGAACCTGAGGAAAATGAGTGCTATATTTTATCATGCGCTGTGGAAAATATATATGAGGGTAGTCAAGGTCAAGTTATATGAAATTAAATTACGTTAATTAAGAAGGCTATGAAAGTGAGCATGTCTTCTCAGATTCTTTCTTTATTTGTGTGTATATATTTGTAGAGGGATTTATCTTATATACACTACGAAATTGTATGTTGTCAATATGTTTTGAGTTTAAATTTTATGCACTAACAATATTAAAAATATTTATGTAATTAGGTCACTTAAATAGATAATTACACAAGTACTAAATCTCTTGAAAAGCCAAGTTGGTAAAAATGATAACTAATCTATTATTACGTATCAAATTTTAACCTCTAGTATAAATACATTGTTACATCATCAATATATAACTTAAATTGATATATATTTTAATATGTTGTAGTTAGTAACTTGTCTTATTTTTCATATTACTAATTTCCCTTTTATGGACAGTGATATACAATTACTACAACTTAGTCAGGTGACTTACAGTTTATGGTAGTTAAATCTATTCCTATATATTAATTGATACTCGTGTCTGTTGGATGCAACTACCCAAAATTATGCATCTTTGGTTTCTTTTGTAGCGTACAATGTATTATGTATACCCTCACTTCCATTGTTATGTAGTCTTATATATCTTGCATCATACATTTCAATAAAGAATTTATATGCATATGTTACATATAATATTAAGTTGTAACCAACAAATGCACATGTTACGTAAACAACTTCTAGGAGTTACTTTTCTACATAGTGGATGTGAAAATAGAAGAAAAAAAAATCTATTAAGAAATATTTAAACTCAAACTCGTGACAAACAAAGAATTAAAAAGGAAAACTCCCGAGACAACTGTTTAATTGTCAAATCTCAATAGCCGTTAGCATATGGGACAAGTGTCACACCTTATGCCTAAAACTATGGGGAAGCACATTGTAAAACTCTGGAATTTTAACTTAATATGTTTGGACTTTTAGAATAATTTGACGTGCTAATTTAATAAATTTTTTAACACAAATATATTATTTTAATTTTTTTTTATAAGTTCAATTAAACCTGTATTTGATCTTCTACCTTGTCCGGGAAACGACGTGGAATAATGTGAGCTATCGATAGTGTGGCTATATGTTGGGCAAGTAAGACTAAGATCTCCCATATGGTATATAATTGTACAAACCATCCATGTTTGACATATGGAGTCAATTGAAATAGTATTGGGGCCAATAAGCAATTAAAAGAAAAAGTTAGGGAACAAACAAACAGAAGAGGATGCTTACAAAGCGTACCACCACCGTCCCTAAGGTCTCTTAATTCTTTATCTAGCCCCACATGTTTGTATTTTAGTCCCTTTGGTACCATTATTTTGAAAAGTGAAGGGAATGGTTGGTGTTCTTATGTGAAATGCTATAGCTATTAGAGGGTAAAGTTTGATATGTCAAGTTGGATAAAGTGATTTTATGCTTCTATATAGGGTGAAAAATAGTTGTCAACAACGTGGTTGCTGGTGGTCATTGTTGGTACAAATCTTCTTTATCAAAAGAAATTCAAACGATTTCGTCGATAAGAGCTCTCGGAAGTCATCAACCTTTAATTCCTGGCGTACCTTTAATCCGTTGAGCTAGACTCATCCACACAGGACTCTTGGATCATTATGGCTTACTTTCATCTTGATTATTCTCTTCTCCAATTTTCAACTTGTATAAGCAGAGGCGTATCTAGTGTAGAAGTTATGGGTTCAACTGAACCCGTAACTTTCGCTCATACCCTGTATTTTTGCCTAAAATATTATTAAATATGAACAAATTATAAATTTTGAACCCATTAAATTAGATGAGATATGGTAGAATTGCGAATCTGAACCCATAAAGTTTAAATCCTCGATCCAGCTCTCTGCATAGGTGTATGTCTAATGAACGTTCATAAATATAACGACTTGAAATATGGAAGTAATATATAATACTACTTGATGAAGAGCATAAGAATATGTACAATGCACATATAAACATATATAGACACATACTCTTGTGTAGTGTTAGTATGATCTAAGGTTGCAAGGAAGGATAGCTCAAAGTTTGTAGCTATACTAGCTAGCTTTATCATCCAATTCAGACTTATGCATAATATTAATTAACAATAATATTAGGTCATTGTCTTAAAAAATTGATGATTGTTTTGGCTGCTATAATCCTATTCTAGAAGTGTGCAAACGTGCTAGTTGTTTCTAATTTAAGCCATTCTGTCTTTTTAAAGCGTGATGCCAATAAATAATATTAGATCAATTCTATAAAATATGTACATTCACCCAATTTGACGGATAGACCATAGATTCACGTGCACCATAATTTAGACCTAAATCCAGTGCTGCATGTAAGGCAAACGGGGCTAGCCATATGTAAGTAATCATAGAGAGTATTCTAAGGGCTCGTTTGGTACGAGGGATAAAGGATAATTAATTTCGGAATTAAATTTAAGTTGAGTTTATTCCACATTTGGTTGGGATAAAATCGTGGTATAACTAATCCCGAGATTAGTTATCCCGGAATTATAATATTTTTATCCCTATGAGAGTGTAGGATAACTAATCCCGAGATAATTAATCACGGGATAACATGTTTCCCAACCAAACGACCCCTAAGTGTCGAACCCCCGAAAGCAAAATATAATTACTAATAGGGCTATGGTTGTCGCATTGTTCTTGAGTTATATATAGAGCTGTCAAAACGGGTCAGCCCAACCTAAGTCTCGTGGGCTTTTAAATTTGGTGGGCTAGGCCGGCCCGGCCCGCCACATGAATGAGCCTTAAAATGGCCAGCCCAACGCAACCCAACCCTAAGAGGGCCGCAGGCTAGGGTGGGCCGGACCTTCAAATATATATTAGAAAAAAGAATTTCTTTAAATCCTTAAATATTTTTTCGTGACATAGTCGATTAATCGTGTAAACAACTTCTGTTTGCTTAGAGCGTACAAAAAGCTTGATATTTGACGAGGAATCTCGTAATTGAAATTCAAATTCTCTATATCTCTAACTCTTCCTTTTTAAAGTTACATGAATGTTTTCTTAATCCTTTTCTTTCATTTTCCTCAGATTCAGGGATTATTTTAATAAGTTTATATGCTGAGATTTTTTAACTTAGGATTAACATCATATGTTGATTTCATCATTATAGTCCATAAAATTTTTACAATTTCTAAAATTTGCTAGTGGTCATTTTTTTGTGTGTATTTAAAATTGATCTTTTTCTATACTGAAGAGCAGTTTAAATATTAATAATATATTAAAGTAATCCAAACTGATCATTAGCCACTTAAAGTAATATTTTCTTTTGAAAAAAGATTATTATTGGCTACTTAAAACTTTTCGAGTTCGTTATTAATTAAGCAAAAGAAAAACTAATTTTGTAATATTAGATGCATGTCAAAAATCTAAATTCTAGTTGATATAGAAGGGTAAATGAGCAATTTAGGGTTGGAAAATGGGGATTACAGTTAATAGTTTTTTTATTTATTATTTTTAAATATTTAATAGTTAATTAATTTAAATTTAACTAATTTTTGGCCGACGGGCCGGCCCAGTCCCAGCACCGGTCAAGCCTCTTGGGCCAATAGGCTGACTTGGGCCGGGTTTATAAGCCTCAGTTTTAAATGGGCTAAAAAATTCTAGCCCAACCCTGCCCAAGTAGCGGGCTGGGTTGGGATGGCCTCACGGGCCAAGCCCATTTTGACGGCTCTAGTTATATTAGAGTATGAGCTAGAATATAGTGCTTATTAGTACAAATAGAAAGCTAATTTCTAGTCTTTTTTAGAACCAAAATAAAGAGATTAAAAGGTATATATGAAGTAGGAATATGAGTGAACCGTCAAGCCAGTAGTTAGAATTAATTCTTGCAGATAGAAATTAAAATTTATGAATTATTAGTAATATTATTAGTTTTTAAGGTTTTTTCATATCGTTATATATAAACCATTCGATTTATAAGTGTCACGACCCAATTTTACCTATAGGTCATGATGGCGCCCAACACTACAGCTAGGCAAGCCAACTAATAAATTAAACATATATTGATTAAACTTTTAATCCAAGAAAAATAATAAAATATCAAATTTTACCAATGTGTGTGCCAAGACCTGGTGTCACAAGTGTATGAGCATCTAGTAGATTATACAAAACTCCAAATACTATCTGAAATGAAATAGACAGAATGTAAATATAAGAAGAGACACTGGTAGCTGCAGAACGGCTCAGAAAGACAACTCATCACTATGCCTCAGGATGACGTGGATATATGATGATAGGTCCTCCACTAATACTTGTCTCAGATCCTGCACAAAAAGTGCAGCAAGTGTAGTATGAGTACGTAAATAACGTGTACCCAGTAAGTATCAAGCCTAATCTCGAAGTGGTAGAGACGAGATGGACAACTTTGACATTCACTATGGGTCAATAATAAAAATTAAAATAAAACTAGAATATCTAAATCAGCATGATTCACATAATTTACAATAATTTATTTAACCAGTAGAAATAATTAAATTCCTTCAAATGCAACAATCCTCAATATATTAATTAAATTCCTTCAATTCTAATAAAATTTTAATTTATCAATTATCTTCACAAGCTGAAATAAACTATCAAAGTATCGTGTAATTATTATTATTAAGCACGATTTCTGCCGAGGTCGTACGGCCCTATCCAGAGTATTGTGTACACTGCCGAGGGACGTGCGACATGATCCATAGATGCATGTAACGACCCGGCCAGTCGTTCCGAGAGTTATAGCCCTATTTTCTCATTCATGCTTCTTTATGTGTTGTTCAGCGGTGTTGACTTATATCGAGTTGGTAGGTTTGAGTCCGGAGTAATTTTGGAGTGAAATGAACACTTAGTCTCTTAGTTAGAAAGTTAAGTTAGAAAAGTCAACCGGAAGTTGACTTATGAGTAAACGAATTCGGATGTGGATTTTTATGATTCGATTAGCTTTGTTGGGTGATTTTAAACTTAGGAGTGTGTCCGGAATATAATTTGGAGGTTCGTGGTAGAATTAGGCTTGAATTGTTGAAAGTTGGAAGTTTAGAAGTTCTTAGGCTTGAATCCGAAGTTGATTTGGTGTTTTGGTGTTGTTTTGGGTGTTCCGAAGGTTCGACTAAGTTCGGGTAGTGAAATGTGACTTGTTGGAATTATTTGTTAAGGTCCCGAGGGCCTCGAGTGAGTTTTGGATAGGTTTGGGTTGTGTTGGGCTCGTTTTTCTTATGTTTTGACGCCGTTGCTTCAAGCATAAATGATATTATATTGAACAAATGAGATCCTATTTCTTTTTTTGATTGAAACATTAAATCCGTATCGTAATTACGGACCCGTAGCAAAATGAATTGTCGCATTTGAACATCGTATGCGGATTTTATGGTCATTTTACTAAGAATTAGGTTGCCAGATTTTTCAGATTAATTACGGAATTGCCACTGACGGTGTATTTAAAAATCTACATGATTTGCAAATATTAAAACCTACATATCTCCTTCATTATAAGGTCAAATTGAGTGATTCAAAAGCCTAACTTGACTAAAATTTCACAAGGAATCCATTGGAGGCATAAAAAGAGAGTTTTGGGATAGTTATCACGAGAAACGAGGCAGAATAGCTGGCAAAAAAATATATAAAACGAGAGTTTATCATTCGGTAATATTTTGAGTTTGGGAGCTGGGATTTGGGCGATTTTGGGGGCGATCTTCACCACAAGGATTGGGGTAAGTGTTATCTACTCAGTTTTAGTTATATTTCATAAATCCATCTTCGTTTTTGAGATTTGATTGATGATTTCAAAGTGAAATTGAGGGAGTTAGGGTTTGAATTTTGGAGAGTTTAATTGAGGATTTGAGGGACCAAACGGATTCCGATTTTGATAAATTTTATTTGGTTAGACTTGGGAGATGACGAGGTTTATTATTCTATAATTTTTGACTGATTTCAAGACGTGGGCTCGGGGGCTGGGTTTTGGCTGGTTTCGGATTTTTGGCATATTTTATAGTTTTTATTATGGAATTCGATTTGTTAGCCTATGTTAATGGTATTAATCTGATTATGCTTAGATTTGGAGCTTTTGGAGACTAAGTCTAGAGATGAGGGCATCTCGGAGTAGGATTTTACGCTGTTAATGTAAGTAACAGTTTTAACTCTGGCTTTGAGGGTATAAACCCGGAGAATTTGATATCGTGTGACTTCTTAGAGGTGATACCCACGCTAGGTGACGGGCGTGTGGGTGTATACCTCGAGGGATTGAGACTTGGTCCGTCCCGTGAGGCCTCATGGCCATCATCTGTGTTTACGTAGTTACTTGTTGTGGAACTTGTCTGCCTTCACGTTAGAGATCATGCTTAGGCTTTATTCATGCTCACATTATTTGTACTCAGTCATAGAAATTATTGTACATGTTTACCTTAGTCTGTATTATTTGTTAATATGCTGTGATACTTAATGTGGGTTGTGTTCCCTTATTTGTTGATGATGGTGAGGCTAGTGAGGTACATGATTGAGTGAGGCCGAGGACCTGGTTGTGAGGATATTAATACCATAGCGCGTGAGTTATCCGCGTAGCACGTGAGTTGACCGTGCGGGTCCAGGTATTGATACCATAGCACGCGAGTTGTCCGCGTAGCACGTGAGTTGACTGTGCGGATCCAAGTATTGACATGATGGCACGTGAGTTGTCCGTGCATAGCGCTTGGGCTTTGGGAACCCCTCCGGAGTCTGTACACACCCCTAGCGAGCGCAGAGTGTTGAGCGTTGAGTGCTGAGTGCGAGTGCTGAGTGATGGAGTGACATTGCTGTGAGGTTGCATTTACTTTTATTATTGCTGCATTTACCTGTTAATTTTCCTTGTAGTCTTACTGATTTATGAAATTACCTGTCTACTCCTGTTTGTACTTAATTGTGGAAATAATAATTGGATTATTCTGCTTAGCTCGTTACTACTACTCAGTTCCTTAGTTATTTCTGTTACTACTGAGTCGGTTGTACTCATACTACACCCTGCACTTTATGTGCAGATCCAGGTGAGTTAGAAGGCGGCGATCGTTGAGTTCAGGCCGGCTATCTTTGGAGACTGCAAGGTAGCTGTTAGCGTCCACAGGACCTTGTTACTCCTCTTGTCATTTCTTCTTTTGGAAAGTTAGACAACTTATATATCTTAGTTCATAGTTTTAGATGCTCATGACTTAGTGACACCCCGATAATTGGGGCTCCTTTTTGTCTTTTCTATATTATATTTAGAGTTGATTTAGTTTATGAGAAATTTAAATGTTGGTGTTGTTTTATTAAATTCTTATAATCTATTTAGTAGTAATATTTTGGGAAATAGGCTTTTCTTGTAATATCATAGGCGCCATTACGATCATGGTTAGATTTTGGGTCGTAACAAGTTGATATCAGAGCCTAGGTTACATAGGTCTCACGTGTCATGAGAGGGTTTAGTAGAGTCTTGCGGATCTGTATGGAGACGTCTGTACTTATCTTCAAGAGGATGCAGAACCTTTAGAAAAATTTCACATTCTTGAATTCTTTTCGTGCGGTATTGATTTAGCTTGAAATGTAACTCTTTGAATTCCTTTCACCCATTCGTATGCGCACATGGGCGCTCGGTATCAGTTGTGCATCGACGTCTTGTGATTATCTGGATGAGGTGCGAGATGTGATTTATGTGTGTTAATGTCGGGCCAGTCTGGAGGACATGAGGCCGGGTTTTTACTGTAGCTTGAGCACTGAGGTGTTGATTGTGTGAGCGCGTGCTTGTGGTACTTTCGGGATATTTAAGAGAGTATTCAGCAGCTTATGAGCCTTAGGGCGGTGTGGTTTTATGCTTGGGTCTCATGTGGTGAGTCTGGGTTGAGGATTGTGGTGTTATGGTGGGGCAAAGTATCAATTTGAAGGTAATTCAGAAGGAACTCGGATAGATAAGACATCTTGGTAGTAGGTTGGATCGGCATGGTAATGGGTATGATTAGTTCTTTGGGTGTGTATGAGATAATGAGTTCTACAGGTGTTTTGTGGCAATGTCCTTGGGTTTTTGGTGGTATGCGTAGCTTGGTTGAGTTAGAAGAATTCAGTCCTGACGGATTGGTTTTGTGCCATTGGGGTTCGGAGAGAGTTCTTGATGGTTTTGAGAACAACTCTTGGCACGTTCGAGGACGAACGTTTATTTAAGAGGGGAAGGGGGGGAGGATGTAACGACCCGGCCAGTCGTTCCAAGAGTTATAGCCCTGTTTCCCCATTCCTGCTTCTTTATGTATTGATCAGCGGTGTTGAGTTGTATCGAGTTGATAGGTTTGAGTCCGGAGTAGTTTTGGAGTGAAATGAACACTTAGTCTCTTAGTTAGAAAGTTAAGTTAGAAAAGTCAACCAGAAGTTGACTTATGATTAAACGAATTCGGATGTGGATTTTTATGATTCGATTAGCTTCGTTGGGTATTTTTGACTTAGGAGTGTGTCTGGAATGTAATTTGGAGGTCCGTGGTAGAATTATGTTTGAATTGTCGAAAGTTGGAAGTTTAGAAGTTCTTAGGTTTGAATCCAAGGTTGATTTGGTGTTTTGGTGTTGTTTTGGGTGTTCCGAAGGTTCGACTAAGTTCGGATAGTGATATATGACTTGTTGGAATTATTTTCTGAGGTCCCTAGGGCTTCGGGTGAGTTTCGGATAGGTTTGGGTTGTGTTGCGCTCGTTTTTCTTATGTTTCAATGTCGTTTCTTCAAGCATAAATGATATCATATTGAACAAATGAGTTCCAATTTATTTTTTTGATTGAAGAATTAGATCCGTATCATAATTACGGACCCATAGCAAAAAGAATCGTCGAAATTGGACATCGTATGAGGATTTTATGGTCATTTTACTAAGAATTAGGTTGCCAGATTTGTTAGAGTAATTACGGAATTGCCACTGACTGTGTATTTAAAAATCTACACGATTTGCAAATATTAAAACCTACATATCTCCTTCATTATAAGGTCAAATTGAGTGATTCAAAAGCCTAACTTGACTAAAGTTTAACAAGAAATTCATTGGAGGCATAAAAAGCGAGTTTCAGGATCGTTATCATGAGAAACGAGGCAGAATAGCTGAAAGAAAAATATATAAAACGAGAGTTTGTTCATTCGGTCATATTTTGAGTTGGGGAGCTGGGATTTGGGGGATTTTGGGGGCGATTTTCACCATAAGGATTGGGGTAAGTGTTATCTATTCAGTGTTGGTTATATTTCATGAATCCATCTTCGTTTTTGGGATTTGATTGATGATTTTAAAGTGAAATTGAGGGAGTTAGGGTTTGAGTTTGGGAAAGTTTAAGTGAGGATTTCTGGGAACAAACGGAGTTCGATTTTGATAAATTTTATATGGTTAGACTCGGGAGAGGACGAGGTTTATTATTCTGCCATTTTTGACTGATTTCGAGACATGATCCCGGGGACCGGGTTTTGGCCGTTTCGGATTTTTGGCATATTTTGTAGTTTTTATTGTGGAATTCGATTCGTTAGCTTATGTTAATGGTATTAATCTGATAGGATTGTAGGTGATACCCACGCTAGGCGACGGGCGTGTGGGTGTATACCTCAAGAGATTGAGACTTGGTCCGTCCCGTGAGGCCTCATGACCATCATCTGTGTTTACGTAGTTACTTGTTGTTGAACTTGTCTGCCTTCATGTTAGATATCATGCTTAGGCTTTATTCATGCTCAGATTATTTGTACTCAGTCATAGAAATTATTGTACATGTTTACCTCAGTCTCTATTATTTGTTAATATGCTGCGATACTTGATGTGGGTTGTGTTCCCTTATTTGTTGATGATGGTGAGACTAGTGAGGTACATGATTGAGTGAGGCCGAGGGCCTGGTTGTGAGGATATTAATACCATAGCACGTGAGTTGTCCGCGTAGCACGTGAGTTGACCGTGCGGGTCTAGGTATTGATACCATAGCGCGTGAGTTGTCCGCATAATACGTGAGTTGACCGTGCGGATCCAGGTATTGATATAATGGCACGTGAGTTGTCCGTGCATAGCGCTTGGGCTTTGGGAGCCCCTCCGAAGTCTATACACACCCCTAGTGAGCACAGAGTGTTGAGCGTTGAGTGCTGAGTGCGAGTGCTGAGTGATGGAGTGACATTGCTGTGATGTTGCATTTACTTTTACTGTTGCTGCATTTACCTGTTAATTTTCCTTGTAGTCTTACTGATTTATGAAATTACATGTCTACTCATGTTTGTACTTAATTGTGGAAATAATAATTGGATTATTCTGCTTAGCTCGTTACTACTGCTCAGTTCCTTAGTTATTTCTGTTACTACTGAGTCGGTTGTACTCATACTACACCCTGCACTTTATATGCAGATCCAGGTGAGTTAGAAGGCGGCGATCGTTGAGTTCAGACCGGCTATCTTAGGAGACTGCAAAGTAGCTATTAACGTCCGCAGGACCTTGTTACTCCTCTTGTCATTTCTTCTTTTGGACAGTTAGACAACTTATATATCTTAGTTCATAGTTTTAGATGCTCATGACTTAGTGACACCCCGATGTTCGGGGCTGGTTTCCGTATTTTTTTTATTATATTTAGAGTTGATTTAGTTTATGAGAAATTTAAATGTTGGTGTTATTTTATTAAATTCTTATAATCGATTTAGTAGTAATATTTTGGGAAATATACTTGCCTTGTAATACGATATGCGCCATCACGACCATGGTTAGATTTTGGGATGTGACAAGTTGGTATAAGAGCCTAGGTTACATAGGTCTCACGAGTCATGAGCTGGTTGAGTAGAGTCTTGCGGGTCGGTACGGAGACGTCTGTACTTATCTTCGAGAGGCTGCAGAACATTTAGGAAAATTTTACATTCTTGAATTATTTTCGTGCGGTATTGATTCACCTTGAAGTGTAAATCTTTGAATTCCTTTCACGCATTCGTATACGCATATGGGCGCTCGGTATCAGTTATGCATCGACGGCTTGTGATTCCCTGGATGAGGTGAGAGATGTGATTTCTGTGTGTTGATGTCGGGCCAGTCTGGAGGACATGAGGCCGGGTTTTGACTGTAGCTTGAGCACTGAGGTATTGATTGTGTGAGCGCATGCTTGTGGTACTTTTAGGGATATTTAAGAGAGTATTCAGGGGCTTATGAGCCTTAGAGCGTTATGGTTTTATGCTTGGCTCTCATGTGGCGAGTCTGGGTTGAGGATTGTGGTGTTATGGCAGGGCAAAGTATCAATTTGAAGGTAATTGAGAAGGACCTCGGATAGATAGGACATCTTGGTAGTAGGTTGGATCGGCATGGTAATGGGTATGATTAGTTCTTTGGGTGTGTATGAGGTAATGAGTTCTACAGGTGTTTTGTGGCAATGTCCTTGGGTTTTTGGTGGTATGCGTAGCTTGGTTGAGTTAGAAGAATTCAGTCCTGATGGATTGATTTTGTGCCATTTGGGTTAGGAGAGAGGTCTTGATGGTTTTGAGAACAACTCTTGGCACGTTCGAGGACAAATGTTTGTTTAAGATGGGGAGAGGGGGAGAGGGGGAGGATGTAACGACCCGACCAGTCGTTCCGTGAGTTATAGCCCTGTTTCCCCATTCCTGCTTCTTTATGTATTGTTCAGCGATGTTGAGTTGTATCGAGTTGGTAGGTTTGGGTCCGGAGTAGTTTTGAAGTTAAATGAACACTTAGTCTCTTAGTTAGAAAGTTAAGTTAGAAAACTCAACCGGAAGTTGACTTATAAGTAAACTAATTCGGATGTGGATTTTTATGATTCGATTAGCTTCGTTGGGTGATGTAAGACTTAAGAGTGTGTACGGAATGTAATTTGGAGGTTCGTGGTAGAATTAGGCTTGAATTGTCAAAAGTTGGAAGTTTAGAAGTTCTTAGGCTTGAATCCGAGGTTGATTTGGTGTTTTGGTGTTGTTTTATGTGTTCTGAAGGTTCGACTAAGTTCGAGTAGTGATATATGAATTGTTGGAATTATTTGTTGAGGTCCCGAGGGCCTCGAGTGAGTTTCGGATAGGTTTGGGTTGTGTTGCGCTCGTTTTTCTTATGTTTCGACGCCGTTTCTTCAAGCATAAATGATATCATATTGAACAAATGAGCTCCAATTTATTTTTTTGATTGAAGCATTAGATCCGTATCGTAATTACGGACCCGTAGCAAAAATAATCGTCGAATTTAGACATCGTATGAGGATTTTATGTTTATTTTACTAAGAATTAGGTTGTTAGATTTTTCAGATTAATTACGAAATTACCACTGACAGTGTATTTAAAAATCTGCACGATTTGCAAATATTAAAACCTACATATCTCCTTAATATAATGTTAAATTGAGTGATTCTAAAGCCTAACTTGACTAAACTTTCACAAGGAATCCATTGGAGGCATAAAAAGCGAGTTACAGGATCGTTAACATGAGAAACGAGGCAGAATAGCTGGCAGAAAAATATATAAAACGAGGGTTTGTTCATTCGGTCATATTTTGAGTTAGGAAGCTGGGATATGGGCTATTTTGGGGGGGATTTTCACCATAAGGATTGAAGTAAGTGTTTTCTATTAAGTTTTGGTTATATTTCATGAATCCATCTTCATGTTTGGGATTTGATTGATGATTTCAAAGTGAAATTGAGGGAGTTTGGGAGAGTTTAAGTGAGGATTTGAGGGACCAAGCGGAGTCCGATTTTGATAAATTTTATATGGTTAGACTCAGGAGAGGACGAGGTTTATTATTCTGCCATTTTTGATTGATTTCGAGACATGGGCCCCGGGGGCCGGGTTTTGGCCGGTTTCGGATTTTTGGCATATTTTGTAGTTTTTATCGTTGAATTCGATTCGTTAGCCTATGTTAATGGTATTAATCTGATTATGGTTTGATTTGGAGCTTTTGGAGACCGAGTCCAGAGACGAGGGCATCCCGGAGTAGGATTTTACGATGTTAAGGTAAGTAACAGTTTTAACTCTGGCTTTGAGGGTATAAACCTGGAGAATTTGATATCGTGTGACTATTTGGAGGTGATAGCCACACTAGGTGACGAGCGTGTGGGTGTATACCTCAAGGGATTGAGACTTGGTCCGTCCCGTGAGGCCTCATGGACATCATCTGTGTTTACGTAGTTACTTGTTGTTGAACTTATCTGCCTTCATGTTAGAGATCATGCTTAGGCTTTATTCATGCTCACATTATTTGTACTCAGTCATAGAAATTATTGTACATGTTTACCTTAGTCTCTATTATTTGTTAATATGCTGTGATACTTGATGTGGGTTGTATTCCCTTATTTGTTGATGATGGTGAGGCTAGTGAGGTACATGATTGCGTGAGGCTGCGGGATTGGTTGTGAGGATATTAATACCATAGCGCGTGAGTTATCCGCGTAGCACGCGAATTGACCGTGCGGGTCCAGGTATTGATACCATAGCACGTGAGTTGTCCGTATAGCACGTGAGTTGACCGTGCAGATCCAGGTATTGATATGATGGCACGTGAATTGCCCCTCCAGAGTCTCTACACACCCCAGTGAGCGCAGAGTGTTGAGTGCTGAGTGCGAGTGCTGAGTGATGGAGTGACATTGCTGTGAGGTTGCATTTACTTTTGCTGTTGCTATTGCCGCATTTACCTGTTAATTTTCCTTGTAGTCTTACTGATTTATGAAATTACCTGTCTACTCCTGTTTGTACTTAATTGTGGAAATAATAATTGGATTATTTTTCTTAGCTCGTTACTACTGCTAAGTTCCTTAGTTATTTCTGTTACTACTGAGTCGGTTGTACTCATACTACACCCTGCACTTTATGTGCAGATCCAGGTGAGTTAGAAGGCGACGATCGTTGAGTTCAGGCCGGCTATCTTTGGAGACTGTAAGGTAGCTGTTAGCATCCGCAGGACCTTGTTACTCCTCTTGTTATTTCTTATTTTGGACAGTTAGACAACTTATATATCTTAGTTCATAGTTTTAGATGCTCATGACTTAGTGACACCCCTATGTTTGGGGCTCGTTTTCGTATTTTCTATATTATATTTATAGTTGAATTAATTTATGAGAAATTTAATTGTTGGTATTGTTTTATTAAATTTTTATAATCGATTTAGTAGTAATATTTTGGGATATAGGCTTGCCTTGTAACACGATAGGCGCCATCACGACCATGGTTAGATTTTGGGTCGTGACAAGTTGGTATTAGAGCCTAGGTTACATAGGTCTCACGTGTCATGAGCGGGTTTAGTAGAGTCCTGAGGATCGGTACGGAGACGTCTGTACTTATCTTCGAGAGGCTGCAGAACCTTTAGTAAAATTTCACATTCTTGAATTCTTTTCGTGCGGTATTGATTCAGCTTGAAGTGTAACTCTTTGAATTCCTTTCACGCATTTGTATGCGCACATGGGTGCTCGGTATCAGTTGTGCATCGACGACTTGTGTTTACATGGATGAGGTGCGAGATGTGATTTCTGTGTGTTGATGTCGGGCCAGTCTGGAGGACATGAGTCTGGGTTTTGACTGTAGCTTGAGCACTGAGGTGTTGATTGTGTGAGCACGTGCTTGTGGTACTTTTAGGGATATTTAAGAGAGCATTTAGCAGCTTATGAGCCTTAGGGCGGTGTGGTTTTATGCTTGGGTCTCGTGTGGTGAGTTTGGGTTGCAGATTGTGGTGTTATGGCATGGCAAAGTATCAATTTGAAGGTAATTCAGAAGGAACTCGGATAAATAGGACATCTTGGTAGTAGGTTGGATCGGCATGGTAATGGGTATGATTAGTTCTTTGGGTGTGTATGAGGTAATGATTCTACAAGTGTTTTGTGGCAATGTCCTTCGGTTTTTGGTGGTATGCGTAGCTTGGTTGAGTTCGAAGAATTCAGTCCTGACAGATATATTTTGTGCCATTGGGGTTCGGATAGAGTTCTTGATGGTTTTGAGAACAACTCTTGGCATGTTCGAGGACGAACGTTTATTTAAGAGGGGGAGGGGGGAGGATGTAATGACCCGGCCAGTCGTTCCGAGAGTTATAGCCCTATTTCCCCATTCCTGCTTCTTTATGTGTTGTTCAGCAGTGTTGAGTTGTATCGAGTTGGTAGGTTTGGGTCCGGAGTAGTTTTGGAGTGAAATGAAAAGTTAGTCTCTTAGTTAGAAAGTTAAGTTAGAAAAGTCAATCGGAAGTTGACTTATGAGTAAACGAATTCGGATTTGGATTTTTATGATTCGATTAGCTTCGTTGGGTGATTTTAGACTTAGGAGTGTGTCCAGAATATAATTTGGAGGTCCGTGGTAGATTTAGGCTTGAATTGTCGAAAGTTGGAAGTTTAGAAGTTCTTAGGCTTGAATCCGAGGTTGATTTGGTGTTTTGTATAGTTTTATGTGTTCCGAAGGCTCGACTAAGTTCGGGTAGTGATATATGACTTGTTGGAATTATTTGTTGAGGTCCCGAGGGCCTCGGGTGAGTTTCGGATAGGTTTGGGTTGTGTTGCGCTCGTTTTTCTTATGTTTCGACGCTGTTTCTTCAAGCATAAATGATATCATATTGAAACAATGAGCTCCGATTTCTTTTTTTGGATTGAAGCATTAGATTCGTATCGTTATTACGGACCCGTAGCAAAAAGAATCATCGAATTTGGACATCGTATGAGGATTTTATGGTCATTTTTACTAAGAATTAGGTTGCTAGATTTTGCATATTAATTGCGAAATTGCCACTGACGGTGTATTTAAAAATCTACACGATTTGCAAATATTAAAACCTATATATCTCCTTCATTATAAGGTCAAATTGAGTGATTCAAAAGCCTAACATGACTAACATTTCATAAAGAATCCATTGGAGGTATAAAAAGCGAGTTTCGGGATCGTTGGAACAAGAAACGAGGCAGAATAGCTGCCAGAAAAATATATAAAACGAGGGTTTGTTCATTCGGTCATATTTTGAGTTGGGGAGCTGGGATTTGGGCATTTTGGGGGGGCGATGTTTAACATAAGGATTGGATTAAGTGTTCTCTACTAAGCTTTGGTTATATTTCATGAATCCATCTTCGTTTTTGGGATTTGATTGATGATTTCAAAATGAAATTGAGGGAGTTAGGGTTTGAGTTTTGGAGAGTTTAAGTGAGGATTTGAGGGACCAAACGGAGTCCGATTTTGATAAATTTTATATGGTTAGACTCGGGAGAGGATGAGGTTTATTATTCTGCCATTTTGACTGATTTCGAGACGTGGGCCCAGGGCCCGGGTTTTGGCCGATTTCAGATTTTTGGCATATTTTGTAGTTTTTATTGTGGAATTCGATTTGTTAGCCTATGTTGATGGTATTAATCTGATTATGGTTAGATTTGGAGCTTTTAGAGACCGAGTCCAGAGACGAGGGCATCCCGGAGTAGGATTTTACGCTGTTAAGGTAAGTAACAGTTTTAACTCTAGCTTTGAGGGTATAAACCTTGAGAATTTGATATCGTGTGATTGTTTGGAGGTGATACCCACGCTAGGTGACGGGCGTGTGGGTGTATACCTCGAGGGATTGAGACTTTGTTCGTCCCCTGAGGCATCATGGCCACCATCTATATTTACGTAGTTACTTGTTGTTGAACTTGTCTGCCTTCATGTTAGAGATCATGCTTAGGCTTTAGTCATGCTCACATTATTTGTACTCAGTAATAGAAATTATTGTACATGTTTACCTCAGTCTCTATTATTTGCAAATATGCTGTGATACTTGATGTGGGCTGTGTTCCCTTATTTGTTGATGATGGTGAGGCTAGTAAGTTACATGATTGAGTGAGGTCGAGGGCCTGGTTGTAAGGATATTAATACCATAGCGCGTGAGTTATCCGCGTAGCACATGAGTTGACTGTGTAGGTCCAGGTATTGATACCATAGCGCGTGAGTTGTCCGCGTAGAACGTGAGTTGACCGTACGGATCCAGGTATTGATATGATGGCACGTGAGTTGTCCGTTCATAGCACTTGGGATTTGGGAGCCCCTCCGGAGTCTGTACACACCCCCAGTGAGCGCAGAGTGTTGAGCGTTGAGTGCTGAGTGCGAGTTATGAGTGATGGAGTGACATTGCTGTGAGTTTGCATTTACTTTTGCTGTTGCTGCATTTACCTTTTAATTTTCCTTGTAGTCTTACTGATTTATGAAATTACCTGTCTACTCTTGTTTGTACTTAATTGTGGAAATAATAATTGAATTATTCTGCTTATCTCGTTACTACTGCTCAGTTCCTTAGTTATTTCTGTTACTACTGAGTCAGTTGTACTCATACTACACCCTGCACTTTATGTGCAGATCCAGGTGAGTTAGAAGGCGGCGATCGTTGAGTTCAGGCCGTCTATCTTTGGAGACTGCAAGGTAGCTGTTAGCGTCCGTAGGACGTTGTTACTCCTCTTGTCATTTCTTCTTTTGGACGGTTAGACAACTTATATATCTTAGTTCATAGTTTTAGATGCTCATGACTTAGTGATACCACGATGTTTGGGGCTCGTTTCCGTATTTTCTATATTATATTTAGAGTTGATTTAGTTTATGAGAAATTTAAATGTTGGTATTGCTTTATTAAATTCTTATAATCGATTTAGTAGTAATATTTTGGGAAATAGGCTTGCCTTGTAACACCATAGGTACCATCACGACCATGGTTAGATTTTGGGTCGTGACAATGCATCTATCCTGCCGAGGCGTTCGGCCCGATCTATAAGAAAGGAGGATATTTTCTTATGTACCTCCGGAATAAGAGTATTTATTGTAAAATTTATTAGAGAGGATAACAATTTATTTCAACAATTAATTAATCTAAACAAAAATTAAGCATATGAAAATTTTATCTTTTACTACCTTTCATGACAATTCACAATATATACATCGAATAATTTAATTAATAAAGAATATAATTTACACAAGTAATTCATTCTTTGAGTCCTAAACTACCCGGACTTTAACATTAATAGTAGATACGCACAGACTCTCGTCACCTCGTGCGTACCTAGCCCCCGCAATTAGTAATAATTATTTAATTTAATCACCTATGGGGTAAATTTCTCCCTCACAAGATTAGACAAGAGACTTACTTTAATTTGCTCTAATTTAATCCACTAGAAGGCCCTTTCCTCGATTATCCAACTTTGATTGGCTCGAATCTAACCAAAAATAATTCGATACAATCACTAAAAATTATCGGAATCAATTCTATAAGAAAATACTACATTTTCAATAAAAATCTCGAAATTAATTAAAAATTCATCAGTGGGGCCTACAACTCGGAATCCGGCAAAAGTTACGAAATCCGACAACCCATTCAATTACCAGTCCAACCATACCAATTTCACTCAAATCCGACTCCGGATCAACACCGAAATCTCAAAAATTCATTTCTATGAGATTTCTAAAAATTTTTCAAATTTCTATCTCAAAACAGTAATTACATGGTGAAAACAATGATATATTCATGTATATTGACCAAATCCGAGTTGGAATCACTTATCCCAATGTATTTCCTTGAAAATCTGTCAAAAGTCGCATCTGCTCAAGCTCAAGTTCGTCAAAAATGGCAAATGGGACGAATGCCCATATTTTTATAACTTACAGATATGTCCAGTCCGATCAGGGAGCTCGATCAGGGACTCCGATCAGGGAGCTCAATCAGGGAGTCCGATCAAGAGCTCGATCATGTAGTCCGATCATGGGTGCTCAATCAGGGAGTCCGATCATGGGAGCTCGATCAGGAAGTCCGATTTTTAGACTTAAATTCTTGTTTTAGCCATTTTAAGCCTAATTTTACTACGGACTTCCAAATAAAATTCCGATCATGCTCCTAAGTCCAAAATCACCATACGGAGCTGTTGGAATCATCAATATTCTATTCCGAGGTCGTTTGCACATAATTTGACATCTGGTCACTATTTGAACTTAAACTTTTAATTTTTCATCAAAATTCCATATCTCGGGCTAGGGACCTCAGAATTTGATTCCGGGCATACTCCCAAGTCCCAAATCACGATACAGACCTATCGGAACTGTCAAAACCCTGATCCAGTCCGTTTACTCAAAATGTTGACCAAAGTTAACTCAGTTAAGTTTTAAAGCTCTAATTCACATTTTAAATCCATTTTCACATAAAAACGTTCGGAAAATTTTACGGACTACGCACGCAAGTCGAGTAATGATAAATAGTACTTTTTGAGGTCTTAGAACACATAATTAATTATTAAATTTAAAGATAACATTTTGGGTCATCACATTCTCCACCTCTAAAACAAACGTTCGTCCTCGAACGAGTTTAGAATTATACCTGAAGTGCTGAATAAGTGTGGATATCTGCTCCGCATGTTTTTCTCAGCCTCCCAAGTCTCTTCCTCGACTGGTTGGCCCCTCCACTGGACCTTTACTGCAGAAATCCTCATGGACCTCAACTGTCGAACCTGTTTATCAAAAATGGCATCTGGCTCCTCTTCATAACCCAAGCTATTATCTAGCTGAATTGTGCTGAAGTCTAACACATGTGATAATTCGGCATGATACTTCTGGAGCATAGATACATGGAAAACCGGATGAACTGCCGATAGGCTGGGAGGCAATGCAAGCTTATAAGCAACCTCCCCAACTCGTCTGAACACCTCAAATGGGCCTATAAACCTTGGGCTCAACTTGCCCTTCTTCCCGAATCTCATGATTCCCTTCATCGGCGAAACTTTCAAAAGAACTTTTTCACCCACCATAAATGATAAATCACTCGCTTTCTGATCCGTGTAACTCTTCTGTCTGGACTGTGCTGTACGAAATCGCTCCTGAATCAACTTTACCTTTTACAAGGCATCTTTCACCAAATCAGTACCATATAACTTAGCCTCACCGGGCTCAAACCACCCGATGGGCGAACAACATCGCCGACCATATAAAGCCTCAAATGGAGCCATCTCGATGCTGGATTGGTGACTCTTATTATAAGCGAACTCGGCCAAAGGCAAGAAACGATCCCACTGATGTCCTTTTTCATTCGCCGCTACCAATAATGCTGCCTCAAATCACGATACATCTTCATAGCACCCGGATGAATAGAATACTTAGAACTGTGTGCCTCCTCTAGGACCTTTTTCTTTGTCCATCCATATTAGGAACACATAGATGACCCTGGAGTCGCAGAACACCATCCGAACCAATAGTAACTTCTTTGGCACCCCCTTATAGTACCGTTTCTCGAAGAACCATCAAGTGTGGATCATCATACTGGCGAGCCTTGATCTGCTCAAATAGTGAAGATTAGGCTACAATACATGCAAGAACTCGGTTGGGCTCTGAAATATCCAGCCTCACAAGTCTGTTAGCCAAGGACTGAATATTCGAAGCCAACGGCCTCTCCTCTGCTGAAATGAAAGCCAAACTACCCATACTCTCCGCTTTTGTACTCAAGGCGTCTGCAACCACATTTGCTTTGCCCGGATGATATAGGATAGTAATATCATAATCTTTCAGTAACTCCAGCCATCTGTGCTGCCTCAAATTTAGGTCCCTCTGCTTGAAAAAATGCTGCAAACTATGATGATCAGTGTAAACTTCACAAGACACCCCATAAAGATAATGCCTCCAAATCTTAAGAGCGTGAACAATCGCAGCTAACTCCAAATCATGTACCGGATAATTCTTTTCATGGGGCTTCAGCTGACATGAAGCATATGCAATAACTCGCCTTTCCTGCATTAATACACAATGATGTCTTGAGCTTCTGAAAGCTCACCTCACAATCATCGGACCATCGGAACGGAGCACCCTTCTGGGTTAATTTGGTCAAAGGTGATGCAATAGATGAAAAACCTTCCACGAACCGACGATAATAACCTGCTAAACTCAGAAAACTCCTGATCTCAGTCGCCGAAGTGGGACGATGCCAATTATGAACTGCCTCAATCTTTTTAGGATCAACATTAATACCCTCGCCCGATACAATATGCCCCAAAAATGCTATAGACTATAGCCAAAACTCACATTTAGAGAACTTAGAATATAACTTTGTTCCCCCAACGTCTGAAGCACCACTCTCATATATTGCTCGTGCTCCTCCTTACTGCGCGAGTAGATCAAGATGTCATCAATGAAGACAATGATAAATGAATCAATATATGGCCTGAATACCCTGTTCATCAAATCCATAAATGCTGCCGGGGCATTAGTTAATCTGAAGGACCACCAGAAACTCATAATGACCATATCTAGTCCGAAAAGCAGTCTTCGGAACATCCGAATCCCAAATCTTCAACTGATGGTACCCCGACCTCAAGTCGATCTTAGAGAACACTCTAGCACCCTGCAACTAGTCAAAAAGATCATCAATACGCGGCAACGGGTACTTGTTCTTAATAGTGACTTTGTTCAATTGGCGATAATTAATACACATCCGCATTGTTCCATCCTTCTTCTTCACAAATAATACCGGTGCACCCCAAGGCGATACACTCGGTATGACGAACCCTCTGGCTAGTAACTCCTCAAGCTGCTCCTTTAATTCTTTCAATTATTTTGGAGCCATGCGATACGGTGGGATATATATAGGCTGGGTATCTAGAGCCAAGTCAATACATAAGTCAATATCACGAGCAGGTGGCATACCTGGAAGATCTGAAGGAAATACATCGGAGAGCTCCCGAACTACATGCACTGAATCAATAGCCGGAGTCTTTGCAGTAGTATCCCGAACATAGGCTAGATAAGCCAAACAACCCTTCTCAACCATGTGTTGAGCCTTTAAAAAAGAAATAACTCGATTAAATGAACTAACAGACGAACCCTTCCATTCCAGCTTAGGCAATGCTGGAATAGCTAAGGTAACAGTCTTGGCATGACAATCTAGAATAACATGATATGGAGATAACCAGTCCATGCCCAGAATAATTTCAAAATCGGCCATCTCAAGCAATAGGAGATCTGCTCTAGTTTCATACCCACATAATGTAATAATACAGGACCGGTAGATCCGGTTCACAATAACAGAATCGCCTACAGGAGTGGACACATAAACAGGAGTACTCAAGGACTCATAAGAAACACCCAGGAATGGAGCAAATAGAGATGACACATATGAATACGTGGATCCTGGATCAAATAATACTGAGGCATCCTTGTCGCAAATAGAAATAATACCTGAACTCACAGCATCTGAGGCCTCTACATCTGGTCTGGCCGGAAAAGCATAGAACCGAGCTGGAGTGCCAACTGGCTGGCCTCCACCTCTGGGATGACCTCTACCCACCTGTCCTCCACCTCTAGGTGATCGGACGACTGGTGGAGCAACTAGGGCGGTAATCATAGGCTGCTGACCATACTGCACAGGTATACCCCGCATCTTGGGGCAGAATCTCCATATGTGACTGGGATCCCCTCACTCGTAACAACTCTGCGGTGCAATAAGCCGCTGACTAGAAGTCTGGCCCTGGGGACCTGAATACCTACTGGAAGAACCATGAATAGCTGGTGGGCAATAAGAACTCTCTGGTATAGCACTGAAATAAGGTCGTACTGGAGCACCCGAGGAGGCGGTGGTGCTGGATATGGGGGCATACTGGACTGCCCTCTCATGAACTGACCTTTGCCCCCAGATGGAGCACCTCTGAACTCTCCAGAATATCTGAACCGCTTATCTCTCATACCCTGCTCTCGGCTCCGCTGATGTACACCCTCAATCATGCGAGCTATCTCCATGACTAGCTCATAAGAAGTACCTATCTCAACCTCTCGAGCCATAGTGGTCTGAATACCAGTATGTAAACCCGCAACAAACCCCCGCACTCTCTCCGATTCAGTAGGGAATATCATAAGTGCATAGCGAGATAACTTAGAAAACCTCGCCTCATAATCGGTCACTGACATCTGACCCTGCTGGAGCTGCTCAAACTGAAACCTCAACTCTTCCCTTTGGGAGGGTGGAATATACCTGTCCAAAAAGATGCGGGTGAACTTGTCCCATGTTATGGGAGGAAAACCTACTGGTCTGCCAAGAACATAAGACTGCCACCATCTATGAGCTCTGCCCTCTAGCTGAAACGTAGCAAAGTCTACCCCATGAGACTCCAATATCCTCATGTTGTACAGTCTATCCTTGCACCGATCAATGAAATCATAGGGATCTTCATGTGGCTCACCCCCAAAGACAGGAGGATGTAGTCTAGTCCATCTGTCCAATAGTTTCTGAGGATCGGCGGCTACAACTGGCTTGGGCTCAGGTTTAGCTGCTGCCACTGGCTGGGCTCCACCCACGGGTAGTACACCCTTGGTCTGATATACAGCAACTGCCTTTCCATGAGCCTACACGGTAGGGGTCTGTGATCCCTCGCCCGCTTGAGATGTGGCTGGGTCTGCCAGAAATAAACCGGTCTGAGTCATATTATCCATGAACCGCAGTATACTAGCCATGACATCCTGAAATCCCGGTGCAGATGTGAAATCCACCGGAGCTGGCTCTGCCACAGGCACCTCAATAATGGGATTCTCTGCTGGACCCACCGGCGGCATAACTGGAACAGTCCTGGGACGTCTTCTCCCTCTACCACGTGCTGGAGCCCTCCCTCAACCTCTGCCTCGGCCTTTAGCAACTGGGGGAGTAGCTCTTCCCCGATCTGGAACCTCATTAGAGCACGTTCTCACCATCTGTGAGAGAATAATAGAAGGATATTTAGTACTACATTAATTTCACGATGAAATATGAAGAAAGGTAGTTTCCTAACACCTTATATCCTCTCGAAGATAAGTACAGACGTCTCTGTACCGATCCGCAAGACTCTATTAGGTCTACTCATATCTTGTGAGACCTACATGAACCTAGTGCTCTGATACCATGTTGTCACGACCCAATTTCACCTATAGGTCATGATGGCGCCCAACACTACGGCTAGGCAAGCCAACTAATAAATTAAACATATATTGATTAAACTTTTAATCCAAGAAAAATAATAAAATACCAAATTCTACCAATGTGTGTGCCAAGACCTGGTGTCACAAGTGTATGAGCATATAGTAGATTATATAAAACTCCAAATACTGTCTGAAATGAAATAGACAGAATGTAAATATAAGAAGTGACACTGGTAGCTGCAGAACGGCTCAGAAAGGCAGCTCACCACTATGCCTCGGGATGATGTGGATATGTGATGATAGGTCCTCCACTAGTATCTGTCTCAGATCCTGCACAAAAAGTGCAGCAAGTGTAGTATGAGTATGTAAACAACGTGTACCCAGTAAGTATCAAGCCTAATCTCGAAGCGGTAGAGACGAGATGGACGACTTTGACACTCACATAGGGTCAATAATAAAAATTGAAATAAAACTAGAATATCTAAATTAGCATGATTCACAGAATTTACAATAATTTATTTAACCAGCAAAAATAATTAAATTCCTTCAAATGCAACAATCCTCAATATATTAATTAAATTCCTTCAATTCCAATAAATTTCCAATTTATCAATTAGCTTCACAAACTGAAATAAACTATCAAAGTATTGTGTAATAATTATTATTAAGCACGATTTCTGCCGAGGTCGTACGATCCGATCCAGGGTATTGTGTACACTGCCGAGGGACGTGCAGCACGATCCATAGATGCATGTATCCTGCCGAGGCATTCGGCCCGATCCACAAGAAAGGAGGACATTTTCTTATGTACCTCCGGAATAAGAGTATTTATTGTAAAATTTATTCGAGAGGATAACAATTTATTACAACAATGAATTAATCTAAACAAAAATTAAGCATATAAAAATTTCATTTTTTACTACCTTTCATGACAATTCACAATATATACATCAAATAATTTAATTAATAAAGAATACAATTTACACAAGTAATTCATGTTTTGAGTCCTAAACTACCCGAAATTTAGCATTAATAGTAGCTACGCACGGACCCTCGTCACCTCGTGCGTACGTAGCCTCCACAATTAGCAATAATTATTTAATTTAATCACCTATGGGGTAAATTTTCCCCTCACAAGATTAGACAAGAGACTTACTTCAATTTGCTCCAATTTAATCCACTAGAAGGCCCTTTCCTCGATTATCCAACTTTGATTGGCTCGAATCTAACCAAAAATAATTCGATACAATCACTACAATTTATCGGAATCAATTCTATAAGAAAATACTACATTTTCAATAAAAACTCCAAAATTAATTAAAAATTCGTTCGTTGGGCCCACATCTCGGAATCCAGTGAATGTTACGAAATCCGACAACTCATTCAATTACGAGTCCAACCATCCCAACTTCACTCAAATCCGACTCCGGATCGACACCGAAATCTCAAAAATTTATTTCTATGAGATTTCTAATATTTTCCCAAATTTTTATCTTAAAACAATAATTAAATGGTGAAAACAATGATATATTCGTGTATATTGACCAAATCCGAGTTAGAATCACTTACCCCAATGTCTTTCCTTGAAAATCTGTCAAAAGTCGCCTCTGCTCAAACTCAAGTTCGTCAAAAATGGCAAATGGAACGAATGCCCCTATTTTTATAACTTACAGATCTGTCCAGTCCGATCAGGGAGCTCGATCAGGGAGTCTGATCAGGGAGCTCGATCAGGGAGTCCGATCAAGGAGCTCGATCAGGGAGTCCGATCATGGGAGCTCGATCATGGGAGCTCGATTAGGGAGTCCGATCATGGGAGCTCGATCATGGGAGGTCGATCAGGGAGTCCGGATTTTGGGAGTCTGATCATGGGCCTCGATCTTGGGCTTGATCACAACCCAGAATTTCCAGCATAAGAGAAATATTGCAGCAACTGTAAGTCTAATTTTTGATTCGTTAACCATCCGAAACTCACCCGAGGCCCTCGGGACCTCAACTAAATATACCAACAAGTCCTAAAACATCATACGAACTTATTTGAAACCTAAAATCACATTAAACGACCCTAAAACCACGAATTATGCTCCAAGTCAAGCTTAATGAAACTTAAAATTTCCAACTTCTATATTCGAAGTCGAAACTTATCAAATCAAGTCCGATTGACCTCAAATTTTGTACACAAATCATAAATGATATAACGGAGCTATAAAAATTTTCGGAACTATATTCCGACTCCGGTATCAAAAAGTCAACTCCCCGGTCAAACTTCCAAACTTAAATTCTTGTTTTAGCCATTTTAAGCCTAATTTTACTACGGACTTCCAAATAAAATTCCGATCACGCTCCTAAGTCCAACATCACCATACGGAGCTGTTGGAATTATTAAAATTCTATTCCGTGGTCGTTTGCACATAATTTGACATCCGGTCACTATTTGAACTTAAACTTTTAATTTTTTATCAAAATTTCATATCTCGGGCTAGGGACCTCGGAATTTGATTCCGGGCATACGCCCAAGTCCCAAATCACGATACAGACCTACTGAAACTGTCAAAATACTGATTCGAGTCTGTTTGCTCAAAATGTTGACCAAAGTCAATTCAGTTGAGTTTTAAAGCTCTAATTCACATTTTAAATCCATTTTCACATAAAAACTTTTCGAAAAATTTTACGGACTGCGCACCCAAGTCGAGTAATGATAAATAGTATTTTTCGAGGTCTTAGAACATATAATTAATTATTAATTTAAAGATGACATTTTGGGTCATCACAATAAGGCTTTATGAAGGAAAGGTCAATGAAAAGAAATGAATCTTTGTCATCTCATTACATAAACAAATAGTTTAGGGGATAAAAATGAAATTCCTATAAATCATTTATGGATGATATCATAATATATATTATAGCGTGACCAAAATGCACGCTAATCCTAAAAATAGTATTCAAAAATATTATTAATATCATAACAATGCATTATATTTTGATTCTCCGACTGATGTTATATAAAAATAGATACTCCCTCCGTTTTAATTTATGTGAACCTATTTCCTTTTTAGTCCGTGTCAAAAAGAATGACCTCTTTCCCTATATGAAAATAATTTACCTTAATGCAATGATTTATAGCCACACAAAATATATGTGCCTCATTTTACCCCACAAGTTCAAAAGTCTTCTCTCTTTTCTTAAACTCTGTACCCAGTTAAATGGGTTCACATAAATTGAAACGGAGGGAGTACTTATTAGTTAATATTAGAGAGTACTCAACTATATTAGCATCGAGAGACGTTGAGTAACCGGAGGCGTATCCTGTGGGATATGAGTTCACATGAACCCATATTCCTCTCCCTAAATCATGCAAAATAATGTTATATTTCTTCAAAATTTCTTAAATATATGTGTGTGTACCCATGCTCAAAGACTCCTATGGTGTAGTTATTATTGGGTACACCTCTACAAGTAAAATTGGTGGTTTAAATTCCATCCGAACGGTCTTATTTTCGACATGGAGTATAAATATATGTGAAAATTACCACAATTTCAAAAAAAATATAATTTTGAACCTATAATTTCAAAAGTGTGGTGGGTTCATGGTAAGAAACAAAAGTTAAACTCACCAAATATAAATTCTAGATGCACCTTTTTTACAATAGTGCACTCATCCTTTTGAAATCCTAAATCCGACTCTGCGAGTAACTAGCTAATATTGGTAGAAAATTTATCTAGTGGGTGACCAAGAAGACTGGGAACATGAGAGTGTTAGGCCTCGTTTGTTTTTATTAAAAATAAAAATGTATGAATGATTAAATTTGCATATACATCTGAATATTGAGATGTGTATTAAGATTAAGACGTTTGAATTTGTACTCATATAAATATTAAGTCATTATATAATGTGAATAATAAATCATTAAAAATATTTATTTTCTCAATATCTTATGTATAAAATTTATCTTTATTTAAAAATTAATAAATATATAACTCAAATAAAATACTAATTATATCCATTGTCACTATAATGTAGTGTGTATTGATATTTTGCATCCATAAATTTTAAGTTTTGAATCCAACGTGTTAATTATTATGTTCTGGTAATGTGTGAGTGTGACAATATGTACAGAATTTTCTTTCCTTAAAAATATACTCTTAACCGTTACTTATAAGAAAGCCAGTAAGTCATTCAGATTGATAAGAAATTCATGTGTGATGTCTCCTTCAATTTTATCCTTTTCCTTTGTAAAATCAACGCTTGAAACAGCAATCAACATAATATTGCTATAGTTGTCTACAAAAATCAAACTACTCCAAATAATTACTCCATCTGGTCCACAATAAGTGTTGGTTTTTTTTTTGTGGTCCAAAATAAGTTATTTTTCCAGATTTCAATAATAAATTAAATTTTTTCCCTACATTGCCCTTGGAGTAAATAATGTTGGAGTATGTGTTAAGGGTATTTATGTGAAAAGATAGTAAAGGTTAATATGGTCAATTTTATTACTAATTAATATTAAAATATGAATTTCTTAATCTGTGTGAAAACATCCAAAAAATCATTTATTGTGGACCGGAGGGAGTAGTAATTAGTATTGTATACGGGTAAAACCGAGCACGCTGCATGACTCGACTCCCCGGTGAGCCAAACAGACCAGGAACGTGACCATAATGTATCGGAGTCAGAGCGAAGAACCCCTCGTGTTGGGGCTCGGGCAAAGCATCTGCCTTCGGGGATATCGGGGCCATATCCTTGAGGCCCGATTTGAGGATTGAGACTTCGGAGAGCATTGCCAAGCAGCAGCACACGACTAACAAAGGGCTGCGATATCCTTGCCTAACCGGATATCACGGCGTGAATCTCGATTCGTATCGGCATAAAATCAGTGATCGGCGAAACGGAAGATTTTTACTTTTTTTAGAATTGTACTTAGGGTAAAACTCCCCTACCATATAAAGGGGAAGACTTACTATTCATATGATACATTTTAACATGCATATCAAGGCAATATACTCATATTTTCTCTATTATTTCAAATTCTTACTTTTGTTCATCAGTTCTTCATTAGTGTGAGTCCGGGATCGAAGGCAGACATTTCACTAAGCTGTTACTCAGGCCGGGGTCACTCCCCTTTGTTGGTTTGACAATTATTACGTCCTTTATCTTTTTAATCCAACGCTATTTATCACTAATGTTGAATTAATCTACATATCCTTAAAACCACATATAAATTCAATTGTTATCCATTTTTTTTAGGGTAAATAGTTTGGCATCCACCGTGGGGCTAAGGATAATAGTGGAAATTTAATACAAACTTCCATAACGCACTATATTTTATACTTGCTCTTTGAGCTTCTAATTTCAGGTCAAATTAAAAATGTCAAACTTTCAATCTGCCCATTTGAACGTTGATGCTGAGTACGACCACCATGGCGAGAACAACAATGTGGTGCCCAGCAATGAGGTTCCCCTCGTTGACCCCAATAGAGTCCTAGTCGCGAATCCGATCGATGCTAACTCACATGTGGCTATCAAAGCAAACTTGCCTACTAACCTCGAAAATAGCATTCGCGGGGGAGCCCGATCGATAGCCCAGAGTAAACACGACGGTGAAGGTGATGAGATCAACTTGCGGGTGATCTTCGAAATGTTACAGGTTCAATAGGCAACAATAGCCCAGTTGCAGAACCAAAGCCGCGCCCCCAGTAGAGTTAAGCCCGAGCCATCCCGGGAAAAGGATCGTAGAAATGAACCGTCCACAGAAAGGTCGGGTGAAGATGAACCCGCTACCAAAAGATGCTTGAGGAATTGACAAAACGGGTGGAATCGGGAGAAAAGAAAATTGAAGCCAACATAAAAAAATGGGGACCTATAACTCTAGGGACGATCAAATCCCAGGAGCGCCACCGATACTGAAGGGCCTGGATTCCAAGAAATTTATCCAAATGCCTTTCCCTCTGAGCACAACTCCGAAGCCGATCCCAAAGAAGTTTTGTATGCCCGAAATTCAGAAGTATAATGGAACAACTGATCCAAATGAACACGTGACCTCCTACACGTGCGCCATCAAGGGGAACGACTTGGAAGATGAAGAAATCGAATCCGTTCTGCTAAAAATATTCGGAGAGACCTTATGAAAATGAGCTATGATATGGTATCACAGCTTACCCCCTAACTCTATTGACTTGTTTGCTATGCTTACAAATGCCTTTGTAAAAGCGCACGCCGGGGTTATCAAGGTCGAGACTAGGAAGTCAGACCTTTTCAAAGTAAAGAAAAAAGATTACGAGATGCTCAGTGAATTGGTGTCGAGGTTACAAATAGAACGGATGGATCTGCCTCCGGTCGCGGACGATTGGTCCATTCAGACATTCACCCAAGGACTCAACCCCCAAAGCTCATTAACTTCGCAGCAGTTGAAACAAAATTTGATAGAATACCCGACGGTAACTTGGACCGACGTCCATAACAGGAACTAATCAAAAATTAGCGTCGAAGATGATCATCTTGGGGCACCTTCCGGATCCGTTTATCCCGTCAGAACTAGTGACAGATCTATAAGAGCCGTCGATCATGAACCAAGATCGAACAGAGATCGGTATCAACCATACAATAGAGATCGAATGGGGAATAGGTCCGGACGCAACCCTATGAGGAGTGAAAGAAAGTACAATCGAGGCCACAATAGTCAGGGACTCATGAGTAATAATGGTTTCGACAGACCACTCGGGGCCCGGGAGACACCGAGACTATCGGAATACAACTTCAGTGTCGATGTTGCTAGCCTCGTATCAACCATCAGACGTATCAAATATATTAAATGGCCTCGACCATTGCAGTCCGATCCTTCCTAAAGGGACCCCAACCTAATGTGTAAGTATCATGGCACTCACGGCCACATAACCGAAGACTGCCGACAATTAAAACAAGAAGTAGCCCGGTTATTCAATAACGGACACCTCCGAGAATTTATGAGTGATCGATCCAAAAATCACTTTAGGAATAAGGACTCCAACAAGAAGAACGAGCAAGAGGAACCTCAGCACGTCATTAACATGATCATTGGTGGAGTTGACGTCCCCCAAGGGCCGATGTTAAAGCGCACTAAGGTGTCCATTACAAGGGAAAAACGGACTCGAGATTATGTACCGGAGGGAACCATATCTTTCAACAACGAGGGCGCTGAAGGCATCGTGCAACCACATAATGATGAACTGGTAATATCTGTACTCATAAATAAATCTCGATTTAAGCGTGTAGTAATTGATCCAGGTAGCTCGACCAATATCATCAGATCGAGGGTCGTGGAACAGCTGGGTCTATAAGACCGAATAGTGCCTGTAGTTCGAGTTTTAAATGGATTTAACATGGCATGCGAAACTACTAATGGGGAGATAACCCTACTGATAAACACTGCCGGAACTATTCAGGAAACAAAGTTCTATGTGATCGAAGGAGATATGAGATACAATGCTCTATTCGGAAGGCCATGGATTCAAAACATGAAGGCAGTACCCTCGACCCTATACCAAGTATTAACATTCCCCACATCGGGAGGGATCAAGACAGTTTATGGAGAACAGCCGGCCATAAAAGAAATGTTCGCGGTCAATAAAGTAATCCCGATATCCGCACTCTCGACATCAAAGGACCCCAGTTCAGTTACGAGGAAAGAAACCAAATAGCAATCACCGACATCGACCACGACCGAACCATAAAAGCAAGAGATAGGAGAGGACGATGATTACAGAGTCCCTAGGTCGTTCATAGCCCCTGACGATTCCAATGCCACCAAGTCAAAGATTGAAGAGCAGGAGCAAGTAATACTGATCGAGCACTTGCCCGATCATAAAGTATACCTGGGCACGGGGCTAACTCCCGATCTTAGGAAATAACTCATTGAATTCCTTATAGCTAACATAGATTGTTTAGCTTGGTCCCATCTTGATATGACAGAGATCTCCAGCCAGAAATAACTACTCACAAGCTGAGCTTGGATCCAAAGTTTCACCCGGTTAAAAAGAAGAGGAAGCCTCAGTCAGAAATCAAGCATGTATTTATCAAAGACGAGGTATCCAAGCTCCTTAAAATAGGTTCCATTCGGGAGTTAAGTACCCGGATTGGTTAGCTAATGTAGTGGTAGTGCCTAAAAAGGGAAAATAATTAAGAATGCGTGTAGACTACAAAGACTTGAACAAGGGATGCCCTAAGGACTTTTTTCCTTTGCCTAACATCGATCGCATGATCGATGCGATGGCTGGACACGAGATACTTAGTTTTCTCGACGCCTATTCTGGTTCAACCAGATCCAGATGGACCTGGGCGACCAAGAAAAGACTTTCTTCATCACTAAATACAACACCTATTGTTATAACGTAATGCTGTCCAGACTAAAAAATGCTGGTGCCACTTACCAACGCCAACTAAATCGGATGTTCGAAGAGCAAATAGGAAAATCAATAGAGGTTTACATTGACAGTATGTTAGTTAAGTCCCTGTGAGCAGAGGACCATTTGGAATATTTGCATGAGACCTTCAACATACTGAAGAAATACAATATGAAGCTGAACTCGGAGAAATGCGCATTCGGGGTCAGGTCCGGGAAGTTTCTTGGATGCATGGTGTCCAACCGGGGGATCGAGATCAATACCGACAAGATCAAAAATCTATAGAGGACATCACCGTGGTGGACAATGTCAAGGTCGTTCAAAGGCTAACCGGGCGCATAACAGCCCTGGGTCGGTTTATTTTAAGGTCCTCCGATAAGAGCCATCAATTCTTCTCATTTTTGAAGCAGAAGAATAACTTCTCGTGGACCCCGGAGTGACAACAAGCTTTGGAAGAACTCAAATAGTACCTTTTGAGTCCACCTTTGTTTCATACTCCGAAGGCAGGCGAGCGGCAGTACCTGTACTTGGCGGTATCCGAGATAGCGGTAAGTGGAGTCTTAGTCCGGGAAGAAGAAGGTACACAATTTACTATATATTATGTTAGCAGGACTCTAGGCGAGGCCGAAACAAGGTATCCTAACCTAGAGAAATTGGCGCTCGTTTTGCTAAGAGCCTCTATGATGTTAAGGCCATATTTTCAATGCCATCCCATATGTGTCATAACTACTTGCCCATTGAGGAACATAATGCACAAACCCGAGATCTCGGGACGATTGGCCAAATGGGCCGTGGAAATTAGTGGGTACGATATAGAACATCGACCCCGAACAGCCATCAAATTTTAAATTTTGGCAGACTTCGTGGCCGACTTCACGCCGGCCTTAATACCCGAAGTCAAAAAGGAATTGTTATTATCCTCGGGGACCACCTTAGGAATCTGGACCCTCTTTATGATTGGTGCCTTGAACGCAAAGGAGTTCGTACTCGGAATCGTGTTGAAGCCGCATACGGGTAATATAGTTAGGCAATCTATTAGAACTGTGAAATTGATTAACAATGAGGTCGAATATGAGGCCATGATTGCAGGTCTCGAATTGGCTAAAAGCCTGGGGGCCGAAGTGATCGAAGCTGAATGCAATTCTCTCCTCGTGGTAAATCAAGTCAATGGGACATTCGAAGTGAAAGAGGAATGCGAAGATACTTGTATAAACTATAGGTAACGCAACATCGATTCAAAGAATGAACCATATAACACGTGCCCCGGGATCAAAATAGCGAAGCCAATGATCTGGATAACTTAGGGTCTTCGGTTTATGATGATGAATTCAGCTCGGGAACAGTCGTATAACTCATGAAATTAGTAGTGGAAGAAGGCCATGCCGAGATAAACTCAACAAGTTTAACTTGGAACTGGAGAAACAAGTATATAGACTATTTTAAGACTGGGAAGTTGCCCCTGGATCTCAAGGAATCAAGATCTCTGCGCACGAAGGAAGTCGGGTTTAGTCTGTCCGAAGATACTCTGTTCAGAAGAACGTTTGATAGCCCACTCTCCATATGCTTGGGGTCGGGAGACACCGAATATGTTTTGAGAGAAGTTCAACGAGGGCACTTGCGGAAACCATTCGGGGGAAGAATAATTGGTTCGTAAGATAATCAGAGTCGTCTATTACTGGATCAACATGGAGAAAGATGTGAAGGACTGTGTGCGAAAATGCGACGGTTGTCAGAGGCACGCACCAATGATCCACCAACTGGGGGAGTTGCTACATTCGGTCCAGTCGTCTTGGCCTTTCATGAAATGGTGAATGGACATCGTCGGTCCCTGCCACGGGCACCCGGTAAAGCTCAATTTGTACTATTTATAATTGACTATTTCTCTAAATGGGTCGAAGCTCAAGCGTTTGAGAAGGTCCGAGAAAAAGAAGTCATCGACTTCATTTGGGACCACATAATATGCCGGTTCGATATACCGGCCGAGAAAGTGTGTGATAACGGGAAGAAGTCCATCGACAGCAAAGTAAGCAAATTTTTTGAGGATATAAGATCAAAAAGTTCTTGTCAACACCCTACCACCCTAGTGGGAACGGATAGGCGGAGTCGACGAAGAAAAGAATCCTTTAAAACCTTAAGAAAAGGTTGACTGATGCCAAACGAAAATGGAAAGATATCCTACCCGAAGTCTTGTAGGCATATTACATGACCTCAAAATCCAGTACCGGGGCCACCCCATTTTCATTGGTCTACGGTGTCGAAGCACTAATAGCGATCAAGGTGGGAGAACCGAGCCTCAGGTTTCGATATGCAACCGAAGAATCAAACGGCGAGGCCATGAGCACAATCCTAGAACTACTGGATGAGAGGAGCGAGGCCGCTCTAGTCCGACTGGCTGCCCAAATGTAGCGGATAGAAAGATATTACAACCGGAGAGCCAACCTCTGACACTTTAACATCGAGGACTTGGTGTTAAGAAGAGTAACGCATAACACCCGAAACCCGAACAAAGGGAAGCTGGGACCAAATTGGGAAGGTCCGTAGGAAGTCATCGCGATTACCGGTAAAGGTTCGTATATGTCACGACCCAAAATATCACCCGTCGTGATGGCGCCTATCTCGATACTAGGCAAGCCGACAACATTAATAACCCACAATTTCTTTTAAATACTGAAAACATAATAATTAAGTTTAAGAGTAAATCCCACAAATATTAGAAATAAACACGCTCCCAAAACCCGATGTCAGTGAATACATGAGCATCTATACATTACAAGTTTGAAAAACCCTGTCTATAATAATCCGAGACCAAATACAATAAAAAAAGGATAGGGAAGGAGAGACAAGGTGTGTGAAACATAGTATCTACCTCTGAATCTCCGAAAAATCAATTGTGTGAAAAAATCAACACTCACTGTGTCTGGGATCACCTGGATCTGCACACGAAGTACAGGGTGTAGTATAAGTACAACCAACTCAATAAGTAACAATAATAAATAAGGAACTGAAAGTAGTGACGAGCTTCTCAGCTAGGTCTAAATACAGTACTTTCCAACATAAAATGGTAGGCATGCTCTCAAGTTCAACATTTAAAATTTCACAGAAATTTCATATCAAATTTGACTGAAACATAAAATAATATTTTTTTAAAAAATTTCCAAAATAGTGATATATGACAGTTGAAATGCAGCAAATAATGAAATCAATGCATCCTCTCAGAGTAATAGTCACTCAGTCCTCCCATTCACTCCAACCTTACAGTTACTCTTTCCTCACAGTCACTCATCACTCGGCATTCGGCACTCGCACTCGGCACTTCCACTCAGTAGGTACCTGCGCTCACTGGGGGTATGTACAGACTCCGGAGGGGCTCCTTCAGCCCAAGCGGTATATCAAGCCAATCATGGCATATAACAATGAAGCATGTTATGCGCGTGCAGCCCGATCCCATAAATATCCTCACAATTAGGCCCTCGGCCTCACTCAGTCATCAATCTCTCTAGTCTCTCGGGCTCAAGATGTCATGAAAATCAGCCCAAAAATAATATGATGTATCAATAAATAACAACAACGACTGAGATATGATATGAAATGAATGAACATGACTGAGTGTGAAATTACAATTTGAGCATATAATTCAACCACAGAAATGACCCCAGTGGGTACCAATAATAACATCATATGTCTAAGCATGATTTTTAATACGAGTCTCTGCTCAATTTTCTCTAACACGTAGAGAATGTACGTATATCAACAGATAATTCGACTACACAGTTCTATGGATTTTGACTAAGTCACAATTCCCACGGTGCACGCCCACACGCCCGTCACCTAGCATGTGCGTCACCTCAAAACCAATCACATAACACATAATCCAGGGTTTCATACCCTCAGGACCAAATTTAGAACTGTTACTTACCTCAAACCATGTAATTCTTTATTCCGCTATGCCCTTTCCACGAGAATTGGTATCCAAAAGCCTCGTATCTAGCCACAATTAATTTGATTCAGTCAATACCAATTATTTTAATTAATTCCATAAGGAAATACAAATTTTCCAATAAAAATACGAAATTCACTCAAAAATTGCCTGTGGGGCCCACAATTCGGAACCCAACAAACGTTACAAAATATTAACGCCCATCCAACCACGAGTCCAACCATATAAATTTTACCAAATTCCGACATCAACTCGATCCTCAAATCTTAAGTTAAAGTCTTTGAAGATTTCTAATATTTTCAACTCAATCTTTACCTATTTGAACTCAACAATCTTTTCCACAAACCTTATTGGTATGTGTATGTATAAGTATAACTTATACTCTCACACCCAAGAATCATACTTTGAATCACCCATCTTTTACTCCAAACCCAAAATTGAAGAATTAGGGAAAGAAATTCTTACCTCTTTGAAGCCCTAGCAATATCCTTGTGAAATCTTCAAACCTTGAACAAGAATTGATGGATAAATGACTAAGTCTTCACTTTCTCTCTCTAAAATGCTCTCACCTCTCTCTAAATGTCAGATGAAACCCTTCAAAATGACCCCCAATAGTGTTTTATAGGAATGAGGTCAGGTTTATAAAACCAAAAAAATTAAGACCCGAAACAAACTCTGCGGTCACATATGCGACCGTATAACGCTTCTGCGGCTCGCGAAATGGCCGCGAAATGTGGCCTCCAGAATTGGGCAAGGCTGCCTCAGTATGTGATCATTATGTGGTCCGCAGACCTGTTATGCGGTCGTATAATACACCGCATAACTGATCTGTGGTCGCCTAATGCGCCGCAAACTTTCCTCCATACTTGCCCCACTCCTTATTCACTCTGTGGCCATTATGTGGTACGCAGTGTGATTCTGCGACCGCATAGTGGGCCGCATAAATGACCCAAATCATTCCAAGTCATTCCAAACCTCACCGGACCCGAACGAATTAACCCGGTAAATCATAAAACAACTAAAAATCATAACTTGAGCAGTAAATGTGGAGATGGGGTTGTAATACTTGAAACGACCGGCCGGGTCGTTACATTATAAACTCGAAGAAGGAAACGACGCACAACTACCAAACAACTGGAACATGACCCACTAAAAATGATATTACTGCTAAGGTACGACCTTATTCGTTTTCTTTTATTTATTTTATTACGAATTGGGCTAACACTTGCAAGCAACAACCAAAGGAGAATGTAGTTGTTAGGTCTGAAAGCACGCATTGCACTTTTTTCCCTAGAACCGGTTTTGTCCTAAATGGGTTTTCCGACAAGTTTTTTAATAAGGCAACAATAAACCGTACTAACTTAGAATCGAAGACCGGTTTTCAATCGGATTCAATGGTCGCGTCAACAGTATCCGAGCCCACTCAAAGATTGACCTCGAATACTAGGGGCCATCACCCTCGGGTCAGGATCTTTAGCAAGGAAGGAAACTTTGTTCTCGAACAGTCTAGGATCGGTGGTTAGGATTTATTGTAAGGGCCAAACGATCAAAAGAACCCTGCCCGCGTAGGTGACCTCGGCCATAATACGAGCTTCTACACACTTACAATCTTGTATGTTACACACATAAATGAAAGAAAGTTTCTATCTTGCTAACAAACATTTTTTGCTTCTTAAGAGTATCGAGCCTTAGGGCTATTCCTACCTAGGAACTATCGAGCCTAAGGGCCACCCTTATCCGAGCCCAAAGGGCTACCCCCACTCGGGGACTGCCATTCGAGATACGTTTGGGCAGCTCGGGTTATCGAAATCCGGAGGCACAAGACCTAGTAGGTAGTGCCCAAACCTAAAAAGCTACAGCCGCCCTAAAATGGTTCGGAGATGTCCGAAGCCCGTAATCAAAACATAAGTCCTTCAACAAAATTCTAAACCTGTTCAAAGTTTACCCTAGGCAAAAATATAGTCAAAAAATATTTAAACAATCATCTTGGGGAAAGCTTCCGGTCACTTCGAGCCCCCATAAGTTTCAAGCAAAACTTGCATTGGGGACGAGTCTTGTTCGGACCTACGAAAAATGACTTATTACTATGTTTGATTCCGTGCTAAGGCATTTGAAATCTTTGAAATTGTAAAAAGGATGCTAAAGATAATAGACTTGAAAATTGCCAAAAAGGAAAGAAAAAAAAACTTTATATACATTCCATAATGTCTTTACAAAGGTCAATGTAAATAGCCTCAACAAAATAAATGAACAAGATACAAAAACAAAGACAAAAATTCCTAAGGTATCTATGCCTGATCTTCACCAGAACCCACCTCGTCACCAGAGCCGTTGGGGCCTTCGATTTCTTCGAAACCCTCGGAGCTTCCTTCATCTTCGGGTTCATCTAGCTTCTTGGCCTCAACTTCAAGTCTCTTCGCCTCCTCGATCTTAGGCGAAAGGTTAAAGCATTGTCACGATCCAAAATTCTAACATGTCATGATGGCGCCTATCTCGATACTAGGCAAGCCGACAATCTCAATAAACCACAATTTCTTTTATGTTTGAAAATATAATATTTAAACACAATCCACAAATCTCGCAAATACTGATACAAACACTCCTCAAACCTGGTGTCACTGAGTACATGAGCGTCTAATATGAATACAAGTTTGGAAAATATGGTCCATAACAGTCTGAGACCAAATACAGTAAATAAGGAGATAGGGAAGGAGAGGCAAGGTCTGCGAAACACGGCAGCTACCTCAAAATATCCGAAAAATCAACTGTTCAAAAGAATCAACACCCGTTATGTCCGGGAACACCTGGATCTGCACACGAAGTGCAGGGTGCAGTATGAGTTCAACCAACCCAGCAAGTAACAATAATAAATAAGGAACTAAAGATAGTGACGAGCTACATAGTTACAGTTCATTTTCAGTAATTCCAGCAGAGAGTAGACATGCTATCAATTCCAGCAGTTTAAGTCAAATCAGTTTTATAAAGTTCAAGTTCTTGTAAACTGAATATAAAATCTTTCAGAGAATTTCACAACAATGACAGATAGCAACTAAGTACAACAACAAATGAAAAGCAAGTACAACCTCTCAGGGCAACAGTTACTCAACTCGTCACAATAGCTCAACCACTCGGCTCTCAGCCCTCAACACTCACACTCAATGGGTACCTGCGCTCACTGGGGGTGTACAGACTCTGGAGGGGCTAATACAGCCTAAGCGCTATAATCTGCACGGACTTCACGTGCTGTACAGACAACTCACGCACCATAGTATAAATATCTGGATTAGCACGGATAATTCACGTGATTCACGGACAACTCACGTGCTATAGTATAATAAAAGGATCCGCATGAACAACTAATGTTCCATAGTATAAATATCTGGATCCGCACAGACAACTCACGTGCTATAGTATAATAAAAGGATCCCCACGGACAACTCACGTGCTATAGTATAATATCTCATAATCAGGCCCTCGGCTTCACTCAGTCATAAATCTCCCCAGTCTCTCGGGTTCTCAATAGTCATGATACTCAGCTCAACTAACAATAATATGATGCATCAATAATGAACAATAGAGACCGAGATAAAATAAATAAGTAAACTGTGACAGAGTACAAAATAATAATTTAGCAGATAATTCAACATGTACAAGACCTCTGTTGTCTTTACAACAACATCACATAGCCTAATCATGCTTCATTGTCAAATTTTTATAGCACAGAAATGGCACATAGCTAACGACAAGCTTATTCAACTTTCCAGTTTCACGGAATGGACCAAGTCCCAATTCCCACGGTGCACACCGACACGCCCGTCACCTAGCATGTGTGTCACCTCCAAAATACTCAGATAATACGATAATATGGGGTTTCATACCCTCAAGACCATATTTAAAACTGTTACTTACCTCAAATCATGAAATTCTTATTCCGCTAAGCCTTTGCCTCGTGAATTGGCCTCCAAACGCCTCGAATCTAGCCACAAATAATTCTATTCAGTCAATAAAATTTATGTGAATTAATTCCATAAGAAAATGTAAATTTTCCATAAAAATATGAAATTTAACTCAAAAATCGCTTGTAGGCCCCACGTCTCGGAATATGACGAAACTTACAAAATCCGACAACCCATTCAATTACGAGTTCACCCATACCAATTTTATCATATTCCGATAAAAACTCGACATCCAAATCTAAAATTTTCGTTCTTAAAAAGTTTTGCAAATTTTTTGATTTCTTCCATTTAAATCCGAAATAAATGATGAATATAACCATAGATTTATGAAATATAATCACTTTTGGATATATGACACTTACCCAAGTTGAAGTCCTAAAAATTCCCTTTGGAATCACCCAAATAATACGAGACTCAAAACTCAAAAATTAAGTAAAAATGGCTAACCCATGTTTTTAAGCATTCTGCCCAGACAAGTCGCATGTGTGAAATGCGACTTTGCCTGATTTTCGGGCAAATATAAACTACTATTAGCCTTCATTCAATCGACCATAACTTTCCGTACCTTTGTCCAAATAATGAATGGCTTAACTTTTTGGAGACTAGAATCAAAGGTATACAATTTTCATGTTTTGATAATTTTCAGATTCCTTATAGATTTTGAGATATAAGCTTCCATAGTCAGCTCTGTGATTGCACCAATTGCTGTCCAAAAACAGCTTCTGCAGCAGAAAAATTTCGGCAACTCCTTTTGTCCGAAATTCATTCCGTTAACCAACCGAAATCCACCCGAGACCCTCGGGATCTTAACCAAATATATCAAGATATCCCAAAACACAATACGAACTTAGTTGAGGCTTCAAACCATGCCAAACAACGCCGGAATTACGAATTGTGCATCGAATCAAATTATGAGTTTTCAAATCATCCAACTTCTATATTTTGCGTCGAATCGTATCAAATCAATTCCGATTGACCTCAAATTTTGCACATAAGTCATAAATGACATAACGGATCTATAAAAAATTTCAGAACTGAATTCTAACTTCGATATCAAAAAGTCAACTCCCCGGTCAAATTTCTCAAAAATTCAACTTTCGCCATTTCAAGCCTAATTCCTCTACCGACCTGCAAATAATTTTTCGGACACGCTCATAAGTCCAAAATCACCATACGGATCTATTGAAAGTATCAAAACTCTATTCCGGGGTCGTTTACACATAAGTCAACATCCGGTTAACTATTTCAACTTAAGCTTCCAACATGAAATTCATTCTTCCAAGCTAACTCTGAAATACCTTAAAATCAAAACCTACAATTCATACAAGTCATAATACCTCGTAGGAAGTTATTCAAGACTTCAAATAGTTGAAAGGAGCGTAAATGCTCAAAACGACCGGTCGGGTCATTACAATCTCCCCTACTTAAATATACGTTCGTCCTCGAACGTGCCAAGAGTTTTTTCCTAAGCTTTTAAATCACTGTTCCTCCTTACCATGCACATACCTGGGGGTGATCCCATGTCACCCTATTCTATATAGGCCTAACAACATAACACAACTGAAAATTATTAATTTAACCTTAGCCTAAAACTTGGAGCCCAATTTCTAACACCCAGAATTCTTTCCAAGATCTAAATCTCACACATCGTATAAGTTTGAACCAGCTGTATCAAACCATAGCCATAACCCCAGATATAATCACACTGCATACTACACAACTCACATGCTCGCAACACCATTCCCGATCACAGTAATTACTCCAAACCAACCAAGTACAAGTATTAAACCTCATATCAAGCCAAACCTCGTTCCAAAACCTTCGTACACTACTGATAATAAAAGAAACATGCAAAAATCTCATGAACCCTTATCAGAGCAATAAGTCATGGATCTCTCTCGCCCCAACCAGAACCATAATCACTTTCTAAGCCGACTTTCAATATTATCCTCCCGAATATACCGTAATCAAACCTGATAGTACCCATTCTAGGTCCAATGACCTTATATTATTAAACACAACTATCCCACAGACACGCCACATCACTATAACTCAAGCCACAACTACGCAATCCGTGTACCCAAATATGGGAGATGTATCAAGGAAGAAAACCGTATTGCAAGTTCAATAAGCACCACCACAACTGCAATGTTACAACCAACTCCTTAAATTTCCTGAAGAGGATAAACGTAGGTGCATATGCATCATTGAAGAGGAAGGAAATTAATAAATCAGATAAATTATCATAGAAATATAATTCCCACACATGACACGGACAACTCACGTACCAATAATATAAATCGCCTAGCATGGTCACAGGCCTCCAGTCCCAGCATATCATACAGGAGAAATTATACAAGTACACATGTATATGATAATAAAATAAGATTCTCATGCTCCTGGGCTGGTATAAATAACACACCATTGCGTAAGCATGCGCAAAGTCTGCTATCACACTTCAAATCGGAAAGTTAACGCAGAAATAGTAGCTACCCCATTTATTCAGGGGAATTAGCCTCTTTGTAACCTCAAATGTAGCCCAAATAGTTCTCAACAAAGGCATGAACACGAGAAACATTATAACTTTACACTTAACAGTCAACTCTAGGCATATCATAGCCTAAGCATTCTTTCGAGTATGAATACTTTCCCCGATGCCCGCACATTGGCTCAAACCTCACATTTATGCACACTTATAGCACGTAGCTATCACAAATATATAACGCAACTAGTGCATACACTGAGTTAAAATAAAATACTCACCTCAAACAGGCCGCAACCCAAAACAATATACTTCTGAGAACTCCGAGTCTACAAATTCATCAAACACATGAATCACCGTAACTGATCCCAACTCCAGCACTAGAATGACTAACACTTCTTCCATTCACGATCTTCCCATAAGGAATACTTTCATAATTCTTCCGTGCCACATAGCAATAATTTACATATCAGTCTATCAACCAGGTGAGTAATACAATACCAATGAACATCCGTAAGTCAAAACACAATGCGCACCCTTCTTAGGGATTACCGAGCAATTATAACATTCATCTAATTATCTGAAATTGACCATTCTGTCCAAAATTTGTGATCTTCCTTTCAAGAATTAACTGCCACCTCATACATGTAAATCATAATCTCGCGCCACACACCACATCTATCATGCCATCATGTGACAAGTACGAGAATCTCATTATCAACTTTGGTTAACCAACAAATTACATACCCGGTCATTCAGTAACCTTCATCTTGCTTCCTTCCAGGAGGAATTCATAATACACAACATGTTCCCTACACCGGTAGAATATATCCGGTTCAACCCATGATAGAAACCATTAAGAACACTTTGAAATCCATTTGCACATAACCAAGCTATCAAAACTGAATCCCTCTAACTCGACCAAGCCACGCAAGTCACTAAACCCAAGAATATTGCCACCAAAATTTCTATAAAGTCTCACAACATCATATTTACCCTATAAATACCACAATCGTAACACTCACTCTGAAATACCTTATGTGAATTTAAAATTGCTCCTCATTCTTTTCTTATACTGAAATATAGAATCCATAGTCATACAGAATTACCGTAAGTCCCGACACCTTCAAATGCAAATCTCAGATTTTATCCATACACAAGTACGGAAACATTCTCAATTGCTATATATAATTTTCAAACCCATTAGAATTTTCTCGGGTGTCACCCACTTTGCTCAAATGTAAATTGCACCGCCCAAACGGGCCAAAAAGAATAAGCCCCATTAGCATAACAACCCCCAAAGAAGTAACCATGCCTTTACACCACCAATCAAATTTATACTTCGTGCACACTACGTTCTTCAAAATAACAATTTAATCATTCCATGATTTCTGTATTCCTATAAAGTGCCATATAACCCGTATTCAGGAATTTCCTTACTCGAATCATCCTCGATCTCCATCTCTGCAAGTCATAACTGATCCACAAGTATGTTTCCGACCAAAACTAAAATTTAACACATAACCATGAAATCAAATTTTCAATAGCAGGCTCCCCCACTTAGCTTTAAGCTGCAATTATGTAAACTTAGAACCCGCAAGGATTTCTCCTTATCAATTATCATGATCTCGCACCGTTAACCCGCTAGACTTCTCGAAGTCTTTTGTTAAGCTTTTCATGAACATTCTGAATCACCAACCATAGTCACACACTCGACCTCTTACCGGGTAGCAAGTAATATTCCTTGCAGAAGCTTCATCAACTTCAAGCCACCGCTAACTGCTCACAAGAGATAACCCACCTGTGGAATTTAGACGCTGAACTGGGTGCAAGGACCAGGTAATCAGTAAATTCTCCTGAGCTCATGCTCTCCCACCATATGTAAAAGTCTGCACTTTCCCTATTGACATCAACTGAAAATTCAACAATACTTTCTGAACTCAAGTCATATTGCGCCTGAAACGATAATCAGATATTCACATCCCTCTCCATTTCAAACAAACTCCTTTCTTCCATATTCAATCTTTCTTCGTACAGTAACCATCACTCCAAGTAAAGTCTGTATACCAAATCACATTCTATCGCGATTCCACACCATTCTGCACTTTCTCAAGGCACACGACTACCCTACCACATAATCCATATGCTAATCTTCCACTCTTACTTCGGTTAAACCATCTCCTTTATGCAACTTCTCAACCTCTACTTCTCCTGCTTGACCTGCTAGTACTTCAACCACTGCGAAACACTTCCCGTCATGTCTTCCCTCATACTTTGCTACCCAACTGTTGCATCAAATCAAAATGCATCTCTGTAGCACCTGAACCAATGAATTGTTACCAACTCTAAGCCTCTTCGAAGATCATCTTTCTCGAGCCATCAACATTAGAAATACTCATTCGATTCTGAACTGCTGCACACAACTATCTCTGGCAACCGCCCCTCATGCACCATTTCATAACACCCTGCCCCGAAGGCGAAATCCAAGAAGAGCGTAACACCGACGGACCATAATGCGTTCAAACAAGGACGGTGACACCGCATCACAATGAAAATTTGACCATGCTCGCAAATACCAAGTCTTGTTACTTTAACAATCAAACTTGGACAGCTATAATCCGATTGCCTTTCCTCCACTGGAATTAATTGCTGAACCCCTTAATCATGCACTGAGAAATCCTCTCTTTGAGCCATTCACCGCCTCAACACATAACGAAAACCTTACCATTACACCAATATTGTGCGATAACAACGCATAGCCATCATAGCAACCCATGCATAGTCTCGAAATCATAGAAAATACAGATACTAAGCTGGAATAAAAGAACCTTCTTCTGCAAGGCGACGATAATAGCCTGCCGGAACACGCAAGGAAAAACATCATGCACCACGTTTGCAATACCACTACAATTCCTTGACTCACAATTGATAACAAGCTCTTCGCGTCGCATAAGATTGAGTATGAAGGAAATAAAGGCACAAGCCTCAATAGAATCAAATCGCACGATGAGGAAATCAAGAAGGGAAGTGCCCCTAACAACCCTGTAGCCTCTCGAAGATAAGTACAGACGTCTCTATACCGATCCACAAGACTCTACTAGACTTGCTCATGACTCGTGAGACCTATGTAACCTAGGCTCTAATACCAACTTGTCACGACCCAAAATTATAACCTATCGTGATGGCACTTATTCGATACTAGGCAAGCCGACAATCTCAATTAACCACAATTTTTTTTAAGTTTGAAAATATAATATTTAAACACAATCCACAAATCTCGCAAATACTGATACAAACACTCCCAAAACCTGGTGTCACTGAGTACATGAGCATCTAATATGAATACAAGTTTGGTAAATACGGTCCATAATAGTCTGAGACCAAATACAGTAAATAAGGAGATAGGGAAGGAGAGGCAAGGTCTGCGAAACACGACAGCTACCTCAGAATCTCTGCATAATCAACTGTGCGAAAGAATCAACACCCGCTATGTCCGGGAACACCTGGATCTGCAAATGAAGTGTAGGGTGTAGTATGAGTATAACCAACTCAGCAAGTAACAATAATAAATAAAGAACTAAAGATAGTGACGAGCTACATAGTTACAGTTCATTTTCAGCAATTCCAGCAGAGAGTAGACATGCTATCAATTCCAGCAGTTCAAGTTCATGTAATCCGGATATAAAATCTTTCAGAGAATTTCACAACAATGATAGATAGCAAATAAGTGCAACAACAAATGAAAAGCAAGTACAGCCTCTCAGGGCAATAGTTACTCAACTCGTCACAACAGCTCAACCACTCGGCTCTCATCCCTCAACACTCACACTCAATGGGTACTCGCGCTCACTGGGGGTGTACAGACTTCAGAGGGGCTCTTACAACCCAAGCGCTATAATTTACACGGATAACTCACGTGTTGCACGGACAACTCACGTGCCATAATATAAATATCTGGATCCGCACAGAAAACTCACGTGCTGCACGGACAACTCACGTGCTATAATATAATAAAAGGATCCACACGGACAACTCACGTGTTGCACGGACAATTCACGTACCATAGTATAAATATCTGGATCCGCACGGATAACTCACGTGCTATAGTATAATAAAAGGATCAGCATAGACAACTCACATGCTGCACGGACAACTCGCGTGCTATAGTATAATATCTCATAATCAGGCCCTCGGCCTCACTCAGTCATAAATCTCTCCAGTCTCTCGGGCTCTCAATAGTCATGATACTCGGCCCAAAAACAATAATATGATGCATCAATAATGAACAATAAAGACTGAGATAAAATAAACAAATAAACTGTGACTGAGTACAAAATAATAATTTAGCAGATAATTCAACATGTACAAGACATCTGTGGTCTTTATAGCACCAACACATAGCCTAAGCATGCTTCACTGGCAAATATTTATAGCACAGAAATGGCACATAGCTAATGACAAACTTATTCAACTTTCCAGTTTCACGAAATGGACCAAGTCCCAATTCCCACGGTGCACGTCCATACGCCCGTCACCTAGCATGTGTGTCACCTCCAAAATACTCACATAATACAATAATCTAGGGTTTCATACCCTCAGGACCAGATTTAAAACTGTTACTTACCTCAAACCGTGAAATTCTTATTCCGCTAAGCCTTTGCCTGGTGAATTGGCCTCCAAACGCCTCGAATCTAGCCACAAATAGTTCGATTCAATCAATAAAATTTATTGGAATTCATTTCATAAGAAAATGCAAATTTTCCATAAAAATCAGGAATTTAACTCAAAAATCGTATGTGGGGCCCACGTCTTGAAATCCGACGAAACTCACAAAATCCGATAACCCATTCAATTACGAGTCCACCCATAATAATTTTATCAAATTTCGATAACAACTCGACCTCCAAATCTAAAATTTTCGTTCTTGAAAAGTTTTGCAAAAATCTTGACTTCTTCCATTTAAATCCGAAATAAATGATGAATATAATCATGGATTTATGAAATGTAATCACTTTTGGATATAGGACACTTATCCAAGTTGAGGTCATGAAAAATCCCTTTGGAATCACCCAAATCCGAGACTCAAAACTCAAAAATGAGTAAAAATGGCTAACTCCCGTTTTTAAGCATTCTGCCTAGGCAAGTCGCATGTGTGAAATGCGACTTTGCCTGATTTTCGGGCAAATATAAACTGCTATTAGCCTTCATTCAGTCGACTATAACTTTCTGTACCATTATCCAAATGATGAATGGTTTAACTTTGTGGAAACTAGAATGAAAGAGCTACAACTTTTATGTTTTGATAATTTTCAGGTTTTTTTTTTATAGATTTCAAGATATAAGCTTCCAAAATCAGCTCTGCGATTGCACCAGTTGCTGTCCAAAAACAACTTCTGTAGCAGACAAATTCCAGCAGCTCCTTTTGTCCGAAATCCATTCCGTTAACCTTTCGAAATCCACCCGAGGCCATCGGGACCTTAACCAAATATACCAACATATCCCAAAATACAATACAAACTTAGTTGAGGCTTCAAGCCATGCCAAAAAACACCGAAATTGCGAATCGCGCATCGAATCGAATTATGAGTTTTCAAATCTTCCACCTTCTATATTTTGCGCCAAAATATATCAAATCAATTCCGATTGACCTCAAATTTTGCACACAAGCCATACATGACATAACGGATATATGAAAATTTTCAGAACTGAATTCCGACTCCAATATCCAAAAGTCAACTCCCCGGTCAAATTTTTCAAAAATTTAACTTTCGCCATTTCAAGCCTAGTTCATCTACCGACCTCTAAATAATTTTTCGGACATGCTCCTAAGTCTAAAATTACCATACAGAGCTATTGGAATCATCAAAACTCTATTCCGGGGTTGTTTACACATAAGTCAATATCCGATCAACTATTTCAACTTAAGCTTCCAACATGAAATTCATTCTTCCAAGCTAACTACCAAATACCTTAAAACCAAAATCGACAATTCACACAAGTCATAATACATCGTAGGAAGTTATTCAATACTTCAAATAGTTGAAAGGAGCATAAATGCTCAAAACGACCGGCCGAGTCATTACAAGCCTCGGGCATGGAATTCTTCTTGGGTCTTCCTTCGGGATATCCGCCTCATGTACTTAGATGTAGTCTTCAAGCGAGCCTTGGATGCTTCGATATTGGCCCTATACTGGGCCACCATCTCTTCAGCATCGACGGAGGTTGTGCGTAGCTCAGACTTTATAGCTTCACATTCTTTACCAAGGGCATCCTACTCTGCTAAAGCCGAATTCAATTGCGATCGGAGTTCATCATTCAACTGGAACCACTTGTCAGCTTTTTCTTTCTCCACCATGAGTTAAACCTCTACCGATGCCAGCTGTGCCTGGGCGGTTTCCTTCTCTGAAGCCAGCCGATCCATTTTTCTCTTCCTAACACCGGCCATGGCTTAGACCTCATTCATTTCAGCTCAGAGTTGGTCGATCCGGTCAATCTTCTGTTGAAACTGCGAGGATTAGCGTTAGTCACGATGGCTAAGTCTTCATTGCCAACTTCAAAAACCTTTACCTTTTCGACAAGATCGGCATGTTCACGCCTCAGGTTTGAAGCTTTCCTCTAAGCCTCATCCAGCCTCTGAAGGTCCTTAATGGCCCCTTCGTGTTGCTCACTGAGAAGCTTATACATATCTCTTTTCTCGACAAGATCCTTAACCTCAAACTCAAGCTGGTTAACCTCAACCCGGTACCGAAGAAAGCTTTAACGATGAAGTACCGAGGCCTGCAAAAGGGTAAAAGAAGAAAAGATGAGAAATATCAAAAACTAAGTCAAAGTTCGAAAAAGCATAATGATGTCTTACCTGATTCAGCGCATGCTGCGCTTCGTTGAACAGGCACGGCACGTCCACCTCATTGATTTTTGCCTGGTCTTCTTCGGTTACCAGGCATCAGAGGTAGCTCACTACTCCCACATGAGCAGAAAGAATCCGGGCATCATCCGGGACAGTGATGATTATCGACCTCTTATGGTCGTGATCCACACTCGGGGCGGGGAACTGGTTGATTAACTTTGGGCTCGAGTTTAGCCCGCCAACCTTTGAAGACAGATCCTTTCTAGGCACTTCTAAGTCGCCTAACCCAAGAAAGTCTTCTAAGGCGGACGAGTCCACACCATCGAAAAAGGAACGAAGGGGTGGCCTCCTCGAGCATAGACTCAGTGTAGGAGGGCATCCCCGGGATATCAATTACGCCGGGCACTTCCTTTGGTGCAGAACCGGCATCCTGGGAAGTTTCACCCCAGGTATCCACGTCGACTTTCTGAGTTGGAGGGGGGTCGACCTCACGAGTCTCACCCTCGGAAGTATCCCAATCCCCGGGATAGGTCGTCCCGTGGGCTACAAAAATAGATTCATCCTCCGGCTCGTCCCTAAGCCGGAGGAGGGAGTCGGAGGCAGGCACCCGAGAACTGGATCCCCTCCTAGGCTTGCGGAGCACCTGCCTCTTCGGTTTCTTGGTCTCGAAGCTCGGGGAGCCCGAAGGTTTTCTTTTCCTCTTCTTTTTTCCCAATGTGATAGCAACGAAGGGATCAACGGGCGGGGGCACATCTTCGTCCCCTTCCGAAGACCTAAGTTCGGTGGTCTTAGGCAAACCTACAATGATAAATAAGGGAGAGAGGTTAGTATAATATAAGGTGAAGACATAACGTTGGCTATTCAGAAAGAGACCTTACCATGAGAACGGCCTTCCCATCGGCCCTTTGAGATTTTGTGCCATGTGCACTCGAAGTAGGACATCTGAGTACAGATGCCCTCAATCTACTCCTTCAGCCGGGGGACCGCATTCGTAACCCGGGCAATAGCTGCACAACCACAAACATGAATGAGAAGATCGAAATAAAAGAAGAAGAATTTTTGATGAAGGAGTTGCACTTACGAGACACATTCCATTTCTCAGGGAATGGCATGTATTCAGGGGGGATCAAATCCTTGGTCTTCACTTGGACGAAGCGTCCATGCCATCCACGGTCTCGGTCTTTGTCGATACTGGAGAAGGGGGACTTGTTGGCCCGGCGTGTAAGCTTGATCAACCCCCCTCGGACCATCCGGGGACTATATAATCGAAGCAGGCGGTCGAACGTGAACCGACGAGATTCAGTCTTGTTCACGAAGTAACGGAGGAGAGTCACGATCCTCCATAATGATGGATGGATTTTCCTGAGGCACACTTCGTACCTTTTGCAAAAATCTAGGACGATTGGGTCCATCGGGCCCATTGAGAAGGGATAAGTGTAGACACTTAAATACCCTTCCACGTGTGTAGTAATGACGTCATCGGGCCCAGGGACTACTACGTCTTTGCCTTCCCAAATGCGGTCCTTACTAACTATGGGAAGAACGTCCTCGGTCACAGAACATATATATCTCGAGACTCCTTATCCCCAGTCTTGTTTGCGCGAAGGTTTCTCGACCTTGAAATCGTCTACAATTGACCAACCACCAGGGATAAACGCCGACAAAGGAGGCTCGGGGGCCGGTTCGTTAGCAACTGCAATAGGGAAAGTCATTTTGAGGGCCACCACCTCGGGGGCAGCCGCTTTAGTACCAGCGGCCAGCTGATAAGATGAAAAGGCAACTTATTGAGGGAGCGGTTTTTGATGTTTTTCCATTGTCATATGGGAGAGAGTTTGAAAATTTGAGAAATAAACACGAAATTTTGGAAAAATGAGTTTTGAAGACGAAGAACAGGGTATGAAGATTTGAAGAAATTTTGGATAGGAATCTGAAGATTGCTATGATGATTGAAGAACAGGGATGAAGATTTGAAGAAGGTTTTGATAATGGTTGGATGGCTCGAAGATAGCGGTTTGATCGGAAAGTAGAAAAAAGACTAAGGAATGAGGCTTTTATAGGGAAACAACTGACATTTCGCATTCAGAGGCAACATGCCGGTGAGCGACACATCTCCAAAGTCAGAACGAAGCGATTGATGGGACGTTTCGGCTCCCCGTTGTAACGTACGAAGGAAGGAACCAGAGCCATCTGTCGTTTCCCATCGTTTCGATAGACCTACTCTTTGAGAAACGATGAGACTATCTGTATATGGCTAAAACCGAGCCTGCTGCATGACTCGACTCCCCTGTGAGCCAAACGAAGTAGGAACCTGACCGTAATATATCGGAGTCAGAGCGAAGAACCCCTCGTATTGGGGTTCGGGCAAAGCACCTGCCCTCGGGGATATCGAGGCCATATCCTCGATGCCCGATTTGAGGATTGAGACTTCGGAGAGCATTGCCAAGCATCTGCACACGACTAACAAATGGTCGTAATGTCCGTGCCTAACTGGATATCACGGCATGAATCTCGGCTCTATCGACAGAAAATTAGTGATCGGCTAAACAGAAGTTTTTTACTTTTTTTTAGAATTGTACTTAGGGTAAAACTCCTCCACTATATAAAATGGGAAGACTTACTATTTATAGGACACATTGCAACACGCATATCAAGGTAATATACTCTTATTTTCTTTGTTATTCAAAATTCTTACTTTTGTTCATCACTTTTTCATTTGTGTGAGCCCGGAATCGAAGGCAGTCATTTCATTAAGCTATTACTGAGTCCGGGGTCACTCCCCTTAATAGGTTTGACAATTTATTACGTCCTTTATCTATTTTATCCAACGGTATTTATCATTTGTATTGAATTAATCCGTATATCATTAAAACCACGTATAAATTCAATTGTTATTAATTTTTTAGGGTAAACAAGTATCTAAGGACCAATATTCTTCGTAGGTGTGATAAATTCCCCTAAAAAGTGTAATTTGTAAAATAGTCCAAACTTAAGTAAGTTAGGATATGAAGGCATCATCAATTGACTTAATTGGACTGCTTAGGAAACAAAACTAATTCCTAGGAAAATTTTGTCAGAAAATAGAAAAAAATATATTTCGTTTTGTTTGTTAGTGATGTATTTTGCTGACTACTATGTAATATGTATAATAAAGTGCCTACTGCCATTATTGGAACGTAGCTCAGCCGAATGAATCTTATTTGAGACTTTCAACCTATAGCAGCCATTATTGAAACACAGTTCTCTTGACCACGTGCTTAAGGGGCGGAGCTAGCTTTGAAAATGCAGGTTCACTGAATCATAATTTTAGTTTAAATTTTGTACTTATCTTACTAGATTTTATATTGGTATTTCCCCTTCTTTTATTACCATTAAAAGCGCTGCCTTCACCCATCTTTCTGACTTTGAAGAGTCATTAATTATCAAATCAGTAACATAAAAGAACTAAAATCTCGTACTCATAATAGTATATCTTGGCTTCGTCATTCGCAACTAACCTGCTTAGTCAATCTTCTAAAATCAGCTTATTTTGTGAAATATTTTTTCTCAAAAGTATTTTTAGTGAAAAATAATTTATATTTGACTAATTAATTTTAAAAATACTTCTGAGTAACAATTAATATTTGACCAAACTTCTAAGAAGTGTTTATAAGTGTATTTTTTCAAAAGTATTTTTCATAAAAGTACTTTTAGGAAGAAATTATTTTTTTATTTCTTTTTTATTTTTTAATTTTAAAAATTTGGCCAAATAATTCAACTTTAAAATTAAAAACAACAGATATTTATGGATTAGAAAAGCTTGGGCCAAATAGACTATTAAGTGAGGAGTACGTATTATTTAACTAGTCCACAAAAAAAGCAACCAACTTAGTACTACATTAATACTTATTTTTGTGAAAATGGATGGAATAGAGCACAAATATATTGAAGTGAATGGTCTAAATCTTCATGTAGCTGAAATCGGAAATGAATCTTCTCCAGTTGTTGTGTTTTGCCATGGATTCCCAGAAATTTGGTACTCTTGGCGGCACCAGATGATCGCTTTAGCCAAATCTGGTTTCAGAGCCATAGCATTTGATTACAGAGGATATGGCTTGTCTGATCAGCCACTCGAACCCGAAAAGGCCACACTTTCTGATTTTGTTAACGATCTTCTCGGACTCCTCGATGCTCTGAACATCTCGAAGGTATGATCTTCTGCAGCTATGAGTAATTGAGTATACAGTTATATTTAAGGCGGGTCTTGTGAGTTCAACTAAACTCATTACTTTTAACTCGAAGTATGTATAGATACGAAATATTATTATCATTAAAGGGCAGCCGGTATGTTCAACTAAACTCCTGCTATGCACGCCGGACCACACAAGGGTGTAACGGTCTATTATACGTAGCCTTATTCTATATTTTTACAAGTTATTATTTTTACGGCTCGAACCCGTGACCTTCGGTTGCAAGAGGTTGTTACCAGCTATACCAAGGCACTTCTTCGATCTGTTACTCATATGTTGTGAGATTAATAGAGTACGTGTAATTACCCAAAATTAAAATCATTGTGTTATCTGTTACTCTAATAAAAATAACTTATACGAACAAAACCATTTAACTTAGGTGTAAAACCATTCATTTGTCATGTGACTTGCTCTTAATTTATATCCACTGATTTTTCACTTTTGCCTTTCCCCTGCAGTTTCATAAAATAAGAAATATTATGAAACCATTGTGTTATCGGATCATTTTTTTAATCCGTTCTTTGAATGCAAATCAATATAACGTTTTGGTTTATGTTTTCATATGTAGTCCTATTAGCTATTTGTCTCAAGATGTTACCGTCAGATATGGTTATAGACTGAATAACAAATAGAACTCAACTTTCTTATCCTGCAGTCATAGGCGGAACTAGAAAGTTTTAAGTGGGAGTTGATCCTTGATCGATCAGGTCAATAACTCAGCACTCAACCGAGTGCACCATTTAGTCTTTTTGTAGCATGTGTGCCAACAAATAATATTAGATTAATTTTAAAATATACTTAGTTTGACGAAAAGACGATGGGTTCACGTGCACCATCAATAAAGCATTAAATACGCCCCTGATCCTGCTCTCCAGTTTTTCTCAAAAAATTCATGTGTGAGCACATTTATGCAGGTTTTTCTAATAGGTAAAGATTTTGGAGCTGCTGTTGTTTCCTCCTTTGTCCTTTTCCACGAGAAGAAGGTTGTCGGATTTGTAACGATAGGCGTCCCATTCGTGGTCGGAAACCCTCTTAAGAATCATGATCAACTCCCTGAGGGCTTCTATGTTTATAGATGGAGAGTATGCTGCTGATTTCTCTGTGTGCTTTTCTTAAACAGGCTCAATTTGTTTTTTTTTTTTGGCCTTTTGATCTCATTTCAGTGATTTTCTAATCCAGGAGCCTGGGCGAGCAGAAGCCGATTTTGGTAGATTTGATGCTAAAACAGTTGTAAGAAACATTTACATCCTTTTCTCTGGAAGTGAAATGCCAATAGCTGATGAAAAACAGGAAATCATGGACATGGTGGATTCATCAACTCCTTTACCCCATTGGTTTACAGAACAGGATCTTGAAACTTATGGTGCCTTATATGAGAAATCTGGATTCAGGACTGCATTGAAAGTTCCTTATAGGTAAGAGCTAGTTTACTTATAAGAATTTTCTTCAGGTAATAAGCCCTCTAAAATACATGGAAGCACAAACCACACTTGCCATCCGTAAACTAATGGGAAAATGTACTATGTTGTACAGAATATCTTAATTTTACCCTTTGTTATATTCTTGTCGTTAGCAAATTGTCTTATATTTTCCTCGACTTTAACGGTACTCCAGGGAGTCTTGGCGTAACTAGTAAAGTTATTGTCATGTGATCAGGAGGTCACGGGTTCGACCGTAGAAATAGCCTCTTGCAGAAATGCAGGGTAAAAATGCATAAAATAGACTTTTGTGATGTGCCCTTCTTCGGATCCCGCGCACAGCGGGAGCTTAGTGCACCGGACTGTCCTTTTAACGGTGCTCCATCATGAATGGGAAGGGGAGTCTTGGAGCAACGGTAAAGTTGTCTCTGTGTGACCTATAAGTTATGAGTTCGAGCCGTGAAAGCAACCACTAATGTTTCATCAGGGTAGGCTCTCTACATCACGTACCTTGCAATGCGGCCCTTCTCCGGACCCTACGTGAACACCGGGTGCCCTACCCACGTATCAAAATATTTTGAAAAAATGTCCAAATACCCTCTACTTTTGACTATGGTTTAACATTACCTATAGCTATACTTCTAAGTTGGAGGTCCATTAGGACCAAGCGTAAAAACGAGACAATTTGCTAATGACAAAGTTATACTAATGGTCAAAAAGTGTAACATAAGGTACAATTAAGATATTTGGTATAGTAATTAGCCAATTCATCCTTTTGAATATCTTAAATTTGTTTTTCCTGTATGTGGATTTTTTCTTTTGTTTAGGTCATACGGAGAACGAACAAACAAGCTACCAGTTAATCCAAAAGTTCAAGTTCCAGCACTGCTGATAATGGGTGAGAAGGACTATGTCCTAAAATCTCCAGGAATGGAAGAGTACATAAGGACTGAAAAGGTGAAGGATTTTGTACCAAATTTGGAGATAGTGTTTATTCCTGAAGGAACTCATTTTGTTCAAGAGCAATTTCCAGATGAAGTTAATCAACTTGTTCTCAGCTTCCTTAAAACCCATAGTCAACCTTGAAATTTTATGAGTGTTAATTTTAAAAAGCATTATAGTATATAATAGTTTTAGCAGTGATATATATTTATAGCATTTGATGTTGTTATAATCTATCTTGGAATGAAGTACTATAATTCTGTTGATATGAGACTGATATGAAGTGAATGTCCTCTATTTAACTGTCTCTCAATATTTATTTTGCCCTCTATATTCGGTGATGATTTTAGCTAAAATTCCTATATAAGTTCTCAAAGGTGTACTACTTTTTTTGGATCAATTGAAGTCTTGGATTGAGATATTTCGAGAAGACTCGAGTTGGATTTAGGCATTCTGGGATCCTCTTGATGCTGCAAAATGGGATATTAAGCTTCCGTTTGGTCATAGATTTTGGCTTTATTTTTTCAAATAATATTTGAAAACATTATTTATTTATAAAATATGATCATATTTTGGGGGAAAAAATTCAAAAATTTTCAAGTTCCAAATTGACATTTTTTTCTTCCACTCACAAAATTTTAACTTTTCTTCAAATAAAATATTTGTCCAAACACAAGTTCAAAAACTCTTTTCAAATTTCAATCAAATTTATGTCTAAACGCTAGCTAAGTTTTTTATTTTAGGATGCAAAAGCACTGAATAAAATTTGTTCCTTCTATACTTGGATATGGGGAGTTTCCTACTAGGCGCCTAATTCCAATAGATAGGAAAGTATGTTACGGTTTAGCAATTTGTAAAAGAAAACTCGAAGCCAATGACTAATTATACAGTACAATCTATGTCTCACTTATGTGTAGGGCTGTTTATTTGGATCGGATATCTGAAATTCGAACCGATCCGCTCAATTTCGGATTTTCGGATATTTGGATCGGATTTCGAATATTTGGATCGGATTTCGGATATTTGGATCGGATTTCGGATTGTGTTTATTAAAATTTCGGATATTCGGATCGGATTCGGATTGGTATAATTGTAACCCGATCCGATCCGAAATCCGAAATTATTAGGGCATGCATAAATATTAAACTTTAATTTCGGATAGTCAGTATTTCCTTTATATCTTCCTCCAAGTTATTACCTTTTACAATTGCTGGATTTAGCTACATTGGCACCATAGTACTCTCATAATTGTAGAAACATGAATTTTTCTTACTGTATTACCTCTTTTACAAAGAAAATATACATATGAGTTTGCAATTTTGAGGCATAATAATCCGATCCGAAATCCGAAAATCCGATCCGATATTAATTCGATTATCCGAAATTCGAATCCAAATTCAAAATGTGCTAAATCCGATCCGATCCAATGCATAGCCCTACTTATGTGATAGTCTTCTTTCTTTGTTTAAGAAAAAATGCATCTTTTTATATTTAGAATAATTTGACCTATCTATTCTTTCCTTAATAAATAATTGATATTCATACAAATATTTATAATCAAGCTGCTTTTAAAAAAAAAAATTAAATTTCATGTCCAATCAAATATCCTCGTAAATAAGGACAGATGGAGTAAGAATTATAAGAACGAAAGGAGAAAAATAGTAGCCACCAACAATCAATTACTGTAGAACCTCCTAAGAGTTGGGGCGAATAATTGGAGTGATGGAAAAGGAAAAAGGAGGGTAAGAAAAAGAAATATAACAGAAATCATAAAAAATGCATTTAATATTAGAATATTCGAAGGAAATAGGAAGACCTATGAATCTTGCTTTAAGTAAATTCTACATCAGAATGGGACGGGAAATTTAGGGCAGAAGCGGCTCAACCCAATTTGGGGCCTAAAGCTGCAATGTGAGGACTTTAAGTTTTTCTTTAGAAAAACAAAATTCTTGTGTTATAATTTTTATTTAAAGTCTGTTTTTCAAGCTTTGTGAGTTGCTAAGTTCTTAATATTTTTTTACAACCTATTTCTTTTAACAATTCGTTTCAATTGATAAAATAGTTAATCTGTTGAATTTCTCTTGAGACAATGTCCAAATATCAAAAATAACGGTTTTTAAATAAAAAAAATAGTAAAAGGTTTGGACAATAGAACCTGATTGACTAATTTAACTGATAAGTTAATACCAAAATATTTTTTCGATGCTTCTGTTCTTAAAAACTTGAAGAAAACGAAAAAGTTTACAAATTTCTATATTCGATATATGTAGAGAAAACTGAAAATTTCTGACCTTACCACCTTCCGATTTTGTACCACAAAGAAGAATGACAAGAGTTTTGTGTGTGCTTTTGACAGAAGGGAGTAAAATATTAATCATAAAATACTTGTGAAGAAGGTAAAGAAGATAAAATAATGTGAGGATAAAAACTTATCCGCACCGGGTGTTTAAACCCAACTAACAAATAAATGACATGTGTCATGTTATTTAACTAGAACTACAAGTAATTAATCATAGTTAACTACCATATCTTCTACACATGATCTTAAAAAATAATGTATAATATATACTATATTAAAAACATGAAGGTGCTTAGCGAAACGTTAAAATCTATTTTATATTAAAATCATCATTTTACATTTTTTCCTAATATTTAGGAGATATAAACAAACTAAAATTTGATATTAAATACTTCCTTATTTGAAGTATGTAAAAAATGTTAATATTAAATATATTGTATAAATCTGTAACGACCCAACCAGTCGTTTTGAGCTCTAGCGTGTCGTTCGACGGTTTGAGGCCTTGAGTAGCTTCACTTCAGGTATTATGACTTGTACGTGTGATCGGGATCAAATTTCGGGAAAGTTCGAAGTTAATTTGGAAAGAAAATTCTAAATTCGGAAGCTCAAGTTGGAGGAGTTGACCAAGGTTTGACTTTTGAGTAAACGACCTCTGAATCGGGATTTGAAGGTTCCAATAGGTTCGTATGATGATTTCAGACTTGGGCGCATGTTCGGGTCGAGTATCGGGTGGCTCGGGAGCATTTCGGTACTTATTACGGAAGGTTGGCATTTTGAAAGTTTAAGAATTTTCTATGTTTGGGTTGGAGTGAATTTTGATGTTATCGATGTCCGTTTGGGATTCCGAGCCTGAGAATAGATTCGTATGGTAATTTTGGTCCTAGGAGCGTGTCCGGATGTTGATTTGGAGGTCCGTAGGTCATTCTGGCATCAACTGGCGAAAGTTGAAAATTGGATGATTTTTGTGAAGTTTGACCGATAGTGAACTTTTTGATATTGGGGTCAGATTCTAATTTCGGAAGTGGGAGTAGGTCCGTAATGTCAATTACAACTTGTGTGCAAAATTTGAGGTCAATCGGACTTGATTTGATACATTTCGGCACAAGATATAGAATTTGGAAATTTATAAGTTGATTCGAGGCGTGATTCATGATTTTGATGTTGTTTGATATGGTTTAAGTCTTCGACTAAGTTCGTATCGTACATTGGGATATGTTGGTATGTTTGGATGAGGTCACGGGGGACCTCAAGTGCTAATTGGATTGAAAACGGATCGAGTTTGGACTTGGGAGGAAATACTAAGGCAGCTGGTGTCTGGTGCAATCGCACCTGCATGAAAAGGGCCGCAGAAACGACCCTGGGGTCGCAGAAGCGGAAGGGAGTGAGGGTGGATAGATTCGGAGGTGCGAGGAATTTGCCGCAACTGTGGGCTCGAAGATATAGGTGGAGGAGCGTAGAAGCGTAGGTGGTCTGGGACTGGTCGATCGCATATGCGGGTGATGTAGCGCACCTGCGGAGCCGCAGGTGCGGTCATGGGTGCGCAGGTGCGAAACGGTGCTCGAGCAGGGGAGTCCGCAGGTGCGGAAGTTTTTCCGCAGAAGCGGAAGCGCACCTGCGATTGGATAGCCGTAGAAACGGAAAATGCTGGCCTTGGGGGAAGTTGCATCTGCGAGGAAGCTTCTGCAGAAGTGGAACCGCAGATGCGAAAAGTCATCTCGGCAATGAAGTTTTTATAAAAACGGGATTTGGCCTATTTTCTTTTATTTTTTACATGGTTGGAGCGATTTTGGAGGGCTTCAAGGGGAGATTTTCATCAAGCAACACAAGCTAAGTGATTCCCACCTATTACAAGTTAAATACACAGTTTGTATAAGGATTTAAACATGAAAATTAGTAGAAATTGTGGGAATTTTGGTAGAAAATCTAGAATTTGGTATTTTTTGAATTTGATCACGAAATTGGACATGGAGTTTGAAATAAGTTACATATTTTAGTTCATGGTATTATGGGTAAAGTTTACCTTCGAAAATTTTCGGAATCCGGGCACGTGGGCTTGAGGGTTGATTTTATAGACTTTTCGAGCGGAGTTGGAAATTTGTTTAAATTGATTAATTATGGGTATTAGAGTATCTTTTGATTGGTTTACATATTATTTAAATAGTTTTGGATCGACGGGCTTTGGTTTGAGGTGTTTGGAGGGCGTTGGAGCCGGTTATGGAACTTCGGAGCGAGGTAAGTCTCCTGTCTAACTCTGTGAGGGGGAAACTTCCCCTAGGTGATATATTTATTATGTGCTACTTGTTGCGGGGCCTACGTACGCACGAGGTGGCGAGAGTCCGTACGTTGCTAGATTCATCTTATGTCCGGGTAGACTTAGGTTCCCGCCATGCAATAACTGTACTATTTGAGTTGTCTCTTGCCTATTAAATTCCTTCATATTTCATTACGCCTTGAGACTAGACTTGCGTAGAGTGATAGACTCGATGTGGTAGAGATTTGACGGGCTTCATGATTAGCTGCGAAATGATTGTACTCCCCTTATGAAATTCTTTCGCGTATTGCGTTTCACCGAAAGGTTTCCCTTACTATACATAACTCACACGTCGACTCGTGAGTGGGGTCAAGGACCCGTCAAAGCTTCTTATTCTAATGGGATCGGGCCATTCGCCTCGGCAGGATAGATACATCTATGGTTCGTGCTATTCGACCCTTAACAGTGCGCACACTATGATGGATCGGGCCGTATGCCTCAGCAGGATTTATATACCATACTCTCATGGGAGCGGGTCGTTCGCCTCGGTAATAAAAATAGATATATCTATAGTTTGGCAATGCTATGATGGATCGGATCGTACGCCTCAGCATTTTTATAAAATACTCTTATGAAATCGTGCGTAATAATTGGCAAGAAGCCAGCATATCTGTGAGTTTTCCCTGATTGAACTGTGACGACCTATCTGGTAAGGTCCATTATATATACTCTGATTGAGGAGGTAGCTACTAGCTGAGAGTTTGAGTTATTGCTGAGAGGAGGATTGTACCACGTGTTATACTTGTTACTTCAGTTACTTTCCTTGATTTACATCTGTTTACTTCTACTGTATATGTCTTATTGGACCACTACTAAGTATTGATGTCTACCCCTCGTCACTACTTCTCTAAGGTTAGGTTAGATACTTACTGGGTACGCATTAATTTATGTACTCATACTACACTTGCTGCACGTTTTGTGCAGGTACATATATGTCTGACGGTCTTTGGGCACAGAGGCGCGACCATTTCGGGGACTTTACCATGAGCTGCATTTCATGTTACAATCTGCAGCCTGCAGAGTGTCCATCAGATTTGTTTATATTTTTCCTGTCTAACTTGTATTCCAGACATATGTTGTATTTTATTATATTTCCTAGTTGATGCTCATGCAGTTGTGACCTCGGGTTTTGGGGGTTCCTACGGGTTGTCCACTATTGTAGTTCGTGTAAATTCTATTTCATACCATTTCATTAATAAAAATTTTGATTTTAAGGTACTACAATGAGTAATTAAATTGACTAAATATTGTTGGCTTGCCTAACGGTGGTGTTAGGCGCTATCACGATCACTAGTGGATTTTGGATCGTGACAGCTTGGTATTAGAGCTCTATGTTCACTTAGGTCTCATGAGTCATGAGTAAGTCTAGTAGAGTCTTGCGGATCGGTACAGAGACGTCTGTACTTATCTCCGAGAGGCTACAGGGCTATTAGGAGCACTTCCCTTCTTGATTTCCCCATCGTGCAGTTTGATTCTATTGAGGCTTGTGCCTTTATTTCCTTCCTACTCAATCTTATGCGACACGAAGCGCTTGTTATCAATTGGGTGTCGAGGAGTTGTAGTGGTACTGCAGACGTGGTGCAGGATGTTTTTCCCTACGTGTTCGGGCAGGCTATTATCGTCGCCTTGCGGAAGGATGTTCTTTTGTTCCAGCTCAGTATCCGTATTTTCTATGGTTTCGAGATTGTGCACGGATTGCTACGATGTCTATTCGTTGTTATCGCACAATGTTGGTGTAATGGTAAGGTGCTTGTTTATGTGATTGAGTCAGTGAATGGCTAGAAGAAAGGATTTCTCAGTGCATGATTAAGGGGTTCAACATTTAATTCTAGCGGAGGAAAGGCAATCAGACTATAGATGTCCATGTTTGGTTGATAAAATAACGAGACTTGATATTTTCGAGCGTGGTAGAATTTTTATTGTGATGCAGTGTCGCCGTCCTTATTTGAACTCATTATGGTTCGTCGGTGTTACGGTCTTCTTGGATTTTGCTTCGGGGCAGAGTGTTGTGAAATGGTGCCTGAGGGGAGGTTGTTAGAGGTAGCGGTGTGCAGCGGTTTAGAATCGAATTAGTATTTCTAATGTTGATGGCTCGCGAGAGATGATCTTTAGAGAGGCTTAGAGTCGGTAAAAATATATTGGTTCAGGTGCTACAGAGATATATTTTTGATTTGATGCAACAATTGGGGCAGCAAAGTATGAGGGAAGACATGGTGGAAAGTGTTTCGCGGTTGTTGAAGTACTAGCAGGTCAAGTATGAGAAGCAGAGGTTGAGAAGTTGCTTAAAGAAGATAGTTTAACCGATGTAGGAGTGGCAGATTAGCATATGGATCTATGGTAGGATAGCTGCGTGCCTTGAGAGAGTGTAGAATGGTTTGGGAATCATGGTGATTTGGCCTACGGATTTTATTTGGAGTGGTGGTTACTGTACGAAGAAAGATTGAATATGGCAGAAAGGAGTTTGTTTGAAATGAAGATGGGTGTGAAGATCTGATTATCGTTTCAGGTGCAATATGACTTGAGTTCGGAAGGTATTGCTGAATTTTCAGTTGATGTCAATAGGGAAGGAGTAGACTTATACAGCTGGTGGGCCAGCATGAGCTCAGGAGAATTTACTGATTACATGGTAGTTGTACCTAATCGTTGGAAGATGTTGGTAAGGAATTCCACAGGTGGTTTATCTCCGGTGAGCATGTTAGCGGTGGCGTGATGTTGATGAAGCTTCTGCGAGGAATATTACTTGCTAACCAGTAAGAGGTCGAGTGTGTGACTGTGATCGGTGATTCAGGATGTTCATGAAAATCTTAACAAAAGACTTTGAGAAGGAGGAATCGTTGTGGGCTCTGCATTATGTGATGGTGGCTTAAAGCTAAGTGGGGGAGCCCCACCGTTTACGATTGGATCGCGTGGTTTCCTGCTTATGCAGTTCTGGTTAACGGTGCATTGGCGGATTATTTATGACTAAGAAAAAGAAATATCAGGGGTAGTTCAGCAAAGAACTTGATGGACGGGTGCTATATTTGGCGTTATCGATGCATGTTCATGTTTTTGGGAAGATTCAGAGCTTATGCTTAGGGGATGTGATGTACAAGGAAAAGAGTTCAGCCGGTTGCTTTTTCGAGAAGGTGTTCATGTGCTAGTAGAGCGTTGGAGTTTGGTTATATTTGGGAACAGGTCAGAGTGGGTGACTCTCGACAGCGGTCCTAGTGGATTCAAGAATTTAAGTGCAGTATTAAAGAAAAGGAAGAAATAACTTCGGACTTGCTGGAGGTCTTGCAGAATGGATGCACTAGTTAGAGATGCTATTGTGCGCGTAAGGAGGTATGATATGAGTCATGGGTATTAATACGATGTGGTCTCGCGATTCCGGTCACTCGGGATGAGTGCGGATTCAGTTCGTTATGTTGTGAACGGAGCTTTCATATTTCTAAGTCATGTCAAGGATAAATTGAAAGAAGTTGTGTCGGTTAGTAATGGCTGAATCAACATGATTGTGGCAAGGATCAGTTCCTTCGTTGTGTGAAGTTATACATGTCATTTGTGGTTGTACGTGCGGTCTTGCCAGCCATCATGACCTGATTGATTTGGGAGGTATTTGAATCAAATGGCTTTGTTATGTAAATGGATTTCGGAAGAGTTATGACGGTTTAGATCACGGCTTGAGGTTGTGTTTTCTGCGGTTTGGGAATTTAGTTGTGTGTTACATGGGCTCTTCGGAAATGAGCTAAGTGATAGGTTTCTAGCCGATGAAGTGTTATTTTACTGGTAGTTCAGGAGTTATGACGAATTCGTGTATTCTCGCGTAGCGGCATGATAGGTGCAGTGAGCGGTATGAGAATTTGAAAGTTGAGGATCAAGGTTGCAGTTCGGTGTTGACAAGAATGTCACGAGATCGGATAAGCCGGGAAGATTTAGATGTTCAGAGTAAGCTGACATTATCCTAGTGTCACCTGGGTATGGTGTCCTATGGAAGGTACATTATATACTGATTTGCGGATTCTTGATCTGGTTTACAGAATTAGTACAATTTGTGGTATGGATGTGTGCACTTGGTTACTAGGGTAGAAGGTCATGGGAGCATATCCCACGGGGAAATTGTATGAGTATGACATGCTAGGCACTTGATGGTTAAAGATCGAAACCAAGTACGGAGATTTTTGGTACTATCGTTAATGTGAGGGTTTATGTCTGGAAAGTGCTCTATTCCTTTGGTTGTGAACTATGGGGGGTTCTGCCAGATTGAGACGGCTTGATTATTCGCACGTGTGTTGAGGTCCCGTGTAGCTTGTGGTTTCATATGGGCAGGATGGCTCTCGAGATGCAGTTCATTTAACGCACCTTATTCATGCTTGGGTTTTGTGGCATATTGCGCTACCTGTCTCCCCAGAGTAGTATTTTTGCACTTGGCTTGCTTGTGGCCGATATTCAGTATTCTGTAGGTAGAAGCATTATGACTTGAGGAGTATGTCCTTATTTATTGTTGTGAGTGGACCGGGTGGCACGCTACCATGGGTATGTTATTTGGATCGGGATGCACGCCGCAACGGTATCATGTTTGGATCGGGTTGCACGCTACAACAATGTTATGTTGAGTATAGTTCCCTATATATATCCCTGCATATTCTGTTTCTCATTCTCTGAGAAGGGTTCATAACATCTGTTTGACTATTTTATTCGTTACGCGGACGGGATAATTCTTTTCCATAGTTCGTTCCTCCTTGTATTTCATATTCGAGTTGTAGCTTGTCGGCGCATTGATGTCGTCATATGAGATCTGAGTTAGTGTTTGAAACGGCTTATTGCCTGAGCGGCTTGTACTAGGTGAGACGAGATTATTGGACCTGAAATTTATGCAATCAGATTTATATAAGGTACATTAAAGGGAAAATATCGTTATTCGGTTCAGAATGAGGTACTGGTTCTTATGAGGGGGAGAGACTCCATGAATTATTGATTCGGCAGGTGGTTATGAGTTTCTACGTGTCTCTTTCGTCGTGGATGTATTGCGAGAGTTGGAACATGATTTATATTCATCATGAGATGTGTTGTGGGTAGCAGATTCATGAAATTACTGCTATTGTGGTCGGAAGATGTTATTATGGGCAACCGACTTATGTGGTGCATGGGGTGATTTCAGCATAGATGCATCATCATGTTTTGGTACAGCATGAGGTGATTGGTACGGTGTTCATGTGTTAGAATCAAGTCTGGTAAAGAAATTCAGAAGTTGGAACTTGGTTCTAAAACTTGTTAGCTAAGGTTATATGGAGGATTTTCAGTCTGGCTCGAGCTAATGTGTTCAACTATATTGTGGGGGCACGGATAGGTGCTCGAGGTGTTAAACAGTAATTTTGGAAAACTCCAAAGCAATTCTTGGCACGTTCGAGGACGAACGTATGTTTAAGTGGGGGAGAATGTAATGACCCGACCGGTCATTTTGAGCTCTAGCGCGTCGTTCGGCGGTTTGAGGCCTTGAGTAGCTTCACTTCAGGTATTATGACTTGTACGTGTGGTCGAGATTGAATTTCGGGAAAGTTCGGAGTTGATTTGGAAAGAAAATTCTAAATTCGGATGCTCAAGTTGAAGGAGTTGACCAAGGTTTGATGTTTGAGTAAATGATCTCGGAATCAGGATTTGAAGGTTCCAATAGGTTCGTATGATGATTTCGGACTTGGGCGCATGTTCGGATCGAGTATCGGGTGGCTCGGGAGTATTTCAGTGCTTATTACAGAAGGTTGGCATTTTGAAGGTTTAAGAATTTTCTAAGTTTGGGTTGGAGTGGATTTTGATGTTATCGATGTCCGTTTAGGATTTCGAGACTGGGAATAGTTCTATATTGTGATTTTGGTCCTAGGAACGTGTCCGGATGTTGATTTGGAGGTCCTAGGTCATTCTGACATCATTTGGCGAAAGTTGGAAATTGGATGATTTTTGGGAAGTTTGACCGATAGTGGACTTTTTGATATCGGGGTCAGATTCTGATTCTGGAAGTGGGAGTAGGTCCATAATGTCAATTATGACTTGTGTGAAAATTTTGAGGTCAATCGGACTTGATTTGATACGTTTCGGTACAAGTTATAGAATTTGGAAATTTATAAGTTGATTCGAGGCGCGATTCATGTTTTTGATGTTGTTTGACGTGGTTTAAGGCTTTGACTATGTTCGTATCGTACTTTGGGATGTGTTGGTGTGTTTGGATGGGGTCCCGGGGGGCCTCAAGTGCGAATCGGATTAAAAATGGATCGAGTTTGGACATGGGAGGAAATACTGAGGTAGCTGGTGTCTAGTACAATTGCACATGCGTGAAAAGGGCCGCAAGTGCGAGCCTGCAGAAGCGGCCATGGGGTCACGAAAGCGGATGGATTCGCAGGTGCGAGGAATTTTCCACAGATGCGGGCTCGCAGATACGGGTGGAGGAGCGCAAAATCGTAGGTGGTCTGGGACTAGTCGATCGTAGATGCGCGCGTAGGTGCGGAACGGTGCTCGAGCTGGGGAGTCCGCAGGTGCGGAAGTTTTTCTGCTGAAGTGGAAGTGCACTTGCGGTTGGATGGCCGCAGAAGCGGAAAATGCTGGCCTTGGGGGAAGTCGCATCGGCGATGAAGCTTCCGTAGAAGAGGTCAAATGACCGCAGATGCCAAAAGTCGTCTCGGCAGTGAAGTTTTTAAAAAGACTGGATTTGGCCCATTTTCTTTCATTTTTCACCTGGTTGGGGCGATTTTGGAGGGCTTCAAGGGGAGATTTTCATCAAGCAACACAAGATAAGTGATTCCCACCTATTACAAGTTAAATACACGGTTTGTATTCCCACCTAAGGATTTAAACATGGAAATTAGTAGAAATTGTGGGGGGGTGTGGGGGGGGTTTGGTAGAAAACCTAGAATTTGGTATTTTTTGAATTTGATCACGAAATTAGACATAGAATTTGGAATAAGTTATATATTTTAGTTCGTGGTGTTATGGGTAAAGTTTACTGTAATGATCCGGCCGATCATTTTGAGTATTACAACCCTGTTCCCTCATTTACTAATCAAACTGTGATTTACGGTTGTTATTTGGATTGCCGGGGGTAATTGGTTCGGGTCCAGTGAGGTTTTATAATGATTTGGAACATTTAGTTCCAAGGTTTAGAATTTAAGTTAAAAAGGTAGACCGGATGTGGACTTATGTGTAACGGCCCAGGAGAATTTTTGCTAAGGAAATTAAGGTTTTGTGGTGCAGAGGTAGATCAATTAGTACAAAGGTTATTGGGTTGAACAATGCATTGAGGAGTAAAGAAAAATTTTCAGCGGAAGAGGATATTTCTGCGGCCCACTATGCGATCGCAGAATCACTTTGTGGACCGCATAATAGCCGCGAAGTGAAGCAGATGTGAGGCAAGATTTGAGGAAATCTGCGGTGCATTATGCGACCGCAGAACAGGAATGCGGGCCGCATAATCACCGCAGACCTAAACAGGTGACCCTCGTTTTGGAGCTTCAATTATGCGGTTAGTTTGCGGACCGCATACTTGTTATGCGATCGCATATGCGATCGCAAATCTGCGTCGGGGCTTCAATTCTTTCTAATTTTTGACCCGACCCAACTTCGATTTATAGCCCTTGATGCTCATTTTGGAGCAAAAATCTGACATTTTTAGAGAGAAGGGAGAGTGTTCTAGAGAGAGGAAGAAGCTCAAGTGCTTTGTTCATCAAGATCTTGTTCAAGCTTTGAAATCTAACAAGGAAATATCACAAGATCTTCACCCAAGAGGTAAGGTTCTAACCCCTAGTATTCAATTTCGAGTTTGGGTAAAGATGGGTGATTACGAGTATGATTCTTGGGTGTAAGAGTATTATTTATATGTATGAATAAGGTTTATGGAAAGATTGTTGAGTTCAAATGGGTAAAAATTGGGTTAAAAATGGTAGAAATCTTCAAAGACTTTAATTGAAGATTTGAGGGTCGAGTGGATGTCGGAATTTGGTGAAATTTTTATGGTTGGACTCGTGGTTGGATGGGCGTTCATATTTTTTAACTTTTGTTGAGTTCCGAGACGTGGTCCCCACGGGCGATTTTTGAGTTAATTTTGGTTTTTAATTGGAAAATTAGTTTTTCCTTATGGAATTAATTACAATAATTAGTATTGACTGAATCAAATTAATTGTGGCTAGATACGAGATTTTCGGAGACTAATTCTCGTGGCAAGGGCATAGCGGAATAAAGAATTATACGGTTTGAGGTAAGTAACAGTTCTAAATTTGGTCCTGAGGGTATGAAACCCCGGATTATGTGTTATGTGATTGGTTTTGAGGTGACTCACATGCTAGGTGACGGGCGTGTGGGTGTGCACCGTAGGAATTATGACTTGGTCAAATTCCATGGAGCTGTATAGTTGAATAATCTATTGATATCCGTACATTCTCTACGTGTTAGAGAAAGTTTAAGCTGAGACTCGTATAAAAAAAATCTGTCACGACCCGAAATTCCCTCCTTCGGACCGTGATGGTACCTAACATTTCACTTGCTAGGCAAGCCAACGTTAGAATAATATTAATCAATTTTTAAATTTTTAATAATCAAGGAAACAAAAGCGGAAGCTAAGTTTGAAACATAGTGAAATAATCCATAAAAACAACGGTGTCTAAATACCATCCCATAATTTGGTGTCATAAGTGCACGAGCTTCTAGAATAAATATAAATAAAGGTCTGAATAAAGTAAAGCTATCTGAAAATAAACACACAGCTAAAGTAAAATAAAAAAGTACTTCAGAACTGCGGACGCAATGCCGTTATACCTCAAGTCTCCTCCGAGTAGCTGAAATCCGAGCAAGTCTATGGCACGCCGCTGGGACCAACTCCAAAATCTGCACAAGAAGTGAAGAGTGTAGTATCAGTACAACCGACCCCATATACTGGTAAGTGTTGAGCCTAACCTCGACGAAGTAGTGACGAGGCTAAGGCGGTTCACTTACATTAACCTGTACGCAGTATTAATAACAACCACAAATAATAGAAATAAATCAGGTAACTCATTTATAATAATTGAAGCCAACGCAGCAGTCATAATCAATTATCATTTCCATCATTTCTGTTGCAGCGTGCAACCCGCTCTCACAATATATTCACATTCCATTCTGTTGCTGCGTGGAACCCGCTCTCACAATATATTCACATTCGGTTCTGTTGCGGCGTGCAACCCGCTCCTCCAATATATTCATTTTAATCAAGTCTGTTGCGGCGTGCAACCCGATCCCCCAATATATATATATATATATATATATATATATATATATATATATATATGTATGTATGTCGACTTTTAAATAAGTCTGTTGCGGCGTGCAACCCGATCCTCCAATATGGACTTTTAATAAGTTTGTTGTGGCGTGCAACCAGATCCTCTAATATGGACTTTTAATAAGTCTTTTGCGGCGTGCAACCCGATCCTCCAATATAGACTTTTAATAAGTCTGTTGCGGTGTGCAACTCAATCCTTCAATTTATTCATTATAATCAATCTTGTTGCGGCGTGCAACTCGCTCCTCCAACATATTCATTTACCAATTCTTATAGAAGAAATTTTTCTAATAAATGTAACAATTAATATAAAATTATAAGACAACAAGCATACAATAATTATGATTTAATTATGAAATAAATAATGACAAATACCAAATTGTTATGGAAATCAGGGAGAAAATAGACAGTTTAATATTTAATATGTTAAATGTCAAATAACAATTAAGGCACATAATTCAAATAGCATGTAACAATTAATGTAGGAATTCAAAAATTAATATTTGACAAAGACTAGGAGGGAAATAATTATTATAATAATTAATTCATGATTTAAAACAATTTATGATTTTTCAAGTAAGCAGGCAAAAAATTAATTTGACGATGTATAGACACTCATCACCTCGCCTATACGTCGTTCACATGCATTTCACATAAAAATTAATTTATGGGTTCTATTTCCTCAAGTAAAGGTTAACCACGACACTTACCTCACTTTGCAAATTCCAATCAATTATTCAACCACAACTTTTCCTTTTATATTTGTCTCTGAAAGGTTCAAATCTATTCACAAACAATTTGATATATTCAATACGAATAATAGGAATTAATTCCAAATGAATTTACTAATTATTTGGATAAAAATCCAAAATTCATTAAAATATTTGGCAGTGGGACCCATGTCTCAAATCTAGGAAAAACTTACGAAATTCGAACACCCATTCCGAGACGAGTCCAACCATCCAAAAATTATCCAATTCCGATGTTAAATGGACCTTCAAATCTTAAATTTTTGTTTTTGGAAGATTTTTGAAAAATCTGATTTTTCTTTCATAAATTCACGGATTCATGATATAAACGAGTATGGAATCATGAAATATAATCTATATAGGATAAGGAACACTTACTCTAATGTTTTTCAGTGAAAATCGCCCAAAAATCATCTTACCCGAGCTCAAAAATGGGTCGAAACCCCATTTCCAGAACTTAAGTTCTATTTCTGGGATTTTTACCCTTCGCGTTCGCGAAGGTACTCTCGAGAACGCGAAGCGCAACTTTGTGTTGTCCAACTTTTACTCTTCACGAACGTGAAGCTTGCCTGGCTTGGCCTTCACGAACGCGAAGGCAATTGACCTGGCCAGTCTCTTTTCCTTCGCGAACGCGAGGCTTCGATCGCGAACGCGAAGCTTAACATCCCAAGCCTTCGCGAACGCGTTCTCTCTGTCACGAACGCGAAGCACAAAATGTGCCAGCCCCAATTTGCTCTTCGCGAACATGAGACTCCCCTCGCGAACGCGAAGAAGGAAACCAGAAGCAGGTTTCTGCAATTTCCTCAAGTCTAAAAATGATCCGTTAACTACCCGAAACCAACCCGAGCCCTCGGGGCTCTAAACCAAATATGCACCCAAGTCCTAAAACATCATACGAACTTGTTCGCGTGATCAAATCACCAAAATAACACCAAGAACTATGAATCGGACACCAAATCAAAGGAAATTTTCAAGAAAACTTTAAAACTTATATTTTTACAACCGGGCATCCGAATCACGTCAAATCAACTCCGATTCTCACAAAAATTGGCAGACAAGTCATAAATATTATATGGACCTATACCGAGCTCCGGAACCAAAATACGAACCCGAGGTCAATAAATCCAACATCAAAATATTTTAGAAATTCTTAAGCTTTAAAGCTTTTAATTTTTCATCAAAATTCCATATCTCGGGGTAGGGACCTCGGAATTTGATTCCGGGCATACGCCAAAGTCCCAAATCACGATTCGGACCTACCGAAATTCTCAAAACACTGATCTAAGTCCGTTTGCTAAAATGTTGACTAAAGTCAACTTAATTGAGTTTTAATGCTCTATTTCACATTTTAATTCATTTTTCACATGAAAACTTTTTGGAAAATTTTATGGACTGTGCACGCAAGTCGAGGAATGATAAAATGATGCTTTTCGAGGTCTTAGAATACAAAATTTCTTATTAAATTTAAAAATTACGTTTTGGGTCATCACATTCTCCACCTCTAAAATAAACGTTTGTCCTCGAACGGAGTTAAAAAAAAGTACCTGAGCTGGAGAAAAGGTGTAGATATTTACTCCGCATGTCCGACTCAGACTTCCAGGTAGATGCCTCTACCGGCTGACCTCTGCATTGCACTCGAACTGAAGAATAACTCTTAGACCTCAACTGTCGGACCTGCCGAGCTAGAATAGCCACCGGCTCTTCCTCGTAAGTCAAATCTTTGTCCAATTGGACTGAGATAAAATCTAACACATGGGACAGATCACCATGATATTTCCGGAGCATAGACACATGGAACACCGGATGCACCGCTGATAAACTAGGTGGTAATGCAAGCCTATAGGCTATTTCACCCACCCTTTGAAGAATTTCAAAGGGTATGATATACCTAGGGCTCAACTTGCCCTTCTTTCCGAACCTCATTACACCTTTCATAGGAGAAACCCAGAGCAATATTCTTTCTCCAACCATGAATGCAATATCATGAACTTTACGGTCGGCATAACTCTTTTGCCTAGACTGAGCTGTGCGAAGTCGATCCTGAATAATCTTGACCTTATCCAAGGCATCCTGTACCAAATCGGTACCCAACAACCGAGCCTCTCCCTGTTCAAACCAACCAACTGGCGATCAGCATCGCCTTCCGTATAATGCCTCATATGGAGCCATCTGAATGCTCGAATGGTAGCTATTATTATAAGCAAACTCTGCAAGTGGCAAGAAATGATCCCAAGAACCTCCCAAGTCTATAACACAAGCACGAAGCATATCTTCTAATATCTGAATAGTGTGCTCTGACTGCCCGTCTGTCTGTGGATGAAATAATGTACTCAACTCCACCCGCGTGCTTAACTCATGCTGTACAGCCCTCCAGAAATGTAAGGTAAACTACGTACCTCGATCTGAAATAATAGACACGGGCACACCGTGAAGACGGACAATCTCACGAATGTAAATTTCAGCTAACCTCTCTGAAGAATAGGTAACTGCCACTGGAATGAAATGTGCTAACTTGGTCAACCTGTCCACAATGACCCAAACTGCGTCAAATTTTCTTTGAGTCCGAGGGAGCTCAACAACAAAATCCATAGTGATACGCTTCCACTTCCACTCAGGAATTTCTAACTTCTTAAGCAAACTACCAAGTCTCTGATGCTCGTACTTAACTTACTGACAATTCAGACACCAAGCTACATATGTAACTATATCCTTTTTCATTCTCCTCCACCAATAATGTTGCCGCAAATCTTGATACATTTTAGCAGTAGCTGGATGAATAGAATACCCGAAACTGTGTGCCTCTTCAAGAATTAACTCACAAAGCCCATCCACATTAGGCATACAAATACGGCCCTGCATTCGCAGAACTCCATCTTCCCCCACAACAACCTGTTTGGCATCGCCGTGCTGTACCGTGTCCTTAAGGACTAGTAAATGAGGATCATCATACTGCCTCTCTTTGATGCGCTCATATAAAGAAGACCGAGTCTGTGCAAGCTAGAACCCGACTGGGTTCTGAAACATCTAACCTCACGAACTGATTAGCCAAATTCTGAACATCTGCAGCTAATGGCCTCTCACCAACCCGAATATATGCAAGACTGCCCATACTCACAGCCTTTCTACTCAAAGCATCGGCCACCACATTGGCCTTTCCAGGGTGATACAAAATGGTGATATCATAGTCTTTCAACAACTCCAACCATCTTCTCTACCTCAAATTAAGATCCTTTTGTTTGAACAGATACTGAAGGCTACGATGATCAGTAAATACCTCACATGAGACACCGTAGAGGTGATGCCTCCAAATCTTCAGTGCATGAACAATGGCTGCCAATTCTAAGTCATGAACAGGATAATTCTTCTCGTGAACTTTCAACTCCCGCAACGCATATGCAATTACCTTGCCATCTTGCATTAATACTGCACCAAGCCCAATGTGAGATGCGTCACAATATACCGTATACGATCCTGAACCTGTGGGTAATACCAACACTGGCGCCGTAGTCAAAGCGGTCTTGAGCTTCTGAAAGCTCGTCTTGAGCTTCTGAAAGCTCAACTTACACTCGTCTGACCATCTGAATGGGACACCCTTCTGGGTCAATCTGGTCAATGGTCTTGCTATAGATGAAAACCCTTCCACAAACCGACGATAATAGCCTGTTAAACCCAGGAAACTCCGGATCTCTATAATTGAAGTAGGTCTAGGCCAATTCTGAACAGCCTCAATCTTCTTAGGATCCACCTTTATGCCTTCTGCTGATACAACATGCCCCAAAAAGGTAACTGAGCCTAACCAAAACTCACATTTTGAAAACTTGGCATATAACTGATTATTCTTCAAGGTGTGAAGCACACTTCGAAGATACTGCTCATGTTCCTCTCGACTGCTGGAGTAAATCAAGATATCATCAATGAATAAAACCACAAAATAATCCAAATAAGGCTTGAACACCTGATTCATCAAATCCATAAATGCTGCTACGGCATTTGTCAACCCAAATGACATCACTAGGAATTCTTAATGCCCATACCGAGTTCGAAAAGCTATTTTAGGGACATCAGAGGCCCTAATATTCAACTGATGGTAACCAGACCTCAAATCGATCTTCAAAAATACCTTGGCACCCTGAAGCTGATCAACTAAGTCATCAATTCTTGGCAGCAAATATTTGTTTTTGATAGTGGCCTTGTTCAGCTGCCGATAGTCTATACACATCCGCATAGAGCCATCTTTCTTACTTACAAATAATACTGGTGCACCCCAGGGCGAGACACTGGGTCTAATGAATCCCTGATCAAGCAAGTCTTGTAACTGCTATTTCAATTCTTTCAACTCTGGCGGGGCCATACGGTATGGTGGAATAAAAATGGGCTGAGTGCCCGGAGCTAACTCAATACAGAATCAATATCTCGGTTGGGTGGCATCCCCAGCAGATCTATAGGAAATACTTCTGGAAATTCACGAACAACTGGTACTGAGTCCATAGAAGGAACATCCACACTGGGATCGCGAATATAAGCCAAATAGGCTAGACACCCTTTCTCTACCATACGCCGAGCTTTCATATAAGAAATAACCCTGCTGGCAGAATGACCAGGAGTTTCTTTCCACTCTAACCGAGGTAACCCCAGCATAGGAAGGGTCACTATCTTGGCATGACAATCCAATATAGCATGATAAGGGGACAACCAATCCATACCCAAGATGACATCAAAATCTACCATATCAAGAAGTAGAAGATCCACACTAGTCTCAAGATTACCAATAGTAACCATACACGAACAATAGACATGATCTACTACAATAGAGTCTCCCACCGGTGTAGATACACACACAGAAGCACTCAAAGAATCACAAGGCACAACCAAATATGAAGCAAAATAGGAGGACACATAGGAATAAGTAGATCCTGGATCAAAGAGAATTGAAGCATCTCATGGCAAACTGGAATAATACCTGTGATCACAACATCAGATGACTCGGCCTCAGGCCTAGCTGGAAAAGCATAAAATCGGGGCTGAGCCCCACCACTCTGAACTGTGTCCCTGAGACGACTTCTGACTGGCTTGCCTCCATCTCTAACTGTCTGACCTCTACTTCTAATGGCCTGACCTCTACCTCTAATAGCTTGACCTCCACCTCTAGCTGCCTGACCCCTACCTCTAGCTGGCTGAGAAAGCGGTGAAGCAACCGGTGCCGGTATGATGGCACGAGAGTCATGCCGAGATCTGTCACTCGCCAATCTAGTGCAATACCTCCTGATGTGACCAATGTTCCCATACTCATAACACCCATCCTGATGCCATGGCTGCTGAAGCTGAAGCTGACCCAATTGGGCCGGATAACCGCTGTAGTAACTCTGGAGTGGTGATGCACTGATAGGAGCTGAATGTGCACTGAATACTAGCTGCCCAGAGTAAGGCATAATAGGACCGTGACTCCCTGAAGCACCGGGAGATACATGAAGTGCTGAATGAAATGGTCTGGGAGGATGACGCCCACCAAAATTACCTCTGCCTTCAGACAAGGCACCACTGAAACCACCGAACTGACGAGGCCTCTTATCGGACGTCTGCCCTCTCTCATGTGCAAGAACCACCTCGATCCTCCTTGCGATATTAGCAGCCGCCTAAAAAGAAATCTCACTTCCGGTCTCCTTAGCCATCTGAAGTCTGATAGGGTGAGTGAGTCCCTCAATAAACCTCCTCACTCTGTCTCCCTCTGTAGGTAGTAAAAGGAGAGCATGACGGGCCAAATCCACAAAACGGGACTCATACTGAGTAACAGTCATACTGCCCTGCTGTAGACGCTCAAATTGCTTGCGGAATTCCTCTCTCAGTGTGATAGGGAGGAACTTCTCCAGAAATAGCTGAGAGAACTGCTCCCAGGTAAGTGCAGGCGATCCGACTGGTCGGGTCAATGTGTAATATCTCCACCACCTCTTGGCGGAACCCGTCATCTGAAATGCAGCAAAATCAACTCCATTGGTCTCAACTATACCCATGTTCAGCAGCACCTCGTGGTAGCGTTCAAGATAATTCTGTGGGTCCTCAGAAGGTGTACCATTGAAGTGAACTGGAAAGAGCTTAGTGAACTTATCCAGTCTTAATAAGGCCTCAAAAGACATGGCGGGCCTATCACCGGCCAGTGCCGCAATAACTGGCTGAACTACCCCAACTGGCGAGGCTGCTGGAGCTTGATTCTGGGGAGCCATTTGCTCCGGAGCAGGAGTAGTGGGAGTTTGTGCTCCTCCCCCAGCCTGTGAAATGGCTGGTGCCATTGGAAATGTACCATTCTGGGCCATGCCCTCCATAAGACTTACCAAACGGACTAGAGTGTCCTGAAGTACTGGAGTGGCTATGAATCCTTCCGGGACCTGAACTGGTCCAACTAGTACATTCTGAACTGGGACCTCCTCTTGAAGGTCTACCTAACAACAGGTGTAGCTGCTCGAGCTCTGGACTGAGCTCTACCTCGGCCTCTAGCACGACCTCGGCCTCGACCTCTACCCCTGGCCATAGTTGCCACCGGGGGTTCTGATCCCTGTCCATCGGTAGAGGTATTACGTGTTCTCATCATCTGCGTGAGAATAAGAGTAGAATGGTTCAATCATCGATGATAGAATAAAATCGCACGACAGAATAAGAAAGAAATGATATTGTTCCTAAACTTCATACCTCTGAGAGATAAGTACGGGCGTCTTCGTACCGATCCTTCAGACTCTACTAAGCTTGCTCATGACTCGTGAGACCTATGTAACCTAGTGCTCTGATACCAACTGTCACGACCCGAAATTCCCTCATTCGGACCGTGATGGTGCCTAACATTTCACTTGCTAGGCAAGCTAATGTTAGAATAATATTAACTAATTTTTAAACAATTTTTAAATTTTTAATAATCAAGGAAACAAAAGCGAAAGCTAAGTTTGAAACATAGTGAAATAATCCATAAAAATAACGGTGTCTAAATACTATCCCAGAATTTGGTGTCACATGTGTACGAGCTTCTAGAATAAATACAATTAAAGGTCTGAATAAAGTAAAGCTGTCTGAAAATAAACACACAGCTAAAGTAAAATAGACGGGGACTTCAAAACTGCGGACGCCATGCAGTTATACCTCAAGTCTCCTCCGAGTAGCTGAAATCCGAGCAAGTCTATGGCACGCCGCTGGGACCAACTCCAAATTCTACATAAGAAGTGCAGAGTGTAATATCAGTACAACCGACCCAATGTACTGGTAGTGCTGAGACTAACCTGGACGAAGTAGTGACGGGGCTAAGGCGGTTCACCTACATTAACATGTATGCAGTATTAATAACAACCACAAATAATAGAAATAAATCAGATAACTCATTTATAATAATTAAAGCCAATGCAACAGTCATAATCAATTATCATTTTTATCATTTCTGTTGCAGCATGCAACCCGCTCTCACAATATATTCACATTCGGTTCTGTTGCGGCGTGCAACCCGCTCCTCCAATATATTTATTTTAATCAAGTCTGTTATATATATATATATATATATATATATATATATATATATATATATATATATATATATATATATATATATATGTATGTCGACTTTTAAATAAGTCTGTTGTGGCGTGCAACCCGATCCTCCAATATATTCATTATAATCAATCTTGTTGCAGCGTGCAACCTGCTCCTCCAACATATTCATTTACCAATTCTTATAGAAGAAATTTTCTCAATAAATGTAACAATTAATATAAAATTATAAGACAACAAGCATACAATAATTATGATTTAATTATGAAACAAACAATGACAAATACCAAATTATTATAAAAATCAGGGAGAAAATAGGCAGTTTAATATTTAGTATGTTAAATGTCAAATAACAATTAAAGCAATAATTCAAATAGCTTGTAACAATTAATGCAGAAATTCAAGAATTAATATTTGACAAAGAATAGGAGGGAAACAATTATTATAATAATTAATTCATGATTTAAAACAATTTATAATTTTTTAAGTAAGCAGGCAAACAATTAATTTGACGACGTATAGACACTCGTCACCTCGCCTATACGTCGTTCACATGCAATTCATATAACAAATAATTTAAGGGTTCTATTTACTCAAGTCAAGGTTAACCACGACACTTACCTCGCTTTGCAAATTCCAATCAATTATTCAACCACAACTTTTCCTTTAAAATTTATCTCCGAAAGCTTCAAATCTATTCACAAACAATTTGATATATTCAATACGAATAATAGGAATTAATTCCATATGAATTTACTAATTTTTCGGATAAAAATCCAAAATTCATTAAAATATTCGGCAGTGGGACCCACGTCTCACATCTCGGAAAAACTTAAGAAATCCGAACGCCCATTCCGAGACGAGTCCAACCATACAGAAATTATCTAATTTCGATGTCAAATGGACCTTCAAATCTTAAATTTTTATTTTTGGAAGATTTTTGAAAAATCTGATTTTTCTTCCATAAATTTACGGATTCATGATATAAACGAGTGTGGAATCATGAAATATAATCAATATAGGATACGGAATACTTACCCCAATATTTTTCCGTGAAAATCGCCCAAAAAGCGTCTTACCCGAGCTCAAAAATGGGAAGGAGTTGAAAATGGGTCGAAACTCCATTTTCAGAACTTAAGTTCTGTTTCTGGAATTTTTACCCTTCGCGTTCGCGAAGGTACTCTCGCGAACGTGAAGCACAACTTTGTGCTGTCCAACTTTTACTCTTCGCGAACGCGAGGGCTACTTCGCGAACGTGAAGCTTGCCTGGCTTGGCCTTCGCGAACGCGAGATGCCCTTCACTAACGCGAGATGCCCTTCGCGAACGCGAAGGCAATTGACCTGGCCAGTCTCTTTTCCTTCGCGAACGCGAGGCTTCGATCGCGAACACGAAGCTTCACATCCCAAGCCTTCGCGAACGCGTTCTCTCTATCGCGAACGCGAAGCACAAAATGTGCCAGCCCCAATTTGCTTTTCGCGAACGCGAGACTCCCCTCGTGAACGCGAAGAAGGAAACCAGAAGCAGGTTTCTGCAGTTTCCTCAAGTCCAAAAATGATCCATTAACCATCCGAAACCAACCCGAGCCCTCGAGGCTCCAAACCAAACATGCACATAAGTCCTAAAACATCATACGAACTTGTTTGCGCGATCAAATCGCCAAAATAACACAAAGAACTACGAATCGGACACCAAATCAAAGAAAATTTTTAAGAAAACTTTAAAACTTATATTTTTACAACCGGGCGTCCGAATCACGTCAAATCAACTCCGATTCTCACAAAATTTAGTAGACAAGTCATAAATATTATAGTGGACCTATACCAAGCTTCGGAACCAAAATATGGATCCGAGGTCAGTAAATCCAACATCAGAATATCTTAGAAATTCTTAAGCTTTCAAGCTTTTAATTTTTCATCAAAATTCCATATCTCGGGCTAGGGACCTCAGAATTCGATTTCGGGCATACGCCGAAGTCCCAAATCACGATACGGACCTACCGAAATTGTCAAAACTCTTATCCAGGTCCGTTTGCTAAAAATGTTGACTAAAGTCAACTCAATTGAGTTTTAAAGCTCTATTTCACATTTTATTTCATTTTTCACATGAAAACTTTCCGAAAAATTTTACGAACTACGCACGCAAGTCGAGGAATAATAAATGGTGCTTTTCGAGGTCTTAGAATACAGAATTTCTTATTATATTTAAAGATGACATTTTGGGTCATCACAAAATCATACTTAGACATACGATGTTATTGATACCCACTGGGATCATTTCAGTGGTTGAATTATATGTTCAAATTGTAATTTCACACTCAGTCATGTTTATTCATTTCATATCATATCTCATTCTCTGTTGCTATATATTGATGCATCATATTATCATTTTTGGGCTGATTTTCATGATATCTTGAGCCCGAGAGACTGGAGAGGTTGATGACTGAGTGAGAATATTTATGGGATCGGGCTGCACGCCGCAGCATGTTTCACTGTTATATGTCATGATTGGCTTGATATAGTGCTTGGGTTGAAGGAGCCCCTCCGGAGTCTGTACACACCCCCAGTGAGCGCAGGTATCTACTGAGTACGAGTGTCGAGTGCGAGTGCCCAGTGATGAGTGACTGTGAGAAAAGAGTGACTGTGAGGTTGGAGCGAATGGGAGGACTGAGTGACTGTTGCTCTGAGAGGATACATTGATTTCATTATTACTTCATTTCAGTTGTCATATATCACTGATTTTGAAAATTTTCTAAAAGGCATTCTCTTCTGTTTCAGTTGAAGTTGAAATGAAATTACTGTGGAGTTTTAAATGTTGAACTTGAAGGCATGCCTACCCTTTTATGTTGGAAAGTACTGTAATTGGACTTAGCTGAGAAGCTCGTCACTATTTTCAGTTCTTTATTTATTATTGTTACTTAGTGAGTTGGTTGTACTCATACTACACCCTGCACTTCATGTGCAAATCCAGGTAATCCCGGATACAGTGGGTGTTGATTATTTCATACAGTTGATTTTTCGGAGATTCAGAGGTAGCTGTCATGTTTCGCAGACCCTGTCTCTCCTTCCCTATCCTCTTGCTTACTGTATTTGGTCTTAGACTATTATAGATCGTGTTTTTCAGACTTGTAATGTATAGATGCTCATGTACTCAGTGACACCGAGTTTTGAAAGTAAATTATATTCATTATTGGTGGGATTTTTAACCTTAAATTAATTATTATGTTTCCAATATTTAAAAGAAATTTTGGGTTATTGATATTGTCGGCTTGCCTAGTATCAGGATAGGCGCCATCATGACAGGTGTGATTTTTGGGTCGTGACATTTACCTTCGACAATATTTGAAATCCGGGCACGTGTGCCCGAGGCTTGATTTTATATACTTTTCGAGCGAAATTGGGAATTTATTTAAATTGATTAATTATGGGTATTAGAGTATCTTTTGATTGGCTTGCACATTGTTTGAATAGTTTTGGATCGACGGGATTTGGTTTGAGGTGTTTGAGGGGCGTTGGAGCCGGTTATGGAACTTCAGAGCGAGGTAAGTCTCTTGTCTAACTCTGTGAGGGAAAAACTACCCCTAGGTGATATATTTATTATGTGCTACTTGTTGTAGGGGCTACATACACATGAGGTGACGAGAGTCCGTACGTAGCTAGATTCATGTGTATGTCCGGGTAGACTTAGGTTCGCGCAATGCTATAACTATACTATTTGAGTTATCTCTTGCCTATTAAATTCCTTCATATTTCATTGCGACTTGAGACTAGACTTGCGTAGAGTGATAGATTCGATGTGGTAGAGATTCGACGGGCTTCATGATTAGTTGCGAAATCATTGTAATCCCATTACAAAATTCTTTCGTGTATTGCGTTTCACCGAAAGGTTTCCCTTGCTATGCATAACTCACACGTCGACTCGTGAGTGGGGTCAAGGACCCGTCAAAGCTTCTTATTCTAATGGGATCGGGCTGTTCGCCTCGGTAGGATAGATACATCTATGGTTCGTGCCATTCGACCCATGGCAGTGCGCACACTATGATGGATCGGGCCGTACGCCTCAGCAAGATTTATGTACCACACTCTCATGGGAGCGGGCCGTTCTCCTCGGCAATAAAAATAGATGTATCTATGGTTTAGCCATGTTATTATGGATCGGGCCGTACGCCTCGGCATTTCTATAAAATACTCTTATGAAATCATGCGTAATAATTGGCAAGAAGCAAGCATATCTGTGAGTTTTTCCTGATTGAACTGTGACGACTTATCTGGTAAGGTCCATTATATATACTCCGATTGAGGAGGTAGCTACTAGCTGAGAGTTTGAGTTATTGCTGAGAGGAGGATTGTACCATGTGTTATACTTGTTACTTCGGTTACTTTCCCTGAATTACGTATGTTTACTTCTACTGTATCTGTCTTATTGGACCACTAATAAGTGTTGATTTCGACCCCTCATCACTACTTCTCTAGGGTTAGGCTAGATACTTACTGGGTACACGTTGATTTACGTACTCATACTACACTTGCTGTACTTTTTGTGTATGTACACATATGTCCGGCAGTCTTTGGGGCCATTTCAGGGATTTTATAGTGAGCTACATTTCGTGTTATGATCCGCAACCTTCAAAGTCTCCATCAGAGTTGTTTATATTTTTTCTGTCTAACTTGCATTCCAGACAGATGTTGTATTTTATTATATTTCCTAGTTGATGCTCATGCATTTGTGACACTGGGTTTTTGGGTTCCTACGGGTTGTCCACTATTGTAGTTCGTGTAAATTCTATTTCACACCATTTCATTAATAAAAATTATGATTTTAAGGTACTAGAATGAGTAATTAAATTGACTAAACACTGCTGGCTTGCCTGACGGCAGTGTTAGGCCCCATCACGACTATTAGTGAATTTTGGGTCATAACAAAATCCTTCCTTATTTAATTGATGTAACATAATAAATTTATTAATTAAAAAAATAACTTTGGAAAAATTATTGAAGTAGGAAACTTTTGTTAGTTAGGACTCCTTTTAGGTTCCGAAGTATTTGGTGTTTGTTAAATAAATATAACGATTGATTCTAAAAATTATATCGCAAGGGATGCAACCACAACTGTTAAAGGTTACAAAGCGACTTTCTTCACATATCTATTACAGGAACCCTATGCCGCAATATTTAAGATTTTAAATTAAAATTTGTGATGAAATACCATTGAAGTATTCGTGTTCAAAGGAATTTCTTTACTAATAGGTTTCAATTTGAATATCAGTAGATTGCATATCTTATGTGAATGCATTTAGTCAGTAGACAAATTTGTGACGAGACTGATGAAAGATAAAGTAAAAATTTAGACATGAAATTGTGAGGTGTTATTTGTACATCATGCTCCTTTACAATTTTGAATTTAAAAAAAATGATCTTTTTAAATATTTTATATGTAAAAGACAGATCTCTTACATGTAAAAAAAAAAAAGGTAGGGTCATAAAATTAAAAACAAGTTTGTAAAGAGCCAAAAAATCAATTGACCCCGTTATTGGAGAAAAGATATTATTCAAACCCTTGGCTATAAAGTGCATTTTTTCCGCCTTTTTTTGTTCGTTATCGGAGAAAAAGGATAATAAGATAAAAATTATAAAAGAAATTAAGGGATAGCAACCCATGCTCTAGGTGGGGGAAGTACTTTTTGTAATTCTAAAAGTGGATAACAAGGCTTAATTTGTCACGGAAAGGAGTTATGTACTTATATTCCATTTTAAATTCCTAATTTTAGGAATATATACTTAATTCAAATAAAGAAAGAATTAATAATTACTAAGATTTAGTTGATTTCAAATACCAAAATAATAGGAAAATAATTAAATTATAATTTTGTGCAATATGAAATAGATTTTTAAAGGCATTATTCTTTGGACTATAACTCGATGGTTAAAGTTGGATTCTTGAAAATAATATTTTTATACCATGATACTATATATGATTAAATTTCTTTAGTATTTTTCTGGAAAAATATATAAGTACCCCCATAAATTATGATCGAACTTTCAACTACACACATTTTTTTTCCGGGGGTCCTATTACCCTCCTAAACTATTTTAAAATGAAATTATTACCTCCCTAAATGCTTACGTGGCAAAGTGAGTGTATCTCACAGAGTGAGTGAGCAACAAAAATAAATACTAAAGTTTTACTTTTAATATGCCTTTTATTAAATATATACAGATTTTTAGTTTTTCTTTTCTTTTCAGTTTCTATCTCTTTTTTAATTTCTTTTCTTCTTTCACCCGATTAGCAACATGGCCGATGCCATCACCGCGTCACAACCCCCAAATTTCTCCGCCACTGAAATCATAATTTATACTCTCCACCCTTTTATTTTTCTAAGTCCATAGTCGCATCCCCCATTTTTCCAACTCCTCACCAGCTCTCGTTGACTTGGCTGGCCGGCGACCATGACCTCCCTCACTCTCTCATCTATCTCCCTCAGTGTAACTAGCTTTTTAAGAAGACAATTATTTTTTAAACAACTTAGTAATTGCAAATTCATTCTAAATGGTTTGAGAAGTAAACAAATCTGTGAAGGATTCGGGATTGTAGAAAATTTTTCTATTATCGGTCCACAAATTTGCAAGAAAAATAACTAGGTTGTGAAGGGAGTCCCTCGCCAGAAAGTTTTCCGACCATCGAAATCTATTTTTTCTGACCAAATTTTGCAGAACTTTCATCAGCGGGTCCATCATATTAACAGCAGCCACCATTTATAATTATATTCTTCTTGCATAACCACAAACTAAATAATAATTTCAGATTTAATAAATAAAAAAGAAAAAGGACAGAAAAAAGAAAATCTGGAAAGAATTTTGTGGAAGTGAGGGTAGTCACGTCTTGGGAGGAAGGTATGTAATTGGAGGAAGAGAATGGAAAGAAAAAAAAATTAAAAAAAAATAATAATAAAACAAAAACAAAGGGAAAGAATAAGAAAAGATTAAAAAATTCCTAATAAAATGTACCTGGCGCGTGGCTTCAACGATCAACATATGATGTGGTTGTGGCCTTTCAGATGCGTAACAATTTTATTTTAAAATAGTTATGGGGTTAAAAGTACCCCGAAAAGGAAAAGTGTGTAGTTGGAATTTCGGTCATAGGTTGGGGGAACTTATGCATTTTTTCTATTTTTCTTATCATATTTTGCTTTATTAAAAATCAAAATAATATGAGAAGTGAATAATGTGAAAGTACAAGGGGGAAAGGGGGTGGGGGGAGGTGGGATGAATTGACGATTTTTATTTTCAGTATTCTAAGTTATTGACTAGTTTACCAATTAGTCGACTAGAGATAAGAACATAATAACAATAATGCAGAAATAAAGTGCAGGAAATAAAGACACCGGGATTTTTATACTGGTTTGGATTCAATGTGAATTCTACGTCCAGTCCCCTTGGGTTGCAAGGGTGATCTCTTTCAATATTTGAAGTGTCTTGAGTACAAGTTGGTTGATGTAACTTTACACCAACAACCTAGTTTCTATGTCACTTTTCCCTTCTTGATACAATGTCTCACCAGTGTTTATCTCTTTTTCTTCTCTCACTAATTACACAATAGATCTAAAAAAAAGTACAATGCTTGTTTGGAGTAGAACAAAAAGAGTGATAATGATTCGTTCAAAGTATATCTGCTTCAAGCCTGGAACATATGTATATATACTTCGTGAGGCCTTCTTGACTCTTGATTGACGCAAATCTTGAACCAAATCGCAAATTGATTCTTTCCAAGAATAAGGTTAGGTTTCCGTTGATCTTCCTTGACTTGTATCCTTGAGAGGTCTTTCTTCCGCTGGGCCGATCTTTTCGTTACTTGATGGATCCCTGATTTCGGGCTTTAACAATCTCCAGTGTAGAACTTTGCACTCTTATTTTTCTTTGATTTTGGAACCTTCCTATACTGACTTCCGTTAATTATCTATCAAATCATTGATTGATTCTTCTTCCAGATTTTCAAAGCTTCTTCCTTTTTCATAGCTAGTCATTGATACTTTTCCTTTCATTTGTTTCCGTTGATGGATTGTTTCCCTTAGTTGATACTTGAATGATAGGGAGCCTTGATTTCTTTATTTTATCCCTTGTGATCCTGCACCAAATGTGATATATTATTTTTTATCATATGCAAACTATTTGGGTTGAAGAATGCACTTAAGTGTTGAGGAAAATTTTTGACAGAAGGACATTCTGCGGTCTGTTTTGCGATCGCAGAAACGTTATACGGACCGCGGATTTACCGCAGAACGAAGCGGAAACTCGAGCAAATATTTGGGCCATTATGCGGCCGCAGAAGTATTTTACGGTCCATTTTGTGACTGCAGAATCAGCGGACCGCAGAATAGTCGCATACTCGGGCAGAATGCGCCCTGTTCCCAGGGTCCATTTAGCGGGCCGCATATGCATTATGCGTTCGCATATGCGACCGCAGATCCTGTCCTGGAGCTTCATTTTCTGATTTTTATAACCCGACCCTATTTTGATAATTAGCCTTTGGGGCTCATTTAGAAGGCAAAAATCTGATATTTTAGAGAGAAGTGAGAGTGTTCTAGAGAGGAAGAATCCCAAGTGCTTTGTTCATCAATATCTTGTTCAAACTTTGAAATCCAACAAGAAATATTACAAGATCTTCACCTAAGAAGTAAGGTTCTAACCGTAGTCTTCAATTTTGAGTTTGTGTAAAGATGGGTGATTGGGAGTATGATTCTTAGGTGTGAGAGTATTATTTATACATACACGTACCAATAAGGTTTGTGGAAAGATTGTTGAGTTCAAATGGGTAAAGATTGGGTTAAAAATGATAGAAATCTTCAAAGATTTTAATTGAGGATTTGAGGGTCGAGTTGATGTCGGAATTTAGTGAAATTTATATGGTTGGACTCATGGTTGGATGAGCGTTTATATTTTATAACTTTTGTCGGGTTCCGAGATATGGACCCCACGGGAAATTGTTTAAGTGCAATATCAGATTTTTGTTGGAAAATTTTTATTTTTATATAGAATTAATTCCTATAATTCGTACTGAATCTAATTATTTGTGACTAGATTCGAAGCATTTGGAGACCGATTTGCGAGGCAAAGTCATAGCAGAATAAAACATTACACAATTTGAGGTAAGTAACAGTTTTAAATTTGGTCCTGAGGGTATGAAACCCCAGATTTTGTATTATGTGATCGGTTTTGAGGTGATGCACATGCTAGATGACGGACGTGTGGACGTGCACCGTAGGAATTATGACTTGGTCAAATTCCATAGAACTATGTAGTTGAATAATCTGTTATTATCTATACATTATCCATGTAGTAGAGAAATTGAACCACAAATTGTGTTTAGATTATGTGTTGGCACTGTAAGACCCACAGAGGTCATGTACATGTTGAATTATCTGCTAAATTATTATTTTGTACTCGGTCACAGTTTACTTGTTTATTTTATCTCAATCTCTATTGTTCATTATTGATGCATCATATCATCGTTGTTTGGGCTGATTTTCATGATTATTGAGAGCCCGAGAGATTGGAGAGATTTATGACTGAGTGAGGACGAGGGCCTGATTGTGAGATATTATACTATAGTACGTGAGTTGTCCGTGCGGCTCCAGATATTATACTATAGCATGTGAGTTGTCCATGCAGTATGTGAGTTGTCCGTGCAGATCCAGATATTATACTATAGCATGTGAGTTGTCCGTGCATCACGTGAGTTGTTCGTGTGGATTCAGATATTGATACTATAGCACGTGAATTGTCCGCGGAGCACGTGAGTTGTCTGTGCATATTATAGCTCTTGGGCTGAAGGAGCCCCTCCGGAGTCTATACACACCCCCAGTGAGCGCAAGTACCTACCGAGTGCGAGTGCTGAGTGCTGAGTGAATGGAATGGCTAAGTGACTGTGATCCTGAGAGGGTGCATTTGATTTCATTATTGTTGTACTACAGTCGTCATATATCACTGTTTTGAAAATTTCTGAGAAATATTATCTCCTGTTTCAGTCGAACTTGATATGAAATTACTGTTTGGGCCTTAGTTGTTAAACTTACAAGCATGCCTATTTTCTTATGTTGGAAATTACTATAATTGGACTTAGCTATGAAACTCGTCACTACTTTCAGTTCTTTATTTAGTATTGTTACTTACTGAATTGGTTGTACTCATACTACACCCTGCACTTCGTGTGCAGATCCATGTGTTTCCGGACACAGTGGGTGTTGATTCCTTCGCACATTTGATTTTTCGAAAATTCCGAGGTAGCTGCCGGTGTTTTGCAGACCTTGTCTCTCCTTCCATATATTCTTGTTTACTGTATTTGGTCTTAGACTATTATAGATCGTGTTTTCCAGACTTGTGATGTATAGATGCTCATGTACTCTGTGATACCCCGATAGTTGGAAATTTCGCATTATGTTTTGGGTTTTCTATCCCGGTTATAAGAACCTTTACTACTAAAACTGCTTTAAATTCATTCTTGTTAAAAGTGTTGGAAATATTTGTGAGAAATCTGCTTGCCTAGTATCACGTTAGGCGCCATCACGACAGGTTAGAATTTTGGGTCGTGTCATATATCCTTGATCATTGCAGAAATCTTCAAATGCTCTACCTTCGAATTATCCTCCATGATCACTTTGTGTCACAAACCCAAATCCACTAGTCGTGATGGCACCTAACCCAACCCGCTAGGTAAGCCAACCAGTAACTATCCAATTCCAATGATATTAACAAGACAATTAAACGAAAGTAATTTACTGAATCTTATACATTTCCCAAGGACTGGTAGTACAAATCATGTGCTTCTAATAATAAAATTCACAAAGCTGAAATGAAATAAATTCATCGTCTATTTGAAAAGTACATAAACAGAGTTTTATAGATCTAAGGCTACCACGAACAAGAGGCAGCTACAACCGGGACACAGGTACATCTTCAATCCAGCTCCCATCAATCACAACAACATCAACAGCCAACATCTGCACGCAAGGTGCAAAAGTGTAGTATGAGTACAACCGACCCCATGTACTCAATAAGTAACAAATCTAACCTTAGGTTGAAAGTAGTGACGAGCTAACACAAAGGTCGGGTCCAACACCAATATTCCACAACAGTTCATAACAGCATAGTACAAGTAACAAAAGAGGTATCTCGGAAATAAAATGCTCAGTTTGTTCACATTTCCAGAAAAATAGGCATTTCTTTACAAGTTTCTCAGTGAAAACCCAAATCTTTTACCGAAAATACCAAAATAAGAGTAAGTTTGAAAACTGTAATTTTTCCCAAAACTCCTTTCAATGATAAGTAAAATGTTTCATTTTCAAATAGCATGAGGAAAGTACGTCTCTATGCCTACATGTCAAGATACAGGTAAAATCATAAATGTCCCCAAAACTAGGTAGCAGAAGGAAATGCATCTCTATGCATGTATCTCAAGTACGCATGACAAATGCAATGCATCTCGATGATGAGCTCATGTACTCACACTCCTAGAGTACTCAATCTCACTGTCTCGCATTCTATCTCACTATGCTTAATGCTCAGCACACTCAATCACTCAGCACTATACAGTACCTGATGCGACATGTAGCCCAATCCACATATGACCATAAGGCCCGTTTCGGCGTGCAACCTGATCCACATATATATAGTCGACTGTGCTCACTCGGGGTGTGTAGATTCCAGAGGGGCTCCTTCAACCCAAGTGTTATATCGTTGCGGCGTGCAGCCCGATCCCATAAAAGGTAATCAATATAATATGTTGCGACGTGCAGGCCGATCCCAAAATATGTAATCAATATAACATGCTGCGGCGTGAAGCCCGATCCCAAAATATCACTCTCACTCAGGCCCTCGACCTTACTGAGTCATCAATCTCTGCCGTCTCACTCACGGGCTCAGAATGTGATGAAACTAGCCCAACAACATTGATATGATGTATCAATAAATAATAAGTGAGACTGAGATATGTTATGAATGCATGGATATGACAGAGTACGAAATATCAATGAAATCAGTGAGATGACAGTAAGAAACGACCACTATGGGTCCCAACAGTATTAGCATAATGTATAAACATGATATCTAGCATGATTGACAACTTAACTACTTTATCACATGGTTGACAGCGATACACCCCATACGAACGCGATGACCACTGTTGCCAAGGCATCGCGAATTCGACTCACCTTCCGCGATCGCATAGAAGAATGCTCCAACTCCCAGCTGCTAACCTCATCACTACGCGAACGCGATCCTCCATGCGCGAACGCGAAGAAGACTTGACCCAACTCTATGCGAACGAGGGACATACTTCGTGATCGCGAAGAACAAGTGGCTGCTGCCATCGTAATACACTACGCATTCGCGACAATTGCCATGCGAACGCGATGAAAGACTGAGACACCAGAAACCAACAGAACACAGCAGTGAAAACATAAAGGAAAATGATCCGAAATCAATCCGAAACACGCCCGAGCCCCTCGGGACCCCGTCCTAACATACCAACAAGTTCCATAACACAATACGGATGTACTCGAGGCCTCAAAACACACATAACAACATCAAAACGATGAATCACACCTCAAATCGAATTCTATGAACTTTGAACTTTTCGACTTCAATAACTCGTGCCGAAACATAGCAAATCAACCTGGAATGAACCCAAATTTTGCTAACAAGTCCCAAATATCAAAAAGTCCACTCTAAGTTAAACTTTCCAAAAATCAAACTTCCACCATTTCAAGCCAAATTCCACTACGGACCTCCAAATCACAATCTGGACTCGCTCCTAAGTCCAAAATCACCCAACGGAGCTAACGGAACCATCAAAATTCCAATTTGAGGTCAAATGCTAAGAAGTCAAATTTGGTCAACTCTTTCAAATTTAAAGCTCCCTAGTTGAGAATCATTCTTCCAAATCAGTCTCGAATAACCTGAAAACCAAAAACGATGATTCACTCAAGTCAAAATATATCATACGGAGCTACTCACGCCCGTAAACTACCGAGCGAAGTGCAAATGCTCAAAACGATCGGTCGGGTCGTTACATCCTCCCCCACTTAAACATACATTCGTCCTCGAACGTGCCCAGAGTTGTTCTCAAAGCCATCAATTGCCGTGTAACCTTACCATGCACACACCCGGGGGTGATCCCACGTCACCCTATTCCATATAGGCCCGACAACACAACATAACTGAAGATCATTACTCCAACCTTAGCCCATAAGCCTTAGAATCCAATTTCCAACAACCAGAATTTCTATAAGGTCAGAATCTCATATCTACACACTGTATAAGTCTGAACAAGTTGTAACCATAATCCAAGATAAAATCACATGATATGTAGCATAACTCAAATACTCATAGCAATAATTTCTAATCATCGTAGCTGCTCAAAACCACCCAATATCGGTAATCGACCTCATGTCAAGCACTGGTCCATATGAAATACCTCAGCCACTATGCTCAAAATCAATAACCACGCAAAATTCGACATCAAGTACCCAAAGTGCATTATCGTAACCACGGAGAGCAAATAACACAATACCACAATCCGAAAAGAACATAGCCAATGCGCAAACAATCACGCAATACCCAAATACTCAGCTCGCTCAAATTTCGCTATAAAGCCCAAATAGAACCACACTGTGTGTGCATATAACCCATGAATCGCAGCCGCTTGCAGCGTAGAAAAGTAACTCACAGATCATTTTAGAACACGAATAAGCTCAACAGCAACCGAATGGCACACCCCTCAACAATAACAGTATGGAGCCAACCAATCCGACTCGATGTAGAATACCCATCCTAGTTGGGCCTACCAATGGGCCCCCAAATCAACTCTGGTCACCCACCAATAGATAAATAACCCTCCGAAGGTCCACAATGACTGAATCATAACACATATTATCATTTGGCTAGCTTCGGCCACGACTTCATATTCCGCAACCATGAAACAATATGTTACTGAGAACTCCCAGCCTCCAACTCCATAGAACACACGAATCAACATATTTGATCACATCTCCACCGCCCGAATGTCTAACACATCTCTCATACACGATTATCCCACGAGGAATATTTTTATAATTCTTCTGTGCCATATAGCAATATTTGAATATCAGCAGTTGATCAACCAGGAAAGTGCCGCAATACCAGTGAAGTATCCATAAATCAAAACACATTGCCCCTTCTGAAATGTATACTCTCATCAAGCCATACCAAATAGTAATATCATTTACCTAGTCATCTTAAACCGTCCATGCTGCCTACGAATTTTATGACCTTCCCTTCAAAACTGAACTGTGATCTCACTCACGTAAATCTCAATCCTACGCAACACACCGCATATGCTATGCCATCATATGAAAAATATGAGAACTTCATAGTCCACCCCGAGTCACAAGCAACTACAAACTCAATTAGCCAAGGATCTTCCATTTGATTTCATCCAGGAGAAATTCACTATACACCAAATGCTCCTCACGCCATCAGGAAATATACTCCTCGAACCGTGGTAAAAACTATTGAGAACTCTTCAAAGCCCATTTGCACATAACCAATCTATCAAAACCGAATCTCTCTAACTCAACCAAGCACGCCGGTCACCAAAACTCTAGAGAATTACCGTGAAACACTTGTAGAGACTCGCCACTTCATAAGTACCCAAAGAACCGATCATATCCATTACTGCGCTGATCGAACCTATTATCAAGTTGTCCTACTTATCCGAGTCCTTTCCAAATTGCCTTCAAATTGATACTTCTCCTTGCTGGAACACCACGATCCTTAACCAAATTTCACCACACTAGAGACCCCAGTATAAAATCACAATGCCCTAAGGCCCATAAGCCGCCGGCTTCCCTCTTAAACACCCAAAGAACCACAACCGCGACACCCACTCTAAAGAGACCTTATGTGAACCTAAAACTATTTCCTTCACCTTCTTGATGCTGAAATACATAATCCACAATGGTATAAAAATGCCACAAGTCTCGACACCATCCAATGTAACTATCAGTTTCTAGCCATATAAAAATCTTGAAAATTCCAAATCGCTATGTATAAATCTTGAATCCATTAGAACTATTCTCGAGAGTCATCCACTCTACTCAAATCTCAATTAAACTTACCAAACGGACCGAACGACCTGTGCCCCATTAGCACACCAACACCCAAGGGAGTAACCCACACTCCTAAGTAACCAAGCAAATTCCTACTCCATGTACACTAGATCCTTCACGAATAACCACTCAATTATTTTATGATTCCCATATACCCATAGAGTATAATACAACTTGTATCCAGAAATTCCTTTACCCGAGTCATCCTCAATCTCAACCACTGCTGTCATAACTGATTCACCAAGTATACCTCAAACCAAACCCAATACCACGCATAATCGTGCAATCAACTTGTCGATAGTAGACTCCCCCACTTGGCTCAAAGCCATAGATTAAAACACACAATAAATCACAATGCCCATACTCTATTACTGCCATAATACCGCACTAAAATTCAACTAAATCCTTCATAAGCTCGAGTAACACAAACCATATCATACCTCAAATCGCATAAATATAACCCACTGGTAGAAAAGAAAGCCTCCACACAACATCATAAAATCACACATCCGTAGATTACCTCGCAGGTTATAACCCATCCGCTTCGCCTCAAACTGACATCTCTCTATACCCTTCCATAGTTACAACTACTATGCAATCACTTAGTCTTCCTGATTCTGAACCCATCAACAAGACATGAGAATCTACTTTACTCCACAACTAAACAACATGAGAGATACCTCAACATACCCATAACTTGAGACCATACGCCAAATCAAGACAGAAATCAGACACCCCATAGTCCTTGTTACATCTCAAGTAAACTCTTCTCACCACATTCAAACAATATGAACACATCTCGCAGTCTCATCATACTCACCACATAGTCATCCAATAATAAATTCCACTAATGGGGACATCAACGGACCTATAAGTCCCAAAAGCACGTGCTCACACAATAGAAATCGTCGTGCTAAAGCTACAATCAAAACCCGGCCTCAAGTCCTCCAGACTGGCCTATCATTACCATGTCAAAATTACATCTCGTACCTCAACCATGGAATCACAAGCCGCTGGCGCACAACCAATATCAAGCGCTCACATGCACATACGAATGCGTGGAAGGAATTCAAAGAGTTACGCTTCAAGATGAATCAATGTCGCACGATAAGGAATGAAAGATGGGAAGTATATCCTAAATGTCCTGTAGCCTCTCGAAGATAGGTATGGACGTCATCATACCGATCCGCAAGACTCTACTAGACACTTGCTCATTACTTCTAGAACCTATGAACCTAGAGCTCTGATACCAACTTGTCACGACCCCAAATCCACTAGTCGTGATGACACCTAACCCAACCCACTAGGTAAGCCAACCAGTAACTATCCAATTCCAATGATATTAACAAGACAATTAAACGAAAGTAATTTACTGAATCTTATACATTTCCCAAGGACTGATAGTACAAATCATGAGCTTCTAAGAATAGAATTCACAAAGATGAAATGAAATAAATACACCGTCTGTTTGAAAAGATACATAAACAGAGTTTTATAGATCTAAGGATACCACGAATCAAAGGCAGCTACAACCAGGACGCAGGTACATCTTCAATTCAGCTCCCATCGATCACAGCAACATCAACAGCCAACATCTGCACGCAAGGTGCAAAAGTGTAGTATGAGTACAACCGACCCCATGTACTCAATAAGTAACAAACCTAACCTTAGGTTGAAAGTAGTGACGAGCTAACACAAAGGTCGGGTCCAACACCAATATTCCACAACAGTTCATAACAGCATAGTACAAGTAACAAAAGAGGTATGTCGGAAATAAAATGCTTAGTTTGTTCACAGTTCAAGAAAAATAGGCATTTCTTTACAAGTTTCTCAGTGAAAACCCAAATCTTTTACCGAAAATGCCAAAATACGAGTAAGTTTGAAAACTGTGATTTTTCCCAAAACTCCTTTCAATGATAAGTAAAATGTTTCATTTTCAAATAGCATGAGGAAAGTACGTCTCTATGCCTACATGTCAAGATACAGGTAAAATCATAAATGTCCCCAAAACTAGGTAGCAGAAGGAAATGCATCTCTATGCATGTATCTCAAGTACGCATGACAAATACAATGCATCTCGATGATGAGCTCATGTACTCACACTCCTAGGGTACTCAATCTCACTGTCTCACATTCTCTCTCACTATGCTTAATGCTCAGCACACTCAATCACTCAGCGCTATATAGTACCTGATGCGACGTGTAGCCCGATCCACATATGACCATAAGGCCCGTTTCAGCGTGCAACCTGATCCACATATATATAGTCGACTATGCTCACTCGGGGTGTGCAGACTCCGGAGGGGCTCCTTCAACCCAAGCGTTATATCGTTGCGGCGTGCAGCCCGATCCCATAAAAGGTAATCAATATAACATGTTGCGACGTGCAGGCCGATCCCAAAATATGTAATCAATATAACATGCTGCGGCGTGAAGCCCGATCCAAAAATATCACTCTCACTCAGGCCCTCGACCTTACTGAGTCATCAATCTCTGCCGTCTCACTCACGGGCTCAGAATGTGATGAAACTAGCCCAACAACATTGATATGATGTATCAATAAATAATAAGTGAGACTGAGATATGTTATGAATGCATGGATATGACCGAGTACGAAATATCAATGAAATCAGTGAGATGACAGTAAGAAACGACCACTTTGGGTTCAAACATAATGCCTAAGCATGATGCCACCACATGCGTAGTGACCTCTGAATGGCTCAAAACTAGCCAAAAGCAACTCAAATACATCAAATAAAGCCCAAGGAAACAATTCAAAATGATAAAGATCGAATCCTTAATCAAAACCCAAAATCAGCCAAAAGTCACACCCGGGCCCGGGCCCCGGAATCCAACAAAACTCACAAAATCCGACAACCCATTCAATTATGAGTCCAACCATACTAGGTTCACTCAAATACAACTTCGAATCGATGTTCAAAACTCAAAAATTCAGATTATGAAACTTTAGACCAAAATCCCCAATTTCCTTTTTAAAATTCACAATCCAATTACCAAAAATAAAAATAGATTCATGAAATATAACCAAAACCGAGTAGAGAACACTTACCCCAATTCATATGGTGAATATTGCTTCAAGAATCACCTCAATCCGAGCTCCATAGCTCCCAAAATGTAAAAATGGCTGAAACCCTCAAATAGAGTACCTTATAATCTGCCCAGGCCCCCCTATTTCGCGAACGCGAGAAATTCATTGCGTTCGCGTTGAATAAAACTCACACTACCACAAAGGACTCTACGCGTTCGCGATACACCCCATACGAACATGATGACCACTGCTTCCAAGGCTTCGCGAACACGATTCACCTTTCACGATCGCATAGAAGAATGATCCAACTCCCAGCTGCCAACCTCATCACTACGCGAACGCGAAGAAGACTTCCCCCAACTCTACACGAACACGGGACATACTTCGCGATCGCGAAGAATAATTTGCTGCTTCCATCGGAATATACTATGCGTTTGCGATAATTGCCATGCGAACGCGATGAAGGACTGAGACACCAGAAACCCGCAGAACACAGCAGTTAAAACATGAAGGAAAATGATCCGAAATCAATCCGAAACATGCCCGAGCCCCTCGGGACCCCATCCTAACATACCAACAAGTTCCATAACACAATACGGACCTACTCGAGGCCTCAAAACACACATAACAACATCCAAACGATGAATCACACATCAAATCAAAATCTATGAACTTTGAACTTTTTGACTTCAATAACTCGTGCCGAAACATCGCAAATCAACCCAGAATGAACCCAAATGTTTTACACAAGTCCCAAATGACAAAACGAAGCTATTCCAATTCCTGGAATCACACTCCGAATTTGATATCAAAAAGTCCACTCCCGGTCAAACTTTTTAAAACTCCAACTTCCGGACCTGCAAACCACAATCCGGACGCGCTCCTAAGTCCAAAATTACCCAACGGAGCTAACAGAACAATAAAAATTCCAATCTGAGGTCAAATACTAAAAATTCAAACTTGATCAACTCTTTCAAATTTAAAGCTCCCTAGTTGAGAATCATTCTTCTAAATCAGTCCCGAATAACCTGAAAACCAAAACCGACGATTCACACAAGTCAAAATATATCATACGGAGCTACTCATGTCCCTAAACTACCGAGTGAAGTGAAAATTCTCAAAACGACCGGTCGGGTCGTTACACTTTGAATGGTTGTAATAAGGTACCCTTTTTCTCATTCAACTCTTTTATAGAAAATCTCAAAGTATTTCAAAGCTTCATCTTTATGGGATAAGAAAAATCACCCAAGTAAAACATGAGTAGTCATCAACAATAACAAACACATATCATTTTCCTCCAATGTTAGTAGTTCTGGTTGGTCCAAATAAATCCAGTGAAGAAGTTGTAAGGGTTTAGTGGTAGACACAATGTCTTTGCTTTTGAAGGAGTTTCTAGTTTGTTTACCAATCTGACATGCATCGCATACATGATTTCTAGAAAAATTGAGTTTGGAAAGACGGATAACTAAATCATGCTTGGAGAGTTTCTCAATTAAATGCATGCTTGCATGACCAAGTTTCTTATGCCACAACCATGGATCATCAGATATAGATTCTAAGCAGATGTGACTATATAGGTTCTCAATGCCATCAAGAATGTAAACATTTTCATACCTTTTTCCTAGGAGAATTATTTTACCTAACTCATCTTCAATAGCGCACCATGTTTACTTGAATTTAACTTCGTACCCTGAATCATATAGCTAACTTATACTCAAAAGATTATAGTTGAGTCCATCTATAAGATATACTTCAGTAATATCACAATTGTTATTGAATGGAACTGTGCTGGTGCCAATTATCTTTCCTCTTGAATCATCACCAAATTTGACACTTCCTCCATCTATCTTAGTAACTTCTTTGAAGAGGGTTTTGTCACATGTCATGTGACTAGAACACGCACTATCTAAGTATCATTTTCCTTTGCGGTTCTTTCTGTAGTGTTCCTGCAAAATAGAACTCACCCTGGGTCTGATATACAGCAGTTGCTTGTCCATGAGCCTGCGTGGTAGGGGTATGTGCTCCCCCGCCTGCCTGAGATATGGCTGGGTCTGCCGGAAATAAACCGGCCTGAGTCATGAACTGCAACATACGACCCATGACATCCTGAAATCCCGGTGCAGATGTGAAATCCACCAGAGCTGGCTCTGCAACAGGCACCTCACCATGTTCTTCAACAATGGGATTCTCTGCTGGACCCACTGGCGGCATAACTGGAAGAGTCCTGGGATGTCCTCGCCCTCTACCACGGGCTAGAGCCCTCCCTATGCCTCTGCCTCGGCCTCTAGCAACTGGGGGAGTAGCTCTTCTCTGGTCCGGAACCTTATTAGAGTGTGTTCTCACCATCTATGAGAGAATTAGAGAAGGATATTTAGAACTACATCAATTGCACGATGGAATATGAAGAAAGGTAATTTCCTAACACCCTATAGCCTCTCGAAGATAAGTACAGACGTCTCCATACTGATCCGCAAGACTCTATTAGGCCTGCTCATAACTTGTGAGACCTACGTGAACCTAGTGCTCTGATACCATGTTGTCACGACCCAGTTTCATCTATAGGTCGTGATGGAGCCCAACACTATAGCTAGGCAAGCCAACATAATAAATTAAGCATGTATTGATAAAATTTAAAACCAAAAAAAATAATAAAACACCAAATTCTACCAATGTGTGTGCCAAGACTTGGTGTCACAAGTGTATGAGCGTCTAGTAGATTATACAAAACCTCAAATACTGTCTAAAATAAAAATAGACAGAATGAAAAATATAAGGAAAGACACTATTAGCTGCAGAACGGCTCAGAAAAAGCAGCTCACCACTATGCCCCTCGATAACGTGGGTGTAAGACGATAGGTCCCCCACTAGTACTTGCCTCAGGTCCTGCACAAAAAGTGTAGTATGAGTACGTAAACAACGTGTACCCAGTAAGTATCAAGCCTAATCTCGAAATGGTAGAGATGAGATGGCCGACTTTGACACTCACTATGGGTCAATAATAATAATTGAAATACAACTAGAATATTTAAATCAACATGATTCACAAAATTTACAATAATTTATTTAACCAGGGGGAATAATCAAATTCCTTCAAATGCAACAATTCTCATTATATTAATTAAATTCCTTCAATTCAAATAATTTTTAATTTATCAATTAAATCTCATTTACAGGAATAACAATTAATTCCTTAACAGGCAGGAATAATAATTCATTAAATTCCAAGAATTTTTCAATTTATCAATTAGCTTTGCAAGCTGAAATACACAATTAAAGTATCGTGTAATTATTATTATTATTAAGCATGATTTCTGCCGAGGACGTACGACCCGATCTAGAGTGTCGTGTACACTGTCGAGGGACGTGCGGCGCGATCTATAGATGCATCCATCCTGCCGAGGCATTCGGCCCGTTCCACAAGAAAGGAGGACATTTTCTTATGTACCACTGGAATGAGAGTATATTTATTATAAGATAAATTCGGGAGGAAGAACAATTTCTTTTAACAATTAATTAATTTAATCAGAAAATCAAGTATATGAGATTTTCATCCTTTAATATCTTTGTCTAACAATTCACAATATATTCATATATATCAATTAATATTAATTAAACAAAGAATACAATGTACACAAGTAATTCATGCTTTGAGTCCTAAACTACCCGAACTTTAGCATTAAAAGTAGCTACGCATGGACTCTCGTCACGTCGTGCATACGTAGCCCCCGCAATTAGCAAACATTATTCAATTTAATCCCTATGGGGTAATTTTCCCCTCACAAGATTAGACAAGAGACTTACCTCGTCTCAAAGTCCACTTTCCGATTATCGCATCGCATAAAATTCTCGATTCGATGCCGAAAAATCCGAAACTGTCCAAAAGTTATATAAAATAATTAATATATGTTCAATAATTCGAAAGTCATCTATTAAATAAATTATCCTATCCAAAATGGTAAAATTTCTAAAGTTTACCTCGGGCCCATGTGCCCGAATTCCGAAAACTTTCGGATGGAAACGTTACCCATAATCTCAAGACCTCAAATATATATTTTCTATCCAATTCCATAACTATTATCGTGGTTAAAATTCCATTTTTATAAAAATCTAGGTTTTTCATCCAACCCCTTGATTTCTAAGATTTACTAGTCATAATCTACCCATAATCTATGTATTTAACTTAAAGGGGGTAGAATTAACTTATCTCTAAGTTGTTAGTTGAAATCTCATCTCAAACAACTCCAAAATCGCCCAAGAATGGAAGAAATAGGCTCAAAATGACTGAGCACCGATTTTTAACACATTCTGCCCAACAGTAATTTTCACACCTGCGGAAGACTACCGCACATGCGGCTTTCGCACCTGCAGAAATTACTCGCAGGTGCGAGTCCCACTCGCCTGGGCCAAGGTCGCATTTGCGCACATAGTTTCGCACCTGCACATTTGTAGGTGTGCAAATCATCCGCATCTGCGGTAGATTTCCCCCTTCCCTTTTCCTCTTCTGTGCACAAAAACTAGCATCTGCGAGGTTCGCTCCTGCGAGCTACTGCCGCACATGCGAGTGTCGCACCTGCGGCTGGCCAAGCGCAGGTGCGATTCTGATAGCAGCTGGGAGCTTTAGTTTTGGTTCCCAACTTCCAACTTGGTCCGAGCCTCGTCCGGTTGACACTCGGGGCCCCCGGGACCCCGCCCGAACATACCAACAAGTTTGAAATCATAAAACGGACTTGCTCGAACTCACGAAACGTGTAAAACAATATCAAATCTATGAATCACACCTCAAACCAAATTGATTCAAACTTAAGAATTTCAAGTTCTTCAATTTACTTCCAATGTGCCGAAATATACTTAAACTACTCGGAATGACACAAAATTTTCGTGCAAGTCTTAAATCACTATACGGAACTATTCCCAAACTCGGAATTCCAAACGGACTTCAATTACTCAAAAACCTACCCAAAAAAAATTTAAAGAATTTTAAACCTTCAAATAGTTAATTTTTACTATTAAGCGTCAAAACGCTCCCTAGTTATCCAAAACCCGATTCGGACATACGCCAAGTCCAAAATCATCATACGAACCTATTGGAACCGTCAAATCCCGATTTCGAGGTCGTTTTCTCAAAATGTTGACCGAAGTCAAACATATCCATTTAAAGCTAACTTAAGGAAGAAAATGTTCCGATTTCAACTCACACACTTCCAAATCCCGAACCAACCATGCCCGTGAGTCATAATATAATAAAAGCATGTTTGAGGAGTTTTATTTTAGGGAACGGGTTTCTAAAAGTTAAAATGACCGCTTGGGTCATTACATTCTCGACCTATTAAGCAAACGTTCGTCCTCAAATGGGTTTAGAATAATACCTGGAGTGCTAAATAAGTGTGGATATTTGCTCTGTATGTCCTCCTCGGCCTCCCAAGTCACTTTCTCAACTGGTTGGCCCTTTCAACTGGACCTTTACTGCAGAAGTCCTCTTGGACGTCAACTGGCGAACTTGTTTATCAACAATGGCAAATGACTCTTCTTCATATCCCAAACTCTTATCTAGCTGAACTGTGCTGAAGTACAACACATGTGATAGGTCAGCATGATACTTCTCGAGCATAGATACATGGAAAACCGAATGAACTCCCGATAGACTGGGAGGCAATGTAAACTCATAAGCAACCTCCCCAACTCATCTCAACACCTCAAATGGGCCTATAAACCTTGGGCTCAACTTGCGCTTTTTCCCGAATCTCATAATTCCCTTCATCGACGAAACCTTCAAGAGAATTGTTTCACCTACCATAAATGATAAATCATGCGCTTTCTGATGCGCGTAACTCTTCTGTCTGGACTGTGCTGTACGAAGTCGCTCCTGAATCATCTTTTACTTTTCCAAGGCATCCCTTACCAAATCAGTACCATGTAACTTAGCCTCACCGGGCTCAAACCATCCGATAGGTGAACGGTATCAACGGCCATATAAAGCCTCAAATAGAGCCATCTCGATGTTGGATTGGTAACTGTTATTATAAGCAAACTCGACCAAAGGCAAGAAATGATCCCACTGACCTCTAAAGTCAATCACACATGCACCTGAGCATATCCTCCAAAATCTGAACTGTCCACTCGGACTGCCCGTCGGTCTGCGGATGAAAGGATGTGCTGGGCTCTACACGGGTCCCTAATTCACTCTGTACCGCTCTCCAGAAATGTGAAGTAAACTGAGGGCCTCTATCTGATATGATGGAAATTGGCTCACCGTGCAACCGAACTATCTCCTGAATATAAATCTAGGCCAACCTCTCTGAATTATACATAGTCACACCAGGAATAAAATATGCCGACTTGGTCAACCTGTCAACAATCACCCAAACTGCATCAAACTTCCTCAAGGTCCGCAACAACCCAACTACAAAGTCTATAGTAATTTGTTCCCATTTCCACTCTGGTATGATCATTTGCTGAAGTAGGCCACCTGGCCTCTGGTGCTCATATTTAACTTGCTGGCAATTTAGACCCTAGCTACATACTCAACTATGTCCTTTTTCATTAGTCGCCACCAATAATGCTGCCTCAAGTCACGATACATCTTTGTAGTACCTGGATGAATAGAATACCAAGAACTGTGTGCCTCCTCCAGGATCTTTTTCCTCAGTTCATCCACATTAGGAACACACAAACGATCCTGGAGTCGCAGAATACCATCCTCGCCAATAGTAACTTTCTTGGCACCACCTCGTAGTACCGTTTTTCGAAGAACCATTAAGTGTGGGTCATTATACTGACGATCCTTAATCTGCTCAAATAGTGAAGACTGAGCTACGACACATGCAAGGCCTCGGCTGGGCTCTGAAATATCTAGCCACAGAAGTCTATTGGCCAAGGACTGTATATCCAAAGCTAATGGCCTCTCTTCTGCTGAAATGAAAGCCAAGCTACCCATACTCTCTGCCTTTCTACTAAAGGCATCTGCAACTACATTTGCTTTACCTGGAAGATATAGGATAGTAATATCATAATTTTTAGTAATTCCAGCCATCTGTGCTACCTCAAATTTAGATCCCTCTGCTTGAACAAATGCTACAAACTGCGATGATCAGTATAAACTTCACAGGACACCCCATAAAGATAATGCCTCCAAATCTTAAGGGCATGAACAATCGCAGCTAACTCCAAATCATGTACCGGATAATTTGTTTTGTGGGGCTTCAGCTGACATGAAGCATATGAAATAACTTGCCCTTCCTGTATCAATACACAACCCAAGCCGACGCGTGAAGGGTCACAATACAATATATACATTCCCGAACTGGAAGGTAACACTAACACTGGTGCTGAAGTCAATGCTGTCTTGAGCTTCTGAATGCTTGACTCACAATCATCGGACCATCTAAATTGAACACCTTTTTGGGTTAATTTGGTCAAAGGTGCTGCAATAGATGAAAAACCTTCTACGATCCGACGATAATAATCTGCTAAACCCAGAAAACTCCTGATCTCAGTCACCGAAGTGGGACAATGCCAATTCTGAATTACCTCAATCATTTTGGGATCAACATTAATACCCTCGCCCGATACAATGTCTCAAAAATGCTACAGATTCAAGATAGAACTCACATTTAGAGAACTTAGCATATAGCTTTTGTTCCCGCAATGTTGAAGCACTACTTTCATATGCTGCTCATGATCCTCCTTACTGCGCGAGTAGATCAAGATGTCATCAATGAAGACAATGACAAATGAATCAATATATGGCCTGAATACCCTGTTCATCAGATCCATAAACGCTGTCGGGCATTAGTTAAACTGAAAGACATTACCAGAAACTCATAATGACCAAATCTAGTACGAAAAGTAGTTTTCGGAACATCCGAATCTCGAATCTTTAACTGATGGTACCCCGACCTCAAGTCGATCTTAGAGAACACCCTAGCACCCTGCAACTGGTCAAATAGATCATCAATACGTGGCAATGGGTACTTGTTCTTAATAGTGACTTTGTTCAATTGGCGATAATCAATACACATCCGCATTGTTCCATCCTTCTTTTTCATAAATAATACCGGTGCACCTCAAGGCGATACACTCGATCTGACGAACCCTTTGGATAGTAACTCTTCAAGTTGTTCTTTCAATTCTTTCGGAGCCATGCGATACGATGGGATAGATATAGGCTGGGTATCTGGAGCCAAGTCAAGACAAAAATCAATATCACGATCAGGTGGCATACCTAGAAGTTCTGAAGGAAATACATCCAAGAACTCCCGAACTATTGGCACTGAATCAATAGTCGGAGTCTCTACAGTAGTATCCCAAACATAGGCTACATAAGCCAAACAACCCTTCTCAACCATGTGTTGAGCCTTTATAAAAGAAATAGCCCGATTAAATGAACTAACCGACGAACCCTTCCACTCCAGCCTAGGCAAAGACGGAATAGCCAAGGTAACAGTTTTGGCATGACAATCTAGAATAGCATGATATGGAGATAACCAGTCCATACCCAGAATAATATCAAAATCGGTCATCTTGAGCAATAAGAGATCTGCTCTAGTTTCATAACCACATAATGTAATAATACAAGACCGGTAGATCCGGTTCACAATAACAGAATCGCCTACAAGAGTGGACACATAAACAGGAGTACTCAAGGACTCACGAGAAACACCCAGGAATAGAGCAAATAGAGATGACATATAAGAATACGTGGATCCTGGATCAAATAAAACTGAGGCATCCTTGCCGCAAACAGAAATAATTCCTGTAATCACAGCATCTGAGGCCTCTGCATCTAGTCTAGCCAGAAAAGCATAGAACTGAGCTGGAGCGCCAACTGGCTGGCCTTCACCTCTAGGACGACCCCTACCCACCTGTCCTCCACCTCTCGGTGGTTGAACTACCGATGGAGCAACTGGTCCGGTAAGCATAGGCTGTTGACCCTACTCTACTGGTCTACCCCAAAGCCTGGGCAAAACCTCCGCATGTGACTGGGATCCCCGCACTCGTAACAACTCTTCGGTGCGATGGGCTGCTGACTAAGAGTTTGGCCCTAGGGACCTGAATACCCACTGGGAGGACCCTGAATAGCTGGTGGGCGGTAAGAACTCTCTGGTATAGCACTGATATAAGGTCGCACTAGAGTACCCCGAGGAGCTGGTCGTGCTAGAAATGGGGGTCTGCTGGACTGCCCCCTCACGAACTGACCTCTGTCCCCAGATGGAGCACCTCTGAACTCTCCAGAGTACCTGAATCGCTTATCTCTCATAATCTGCTCTCGGCTTCGCTGACGCACATCCTCAATCCTTCGGGCTATCTCCATAACTAGCTCATAAGAAGTACCTTCTCAACCTCTTGAGCCATAGTGGCATGCATGCCAGTATGTAAACCCGTAACAAACCTCCGCACTCTATCCGCCTCAATAGGGAGTATCATAAGTGCATGGCGAGATAACTCAGAAAACCTTGCCTCATAATCGGTCACTGACATCTGACCGTGCTAGAGATGCTCAAACTAAAAAGCAACTCTTCCCTCTGGGAGGGTGGAATATATCTGTCCAGGAAGATACGGGCGAACCTGTCCCAAGTCATGGGAGGAGAATCTGTTAGTCTGCCAAGAACATAAGATTGCCACCATCTACGGGCTCTACCCTCTAGCTGAAAAGTAGCAAAGTCTACCCTATGAGAATCCAATATCCTCATGTTGTGCAGTCTGTCCCTACAATAATCAATGAATCCTGTGGATCCTCATGTCGCTCACCCCCAAAAGACAGGAGGATGTAGTCTAGTCCATCTATCTATTAGTTTCTGAGGATCGGTGGCTACAGCTAGCCAGGGCTTAGGTGTAGCTGTAGCCACTGGCTGGGCTCCACCCATGGGTAGTGCACCCTAGGTCTGATATACAGCAGTTGCATGTCCATGAGCCTGCGTGGTAGGGGTCTGTGCTCCCCCGCCCGCCTGAGATGTGGCTGGGTCTGCCAGAAATAAACTGGCCTGAGTCATATTGTCCATGAACCGCAACATACGACCCATGACATCCTAAAATCCCAGTGCAGATGTGAAATCCACCGGAGCTGGATCTACCACAGGAACCTCACCCTGTTCCTCAACAATGGGATTCTCTGCTGGACCCACTGGTGGCATAACTGGAACAGTCCAGGGACATCCTCGCCCTCTACGACGGGCTGGAGCCCTCCCTCGGCCTCTAGCAACTGGGGGAGTATTTCTTCTCTACTTCGGAACCTCATTAGAGCATGTTCTCACCATCTGTGAGAGAATTAGAGAAGGATATTTAGAACTACATCAATTGCACGATGGAATATGAAGAAAGGTAATTTCCTAAGTAAGCCTATAGCCTATAGCCTCTTGAAGATAAGTACAAACGTCTCCGTACCGATCCGCAAGACTCTATTAGGCCTGCTCATAACTTGTGAGACCCACGTAAACCTAGTGCTCTGATACCATATTGTCATGACCCAATTTCACCTATAGGTCGTGATAGCTTCCAACACTACAGCTAGGCAAGCTAACTTAATAAATTAAGCATATATTGATAAAATTTAAATTCAAGAAAAATAATAAAATACCAAATTCTACCAATGTGTGTGCCAAGACCTGGTGTCACAAGTGTATGAGCATCTAGTAGATTATACAAAACCTCAAATACTGTCTGAAATAAAAATAGAAATGATAAATACAAGGAAAGACACTAATAGCTGCAGAACGACTCAGAAAAAGCAGCTCACCACTACGATAGCTCCCCCACTAGTACTTGCCTCAGGTCCTGCACAAAAAGTGTAGTATGAGTATGTAAACAACGTGTACCCAATAAGTATCAAGCCTAATCTCGAAGTGGTAGAGACGAGATGGCCGTCTTTGACACTCACTATGGGTCAATAATAATAATTGAAATACAACTAGAATATTTAAATCAACATGATTCACAGAATTTACAATAATTTATTTAACCAGGGGGGATAATCAAATTCCTTCAAATGTAACAATTCTCATTATATTAATTAAATTCCTTCATTTCAAATAATTTCTAATTTATCAATTAAATCTCATTTATAGGAATAACAATTAATTCCTTAACATGCAGGAATAATAATTCATTAAATTCCAAGGATTTTCCAATTTATCAATTAGCTTCGCAAGCTGAAATACACAATTAAAGTATCGTATTATTATTATTATTATTATTATTATTATTAAGCATGATTTCTGCCGAGGACGTACGACCCGATCCAGAGTGTCGTGTACACTGTTGAGGGTTCGTGCGGCGCGATCCATAGATGCATCTATCCTGCCGAGGCGTTCGGCCCGCTTCACAAGAAAGGACGACATTTTCTTCTGTACCTGCTGAAGGAGAGTATATTTATTATAAGATAAATTCGGAAGGAAGAATAATTTCTTTTAATAATTAATTAATTTAAACAGAAAATCAAGTATATGAGATTTCCATTCTTTAATATCTTTGTCTAACAATTTACAATATATTCATATATATCAATTAATATTAATTAAATAAAGAATACAATGTACACAAGTAATTCATACTTTGAGAGCTAAACTACTCGAAATTTAGCATTAATAGTAGCTACGCACAGACTCCCGTCACCTCGTGCATACGTAGCCCCCGCAATTAGCAATAATTATTTAATTTAATATCTATGGTGTAATTTCTCCCTCACAAGACTAGACAAGAGACTTACCTCGTCTCAAAGTCCACTTTCCGATTATCGCGTCGCGTAAAATTCTCAATTCGATGCCGAAAAATCCGAAACTATCCAAAAGTTATATAAAATAATTAATATATGTTCAATAATTCAAAATTCATCTATTAAATAAATTACCCTATTCAAAATGGTAAAATTCCTAAAGTTTACCCCGGGACCACGTGCCCGGACTTTGGAAATTTTCGGATGGAAACGTTACCCATAATCTTAAGAACTCAAATATATAATTTTTATCCAATTTCATAACTATTTTTGTGATTAAAATCCCATTTTTATAAAAATCTAGGTTTTTCATCTAAACCCTTGATTTCTAAGATTTACTAGTTATAATCTACCCATAATCTATGTATTTAACTCAAAGGGTGTAGAATTAACTTACCTTCAAGTTGTTAGTTGAAATCTCCTCTCAAAAAGCTCCAAAATCACCCAAGAATGGAAGAAAATGGGCTCAAAATGACCGAGCGCCGATTTTTAACACATTATGCCCAACAGTCATTTTCGCACCTGCGGAAGACTACCGCACATGTGGCTTTTGCACCTGCGGAAATTCCTCACAGGTGCGAGTCCCACTCGCCTCAGCCAAGGTCGCATTTGCGTATACAGTGCGCAAATCATCCGCATCTGCGGTCGATTGCCCCCTCCCTTTTTCGCTTCTACGCATAAAAACTCGCATCTGCGGGGTTCACTCTTGCGAGCTACTGCCGCACCTGCGAGTGTCGCACCTGCAGCTGGCCAAGCGCAGGTGCAATTCTGACAGTAGCTGGGAGCTTCAGATTTGGTTCCCAACTTCCAACTCGGTCCGAGCCTCGTCCGGTTGACACTCGAGGCCCCCGGGACCCCGCCCGAACATACCAACAAGTTTGAAATCATAAAACGAACTTACTCAAACTCATGAAATGTGTAAAACAACATCAAATCTATGAATCACACCTCAAACCAAATTGATTCAAACTTAAGAATTTCAAGTTCTTCAATTCACTTCCAATGCGTCGAAATATACTTAAACTTCTCGGAATGACATGAAATTTTGTGTGCAAGTCTTAAATCACTATACAGAACTATTCCCAAGCTTGAAATTCCAAACGGACTTCAATTACTCAAAAACCTATTCCAAACCAAATTTAAAGAATTTTAAACCTTCAAATAGTTGATTTTTACTATTAAGCGTCAAAACGCTCCCAGGTTATCTAAAACCTGATTCGGATATACGCCAAGTCCAAAATCATCATATGAACCTATTGGAACCGTCAAATCATGATTCTGGGGTCGTTTTCTCAAAATGTTGACCGAAGTCAAACTTGTCCATTTAAAGCTAACTTAAGGAAGCAAGTGTTCCGATTTCAACTCACACACTTCCAAATCCCGAACCAACCATCCCCGCGAGTCATAAATTAATAAAAGCATGTTTGGGGAGTTTTATTTTACGGAACAGGTTTCTAAAAGTTAAAATGACCGGTTGGATCATTACACTGTTGCTGTGAGAGAATGTATTGATTTCATTGTTGTTACACTTCAGATGTCATATATCACTGGTATGGAAATTTCTGAAACATATTATCTTCTTTTGCAGTCGAACTTGATATGAAATTACTGTTGAGTTTTAAATGTTGTACATGAAAGCATGCATATCTTCTTATGTTGGAAATTACTGTAATTGGACTTAGCCGTGAAGCTCGTCACTATCTTCAACGCTTTATTTAGTATTGTTACTTGCTGAGTTGGTTGTACTCATACTGTACCTTGCATCTCGTGTGAAGATCCAGGTACGTCCGGACACCGCGGTTGCTAGTTTTTCAGAGCTTTATCCGTGGGAGACTATCGAGGTAGCTGCTTGACGTCTGCATACCTTGACTCTATTTCCTTTTAGTTTTTGTACTAATCTATATTTTCATACAGTGTTTTATCAGTCAGACATTGTTATCATTTAGATGCTCATGTACTCAGAGACATCGGATTTTAGGAGTGTTTGTATTGGTATTTGCGATATTTTTGTGTTGTATTTAAATATTATGTTTTCAAACTTAAAGGAAATCGTGATTTTCAGCCCAGCCGGTTGTAGCTGCTCAGGCCCTGATAGTCCCCGTTATGGCAGATGATGAGTAGAGGAGACTTGAGAGATTTGGGAGGCTCGACCTCCATCATTTAGTGGTGCTAAGTCAGAGGATGCTCAGGGTTTTCTGGATAAGTGCTAGCGGATGCTTCGGATCGCGGATATTCTGGAGACCAGTGGGGTCTCGTTCACTACTTTTCAATTTTCTAGGGCTACCTTCAGATGGTGGGAGGCTTATGAGAGGCGTAGGTCGGTCGGTGAAGTACAACTTACATGGCAAGAATTCTATGTTCTCTTTTTGGAGAAGTTTGTGTCGTAGTTTGGCAGGGAGGAGCTGCGCAGATAGTTTGAGCAGCTTCACGAGGATGGAATTTATGTGACCCAATACGAGATAAGGTTTTCTGAGTTGTCTCATCACATAGTTTGGTTGGTTACCACCAATAGGGAGAGGATTAGGAGGTTCATTGATGGCCTCACATATCAGCTGCGGTTACTTATGACTCGGGAAAGGGTGTCTGGTGCTACTTTTGATGGGGTAGTTGACATGGATCGGCAAATAGAGATAGTTCATAGCCAGGAGCGAGGAGAGAGGGAGGCCAAAAGGCCTCGTGGATCGAGTGGTTTTAGCGGTGTTCCTTCAGGGGGTCAGTTTTACCATGGCAGGGGTCATCCTTGCAGAGATGCTCAGGCGGGTCGTCCAGTTCACTATGGTGCATCATCCAACCATGGTTCATACAGTTCTCATCAGGGTCAGTCATCTCTCAGTGCCTTTCCAGCCCAGAGTTCATCTCGTGCTCCTTCAGTTCGGGGGTCATTTGCACCAGGTGTTTCTAGCGGTGATTCAAGTTCTCGGGGCCCGATTCATTCCTTACCACCACCAGTACCAGGGAGTTGCTTTGAGTGTGGGGAGTTTAGGCATATGTGGAGGCAGTGTCCTTGTCGCCCGGGAGGTCCAGTGCAGTAGAGGAATCAGACAATGACTTCAGCACCAATTACTTCGCCACCCGCCTAACCAGCTTGTGGTGGGGGTCAGCCAGCTAAGGGTCACCCAAGAGGGGGAGGCCAATCAGGTGGCAGTCAAGCCCGATTCAATGCTTTTCCTGCCAGGCTAGATGTCGTTGCCTTAGATGCAGTGATCATATGTATTGTCTCATTGTGCTATGGGAGGCTTCTATATTATTTGTATGTATCATTGTACTTTACTCATTATCTAGATATGCCCAGTGAGTCCTTAATTTTACCTGTTCGGGTATCTACGATGGTAGGTGATACTATTATTATGGACCGTTTGTATCGGTCATGTGTGGTAATTATTGGGGGACTAGTGACTAGAGTTGATCTCTTATTGCTTAGTATGGTTGATTTCGATGTAATATTGGGTATGGATTAGTTGTCTCCATGTCATGCTATTCTGGAGTGTCACGCAAAAACCGTGACGTTGGCGATGCCGGGGTTGCCGATGGTCGAATGGAGAGGTTCTCTAGATTATGTTCCTCGTAGGGTAATTTCTTATTTGAAGGCTTAACGTATGATTGGGAAGGGGTGTTTGTCATATTTGGCCTTTGTGAGAGATGTTGATGCCTATACTCCTACTATTGATTCAGTACCGGTAGTGCGAGACTTTTCGGATGTATTTCCTGCAGACCTATCGGGTGGCACACCCGACAAGGATATTGATTTCGGTAGTGACTTGGTGCCCGTCACTCAACTCATTTCTATTCCTCTGTATCATATGGCACCAGCTGAATTGAAAGAATTGAAAGAGCAACTTCAGGAACTTCTTGATAAGGGGTTTATTAGGCCTAGTGTGTTGCCTTGGGGTGCACCGGTTCTGTTTATGAAAAAGAAAGATAGTACTATGCGGATGTGCATCGATTACAAGCAACTGAACAAAGTTACAATCAAGAATAAGTATCCTTTGTCACGTATTGATGATTAATTTGACCAGTTACAAGGAGCGAAGGTATTCTCCAAAATTGATTTGAGACACGGGTATCATTAGTTAAAAATTCGGGATTCGGATATTCTAAAGATGACATTCAGGACACGTTATAGTCACTATGAATTTCTCGTGATGTCGTTTAGGCTGACCAATGCCCCAACAGCATTTATGCACTTGATGAATAGAGTATTTCGGCCATATCTTGTTTTATTCTCCATAGTATTTATTGATGATATCCTGGTGTACTCACGTAGCCAGGAGGATATTGCACAACACTTGGGTATTGTGTTACAGAGGCTGAGAGAGGAGAGACTGTATGCCAAATTCTCTAAGTGAGAGTTTTGGCTTAGTTTGATGGCATTCTTGGGACACATAGTGTCCAGTGAAGGAATTAAGGTAGATCCGAAGAAGATAGAGGCAGTTCAGTGTTGGCCCAGGCCATTTTCAGCTTCTGAGATTCGAAGTTTTCTCAGTTTGGCCGGTTATTATCGTCGCTTTGTGGAGGGTTTCTCATCTATTACATCGCCTATGACTAAATTGACCCAGAAAGGTGCCCCATTCAGATGGTCAGATAAATGTAAAGAGAGCTTTTAGAAGCTCAAGATAGCTTTGACTACAACCCCAGTATTGGTGTTGCCTATAGATTTAGGGTCTTATATTGTGTATTGTGATACCTCGCATATTGGTCACGGTGCAGTGCTGATGCAATACGGTAGGGCGATTGCCTATGCGTTTAGACAATTAAAGGTACATGAGAAGAATTATCTGGTCCACGACCTTGAGTTAGCAGCTATTGTTCATGCCTTGAAGATTTGGGGTATTATTTGTATGGTGTCCGTTGTGAGGCTTATACCGATCACCGGAGTCTACAACATCTGTTTAAATAGAAGGATCTTAATTTGCGGCAGCGGAGGTGGTTGGAGTTGCTTAAGGATTATGATATCACCATTCTCTATCACCCCGGAAAGGCCAATATGGTGGCTGATGCCTTGAGTCGTAAGGCGGAGAGTTTGGGCAGCTTAGCATACTTACCGGTAGCAGAGAGGCCTTTAGCCTTGGATGTTCAGGCCTTGGCCAACCAGTTTGTTAGATTGGATATTTCCAAGGCGAGTCGAGTTTTGGCTTGTGTGATTTCTCGGTCTTTTCTTTATGATCGTATCAGAGAACGTCAGTATGATGACCCATATCTGCTTGTCCTTAAGGACACGGTTCAGCACGGTGATGCCAAGGAAGTCACTATTGGGGATGATGGTGTATTACGGATGCCGGACATGCTATGTGTGCCTAATGTATATGATTTGCGTGACTTGATTCTCCAAGAGGCTTACAGTTCGCGGTACTCCATTCATCCAGGTGCCGCGAAGATGTATCAGGATTTGAGGCAACACTATTAGTGGAGGCAAATAAAGAAAGAAATAGTTGGGTTTGTAGCTCGGTGTTTAAATTGTCAACCGGTGAAGTACGAACATCAGAGACCGGGTGGATTACTTCAGAGACTTGAAATTCAGGAGTGGAAGTGGGAGCGTATTACCATGGACTTCGTAGTTGGGCTCCCACGTACTTTGAGGAAGTTTGATGTTGTTTGGGTGATTGTAGATCAGTTGACCAAGTCCATGAATTTTATTCCAGTTGGTACTAATTATTCTTCAGAGCAGTTGGCTGAGATTTATATCCGTGATATTGTTCGCCTACACGGTGTGCTGGTGTCCATCATTTCATATCGGGGTACGAAGTTTACATCACAGTTTTGGAGGGCAGTACAATGAGAATTAGGTACACAGGTTTAGCTGAGTACATCATTTCACCCTTAGATGGACGGACAGTCCGAGCACACTATTTAGATATTGGAAGATATGTTACGCGCTTGTGTTATAGATTTCGAGGGTTCTTGGGATCCATTTTTGCCACTGGCAGTGTTTGCTTACAATAACAGCTACCAATCGAGCATTCAAATGGCTCTGTATGAGGCTTTATATGGGAGACGGTGTCGGTCTCCGGTGGGTTGGTTTGAGCTGGGTGAGACTAGGCTATTGCATACTGATTTGGTTCAGGATGCTTTGGAGAAGGTTAAATTGATTCAGGAATGGCTTCGCACGGCGCAGTCTAGATAGAAGAGTTATGCTGACCGAAAGGTCCGTGATGTTGCTTACATGGTTGCGGAGAAGGTTCTGCTCAAGAGTTTGCCCATGAAGGGTGTGTTGAGGTTCGGGAAGAAGGGCAAGTTGAGCCCTCGGTATATTGGGCCATTTGAGGTGCTTACGAAGATTGGAGAGGTGTCTTATGAACTCGCATTTTCGCCTAGTCTATCGAGTGTTCATCTATTTTTTCATGTATCTATGCTCCGGATGTATGTCGGGGATCTGTCTCATGTTTTGGATTTTAGCACAATGCAGTTGGATGGTAATTTGATCTATGATGTGCAGCCGGTGGCCATTTTAGACCAGCAGGTTCGAAAGTTGAGATCAAAGAACATAACTTCGTGGTGGTCATTATACACAGGAGAACAATATGGGTTCTCAAAATAATCCTTAAAGAGGCAAAGGCAATAACTGTCATCGATGTGGTATGAAAGGTCACTGGAAATGTGAATGCCGTGCGCCTGAATATTTTGTCAGGATTTATCAAAAATCCACCAAAAGAAAGACTAATAATGTTAGAGCCTCTTCTGCTAATGACCCGATGGAGTCGCACTTGAACTTTCGAAATGACCTTCAAAGAAACATGATGATAATGTTGAGGAAAAACATGCTTTTTAAGGTGATGATTTTGAAGACACTAATGATATTACTCATTTGGAAGTTGGAGACTTCTTTGGGGATCAAAACTGAAGTTTGTCCATTTACTAGGGAATACAAATATGTTGTTGCTTTTATTTTTGTATTTTAAATTGTTATCTTCTTTCTTAAGTTGCTTTAATTTTCAAATACCTTAAGTTACCTAGTGTTGTTTGTTTTTTGTATTTCTTATGATGTACTTTTGTTTTATGAAGAAAATAAATTTCCTAGTCTTCAGTTGGATCAAGATGAATAATGAAGATATATGTCTTATGGATAATGCTACAACTCACACTTTACTAAGAGAAAATAAATATTTCTCTTATTTGGTTATGAAAAAGAAATATGTGAATATAATATTAGGTAGTAAAAAATTAATTGAGGGCTATGGAAGAGCGAATTTATTACTACCTGGTGGAACCATATTGGCTATAAATAATGCCTTGTATTTGTAACGACCTGGCCGGTCATTTCGAGTATTACAACCCCGTTTCCCTATTTACTGCTCAAATTATGCTTCACGGTTGTTATTTGACTTGCCGGGGTAATTGGTTTGGGTCCAGCAAGGTTTTGGAATGATTTGGAACACTTAGTTCCAAGGTTTAGAACTTAAGTTGAAAAGGTTGACCGAATGTTGACTTACGTGTAACGGCCCCAGAAAAATTTTGCTAAGGAAATTAAGGTTTCGTGGTGCCGAACTAGGCTTACGTGTTTGAGAATTGTAGAACTCACCACGGTTCGGAACTTTTGGGTTGAACAATGCGTCGAGGAGTAAAGGAACCTTTTTGCCGGAAAAAGTCATTTATGCGGCCTACTATGCGGTCGCAGAATCACTTTGCGGACCGCATAATGGCCGCATAGTGAATCAAAGGTGAGGCAAGTTTAAAGGAAGGTCAGCGGCGCATTATGCGACCGCAGACCAGTTATGTGGTGCATTATGCGACCGCAGAATAGGTTTGCGGACCACATAATGGCCGCAGACTGAAACACTGTTTCCCAATTCTGGAGGGCCTTTTTGCAACCCATTATGCGGGCCGCATAATGATTCTGCGGTACGGTCTATGATCGCAGACCCGGTTTCGGCAAGTTAAATTTTGGAAATTTTACCCGATCCCATTTTTATAAAAAGGCATTGGGGGTCATTTTGAAGGGTTTCATCTGATATTTTAGAGAGAGGTGTGGGAGCATCTTAGAGAGAGAAAGTTAAGGCCTAGTCATTTGTCCATCAATTCTTGTTCATGGTTTGAAGATTTTACAAGGATCTTGCTAGGGCTTCAAAGAGGTAAGAATTTCTTATCCCAGTTTTAAATTTCGAGTTTGGGTAAAGATGGGTGATTGGGAGTATGATTCTTGGGTGTGAGAGTATTATTTATACATACACGTACCAATAAGGTTTGTGGAAAGACTGTTGAGTTCAAATGGGTAAAGATTGGGTTGAAAATGGTAGAAATCTTCAAAGACATTAATTGAATATTTGAGGGTTGAGTTGATGTCGGAATTTGGTGAAATTTGTATGGTTAGACTCGTGGTTGGATGGGCGGTCATAGTTTGTAATTTTTGTCGGGTTCCGAGACGTGGGCCCCACAGGCAATATTTGAGTGCAATTTCGAATTTTGTTGGAAAATTAGTATTTTCATATGGAATTAATTCCTATAATTTGTTTTTGACTGAATCAAACTATTTGTGGCTAGATTCGAGGCGTTTGGAGGCTGATTCACGAGGCAAAGGCATTGCACAATAAAGAATTAGACGGTTTGAGGTAAGTAACAGTTCTAAATTTTTTACTAAGGGTATGAAACCCCAGATTCTGTGATATATGTTTGGTTTTGAGGTGACACACATGCTTGGTGATGGGCGTGTGGGCGTGCATTGTAGGAATTGTGACTTGATAAATTCCATGGAACCGTGTGGTTGAATAATCTGTTGTTATCCATACATTTTTCCATATATTAGAGAAATCAATATATAAATCATGTTTAGAACATGTGTTTATGCTGTAGGGACCCACAGAGGCCGTGTACTTGTTGAATTATCTACTATTTTGTTGTTTTGCACTCAGTCAAAGTTTTACATGCACATTTCATCTCAGTCTCTATTGTTCATTATTGATGCATCATATCATTGCAGTTTGGGCTGCTTATCATGATATTTGAGAGCCCGAGAGACTGGAGAGGTTGATAACTGAGTGAGGTCGAGGGCCTGATTATGAGGATATTTATGGGATCAGGCTGCACACCGCAACATGTTTCATTGTTATATGCCATGAATGGCTTGTTATAGCGCTCGGGCTGAAGGAGTCCCTCTAGAGTCAGTACATACCCCCAGTGAGCGCAGGTACCTACTGAGTGCGAGTGTCGAGTGCTGATTGATTGAGAAGAATGTGTGACTGTGAGGAAAGAGTGATTGTGAGGTTGGAGTGAATGGGAGGACTGAGTGACGGTTGCTCTGAGAGGATGCATTGATTTCATTGTTGTTACACTTCAGATGTCATATATCACTGTTTTGGAAATTTTTGAAAGATATTATCTCCTTTTTCAGGCGAACTTGATATGAAATTACTGTTTAGTTTTAAATATTGAACATGAAAGCATGCCTATCTTCTTATGTTGGAAATTATTGTAATTGGCTTAGCCGTGAAGCTCGTCACTATCTTCAGCTCTTTATTTAGTATTGTTACTTGCTGAGTTGGTTGTACTCATACTAAACCATGCACCTCGTGTGCAGATCCAGGTACATCCGTACACAATGGTTGCTAGTGTTTTGGATCTTTATACGTGGGAGACTATCGAGGTAGCTGCTTGACGTCCACAGACCTTGACTCTCTTTCCTTTTAATTTTTGTATTGATCTTTATTTTCAGACAGTGTTTTATCAGTCATACATTGTTATTGTTTAGATGCTCATGTACTTAGTGACATCGGATTTTTGGGAGTTTTTGTATCGGTATTTGCGAGATTTTTGTGTTGTATTTAAATATTATGTTTTCAAACTTAAAGAAAATCGTGATTTACTTAGGTTGTCGACTTGCCTAGTATTAAGATAGGATCCATCATGACAGGTGTAATTTTTGGGTCGTGACAGTATTGTAGTATGTTTCATTGAAACTTGTTGAGTTTCAAAGCTATTCGCCAAAATAACTACCATGTGGAGACTGCCAATGAAGGAAAAGTGGAATGCCTCTATATTACAACAATAAAAGTGGGGAAAAGATGTATACATGAAAAGTTACCTACATTTTTCTCTAGCTTGTACCACACAAGTATTAGTGTGGTTGAATCATATGCCATAGTAAACAAGAAGTTTACTGGTTCTAATGATTTTATCATTTGGCATGACCGGTTGGGCCATCCCGGTTCTAATATGATGCACAAAATAATTGAGAATTCACTTGGTCACACATTGAAGAATCAAAAGATTCTTCAATCTAAAGAATTCTCTTGTGCTGCTTATTCTCAAGGAAAATTAGTATTAGACCACCAGCAGCTAAGGTTGGAATTGAATCCCCTGCATTTCTGGAATGTATACATGGTGATATGTGTGGGCCCATTCACCCTCCATGTGGACCATTCAAGTATTATATGGCTTTGATAGATGCATCTACAAGATGGTCACATGTGTGCTTGTTATCAACTCGCAATATGGCATTTGCGAGATTGTTGGCTAAAACAATAAGGTTAAGAGCACAATTTCCAGATTCTGCAATTAAGACAATTCGTCTTGATAATGCTGGTGAGTTTACATCCCATACCTTTAACGACTATTATATATCAACTGGGATAACAATTGAGCATCCAATTGTTCATGTTCTTACTCAAAATGGTCTAGCAGAATCATTGATCATATGTGTCCAATTGATTTCTAGACCAATGATTATGAGAACAAAACTTCACATTTTAGTATGGGGTCATGCTATTTTGCATGCAGCAGCACTTTTGCGGATAAGTCCCACAAGTTATCATAAAAGTTTCCTATTACAATTGGCTTTTGGTCACGAGCCAAATATTTTCAATCTTAGAATTTTTGATTGTGCGGTATATGTTCCAATTTCTCCACCACATCGCACAAAAATGGGTTCCCAAAGGAGGTTAGGGATATATGTTGGGTGTGAATCTCCTTCTGTTATAAAATATTTTGGAACCTATGATTGGAGATTTATTTACGGCAAGATTTGCTGATTGCCATTTTGATGAATCAGTATACCGAATATTAGGGGGAGAAAATAAGCAACTGAAAAAGGAGATAGATTGGAATATATTATTACTATCTCATTTGGATCCTCGAACAAATCAATGTGAACAAGAGGTTCAAAAGATAATTTATTTGCAGAATATTACAAATCAACTGCCAGATGCATTTACTAACCTATCAAGGATGACTAAGTCACATATCCCAGGTGCTATTACTCCAATTCAAGTTGATATATAGGACAATCAATTAATGCAAATGAGTCTAAGCCACACTTGAAACTTTGAGCATCTAAGCCACACCCCAAAACCCGATGTCACTAAGTACATGAGCATCTAAATGACAACACAGTCTAACTGATAATAATACTATCTAAAAATATAGAACAATACAAATAACTCGTAGAAAAGAGATTCAAGGTCTGCGGACACCAAGCAACTACCTCTATAGTCTCCAACAGATAAATCTCTAAAATCTAGAAATTGTCGTATTTGGAAGTACCTGGATCTGCACATGAAGTGTAGAGTGTAGTATGAGTAAAACCGACCAATGTACTCAATATGTAACAAGACTAACCTTTGGGCTGAAAGTAATAACGAGCTCAACTGGCACAGTCTAATTATAGAAAATAACACTACAATAATGTAGGCATGCTTTCAAGTTCAACAGTTAAACTCAATACAAGGAAGATAGATTAAATCTGAATGATATGAGAAATGTGACATCTCTATGTCTATATGCCAATGTACATGTCATATGTGATACAACATAATGAAAATCCCACGTACTCACACTCTCAGAGTACTCAATTACTCAGTACTGTATATGGCCAATCCAGCCCAGGGAACTCCATCCCAATTATATATACATAATAACTTACATTCAGTCATTCAGTATTGTACAGTGCCAATCCAGCCCAGGGAACTCCATCCCAATATAAAAGTACAGGGAAACACCATGTCTAGGGAACTCCGTCCCGAATGTGAATATATATATATATATATATATATATATATATATATATATATATATATATATATATATATATATATATGGAAACTCCACCCCAAATATAATATCCACTACGCTCATTGTATGGGGTGCAGACTTCGGAGGGGCTACTTCAGCCTAAGCGCTATAATAAGCCAATCTGGCCTGCTGCGGCATGCAACTCGATCCCATAAATATCCTCACAATCAAGCTTTTGGCCTCACTCAGTCACCAATCTCTCCAGTCACTCGGGGTCACAATGTCATAAAAATTAGCCCAATAATGATTATGCGGTGTATCGATAAATAGCAACAGAGACTGAGATATAATATGAAATGAATGAATGTGACTGAGTATGTAATTTCAATTTAAGCAAATAACTCAACCACAAAAATGACCTCAGTGGGTCCCAATAATACCAGTATAAACCTAAGTATGATTTTTAATACGAGTCTCAGCTCAATTTCTCCAAAATGTGGAGGATATGTGGATAATGACATGAATATTTGGTTATACAACTCCACAAAATCAATTAAGTCACAATTTCTATGGTGCACGCCCACGCACCCATCACCTAGCATGTGCATCGCCTCCAAACAAATCATATAACATGTAGTTCAGGGATTCATACCCTCATAACCAAGTTTAGAAGTGTTACTTACTTCAAACCATGCAAATTCTCTATTCCAATATGCCCTTGCCTCGTGAATCGGGCTCTGAACGCCTCGAATCTAGTCACAATTAATTCGATATAGTCAACACAAATTATAGGAATCAATTCCATATGAAAATACTAAATTTCCCAATTAAATCCGAAAATCCACCAAAAAATAATAATGGGGCCCACATCTCAGAACCCAACAAAAGTTACAAAATATGAACGCTCACTCAACCACGAGTTCAACCATACCAAATGTACAAAATTACGACATCAGCTCGACTACCAAATCTTAAATTCTTATTTTGAAATCCCTAGTCCCAAATTCTCGAATTACATCTCAAAAATACGTAATCTAGTCGGAATACTCAATGATGATTCAATATTATTGGCTAAAAATGGTCATAAGTCACTTACCTCAAGAATTCCCGTGAAATCCCTCTGAAAAATCACCCCAAACCGTGTTTGAAAAATCCAAAATGAGAATAATCTTGAACCCTTCAGAATGTATACTGGCTAGGGATTTTTGCAGCTGCGACTCACTTAGCCACATCTGCGGTCTCGTAGGTGTGGCCCAAATCTCCGCTTCTGCGGTGGTCTACAAGGCTGCCTTCACTTCTACGGCGAGTCAAGCGCAGATGCGACTCCGCATCTTGGGAATAAAATTTCGCTCCTACGCTGCCCAGCTCCCTCATCATTGACCTCCCTTCGCAAGTGCAACTCTGCTTCTGCGGACCACCTATCCGCACCTGTGACCACTACCTCACTCAGCCCAGTCCTCTTCTGCGACCACATTGTTGCTGCTGCGATCGCGCACCTGCGACCAATTCCATCGCATGTGCGATCGCACCAGAACTAGAAAATTTCAAGAATTGTTCTAAGTCCAATTTTCGATCCATTAACCATCCGGAATCCACCCGAGGCCCATGAGACCTCAAACAAATATATAAATAAGTCCCAAAATATCATACGAACTTAGTTGATGCCTCAAATTACATTAAATAATGCAAAAAACATGGATTACACCCAGTTCAAGCCTAATGAAAACCAACGAACTCCAACTTCTACATTTGATGCCGAAACTTATCAAATCAAGTCCGATTGACCTCAATTTTTTACAAAAATCATAAATGACATAACAGACCTATGAAAATTTTTGAAACTGGATTCCGACCCCAATATTAATAAAGTCAACTCCCGGTCAAACTTCCAAACCTTCTATTTCCAACTTTCTCCATTTCAAGCCAAAATCAACTACGGACTTCCAAAAAATTATCCAGATACACTCCTAAGTCCAAAATTACCATACGGAGCTATTGAAATCATCAAAACTCTATTACGGGGTTGTTTACACATAAGTCAACTCTCGGTCAGCTATTTCGACTTAAGCTTTAAATCTTGGAACTAAGTGTTCCAATTCATTCTGAAACTTTTTCAACAAATCACATAATCATAATTAAGCATAAGATATTCAATAAATGGGAAAACATGGTTGTAATACTCAAAATGACTAGTCGGGTCGTTATATTCTCCCCTCTTAAACAAACGTTCTTCCTCGAATGGGTTTAGAATCATACTTGTAGTCTCAAATAGGTGTGGATATTTGCTCCACATCTTTCGCTCAGTCTCTAATGCTCGTACTTCACATGCTGACAATTTAAACACCGAGCTACAAATCCCACTATATCCTTCTTCATCCTCTTCCACCAATAGTGTTGTCTCAAGTTCTGATACATCTTTGCGGCACCCGGATTAATTGAATACCGCGAACTGTGGGCCTCCTCAAGAATCAACTCCCGCAGTCCATCTATATTTGGCACACAAATCTGCCCCTGCATCCTCAACATCCCATCATCTCCAATAGTAACATCTTTGGCATCACTGTGCTGAACTATGTCCTTAAGGACAAGCAAATGGGGATCATCATACTAGCACTCTCTGATGCGGTCATCTAAGAAAGACCGAGAAACCACATAAGGTAGAACCCGACTGGGCTCTGAAATATCTAATCTCATGAACTGGTTGTCCAAAGCATGAACATCAACTGCAAGAGGTCTCTCACTAATAGGAATGAATGCAAGGCTACCCATACTCGCTGCCTTTCTACTCATGGCATCGGCCACCATATTGGCCTTCCCGGGATGATACAGAAAGGTAATATCATAGTCCTTTAGCAACTCCAACCATCTCCTCTACCTAAAATTTAGATAATTTTGTTTGAACAAGTGCTGGAGACTCTGATGATCTATAAACACCTCACAAGACACACCATAGAGATAGTGCCTCAAAATCTTTAATGCATGAACGATGGTTGCTAACTCTAAATCATGAACAAGGTAGTTCTTTTCATGTGGCTTCAACTGGCGCAAAGCATAAGCAATTACTGTACCCTCCTGCATTAAGACACACCCAATACCGATCCGAGAAGCATCACAATACACTCTATAAGAGCCTGAAGTTGAAGGAAAAACTAGAATTGGAGTTGTGGTCAAGGCAGTCTTGAGCTTCTAAAAGCTCTCTTCACATTCATCTGACCACCTGAATGGAGCACCTTTCTGGGTCAATTTGGTCAATGGCGATGCAATAGACGAGAAGCCCTCCGCAAAGCGACGATAATACCCGGCCAAGCCGAGAAAACTCCTAATTTCAGTAGCTAAAGATGGTCAAGGCCAACTCTGAACTGCCTCTATCTTCTTCGGATCTACCTAAATTCCTTCACTGGACACTACGTGCCCTAAGAGCGCCACCAAACTAAGACAAAAACTCACACTTGGAGAACTTAGCATAAATTTTCTCCTCAATCAATCTCCGTAATACAATACTCAAGTGTTGTGTATGCTCCTCCTGGCTACGTGAGTACACAAGGATATCATCAATAAATACTATGACGAATGAATACAGATATGACTGGAATATATTGTTCATCAAGTGCATGAACGTTGTTGGGGCATTGGTCAGCCCAAAAGACATCACGAGAAATTCGTAGTGACCATAGCAGGTCCTGAATGTCATCTTTAAAATATTCGAATCTCGAATCTTCAACTGCTGATACCCAGACCTCAGATTAATCTTAGAGAACTCCCTCACTCCCTGAAGATGGTCAAATAAATTATCAATACGTGGTAAAGGATAGTTGTTCTTGATTGTAACTTTGTTCAACTGCTTGTAGTCGATGCACATCCGCATAGTTTTGTCTTTCTATTTCACAAATAGAACTGATGCACCCCAAGGCAACACACTAGGCCTAATAAACCCCTTATCAAGAAGTTCCTGAAGTTGCCCTTTCAATTCCTTGAACTCAGCCAGTGCCATACAATACAGAGGAATAGAAATGGGCTGAGTGTCGGGCACCAAGTCAATACCAAAGTCAATATCTCTGTCAGGTAGCATACCTGGCATGTCTACAAGAAATACATCCGAAAAGTCTCGCACTACCGGTATAGAATCAATAGTTGGAGTATATGCATCAACATCTCTCACAAAGTCCAAATATGACAAACACCCCTTCCCAACCATCCGTTGGGCCTTCAAATAAGAAATTACCCTGCTGGGAACATAATCTAGAGAACCTCTCCACTTGACCCTCGGCAATCCCAGCATTGCCAATGTCACGATTTTTGCGTGACAGTCCAGAATAGCATGACATGGAGACAACCAATACATACCCAAGATTACAGCGAAATAAACCACACTAAGCAATAAGAGATCAACTATAGTCTCCAGTCCCCCAATAGTCACTACACATGACCGATATACACGGTCTACAACAATAGTATCACCCACCGGCGTAGATACATGAACATGTGAAATTAAGGACTCGTGGGGCATATCCAGATAACGAGCAAAATATGATGATACATACGAATATGTGGGACCAGGGTCAAATAATATAGAAGCTTCCCTGTGGCATACTGAGACAATACATTTGATCACTGCATCTGAAGCAATGACATCTGGCCTGGCAAGAATAGCATAGAACCAGGCCTGCTGCCACCTGATCGACCTCCCTCTCTTGGGCGACCCCTAGCTGCCTAAGTCCCACCCCGTGCTAGCTGGGCGGGTGGTGAAATAACTGGCGCGGGAGTCGTAGCCTGACTCCTCTACTGAACTGGACCTCCCGAAAGGCGGGGACACTGTCTCTTCATATGAACCAAATCTCCACACTCAAAATAACCCTTTCTCAGACAATGGCGACATGTACTGAGGCGGACCTCGAGAGCCAGAATAACTACCAGAAGAACCTGATACAGATGAACCTTGAACTTATGGTGCTCGAGATGAACTCTAAGCTGGAAGTGCACTAAGAGAAGACTGACTCGGTCAAGCACTGTATGAACCATGGCTAGTTGATGCTCCACAATGAGCTGGACGAGCCATCTGAGCTGGCCTATAAGGACGACCCCTGCTGTGATAGGGTTGTCCCCCAGAAGGAACACCGATGGAATTACCTAGACCAAGAGGCCTCTTGGCCTCCCTCTCCTCACGCTCCTAAATACGGACCATCTCTAGCCACCGAGCAATATCAACCACCTCATCGAATTTAGCGCCTGCTACATTCCCCAGACTCATACCAAAACGGAGATGTTGGTTGAGGCCATTAATGAACTTCCTGATCTTCTCCCTCTCAGTGCGAAACAACCAGACTGCATGACGAACCAATTCTGAAAACCGTATCTCACACTTAGTCATAGACGAGTCCTCCTGACGTAGATGCTAGAACTGCCTGCACAGCTCCTCCCTGCGAATCAGTGGCACAATATTCTCCAAGAATAATACGAAGAATTCATGCCATGAAAGTGGTGCTGCACCAACTGGTCTGCTCCTATCATAAGTCTCCCACCATCTGAAGGCTACCCCAGTCAGCTGAAAAGTAGTAAATAAGACCCCACTGGTCTCCAAAATACCCGATGTACGAAGAATCTGCTGGCATCTGTCCAAGAAATCCTGAGCATCTTCTGACTCAGTTCCAGTTAATGATGGAGGATAGAGTCTCCCAAATCTCTCTAGTCTCTTCTGCTCTTAATCATTAATAATAAGACCCACCTGGGCCTGAGCAGATGCAACCGACTGGACTGGTAGTGCCCCCGGTATCTAAAGTCCTTGCACTACCTACTCTGGAGTACAGGCGACACGGGTATGAGTACCTCACCCGGCCTGAGAAGTGGATGGTGCGGCCTGAGCCGAAACCACATGAGCAAGGCCAGTGCAAATAGTCAATATCTGGGCCAAAGCCTCCTGAAGGCCTGGAATCACAATAGGCATAGCTGGTGCCTGAGCTGGTCCCACTGGCTCAACTATATCTAGAACCTGCTCCTGAGCTGGAGCAACTGCTGGTTCTATAGGTGCTGCTTTAACTAATGTACTAGTTTCACCACGGCATATGCCTCTACCAAGGCCCCGACCTCTCGTGGCCCTAACCGGTGGCACTGGTGTATGATCGTTCGATCTGGTAGTATGTGTCCTCACCATCTGTGAGAGAATAGAATAACAGAAATTTAGTTTTCGGAATCAACAAATTCACACGACAGAATACAAGAAAGTGAAATTTTACTAAGGGTTCGGCAGCCTCTCGAAGATAAATACAGACGTCATCGTACCGATCAACAAGACTCTACTAAACCTACTCATGACTTGTGAGACCTATGTAACCTAGGCTTTAATACCAACTTGTCACGACCCAAAATCTCACATGTCGTGATGGAGCCTATCCTAATATTAGGCAAGCCGACAACCTCAATAAGCCACAAATTCCTTTGAGTTTGAAAACACAATAAATAAATTTAAGAGTAAAATCCCACAAATGTTTTATATAAAATACTGTATTTATACAATACACTCCCAAAATCCGATGTCACAAAGTATGTGAGCATCTAAATGACAACACAGTCTGATTGATAAAAATATTGTATGAAAATATAGAATAGTACAAATAGCTGATAGAAAAAAGAGTCAAGGTCTTCGGACTCAAAGTAGCTACCTCTATAGTCTCCAACAGATAAATCTCCAAAATCTAGCAATCGCCATATCCGGAAATACTTGGATATGCACACGAAGTGCAGGGTGATGTAAGAGTACAACCGACCCAATATACTCAATAAGTAACAAGACTAACCTTTGGGTTGAAAGTAGTGACGAGCTCAACAAGCACAACCCAATTATAAAAAATAACAGTACAATAATGTAGGCATGCTTTCAAGTTCAACAGTTAAACTCAATACACGGAAGATAGATTAAATATGAATAATATGAGAAATGTGACATCTCTATGTCTACATGCTAATGTACATGTCATATATGATACAACATAATGAAAATCTCACGTACTCGCACTCTCAGAGTACTCAATCACTTAGTACTGTATATGGCCAATCCAGCCCAGGGAACTCCATCCCAATTATATATATATAATAACTGACATTCAGTCACTCAGAATTGTACAAGGCCAATCCAGCCCGGAGAACTCTATCCCAATATAAAAGACAGGGCAACTCCATGCCAAGGGAACTCCATCCCAAATGTGAATATATATATATATATATATATATATATATATATATATATATATATATATATATATATATATATATATATAACTTCATGCCCAAGGAACTCCATCCCAGATATAATATCCACTGCGCTCATTGTGGGGAGTGCAGACTCCGGAGGGGCTCCTTCAGCCCAAGCGCTATAATAATTCAATCTGTCCTGCTGCGGCGTGTAGCCCGATCCCATAAATATCCTCACAATTAAGCCCTCGGCCTCACTCAATCACCAATATCTCCATTCTCTCGGGTTCACAATGTCATGAAAATCAACCCAATAATGATGATGTGGTGTATCAATAAATAGCAACAGAGACTGAGATATGATATGAAATGAATGAATGTGACTAAGTGTGTAATTTCAATTTAAGCAAATAACTCAACAACAAAAATGACATCAGTGGGTCCTAATAATACTAGCATAAACCTAAGCATGATTTTTAATACGAGTCTCAGCTCAATTTCTCCAACACGTGAAGGATATGTGGATAATGACATGAATATTTGGTTATACAACTCCACAGAATCAATTAAGTCACAATCTCTATGGTGCACACCCACACGCCCGTCACCTAGCATGTGCGTCACCTCCAAACAAATTATATAACACGTAGTTCAGGGATTCATACCTCAAACCGCGCAAATTCTCTATTCCAATATGCCCTTGCCTCGAGAATCGGCCTCCGAACACCTCGAATCTAGTCACAATTAATTCGATACAGTCAACACAAATTATAGGAATCAAATCTATATGAAAATACCAAGCTTCCCAATGAAATTCGAGAATCCACCCAAAAATCAACAGTGGGGCCCACGTCTCGAAACGCAGCAAAAGTTACAAAATATGAACGTACATTCAACCACGAATTCAACCATACTAAATTTACCAAATTACGACATCAACTCGACTACCAAATCTTAAATTCTTATTTTCAAATCCCTAGGCCCAAAGTCTCGAATTACACCTCAAAAATACGTAATCTAGTCGGAATACTCAATGATGATTCAATATTATTGACTAAAAATAGTCATAAGTCACTTACCTCAAGAATTCCCGTGAAATCCCTCTACAAAATCGCCCGAAACCGTGTTTGAAAAGTCCAAAATGAGAATAATCTCGGACCCTTCGGTATGTATACTGCTTAGGGATTTTCGCACCTGCGACTCACTTAGCCGCATCTGTGGTTTCCCAAGGGCAGCCCAAATCTCCGCTTATGCGGTGGTCCATAAGGCTTCCTTCTCTTCTGCGGCGAGCCATGTGCAGATTCGACTCCGCATATGCGGAATAAAATTCCGCTCCTGCGCGGCCCAGCCCCCTCACCATTTTCGCTTCTGCGATCCTCCCTTTGCAGGTGCGACTCCGCTTATGTGGACCACCTGTCCGCACCTGCGACCACTGCCTCACTTAGTCCAGTCCACTTCTGTGACCACATTGTTTCTTCTGCGGTTGCGCACCTGCGATCAATTCCATCGTAGGTGCGATCACACCAGAATTGGAAAATTTCCAGAATTGTTCTAAGTCCAATTTTTGATCCGTTAACCATCTGGAATCCATTCGAGGCCCCCGAGACCTCAACCAAATATACTAATAATTCCTAAAACATCATACAAACTTAGTCGATGCCTCAAATTACATTAAACAACACTAAAAATATGAATCGCACCCAATTCAAGCCTAATGAAAACCAACGAACTCCAACTTCTAAATTCGATGCCGAAACCTATCAAATCAAGTCTGATTGATCTCAAATTTTGCACACGAGTCATAAATGATATAACGGACCTATAAAAAATTTTGGAACTGGATTCCGACTCTGATACCAATAAAGTTAACTCTCGGTCAAACTTCCAAACCATCCATTTTCAATGTTTGCCATTTCAAGCCAAAATCAACTACGGACATCCATATAATTATTCGTACACACTCCTAAATCCAAAATTGCCATATGGAGCTATTGGAATCATCAAAACTCTACTCCGGGGTCATTTACATATAAGTCAACATCCGGTCAACTATTTTGACTTATGCTTTAAATCTTGGAACTAAGTGTTCCAATTCATTTTGAAACCTTCCCGACAAATCACATATTGACAATTGAGCGTAAAATATTCAGTATATAGGGAAATAGGGCTGTAATACTCAAAACGACCAGCCGTGTTGTTATACTTGTTTAATAAAGCTTCAGAAATCTTTATACGGATTGAACCAATCCGGTCGTATGTGGTACAATCTCCTGAGTGAATACCTGTTGAAAAAGGGGTTCATGAATGATCCAATTTGTCCTTGTGTCTTTATAAAAAGCTCTGAATTTGGATTTTTTATAATCATTGTATATGTTGGTGATTTAAATATCATTGGAACTCCTGGGGAGCTTCCAAAAGGAGTAGACTGTTTAAAGAAAGGTTTTGAAATGAAAGATATTAGAAAGACAAGATTTTATCTTGGTCTACAAATTGAGTATATGAAATATGGAATATTTGTCCATCAATCAACATACACCGAAAAGATCTTAAAGTTGTTCTATATGGATAAAGCACATCCATTGAGTACCCCGTTGGTTGTGAGATCACTTGATATAAAGAAAGATCCATTCCGACCTCATGAAAATAATTAAGAGCTTCTTGGTGCCGAACTTCCATATCTTAGTGCAATTGGGGCATTAATGTATCTTGCTAATAATTCCTGACCGGATATAGCTTTCTCAGTAAGCTTGTGGCAAGATTTAGTTCTTTCTCAACACAAAGATACTGGAATGATATTAAGCATATATTCATATACCTCCGAGGGACCATTGATATGAGTATTTTATTCAAATGAATCCAAGTCATCATTGATTGGCTATGCAGATGCATGATATTTGTCTAATCCACACAAAGGTTGATCTTAGACAGGCTATTTATTTACAAGTGGAGGTACAACCATCTCTTGGTGTTCAATGAAACAAACTATGGTTGCTACTTCTTCAAATCATGCAGAGATAATAGCCATTCACGAAGCAAGTCGAGAATGCATTTGGTTGAAATCGATAACTCAACACATTTAGGAAATATATGGTCTTTCTTCGGAAGGGAATATTCCGACAATATTGTATGAAGACAATGTTGCATGCATAGCTCAACTGAAAGGAGGATACATCAAAGAAGATAGAACAAAACACATTTCACCGAAATTCTTTTTCACTCATGATCTTCAAAAGAATGGTGAAATAGATGTTCAATAAGTTCGTTCAAGTGATAATTTGGTTGATCTATTCACTAAGGCACTACCAACCTCAACATTTGAAAAGTTGATATACATGATTGGAATGTGTCGTCTTCAAGATATTAAATGATATTTTTATTAGGGGGGTAACTACGCACTGCACCCTTTTTTCCTTAACCAAGATTTTGTCCCACTAGTTTTTCTGGTAAGGTTTTTAATGGGGCATAACGCAATGCGTATAACAAATAACTACGTGTTTTTTTCCTTTCAATTGAAATTTTATTTTTAACATGGACATCCAAGAGGGAGTGTTAAAAATAATACTTATGGATATCCATGTTGAGCCCCATCATTTAATGTGTAGTGGCCATTCCCCCCACTATTTTAGTCGCCATTCCTCCCACTAATTTGTAATAGTGATTCTTCACTTTTCATGCCTATATAAATGCTTTGTAACATATGGGTAAATGCACACAATTGAAGAATAAAAGTTCTTCCTTCTTTATGTCTCCTCTTCTTATTTATGTTTTACTGAATTGCTTTTATTTTATAACTCTTTTTCCTTTTTTCATAAAAATATTGTACTTTTTAAACTGATTTTTTTAAAAAACAATTACATAAATCTAAATTACTAAAAAAATGAGGCCTCCAACCATACGGGGGTAAAGCCCCTGCTTCACTCACTTGGGCCTGTAACCGCCTTTGTTTAGAGACTATAAAAAGGTAGATTCAAAATTCAACTCTTGAATCAGCTTTTCAGTTAAATCTTAAGAAGAAGAAATCGTGAGCCCCTAAAGCTTTAAGATGACCTAAAGAAGTCGTGTCTATCACACCTCCTTTTTCCGAAGAATAGGAGAGTTTTTCCAATTAAAGTGACATTATTCGAAATAGAATTATTTATTTAATCAGCGTCGCCACTTGGAATAATTATTATGATATCCCAAGTCACCGATTTATTTTAAAATCCCAAATCGAGGAAATTGACTCTATTTATGATTCGCGAACACAGAAGACCGGATAAGGAATTTTGTTAACCCGGGAGATGGTATGAGGCACTACCGAGTTCTGTGGTTTTAGCACGGTCACTTAACAGTTAATATTTGTCTTAATTATCTGAATTATTGCATGTTTAAAAACATTTTATGCGTTACCGCCTCTATACCGCTTTTAATTAAATAATTGATCGCTTTTTAGTATTTATGGAGTTATTGTTTTGAACAAGTTACGATGTCGTACACTTGTCATTTTGGTACACATTGCAAACCGCGCCACGTGAAACGCACCCGTGATTTACAACATATTTATTATTATTATTTGAAGTTGTGGTTAAATCGCGTGAAACGCGCACTTGAGTTGGGATTTACGTATCGTGACCTTGCCACAGGAATCGTACCCATAGTCATGATGATTTATTATTAATCGCGTCTAAAGCAAGCTACGGATATTCATTAATGAATTTCCTATGTTTGAGGTTAAATGTGAAAGTTCAAAAATTATAGATAAGATACTATTGTGGCAGAGATGTACGATTTTAACTATTAAGGGTAACAAATTATTCTAACCTTAAAACATTTTACAACATAATAAATTACCAACTGTGTATCTTGATTTATTCTAATTGACACCAAATTATAGATTAAGTGAGGACAGGTGCCAGAGTATAAAAGTACAACAGTGTAAGGCCCCGTGAAATATTTCCTAAAAACTGGGGTTTCGCGATGCCGGGGTAGGCGTAGAGAAGGAATTAAGGTTGATCCTCCAGAGAAGGAATTAAGGTTGATCCTCAAAAGATTGCAGCGGTGAAGAATTGGCCTAGACCTACGACGCCAACCGAGATTCGCAGTTTCTTGGGCTTAGCAGGGTATTACAGGAAGTTTGTGGAGGAGTTCTCTACTCTTGCCTCTCCGTTGACTAAATTGACTCAGAAAGCAATTAAGTTCCAATGGTCATATGCTTGTGAAAGGAGCTTCCGGTAGTTGAAATTGAGGTTGACTACGACACCAGTGTTGACTCTACTAGACGGTACAGATGGGTTTGTAGTATATTGTGATGCTTCGAGAATCATACTTGGGTGTGTGCTAATGTAACATGACAAGGTTATAGCTTATGCTTTTAGGCAACTCAAGAATCATGAAAAGAGCTATCGAACACATAACTTAGAACTTGCGGTGGTGATTTTTGCATTGAAGATTTGGCGTCATTATTTGTATGGGGTCCATGTGGATGTATTCACGGACCACAAGAGCCTTAAATATATTTTCAAACAGAAGGAGCTGAATCTGAGGCAGAGGAGATGGCTTGAGTTACTAAAGGATTACGACATCGATATCCTATAACACCCGGGGAAAGCTAATGTGGTGGCGGATGCTCTTAACCAGAAATCTATGGGTAGTTTGGCTCACTTGGAGGTATGTCAGAGGCTGTTGGCCAGGGAGGTTCACCGGTTAGCTAGTTTGGGACTTCGTCTTGCGGACTCTAGTGAAGGAGGGGTAATTGTGCAGAATAGGGCTGAATCATTGCTCGTTGTGGAAGTCAAAGAGAAGCAATACGACAACCCGTTATTGGTACAACTGAAGGAGGGGATTCATAAACATAAAACTATAGCTTTTACTCTTGGCATGGATGATGGTACACTAAGGTACCAAGGGCGGCTATGTGTTCCAAATGTAGATGGTCTCCGGGAAAAAATCATGACCGAGGCTCACACTTCTAGGTATTTCATGCACCCAGGTTCTACGAAAATGTATCATGATCTTAAGGAAGTCTATTGGTGGAATGACATGAAAAGGAATGTGGCGGACTTTGTAGCAAGGTGTCCGAATCGTCATCAAGTGAAGGCTGAACACTAGCGGACTGGTGGGTTGGCACAAAACATAGAAATTCTAATGTGGAAGTGGGAAATGATTAATATGGATTTTGTGGTAGGATTACCACGCACTCCGTGCAAGTTTGACTCAATTTGGGTGATTGTGGATCGACTCATGAAATCAAAACATTTCTTGCCAGTTAAATCTTCCGACATAGCGGAATAGTATGCTCAGTTGTATATCAAGGAAATAGTCAGGTTGCATGGCACTCCGATTTTCATCATTTCTGATCTAGGAGCATAATTCACTGCTAATTTTTGGAAGATATTTCAGCAAGGTTTGGGTACTCAGGTGAATCTTAGTACATTCTTTCACCCACAGACGGACGGGCGGGCAGAGCGGACTATTCAGACACTCGAGGATATGTTGCGCGCTTGTGTTCTAGACTACAAATGAAACTAGGATGATCATTTGCCACTCATATAATTTGCCTACAACAATAGTTATCATGCTAGCATTCAGATGGCGCCGTTCAATGATTTATATGGTAGGAGATATAGATCTCCCATTGGGTGGTCTGAAATTGAGGAAACAGAGTTGATAGGGCCAGACCTCGTGCATCAGGCTACGAAAAAAGTTAAAATCATCAAGGAGTGGTTGAAGACTGCTCAGAGTCATCAGAAATCCTATTCGGATGTTCGTCGCAGAGACTTAGAGTTCATAGAAGATGATTAGGTATTCTTGAAGGTTTCCCCCATAAAGGGTATAATGCGGTTTGGAATGAAAGGGAAATTGAGTCCGAGGTATGTCGGACCGTACAGAATCATTCAGAGGATTGGTGAGGTGGCGTACAAGCTTGAGCTACCACCTGAGATGTCATTAGTGCACCCGGTGTTTCAGGTGTATATGTTGAAGAAAGTAGTTGGAGATCCGACACTCATTGTTTCGGTTGAGGCTATTGAGGTTAATGAGGAATTGACATATAAAGAGATTCCAATTTCTATTATTGATCAGCAAGTCTAAAAGTTTAGAAATAAAGAAATTGCATCCGTGAAAATGCTATGGCTGAACCAACAGGTTGAAGCGGCTACGTGGGAAGCCGGGGAAGAAATGAAGAAAATGTATCCTTATTTGTTTGAATAGCCATGTATTTATAAAGTTGTAATTTATGAGAATTCTAAGAGTTTCTTTCTATGAATTATGTATCATTTGTACAGTTGATGTTAAGGGTATTCCTTTCCTGGAAATATATTGCTTGTGAGGCCACAATTGGTGTTGTTATGGGTTGTGTTACGTAATTGGTTTATATATATGTTTCAAGGATGTGTATCTGAGGCTCTCTGACAGGTGAATAGGCCTAGTTACAGGGAAAACTCTGGCGAAATTTTTTTAAATTTAGGGTGTTAGTCAAATTTGGGGCTGCTGGTGTGTGGTATGAAAACTGAGTTACATAAGATACTAAAGGTGAACCTTGACCCTCATTCGAGGACGAATGTTCTTAAGTAAGGGGAGGATGTAAGGCCCCGTGAAAGTTTTCCTAAAATCGGGCCATTTTAATGTCAATTTCGCGGCCCATTATGCGACCGCATAACCATTTCGCTGGCCGTACTTTGATCGCATAATCAGCCTTAGGATTTTTGTGGAGGGAGGTTCTACAGCGCATTATGCGGTCGCAGAACAGGTATGCGGGCCGCATAACTACAGCAGACCCAGGCAGATATTTTTCCAGATTTTGGCACCAAATTGTGCGGCCAATATGCGGACCGCATATCCATTCTGCGGTCGCATATGCCGCCGCATACCCTGTTACAGAGCTTCATTTTTTGGATTTTTATAGCCCGACCCTACTTCGTTAATTAGACGTTTTGTCCCACTTTTGAGCAAAAATCTGACATTTTGAGGGTGAGAGAGTGCCCTAGAGTGAGAGAGTGGTCATCAACAAATTGTCCTTCAATTCTTGCTCGAATCTTTGAAGATTGGCAAGGAAAACTCACTAGGTCTTCATACTAAAGGTAAGATTCTACAACCTAACCCTCAATTTCGAATTTTGTCTAGAATTAGGTAATTAGTAAGATAATCTTAGGCACGGGAGTTGTTCATCTTGCATGCATGTGTTATCAAAGGGTGTAAGAAGGTTGTTAGCTAAAAATGGTAGAGAATGGATTGGGGAATGATGGAATCTTTCACAAAAGGGCCTTAAAACCTTAATGCACACCCAGTGCTTGATAATATGCTCAAATGAGCTAGAATCTTGATCATATTCCTAATTTTGGTTCAACTTGTTATATTTCTAAAATATATTGAAGTTTCTAAGAATTCTGAAACGTTTTAAAAGTTTAAGGAAGCTCAATTGAGGTATGCTGGCTAAATTCCCTTCTTCTTAGAATCGAATCCCATGTTGTTCATATAATTGGTGTAAGTCCCAAATTGATCATTATAGAATTGGCTATTCCTAATGTATTTGTGTTGAAGGATGTATGTTCAATATTTATTCTAAATGCTTCATCATGTCATCTTGCCATTTGAGGATGTGTTCAAAATGTAGAATATGTGCTAGAAATGTTAAGACCTCAAGTCAAGATCGAAATAATGGTTGTTATGCCAACTTGTATGAAAAGCCTCTATGTGCCTAATTGTTGTTGATAATGATAATGATGTTTTAATGTCTTGAATGGAAAGACTTATTGTTGTTGATAATGATAATGATGTTTTAATGTGGAAAAAGGGAACTGGAATTATGAAATACTGCCAAGTGCCAAAAATGACTTTATAATTGTGGCCACTAGTGCCAATAAATTGAAAGGATATGAAAGAAGTATGATGTGAGATGATTGACTAAAAAAGGTAATATCTTGGGTGAGACAGCCTAGCCGATCGGGCCGTGATCGGACGCCATGCCGCACACATGGTGGTGACTGTGCTGGAAATGATAATTGAATTTGTGGTTATGGTTGATGTCTCAAATGAGACGACCTAGCCGGTCGGGTTGTGATTGGACTCCGTGTAAGAATACGGTGGTATTGTGAATTATGGTATATCGGCACTAAAGATCACCCAACCTAATAACATGGAAATTGTCTTGAAAACTTATATGATCCTTAACTTGATTTTTAGTATTATTTGAAGCTATTATTGAATTATTGATTGTTCCCCCTTCCATCATTATTCATTCTATTGAGATGGTATTTAGTTTTACATACTAGTACTACTAACGTCCCTTTTTTCGGGGGCGGTGCATCTTTAAATGGATGCAGGCGGTTCCATAGAAGGCAGTGTTGATCAACGATAGTGGTACATCCTCTTTCCAGCAGACTTAGTGAGCCCCACTTCATTTCGGGGTCACGTATTGTATCTTTTGTTCATATTATTATCACGTCTCGAGTTATAGTCGGGGCCTTCTTGCCGGCACTATCATAACACCCTTTTGTATCTTTTAGAGGCTATGTAGACACTATGTGGGTTGTACATGGGTGCTAGAAAAGTCAAACAGATTATGTTGTGTTTTGATCTTTTGTTTTACTCGAATCATAAGAATGTGTGTATTTTTGGACTTTAAAATGATGTAACCATTGAGATGATTTAGTTTTATATATATGAACTTCCTACTGTTTAATTAATGAAATCATGTCTTCTCTTGATCATGGGTGAGTTGGGTAGAAAGTATCTAACAGGCTTGCTCGATCGGATTCACTCGGTTGAGCGCCGATCGCGCTTCCCATGTTTGGGGCGTAACAAACAGAGCACTAAAGAATTAAAAGATTTTTGAAAGTTCATTGATTCGATTAGTTATAGAATGATTAAATACAAAGTGCCTTGGCTAGCCAATTACATATTAAAATAACTATTCACACCACCATCCTGTTATTTCAACCCAACATAAAGTCCATAAGAATTAGAAATAATCAACTTCAATAAGCCAATAAAGCAAAACTTCAGAATGTTAAAAAATATGAACCAAAACATGATGAATCATTAAATAGGAAAAGAAATAAAAATAAAATAATTAAAACGTGATTAAAAAAAAAGTATGGCATCCAACAACAAACCAAGACCAAATATATTTTAAAATTCTAAAGCAGTAGAGTTAAAATCCAAAAGCTCAAATAAAGTAAAAGGGATAGAAATGGACTTTTATTGCTTAAAATTTCAAGCGATTACAGAGGAAGGGACACTCCATAAATAGTGATCCTCAGACGAGCTATGGACCCGAAAACTTGAGCCGGAATCAACAACCTCAAACGGATTCAAATCGACTGAGTTGGACGATGGTTTCAGATATTAAAGGGCACTTTTATGTCAAAAAGAAGGGTTGTTGTGAGGTGTTGTGGAACTGGGTTTTGGACTTGTGGTAAGGGGGTGGTTTGGTTGGAGTTTAGGTGCATTTTGAAGCTGATTTCGGGATCGATTCCAGCCGGGTTTCGCGGCTGATTTTGTTGTTCTTTAGGACTATTTCATGAGAGATATTGGGACTATTTGGGGGTTCAACAAATGCTCGTTTTGGCAGCGAATTTATGGCTGTTTGGGGGAGTGTTTTTCACAGTTTTTTGCAGCTCATTTTTTTACCTGTTTTGTGGTCGTTTTTGGGGTGTATTCGAGCTTGTTTCTGTGTTGTTTTGGTGATGAAAATGACGTGAGGAAGGTGAGGTTTTGGTGAAGAGTTACTGCCGTATTTTTTGGTGTTGAAGGGTGTATTTTAGGTTGAAGAAAGGTGCTAGGTTTCTGATTGTGTTTTCTTTATTGTGTTTCTCTCTATATGTAGTAAAAATGGTCAGGCATCGGGTGAGGGGAAAATAATTGGAGACCAAGAAATACGTGAGTGTGTATGTGCAGGTGATAGAGGGGATAATGGGGATGTGAGTGGGAGACATGAGTGGTGAAAGTGGGAGTGTGCGTGGGGGAAGTGGGAAGTGAGTGGAGGAAGTGGGAAGTTAGGTATTGGGGAGATGAGTGGGGAAAAATTCAAGAACGGTCAAAACTTAGGTGCTCTCAGCATGACTCTCTTTGCTTGGAAACATGAAGAGTTTTCAGGCAAAGACAAGGTGATCCATGTGACTAATTTTTGACCAAATCGTTATTCAAAAAGGAAAAGAAATAAAAGATAGGGTGCAACCGAGTCCTGGTTTTGGGAAGCCTGCATATCCCGGGTTATAGGGGAATCAGGTCGCGTGTAGTTTAATGAGAATGGTGGAATGATAAGTTGTAGAGTTGTGTGAGGTTCCGTCGAGGCTCCGATCTGTGGTCTTGTTATTACATCAAGATCAAAAGAAATTAAATAAGCCTATCAGCTATCAGTTACAAGATTCCAATCTATAAGTCTTCTAAAACTTGAACTTGAGTCTTGACTAGTTTTTCACGCATATTCTGATCTGAACCTTGATGCTATCTAGTTGCAGGTGCTAGTTCATTCTTTTATGGATTCTTCTAATCAAACGGGAATTGTAAAGCTCGTAACTTTAGTCGTCTTGAGCAGTCCATATCCTTTCCATCTTCTTCTGCATTTGGATTCAATTCTCTCTCTTTTTTGGATTGAGACTTCTTCTTTTGTTCATCTTGAACCATATGCCTAGAAGTAAAACTTGCTCAGACACTAAAACAAAACAAACAGACATAATTTTTCTGCCCCATTTTTCATTAGGAGAATTTCGTGAGTTATTTGTAACAAAAACTCTAAACTACTTCATTATTGAAATCAATAAAAAGGCCGGGAATGGTGTACCCTGGGAAAAACATGATTCTTTGGGAATGGTATACCTTGATTGACTAAATGGTGACTCAACTAAGGAATGGTGTACCTTAAGTTGGGGAAATGCGATAGGGAATAGTGTACCTTGATACTGGTAAAGAGATTAGGGAGTGGAGACCCTATGTCTAAAAATAAAAATCAACTAGGGAGTGAATACCCTATGTTGGAAAAGAGACTAGGGAGTGGAGACCCTATGTCTAAAATAAAATCAACTGGAGAGTGGAGACCCTATGTTAGAAAAGAGACTAGGGAGTGGAGACCCTATGTCTAAAATAAAATCAATTAGGGAGTGGAGACCCTATGTCTAAAATAACTTCAATTAGGGAGTGGCGACCCTATGTTGGAAAAGAGACTCGGGAGTGGAGATCCTATGTCTAAAATAACTTCAACTAGGGAGTTGAGACTCTATGTTGGAAAAGGAGACTAGGGAGTGGAGATGCTATATTTAAAAATAAAAATCAACTAGGGAGTAGAGACTCTATGTTGGAAAAGAGACTAGGGAGTGGAGACCCTATGTCTAAAATAACTTCGATTAGGGAATGGAGACCCTATGTTGGAAAAGCGACTAGGGAGTGGAGACACTATGTCTAAAAATAAAAATCAACGAGGGAGTGGAGACCCTATGTTGGAAAAGCGACTAGGGAGTGGAGACCCTATGTCTAAAATAACTTCAACAAGGGAGTGGAGACCCTATGTTGGAAAGAGACCAGGGAGTGGAGACCCTATATCTAAAATAAAATCAACTAGGGAGTGGAGACCCTATGTTGGAAAAGAGACTAGGGAGTGAGACCCTATGTCTAAAATAACTTCAATTAAGGAATGGAAACCCTATGTTGGATAAGAGAGCAGGGAGTGGAGACCCTATGTCTAAAATAACTTCAACTAGGGAGTGGAGACCCTATGTCTGAAATAAAATCAACTAGGGAGTGGAGACCCTATGTCTAAAATAAAATCAAATAGGGAGTGGAGACCATATGTTGGAAAACGCAGCTAGGGATTGGTGTACACTATACTACCATGATTTTGAACTTTCTTTCTTTTCTTTCTTCTTTTTATTAAGAGAATGAGTAAAATGCTGGGAATAATTTGGAGAAGACTTCCTTTTTTGGAGTTGTTGTTGCTGCAGAGCTGTTTCTAGCCCCCCGCGCAGTTTCTTTTTGGTTGCACCAGCTTCTTGCAAGGTTGCTTTTAAATTGCGCCTGTTTCCTATTTTGTTTTTCAATCAAAGAACAATTTTTCAGTTTGAAATGGTGGTTGGTTTTGTGTCCTTAAGTGTTTCAGTCACTTGATCTCGGCCCAGCTTCTTTGATGATGATTTCAACTGCAACTAGTTGTTTCTGGATACCGATTGCATTTCTGGCCCTGGAGAACCTTTGTCTTTTCCAAAACTTTACCATGACGGTTGGTCGCATGGGACTTAACCTTTTCAACTTTATTTTGCCTTTGCGGGCATTTGACTCTTTTCTTCCAATTTTTAACTTCAGAGCATTGGGGAATCCTTGGCTTTTCAAACCTTGCCAAGACGGTTGGTTGCGTGGGACTCAACCTTTTCAACTTCATTTTTGCCCTTGTAGGCACTTCAATTTGATTTCATTCTTTCGAGAGTTTTCGATTTCAAAACATCAGTCACCATGGCCAGTCGGGGTTGACTTGATGCCCCTGTCGAGGCTGGGTGCCTCTTGAATATTAGCTTGTATCAAACAAAAGCCCTGTAAATCAATCTTGCCATCCCTTCTTCGCCTTAGTTTTGGAAGAGAGTTAGACCAAAAGGGATTCAAATAAAAACACACAATGAAATGGACAATGAATTTAGATAAGAGGTATCCATTTCGGGGAAAAGAAAGAAGGGATTATCTTGAGTATATGCGAATTTCAATGAACATGACATGCCTTTTGGAATGGATGCCTGATCTGTGTAAATCGTCTGATTCTCAAAAATTCATCACAACTTTTGCCTCGAAATCGAGAAACCTTGCCCAGGACTGTCAATACCAATGGCTGTGAAGATCCTCTTTTCAGTCAGTAGTGCCCTTTGCGGGCTTTCACCTGCTGACCTCTCTCATTTCTCTTCTCATCGTCATCTTATACTGCCTTTTGCGTGCTTTCACTAACAAGACTATCTCATTTTCATTTTCTCTGCTCTCCATCGCCTAACGGTGCACGTGAGGGTTTTCACCAATAAGACTCTCTCATTTTATTTCTCCTATTTTGGTTGCATCATATCGAAGTGATTGTATCCTCCAATTTTGAACATTCTCGTTGATTGATCGGAAGGACTTGAAAAGGATTTGGGTAAAAAGGATTTGGATTATATTACAACTTTGGAACCCTTTAGGTGAAACCATCGCCGAAACATTATAACATATGCCCCATTTTCAACTTTTGGGGGAATGTGGATTTTTGTTTTGGTATGACTGAACCCCAGAGAGAGGCTGCCTACGTATCCTTTTGGAATCAAGTCGAACGTAGTTTAAGGAACTTTGCTTTTGGTTTTATTTTGTCTTTCTTTTCTTTTATTTTTTTTCAATAACTCCTTCAGGTTCCAAAGAGGGTAATCAAATAAAGGGAACCGGCTCAAAGGGTTTGCAAAGGGTTGGTAGTGTTTGGATAGTGAGAAAGAAAGCCTTCGTTATCCCAATCGGAGCATGTTAAGCTTCTACAATGGTCAAATGTAATACCTTTTGACTGCATCTGCATTGACGGCTGTCTCAGGACCATTTTCCCTCGATATCTCCCAAATACAGCGCTCCCTTTGGCAACACTCTTCTTATAATATATAGACCTTTTTTCAATTTTGAGCAAATTTTCCTTTGGCTTCTTCATGATATGGGAGAATACGTCTTAGAACGAGTTGCCCCACTTCAAATTTTCTAGGCCGCATTTTTTTGTTGTAGGCACGGGCTATTCTTTGTTGATACAACTGTCCGTGATAGACTGCGGCCATCCATTTTTCGTCAATCATAGTCAGCTATTCCAAATGGGTCTTGACCCATTCATCATCCTCGATCTCATCTTCGACAATGATCCGAAGAGAGGGAATCTCAACTTCTGTAGGTATTACGACTTCAGTTCCATAAACCAATAAGTAGGGCATGGCCCCAACTGATGTACGCACGGTTGTGCGATATCCCAATAGTGCAAAATGCAACTTTTCATGCCATTGTCTAGAACCCTGAATCATTTTCTTGAGGATCTTCTTGATGTTCTTGTTTTTAGCTTCAACAGCGCCATTAGCTTTGGGCCGATAAGGGGTAGAATTACGATGAGTAATTTTAAACTATTCGCATACCTCCCTCATCAAATGGCTGTTCAAATTTTCAGCATTGTCTGTAATGATAGTTTTAGGAATACCAAAACGATAAAAAATGTTGGAATGCACGAAGTCCACCACTGCTTTCTTGGTGACGGGTTTGAAAATGACTGCTTCGACCCACTTTGTGTAATAATCAATGGCAACCAAAATGAATTTGTGCCCATTTGAAGCTTTCGGCTCGATTGGCCCAATAACATCTATGCCCCAAGAAATGAACGACCAAGGCACTGACATGGGATATAAATCTAAAGGTGGTGCATGAATTAGGTCGTCGAGTATCTGGCCCTGATAGCATTTTCGGAGGAAGATGAAGAAATCCTTTTTCATGATCATCCAGTAATAACCTGCCCGGAGAATTTTCTTTGCAAGGACATACCCGTTCATGTGAGGCACACATACTCCCGAATGCACTTTATTCATGATCTTTTCAGCTTCTCGAGAGTCTACATATCTCAAAATATACAAGTCTGGAGTTCTTTTCTGTAGGACTTCTCCACTCAAAAAGAAATTGCTGGCGATCCTTCTGATAGTTCTGCCAGCTCGGGATATGCTTTTATTTTCAAAAACCTTTTGATATCATGATACCATGGTTGAACATCTGGCTCCATTTTAATTGCGTTACAGTAACCATGCCTTTCTCGAATTTGGATTTCCAGCGGGTCAATATAAGCATTATCCGGGTACGGAAGCATTGAGGCCAAAGTAGCTAGTGCATCAGCTAGCTCATTATGAAATCGAGGAATATACTTGAGCTCGGCGGACTTGAACCGTTTGCTAAGATCTTCCACATGTTTCATGTACGGTATGAGTTTGATGGCTCGAGTTTTCCACTCACCTTGGGCTTGCCGAATGATTAAATCAGAATCCCCCATGATTAATAATTCCTTTGCATCCAGATCAACTGCCATATTCATGCCCATTATGCAGGCTTCATACTCGGCAGTGTTGTTTTTATAGAAGAACCGAAGTCGGGTTGTGGCCGGATAATGCTGCCATGTGGGTGAAATCAGAATTGCTCTGATCCCGACACCTTTTGCATTTACAGCCCCATCAAAAAATATTTTCCAGGCATTGGTATTCTCTGGAACTACTTCAACCAAATTTACTTCCTCGTCTAGAAAGTAAGTGCTTAGGGGTCGATATTCATCATCGATCGGGTTCTCAGCTAGATGATCCGCCAAGGCTTGGGCTTTCATTGCCGTGCGAGTGACATAGACAATGTCAAACTCGGTGAGTAGGATCTGCCATTTTGCTAACCTTCCAGTGGGCATTGACTTCTGGAATATATACTTCAAAGAATCCATCCTGGTTATGAGATATGTTGTGTAAGCCAGCAAATAATGTCTGAGCTTTTGGGCGACCCAAGTTAGGGCGCAACAAGTTCTTTCCAACAAAGTGTATTTAGCTTCATAGCTAGTGTACTTCTTGCTTAGTTAATATATGGCTTGCTCCCTCTTCCCGGTTACATCTTGTTGCCCCAGGACACAACCAAAAGAATTTTTCAAGACTGTAAGGTATAAGAACAAAGGTCTTCCTGGCTCAGGTGGAACCAACATTGTGGATTTGACAGATATTCTTTGATTTTATCATAAGATTCTTGACACTTATCTGTCCATTTGATTTCCGAATCTTTCTTTAATAGCTTGAATATGGGCTCACGCGTGGTAGTAAGATGATGATGCATCTGCTGATGTAATTCAGCCTTCCTAGCAGACTCATAACCTCTTTCTTGCTTTTCGGAGGTGGCAAATCTCGAATAGACTTTATCTTTGTTGGATCTAATTCAATACCCCTTTGACTGACCATAAACCCCAGGAGATTCCCAGACGAAACTCCGAATGAACATTTAGCTGGGTTCAATTTCAAGTCATACCTGCGCAGACGCTCAAAGAATTTTCTCAGATCTCGCACATGGCCTTCTTGCATTCTGGAGTTAATGATCACATAATCCACAAATACCTCAATCTCCTGATGCATCATGTCATGGAAGATGGCAGTCATAGATATCATGTAGGTTGCCCCGGCATTTTTCAAACCAAATAGCATGACCCTATAATAGTAAGTGCCCTAAGGTGTGGTGAAAGCAGTCTTTTCTGCATCTTCTTCAACCATCAGAACCTGGTGATACCCAGCATAGCAATCCATGAAAGACTGTATGTCATGTTTAGCACAGTTATCAACAAAAATGTGGATATTTGGCAGTGGAAAGTTATCCTTGGGACTTGCCTTGTTCAAATCCCGGTAATCAACACACCCTCGGGTTTTTCCATCTTTCTTCGGCACCGGGACCATATTAGCCAGTTATGTGGTGTACCGGACCACTCGGATCAAACCAGCTTTTCGTTGTTTCGTGACTTCTTCCTTGATCTTATCACTAATGTCGATTTTGAACTTTCTTTGCTTTTGTTGGACGGGTGGATAACCGGGATAGGTAGGCAACTTATGTACCACCAAATCAACGCTCAGCCCTGAAATATCATCATAAGACCATGCAAACACGTCTTTGAATTCAAACAAAGGTTGGATCAAGATATCTCTAGTACTTTCGTCAGTGTGAATGCTTATCATGTTTTCCCGGATCTCTTCTGGACTGCCCTAGTTAACTGGCTTGGTTTCATTTAATTTTGGCTTAGGCTTATTCTCAAATTGTTCAAATTCTCTATTCATTTCCCTAAAAGCCTCATCTTCATCATATTCTGGTTCTTGATTCATTATTTCACAGTTAGACATTAGTTTAGGATCTGGGCATGAAGTCTGCAAGCATGTCATGTTATTTAAGTCTGCATTATTAAAACTGAAAAGAAAAAGATAAGAAAAATAGCAAAATCAGAACAAAAGAAAAGAGACATCTATGGACGATAAAATATTGATTACATTTCATTGAATTGAAGATATGAGGGTTTACATCAAAATTAAAAGACAATAAAGTAAAAACATTTGAGTTACACCCTAAAATAACTCGTAATGTATAAGAGATGGCAAAACTGAACTACCGGGACTTCCGCCTGACAGGGAATGGGGTAGCTTTCCAATTCTGGAGCTTGAAATTTGGCCCCATATACTTCACCTTGGCATTGCTCGTGCCTTCCCCTGGTTGGACCATGTGTGACTCATACAACATTTGTTTCAAGGCTTCACAGCTATCATCGATTTCTTCGGCGGTGAAGGCCTTTTCTTCTTCTACCAGGAAATATGAGTTGGATCCCCCTAGGCGAAAAGTTTCAACTTGGGTTAAGCTACGAAAAAAAACAACCTAGGCGAAGAGTACTTCTACCTAGAACTGTGAGTTGGATCCCCCTTAGGCGAAAAGGTTCTACCTGGGTTAAGAAACAAAAAGCAAACCTGGGCGAAGAGTACTTCTACTCGAAAATATGAGTTGGTTCCCCCTAAGCGAAAAGGTTCTACCTGGATTAAACTACAAAAAACAACCTGGCGAAAAGTACGTCTACCCGAAACTGTGAGCTGGATCCCTCTGGGCGAAAAGGTTCCACCTGGGATAAGCTACGTAAAAATAAAATAGGCGAAGAGTACTTCTACCCGAAAATATTAGTTGGATCCCCCTAGGCGAAAAGGTTCTACCTAGGTTAAACTACGAAAACAATAACCTAGGCGAAGAGTACTTCTACCCGGAACTGTGAGTTGGATCCCCTTAGGCGAAAAGGTTCTACCTGGGTTAAACTACGAAAAGCAAACCTGGGCGAAGAGTACTTCTACTCGGAAATATGAGCTGGATCCTCCTAGGCAAAAAGGTTCTTCCTGGGTTAAGCTACATAAAACAACCTGAGCAAAGAGTACTTCTACCCGGAAACTATGAGCTGTATCCAACTAGGCGAAAAGGTTCAACCTGGGTTAAGCTACGAAAAACAACCTGAGCGAAGAGTACTTCTACCCGGAAACTATGAGCTGGATCCCACTAGGCGAAAAGGTTCTACCGGGGTTAAGCTACGAAAAACAACCTGGGTGAAGAGTACTACTATCCGGAACTATGAGTTGGATCTCTGAAGGCGAAAAGGTTCTACATGGGTTACGCTACGTAAAACAACCTGAGCGAAGAGTACTTCTACCCGGAACTATGCGCTGGATACCCCTAGGCGAAAAGTTTCTACCTGGGTTAAGCTACGTAAAACAACCTGCGCGAAGAGTACTTCTACCCGAAACTATGAGCTGGATAACACTAGGCGAAATTGTTCTACCTGGGTTAAGTTACGAAAATCATCATGGTCGAAGAGTACTTCTACCCGAAACTGTGAGCTGGATCTCCCTAGGCGAAAAGGTTCTACCTGGGTTACGCAACATAAAAACAACTAGGCAAAGAGTACTTCTACACGAAAATATGAGCTGGATCCCCCTAGGCAAAAAGGTTCTACCTGGGTTAAGCTACGAAAACCAGCCTGGTCGAAGAGTAGTTCTACTCGGAATTGTGAGCGGGTTCTCCCAAGGAGAAAAGGTTCTACATGGGTTAAGCTATGTAAAAACAACCTAGGCGAAGAGTACTTCTACCTAGAAATATGAGCTGGATCCCCCTAGGCGAAAAGTTTCTACCTGGGTTAAGCTACGAAAAAAACAATCTAGGCGAAGAGTACTTTTACTCGGAATTATGAGCTGGATCTCCCCTAGGCGAAAAGGTTCTACCTGGGTTAAACTACGAAAAGCAAACTTGGGCGAATAGTACTTCTACTCGCATATATGAGCTGGCTCCCCCTAAGCGAAAAGGTTTTACCTGGGTTAATCTACAAAAACCAACTTGGCGAAGAGTACATCTACACAGAACTGTGAGTTGGATCACTCTAGGCGAAAAGGTTCTACCTGGGTTAAACTATGAAAAGCAAACATGGGCGAAGAATACTTCTACTCGAAAATATGAGTTGGATCCCCCTAAGCAAAAAGGTTCTACCTGAGTTAAGCTACAAAAACTAACCTGGCGAAGAGTACTTCTACCCAGAACTGTGAGGTGGATCACTCTACTCGAAAAGCTTCTACCTGGGATAAGCTACGTAAAAATAACCTAGGCGAAGAGTACTTCTACCCGGAAATATGAGCTGGATCCCCCTAGGAGAAGAGTTCTACTTGGGTTAAGCTACAAAAATAATAACCTAGGTGAAGAGTACTTCTACCCGGAACTGTGAGCTGGATCCCCCTAGGCGAAAAGGTTCTACCTGGGTTATACTATGAAAAGCAAACCTGGGCGTACAGTACTTCTACTCGGAACTATGAGCTAGATCCCCCTTGGTGAAAATGTTCTACCTGGGTTAAGCTACATAAAACAACCTGAGCGAAGAGTACTTCTACACGGAAACTATGAGCTGGATCCCCATAGGCAAAAAGGTTCTACCTGGATTAAGCTACGAAAAAATACCTAGGTGAAGAGTACTTCTATCCGGAACTAAGTCGAAATGGTTCTATATGGGTAAGGCTACGTAAAACAACTTGAGCAAAGAGTACTTCTACTCGGAACTATGAGCTGGATCCCCCTAGGTGAAAAGGTTCTACCTGGGTTAAGCTACGAAAAACGGCCTGGGCGAAGAGTACTTCTACCCGAAACTATGAGTTGAATCCCCCTAGGTGAAAAGGTTCTACCTGGGTTAAGCTACGAAAAACAACATGAGCGAAGAGTACTTCTACCTGGAAACTATGAGCTGGATCCCCCTAGGCAAAAAGGTTCTACCTGGGTTAAGCTACGAAAAACAGCATGGTCGAAGAGTACTTCTACCTGGAACTGTGAGCTGGATCTCCCTAGGCAAAAAGGTTCTACCTGGGTTAAACTACGTAAAAACAACTAGGCGAAGAGTACTTCTACCCGAAAATATGAGCTGGATCTCCCTAGGTGAAAAGGTTCTACCTGGGTTAAGTTACGAAATAAACAACCTAGGCGAAGAGTACTTCCACCCGGAACTGTGAGCTGGATAACCCTAGGAGAAAAGGTTCTACCTGTGTTAAGCTACGTAAAACCAACTAGGCGAAGAGTACTTCTACCCGAAAATATGAGCTGGATCCCTCTAGGCAAAAAGGATCTACCTGGGTTATGCTACGAAAAACAGCATGGTCGAAGAGTACTTCTACCCGGAACTGTGAGCTGGATCTCCCAGGCGAAAAGGTTCTACCTGGGTTAAGCTACGTAAAAACAACCTGGGTGAAGAGTACTTCTATCCGGAACTATGAGTTGGATCTCCCAAGGCGAAAAGGTTCTACATGGGTTAATCTACGTAATCCAACCGATTGAAGAGTACTTCTACCCGTAACTATGAGCTGGATCCCCCTAGGTGAAAAGGTTCTACCTAGGTTAATCTACGTAAAACAACCTGAGCGAAGAGTACTTCTACCTAGAACTATGAGCTGGATCCCCCTAGGCGAAAAGGTTCAACCTGGGTTAAGCAACGAATAACAGCCTGGGCGAACAGTACTTCTACCCGGAACTATGAGTTGAATCCCCCTAGGTGAAAAGGTTCTACCTGGGTTAAACTACGAAAAACAAACCTGGGCGAAGAGTACTTCTACTCGGAAATATGAGCTGGATCGCCCTAGGTAAAAATTTTCTACCTGGGTTAAGCTACATAAAATAACCTGAGCGAAGAGTAGTTCTACCCGAAAACAATGAGCTGGATCCCACTAGGCGAAAAGGATCTACCAGGGTTAAGCTACGAAAAACAACCTGGGTGAAGAGTACGTCTATCCGGAACTATGAGTAGGATCTCCCAAGGAGAAAAGGTTCTACATGGGTTAAGCTACGTAAAACAACCTGAGCAAAGAGTACTTCTACCCAGAAATATGAGCTGGATCCCCCTAGGCAAAAAGGTTCTACCTAGGTTAAGCAACGAAAGACGGCCTGGGCGAAGAGTACTTCTACCCGGAACTATGAATTGAATCCCCCTAGGTGAAAAGGTTCTACCTGGGTTAAGCTACGAAAAACAACATGAGCGAAGAGTACTTCTAGCCGGAAACTATGAGCTGGATCCCCCTAGGCAATAAGGTTATACCTGGGTTAAGCTATGAAAAATAGCCTGGTCGAAGAGTACTTCTACCCAAAATTGTGAGCTGGATCTCCCAAGGCGAAACGGTTCTACATGGGTTAAGTTACGTAAAAACAACCTAGGCGAAGAGTACTTCTACCAGGAAATATGAGTTGGATCCCCCTAGGCGAAAAGTTTCAACCTGGGTTAAGCTACGAAAAAAACAACCTAGGCGAAGAGTACTTCTACCTAGAACTGTGAATTGGATCCCCCTTAGGCGAAAAGGTTCTACCTGGATTAAGCCACGAAAAGCAAACCTGGGCGAAGAGTACTTCTACTCGAAAATATGAGTTGGTTCCCACTAAGCGAAAAGGTTCTACCTGGGTTAAACTACAAAAAACAACCTGGCGAAAAGTACGTCTACCCGGAACTGTGAGCTGGATCCCTCTGGGCGAAAAGGTTCCACCTGGGATAAGCTACGTAAAAATAAAATAGGCGAAGAGTACTTCTACCCGAAAATATGAGTTGGATCCCCCTAGGCGAAAAGGTTCTACCTAGGTTAAGCTACGAAAACAATAACCTAGGCGAAGAGTACTTCTACCCGGAACTGTGAGTTGGATCCCCTTAGGCGAAAAGGTTCTACCTGGGTTAAACTGCGAAAAGCAACCTGGGCGAAGAGTACTTCTACTCGGAAATATGAGCTGGATCCCCCTAGGCAAAAAGGTTCTTTCTGGGTTAAGCTACATAAAACAACCTGAGCAAAGAGTACTTCTACCCGGAAACTATGAGCTGTATCCAACTAGGCGAAAAGGTTCTACCTGGGTTAAGCTACGAAAAACAACCTGAACGAAGAGTACTTCTACCCGGAAACTATGAGCTGGATCCCACTAGGCGAAAAGGTTCTACCGGGGTTAAGCTACGAAAAACAACCTAGGTGAAGAGTACTACTATCCGGAACTATGAGTTGGATCTCCGAAGGCAAAAAGGTCCTACATGGGTTACGCTACGTAAAACAACCTGAGCGAAGAGTACTTATACCCGGAACTATGCGCTGGATACCCCTAGGCGAAAAGTTTCTACCTGGGTTAAGCTACGTAAAACAACCTGCGCGAAGAGTACTTCTACCCGAAACTATGAGCTGGATAACACTAGGCGAAATTGTTCTACCTGGGTTAAGTTACGAAAATCATCATGGTCGAAGAGTACTTCTACCCGAAACTGTGAGCTGGATCTCCCTAGGCGAAAAGGTTCTACCTGGGTTACGCTACATAAAAACAACTAGGCGAAGAGTACTTCTACACAAAAATATGAGCTGGATCCCCCTAGGCAAAAAGGTTCTACCTGGGTTAAGCTACGAAAACCAGCCTGGTCGAAGAGTAGTTCTACTCGGAATTGTGAGCGGGTTCTCCCAAGGAGAAAAGGTTCTACATGGGTTAAGCTATGTAAAAACAACCTAGGCGAAGAGTACTTCTACCTAGAAATATGAGCTGGATCCCCCTAGGCGAAAAGTTTCTACCTGGGTTAAGCTATGAAAAAAACAACCTAGGCGAAGAGTACTTCTACTCGGAATTATGAGCTGGATCTCCCCTAGGCGAAAAGGTTCTACTTGGGTTAAACTACGAAAAGCAAACTTGGGCGAATAGTACTTCTACTCGGATATATGAGCTGGCTCCCCCTAAGCGAAAAGGTTCTACCTGGGTTAATCTACAAATACCAACCTGGCGAAGAGTACATCTACACAGAACTGTGAGTTGGATCACTCTAGGCGAAAAGGTTCTACCTGGGATAAGCTACGTAAAAATAACCTAGGCGAAGAGTACTTCTACCCGAAAATATGAGTTGGATCCCCCTAGACGAAAAGGTTCTACCTGGGTTAAGCTATATAAAATAACTAGCGTGAAGAATACTTCTACCCGGAACTATGAGCTGGATCCCCCTAGGCAAAAATGTTCAACCTGGTTTAAGATACGAAAAACATCATGGTCGATGAGTACTTCTACCCGGAACTGTGAGCTAAATCTCCCTAGGCAAAAAGGTTATATCTGGGTTAAGCTACGTAAAAACAACAAGGCAAAGAGTACTTCTACCCGAAAATATGAGCTGGATCCCCTTAGGCGAAAAGGTTCTACCTGGGTTAAGCTATGAAAAGAACAACCTAGGCGAAGAGTACTTCTACCCGGAACTGTGAGCTGGATCTCCCTAGGCGAAAAGGTTCTACCTGGGTTAAGCAACAAAAAGCAAACCTGGGTGAAAAGTACTTCTACTCGGAAACTATGAATAGGTTCTACCTGGGTTAAGCTACATAAAATAATCTAAGCGAAAAGTACTTCTACCCGGAAACTATGAGCTGGATCCCATTAGGCGAAAAGGTTCTACATGGGTTAAGCTATGAAAAACAACCTGGGTGAAGAGTACTTCTATTCGGAACTATGAGTTAGTTCTTCCAAGGCGAAATGGTTCTACATGGGTTATGCTACGTAAAACAACCTGAGCGGAGAGCACTTAACCCAGAACTATGAGCTGGATCCCCCTAAGCGAAAAGGTTCTACCTGGGTTAAGCTACGAAAAAAACAACCTAGGCGGAGAGTACTTCTACCCAAAACAGTTAGCTGGATCCCCCTAGGCGAAAAGGTTCTACCTAGGTTAAACTACGAAAACCAAACCTGGGCGAAGATTACTTCTACCCAAAAATATGAGTTGGATCCCCCTAGACGAAAAGGTTCTACATGGGTTAAGCTACGAAAAGAACAACCTAGACGAAGAGTACTTCTACCCGAAAATATGAGCTAGATCCCCCCAGGCGAAAAAGTTCTACCTGGGTTAAGCTACGAAAAAAACAACCTAGGCGAAGAGTACTTCTACCCGGATCTCTGAGCTGGATCCCCCTAGGCAAAAAGGTTCTACCTGGGTTAAGCTACGAAAATAATAAGCTAAGTGAAGATTACTTCTACCCGGAACTGTGAGTTGGTTCCCCCTAGGCGAAAAGCTTCTACCCTGGTTAAACCACGAAAAAGCAAACCTGGGCGAAGAGTACTTCTACTCGGAACTATGAGTTGGATCTCCTAAGGCGAAAAGGTTCTATATTGGTTAAGCTACATAAAACAACCTGAGCGAAGAGTACTTCTACCTGGAACTATGAGATGGATCCCCCTAGGCGAAATGGTTCTACCTGGGTTAAGCTACGTAAAACAACCTGAGCGAAGTGTACTTCTACCCGGAACTATGAGCTGGATCCCCCTAGGCGAAAAGGTTCTACCTGGGTTAAACTACGTAAAACAACCTGCGTGAAGAGTACTTCTACCCGGAACTCTGAGTTGGATCCCCCTAGGCAAAAAGGTTCTACCTGGGTCAAGCTACGAAAAACATCGTGGTCGAAGAGTACTTCTACCCGGAACTGTGAGCTGGATCTCCCTAGGTGAAAAGGTTCTACCTGGGTTAAGCAACGTAAAAACAACAAGGCGAAGAGTACTTCTACCCGAAAATATGAGTTGGATCCCCCTAGGTGAAAAGGTTCTACCTGGGTTAAGCTACGAAAAGAACAACCTAGGCGAAGAGTACTTCTACCCGGAAATATGAGTTGGATCCCCCTAGGCGAAAAGGTTCTACCTGGGTTAAGATACATAAAACAACCTGCGCGAAGAGTACTTCTACTCGAAACTATGAGCTGGATCCCCCTAGGCAAAAAGGTTCTACCTGGTTTAAGCTACGAAAAACATCAGGGTCGAAGAGTATTTCTACCCAGAACTGTGAGATGTGATCAACCTAGGCGAAAAGGTTCTACCTGTGTTAAGCTACGTAAAAACTATAAGGCGGAGATTACTTCTACCCAAAAATATAAGCTGGATCCCCCTAGGCGAAAAGGTTCTACCTGGGTCAAGCTACAAAAAACAACCTGGCGAAGAGTACTTCTACCCGAAACTGTGAGCTGGATCCCTCTAGGCGAAAAGGTTCTACCTGGGATAAGCTATGTAAAAATAACCTAGGCGAAGAGTACTTCTACCCGAAAATATGAGTTGGATCCCCCTAGGCAAAAAGATTCTACCTAGGTTAAGCTACAAAAATAATAAGCTAAGTGAAGATTACTTCTACCCGGAACTGTGAGTTGGATCCCCCTAGGCGAAAAGCTTCTACCCTGGTTAAACCAAGAAAAAGCAAACCTGGGCGAAGAGTACTTCTACTCGGAACTATGAGTTGGATCTCCCAAGGCGAAAAGGTTCTATATTCGTTAAGCTATATGAAACAACCTGAGCGAAGAGTACTTCTACCTGGAACTATGAGATGGATCCCCCAGGCAAAATGGTTCTACCTGGGTTAAGCTACGTAAAACAACCTGAGCGAAATGTACTTCTACCCGGAACTATGAGCTGGATCCCCCTAGGCGAAAAGGTTCTACCTGGGTTAAACTACGTAAAACAACCTGCGCGAAGAGTACTTCTACCCGGAACTCTGAGTTGGATCCTCCTAGGCAAAAAGGTTCTACCTGGGTTAAGCTACGAAAAACATCATGGTCGAAGAGTACTTCTACCCGGAACTGTGAGCTGGATCTCCCTAGGTGAAAAAGGTTCTACCTGGGTTAAGCAACGTAAAAACAACAAGGCGAAGAGTACTTCTACCCGAAAATATGAGTTGGATCCCCCTAGGCGAAAAGGTTCTACCTGGGTTAAGCTACGAAAAGAACAACCTAGGCGAAAAGTACTTCTACCCGGAAATATGACTTGGATCCCCCTAGGCGAAAAGGTTCTACCCGGGTTAAGATACATAAAACAACCTGTGCGAAGAGTACTTCTACTCGAAACTATGAGCTGGATCCCCCTATGCAAAAAGGTTCTACCTGGTTTAAGCTATGAAAAACATCATGGTCGAAGAGTATTTCTACCCAGAACTGTGAGATGGATCAACCTAGGCGAAAAGGTTCTACCTGTGTTAAGCTACGTAAAAACTATAAGGCGGAGATTACTTCTACCCAAAAATATGATCTGGATCCCCCTAGGCGAAAAGATTCTACCTGGGTTAAGCTACGAAAAGAACAACCTAGACGAAGAGTACTTCTACCCGAAAATATAAGCTAGATCCCCCCAGGCAAAAAAGTTCTACCTGGGTTAAGCTACGAAAAAAACAACCTAGGCGAAGAGTACTTCTACCCGGAACTGTGAGCTGGATCCCCCTAGGCAAAAAGGTTCTACCTGGGTTAAGCTACATAAAACAATCTGAGCGAAGAGTACTTCTACCCGAAAACTATAAGCTGGATCCCACTATGCGAAAAGGTTCTACCTGGGTTAAGCTATGGAAAACAACCTGAGTGAAGAGTACTTCTACCCGAAATTGTGAGCTGGATCTCCCAAGGCGAAAAGGTTCTACATGGGTTAAGCTACGTAAAAATAACCTAGGCGAAGAGTACTTCTACCCGGAAAAATGAGCTGGATCCCCATAGGCTAAAAGTTTCTACCTGGGTCAAGCTACAAAAAATAACCTGGCGAAGAGTACTTCTACCCGGAACTTTTGAGCTGGATCCCTCTAGGCGAAAAGGTTCTACCTGGGATAAGCTATGTAAAAATAACCTAGGCGAAGAGTACTTCTACCCGGAAATATGAGCTAGATCCCCCTAGGCAAAACGGTTCTACCTAGGTTAAGCTACGAAAACAATAACCTAAGTGAAGATTACTTCTACCCGGAACTGTGAGTTGGATCCCCTTAGGCAAAAAGCTTCTACCTAAGTTAAACCACGAAAGGCAAACCTGGGCGAAGAGTACTTCTACTCGAAAATATGAGTTGGATCCCCCTAGGCAAAAAGGTTCTACCTGGGTTAAGCTACGAAAAACAATATGGGTGAAGAGTACTTCTATCCGAAACTATGAGTTGGATCTCCCAAGGTAAAATGGTTCTACATGGGTTAAGCTACGTAAAACAACCTGAGCGAAGAGTACTTCTACCCGAAACTATGAGCTGGATCCCCCTAGGCGAAAAGGTTCTACCTAGGTTAAACTACGTAAAACAACCTGCGCGAAGAGTACTTCTACCCAGAACTCTGAGCTGGATCCCCCTAGGAAAAAAGGTTCTACCTGGGTTAAGCTATGAAAAACATCATGGTCGAAGAGTACTTCTACCCGGAACTGTGAGCTGGATCTCTCTAGGTGAAAAGGTTCTACCTGGGTTAAGCAACGTAAAACGAACAAGGCGAAGAGTACTTCTACCCGAAAATATGAGCTGGATCCCCCTGGGAGAAAAGGTTCTACTTGGATTAAGCTACGAAAAGAACAACCTAGGCGAAGAGTACTTCTACCCGGAAATATGAGTTGGATCCCCCAAGGCGAAAAGGTTCTACCTGGGTTAAGATACATAAAACAACCTGCGCGAAGAGTACTTCTACTCGAAACTATGAGCTGGATCCCCCTAGGCAAAAAGGTTCTACCTGGTTTAAGCTACGAAAAACATCATGGTCGAAGAGTATTTCTACCCAGAACTGTGAGATGGATCAACCTAGGCGAAAAGGTTCTACCTGTGTTAAGCTACGTAAAAACTATAAGGCGGAGATTACTTCTACCCAAAAATATGAGCTGGATCCCTCTAGGCGAAAAGGTTCTACCTGGGTTAAGCTACGAAAAGAACAACCTAGACGAAGAGTACTTCTACCCGAAAATATGAGCTAGATCCCCCCAGGCGAAAAAGTTCTACCTGGGTTAAGCTACGAAAAAAACAACCTAGGCGAAGAGTACTTCTACCCGGAACTGTGAGCTGGATCCCCCTAGGCAAAAAGGTTCTACCTGGGTTAAGCTACATAAAACAATCTGAGCGAAGAGTACTTCTACCCGAAAACTACAAGCTGGATCCCACTATGCGAAAAGGTTCTACCTGGGTTAAGCTATGGAAAACAACCTGAGTGAAGAGTACTTCTACCCGAAATTGTGAGCTGGATCTCTCAAGGCGAAAAGGTTCTACATGGGTTAAGCTACGTAAAAATAACCTAGGCGAAGAGTACTTCTACCCGAAAAAATGAGCTGGATCCCCATAGGCTAAAAGTTTCTACCTGGGTCAAGCTACAAAAAATAACCTGGCGAAGAGTACTTCTACCCGGAACTTTTGAGCTGGATCCCTCTAGGCGAAAAAGTTCTACCTGGGATAAGCTATGTAAAAATAACCTAGGCGAAGAGTACGTCTACCCGGAAATATGAGCTAGATCCCCCTAGGCAAAACGGTTCTACCTAGGTTAAGCTACGAAAACAATAACCTAAGTGAAGATTACTTCTACCCGGAACTGTGAGTTGGATCCCCTTAGGCAAAAAGCTTCTACCTCAGTTAAACCAAGAAAAGCAAACCTGGGCGAAGAGTACTTCTACTCGAAAATATGAGTTGGATCCCCTAGGCAAAAAGGTTCTACTTGGGTTAAGCTACAAAAAACAATATAGGTGAAGAGTACTTCTACCCGGAACTGTGAGCTGGATCTCTCTAGGTGAAAAGGTTCTACCTGGGTTAAGCAACGTAAAATGAACAAGGCGAAGAGTACTTCTACCCGAAAATATGAGCTGGATCCCCCTGGGCGAAAAGGTTCTACCTGGATTAAGCTACGAAAAGAACAACCTAGGCGAAGAGTACTTCTACCCGGAAATATGAGTTGGATCCCCCAAGGCGAAAAGGTTCTGCCTGGGTTAAGATACATAAAACAACCTGCGCGAAGAGTACTTCTACTCGAAACTATGAGCTGGATCCCCCTAGGCAAAAAGGTTCTACCTGGTTTAAGCACCGAAAAACATCATGGTCGAAGAGTATTTCTACCCAGAACTATGAGATGGATCAACCTAGGCGAAAAGGTTCTACCTGTGTTAAGCTACGTAAAAACTATAAGGCGGAGATTACTTCTACCCAAAAATATGAGCTGGATCCCCCTAGGCGAAAAGGTTCTACCTGGGTTAAGCTACGAAAAGAACAACCTAGACGAAGAGTACTTCTACCCGAAAATATGAGCTAGATCCCCCCAGGCGAAAAAGTTCTACCTGGGTTAAGCTACGAAAAAAACAACCTAGGCGAAGAATACTTCTACCCGGAACTGTGAGCTGGATCCCCCTAGGCAAAAAGGTTCTACCTGGGCTAAGCTACGAAAAAAACAACCTAGGCGAAGAGTACTTCTACCCGGAACTGTGAGCTGGAACCCCCTAGGCGAAAAGGTTCTACCTGGGTTAAGCTACATAAAACAATCTGAGCGAAGAGTACTTATACCCGGAAAAATGAGCTGGATCCCCATAGGCTAAAAGTTTCTACCTGGGTCAAGCTACAAAAAATAACCTAGCGAAGAGTACTTCTACCCGGAACTGTGAGCTGGATCCCTCTAGGTGAAAAGGTTCTACCTTGGATAAGCTATGTAAAAATAACCTAGGCGAAGAGTACTTCTACCCGGAAATATGAGCTAGATCCCTCTGGGCAAAAAGGTTCTACCTAGGTTAAGCTACGAAAACAATAACCTAAGTGAAGATTACTTCTACCTAGAACTGTGAGTTGGATCCCCCTAGGCGAAAAGCTTCTACCTGGGTTAAACCACGGAAAGCAAACCTGGGCGAAGAGTACTTCTACTCGGAAATATGAGCTGGATCCCCCTAGGCAAAAAGGTTCTACCTGGGTTAAGCTACGAAAAACAATCTGGGTGAAGAGTACTTCTACCCGGAACTATGAGCTGGATCCCCCAAGGCAAAAAGGTTCTACGTGGGTTAAGCTACGAAAAAAACAACCTAGGCGAAGAGTACTTCTACCCGAAACTGTGAGTTCGATCCCCCTAGGTGAAAAGGTTCTACCTGGGTTAAGCTACGTAAAACCAACAAGGCGAAGAGTACTTCTACCCGAAAATATGAGCTGATCCCCCCAGGCGAAAAGGTTCTACCTGGGATAAGCTATGAAAACAACAACCTAGGCGAAAAGTACTTCTATCCGAAACTGTGAGCTGGATCCCCCTAGGCGAAAAGGTTCTACCTAGGTTAAACTACGAAAAGCAAACCTGGGCGAAGAGTACTTCTACTCGGAAATATGAGCTGGATCCCCCAAGGCAAAAAGGTTCTACCTGGTTTAAGCTACATAAAACAACCTGAGCGAAGAGTACATCTACCCGAAAACTATGAGCTGTATCCCACTAGGCGAAAAGGTTCTACCTGGGTTAAGCCCTGAAAAACAACCTAGGTGAAGAGTACTTCTATCCGGAATTATGAGTTGGATCTCCCAGGGCGAAAAGGTTCTACATGGGTTAAGCTATGAAAAACAACATGAGGGAAGAGTACTTCTACCCGGAAACTATGAGCTGGATCCCCCTAGGCAAAATGTTTCTACCTGGGTTAAGCTACGAAAAACAGCCTGGTAGAATAGTACTTCTACCTGGAATTGTGAGCTGGATCTCCCAAGCCGAAAAGGTTCTACATGGTTTAAGCTACGTAAAAACAACCTAGGCGAAGAGTACTTCTACCCGGAAATATGAGCTGGATCCCCCTAGGTGAAAAGTTTCTACCTGGGTTAAGCTACGAAAACAACAACCTAGGCGAAGAGTACATCTACCCGAAACTATGAGATGGATCCCCCTTAGGCGAAAAGGTTCTACCTGGATTTAACTACGAAAAGCAAACCTGGGCGAAGAGTACTTCTACTCGAAAATATGAGCTGGATCCCGCTAAGCGAAAAGGTTCTACCTGGGTTAAGCTACAAAAAATAACCTGGCGAAGAGTACTTCTACCCGGAACTTTGAGCTGGATCCCTCTAAGCGAAAAGGTTCTACCTGGGATAAGCTACGTAAAAATAACCTAGGCGAAGAGTATTTATACCCGAAAATATGAGCTGGATCCCCCTAGGCGAAAAGGTTCTACCTGGGTTAAGCAACGAAAATCGGCCTGGGCGAAGAGTACTTCTACCCGGAACTATGAGTTTAATCCCCCTAGGTAAAAAGGTTCTACCTGGGTTAAGCTACGAAAAAACAACATGAGCGAAGAGTACTTCTATCCGGAAACTATGAGCTGGATCCCCCTTGGCAAAAAGGTTCTACCTGGGTTAAGTTACGAAACACAGCCTCGTCGAATAGTACTTCTACCCGAAAATGTGAGTTGGATCTCCCAAGGCGAAAAGGTTCTACATGGGTTAAGCTACGAAAACACAACATGGACGAAGAGTACTTCTACCCGGAAATATGAGCTGGATCCCCCTAGGCGAAACCTTTCTACCTGGGTTATGCTACAAAAAAAACAACCTAGGCGAAGAGTACTTCTACCTGAAACTGTGAGCTGGATCCCCCCTAGGCAAAATAGTTCTACCTACGTTAAACTACGAAAAGCAAACATGGGCGAAGAGTACTTCTACTCAGAAATATGAGATGGATCCCTCTAAGCGAAAAGGTTCTACCTGGGTTTAGCTACAAAAAATAACCTGCCGAAGAGTACTTCTACCCGAAACTGTGAGCTGGACCCCTCTAGGCGAAAAGGTTCTACCTGGGATAAGCTACTTAAAAATAACCTAGGCGAAGAGTACTTCTTCCCGGAAATATGAGCTAGATCCCCTAGGCGAAAAGGTTCTACCTGGGTTAAGTTACAAAAACTATAACATAGGCGAAGAGTACTTCTACCCGGAACTGTGAGCTGGATCCCCCTAGGCAAAAAGGTTCTACTTGGGTTAAACTACGAAAAGCATACCTGGGCAAATATTACTTCTACTCGATACTATGATCCGGATCCCCCTAGGTTAAAAGGTTCTACCTGGGTTAAGCTACATAAAACAACGTGAATGAAGAGTACTTCTAACCAGAAACTATGAGCTGGATCCCCCTAGGCAAAAATGTTCTACCTAGGTTAAGCTACGAAAAACAACATGGGTGAAGAGTACTTCTACTCAGAAATATGAGCTGGTTCCCCCTAAGCGAAAAGGTTCTACCTAGGTTAAGCTACAAAAAATAACCTGAAGAAGAGTACTTCTACCCGGAACTGCGAGCAGTATCCCCTAGGCGAAAAGGTTCTACCTGGGATAAGCTACGTAAAAATAACCTAGGCGAAGAGTACTTCTACCCGGAAATATGAGCTGAATACCCCTAAGCGAAAAGGTTCTTCCTGGGTTAAGCTACGAAATCAATAACCTAGGCGAAGAGTACCTCTACCCGGAACTGTGAGCTGGATCCCCCTAGGCGAAAAGGTTCTACCTGGGTTAAGCTACAAAAAACAACCTGAGCGAAGAGTACTTCTACCTGGAACTGCGAGCTGGATCCACCTAGGCAAAAAGGTTCTACCTGAGATAAGCTACGTAAAAATAACCTAGGCGAAGAGTACTTCTACCCGGAAATATGAGCTAGATCCCCCTAGGCAAAACGGTTCTACCTAGGTTAAGCTACGAAAATAATAACCTAAGTGAAGATTACTTCTACCCGAAACTGTGAGCTGGATCCCCCTAGGTGAAAAGGTTCTACCTGGGTTAAGCTATGAAAAACAACATGAGCGAAGAGTACTTCTAACCGGAAACTATGAGCTGGATCCCCTTAGGCAAAACGGTTCTACCTGGGTTTAGCTACGTAAAAATAACCTAGGCGAAGAGTACTTCTACCCGGAAATATGAGTTGGATCCCCGTAGGCGAAACGGTTCTACTAGGGTTAAGCTAACATAAAACAACTTCAGCGAAAAGTACTTCTACCCGGAAACTATGAGCTGTAACCCCCTAGGCGAAAAGGTTCTACCTGGGTTAAGCTCTGACAAACTACCTGGGCGAAGAGTACTTCTATCCGGAACTATGAGCTGGATCACCCTAGGCGAAAAGGTTCTACCTGGGTTAAACTACGTAAAAACAACATAAACGAAGAGTACTTATACCCGAAAATATGAGCTTGATCCCCCTAGGTGAAAAGGTTCTACCTGGGTTAAGCTACGAAAAAAAACACTAGGCGAAGAGTACCTTTACCCGTAATTGTGAGCTGGATCCCCCTAGGCGAAAAGGTTCTACTTGGGTTAAACTACGAAAAGTAAACCTAGGCGAAGAATACTTCTACTCGGAAATATGAGCTGGATCCCCCTAGGCGAATAGGTTCTACCTGGGTTAAGCTACATAAAACAACCTGAGCGAAGAGTACTTATACCCGAAAACTATGAGCTGGATCCCCCTAGGCAAAAAGGTTATACCTGGGTTAAGCCACGAAAAACAACTTGGGCGAAATTTACTTCTATCCGGAACTATGAGTTGGATCTCCCAAGGCGAAAAGGTTCTACATTGGTTAAGCTACGTAAAACAACCTGAGCGAAGAGTACTTCTACCCGGAACTAAGAGATAGATCCCCCTAGGCGAAACGGTTCTACCTGGGTTAAGCTATGTAAAACAACCTGAGCGGAGAGTACTTCTCTCCAGAACTATGAGCTGGATCCCCTAGGCGAAAAGGTTCTACCTGGGTTAAGCTATGAAAAACGGCCTGGGCGAAGAGTACTTCTACCCGGAACTATGAGTTGTATCCCCTAGGTAAAAAGGTTTTACCTGGGTTAATCTACGAAAAACAACATGAGCGAAGTGTACTTCTACCCAGAAACTATGAGCTGGATCCCCCTAGGCAAAATGGTTCTACCTGGGTTAAGCTACGAAAAACAGCCTGGTCGAAGAGTACTTTTACCCAAAATTATTAGCTGGATCTCCCAAGGAGAAAAGGTTCTACATGGGTTAAGCAACGTAAAAACAACCTTGGCGAAGAGTACTTCTACCCGGAAATATGAGCTGGATCCCCGTAAGCAAAACATTTCTATTTGGGTTAAGCTACGAAAAAACAACCTAGGCGAAGAGTGCTTCTACCCGGAACTGTGATCTGGATCCCCTTAGGCGAAAAGGTTCTACCTGGGTTAAGCTACAAAAAACAACCTGGCAAAGAGTACTTCTACCCAGAACTGTGAGCAGGATCCCCGTAGGCAAAAAGGTTCTGCCTGGGATAAGCTATGTAAAAATAACCTAGGCGAAGAGTACTTCTACCCGGAAATATGAGCTAGATACCCCTAAGCGAAAAGGTTCTACCGGGGTGAAGCTATGAAATCAATAACCTAGGCGAAGAGAACTTCTACCCGGAACTGTGAGTTGGATCCCCATAGGCAAAAAGGTTCTACCTGGGTTAAACTACGAAAAGCGAACCTGGGCGAACAATACTTCTACTCGAAATTATGAGCTGGATCCCCCTTAGTGAAAAGGATCTACCTGGGTTAAGCTACATAAAACAAACTTAGCGAAGTGTAGTTCTACCCGAAAACTATGAGCTGGATTCCCCTAGGCAAAAAGGTTCTACCTGGGTAAAGCTATGAAAACCAACCTGGGTAAAGAGTACTTCTATCCGTAACTATGAGTTGGATCACCCAAGGCGAATTAGTTCTACATGGGTTAAGCTACGTAAAACAACCTAAGCAAAGAGTACTTCTACCCGGAACTATCAACAGGATCACCCTAGGCGAAAAGGTTATACCTTGGTTAATCTACGTAAAACAACCTGAGCGATGAGTACTTCTACCCGGAACTATGAGCTGATTCCTCCTAGGCGAAAAGGTTCTACCTAGGTTAAGCTACGAAAAACAACATGAGCGAAGAGTACTTCTACCCGGATACTATGAGCTACATCCCCCTAGGAAAAAAGGTTCTACCTGGGTTAAGCTACAAAAAACAACCTGGTCGAAGAGTACTTCTACCCGAAACTGTGAGCTGGATCCCCCTAAGCGAAAATATTCTACCTGGGTTAAACTACGTAAAGCAAACCTGGGGGAAGAGTACTTCTACTGGGAAATATGAGCTGGATCCCCCTAGACGAAAATGTTCAACCTGGGTTAAGCTACATAAAATAACCTGAGTGTAGAGTACTTCTACCCGGAAACTATGAGTTGGGTCTCCCTAGGCGAAAAGGTTCTACTTGGGTTAAGCTACGAAAAACAACCTGGGCAAAGAGTACTTCTATCCGGAACTATGAGTTGGATCTCCCAAGGCGAAAAGGTTCTACATGGGTTAAGCTTCGAAAAACAACCTGAGCGAAGAGTACTTCTACCCGGAACTATAAGCTGGATCCCACTAGGTGAAAAGGTTCTACCTAGGTTAAGCTACGTAAAACAACCTACGCGAAGAGAACTTGTACCCGGAACTATGAGCTGGATCCCCCTAGGCGAAAAGGTTCTACCTGGGTTAAGCTACGAAAAACGGCCTAGGCGAAGAGTACTTCTACCCGGAACTATGAGTTGAATCCCCCTAGGCGAAAAGGTTCTACCTGGGTTAAGCTACGAAAAACAACATGAGCGAAGAGTACTTCAACCCGGAAATGATGAGCTGGATCCCCCAGGCAAAAAGGTTCTACCTGGGTTAAGCTACGAAAAACAGCATGGTCGATGAGTACTTCTACCCGGAACTGTGAGCTTGATCTCCCAAAGAGAAAAGGTTCTACATGCGTTAAGCTACGAAAAAACAACCTAGGCGAAGAGTACTTCTACCCGAAAATATGAGCTGGATCCCCCTAAGCAAAACGTTTCTACCTGGATTAAGCTACGAAAAAACAACCTACGCGTAGAGTACTTCTACCCGGAACTGTGAGCTGGATCCCCCTGGGCGTAAAGGTTCTACCTGGGTTAAGCTACGTAAAACAACCTGAGCGAAGAGTACTTCTACCCGGAATTATGAGCTGAATCCTCCTAGGCGAAAAGGTTCTACTTGGGTTAAGCTAAGAAAAACAACATGAGCGAAGAGTACTTCTACCCCGAAACTATGAGCGACAACCCCTTAGGAAAAAAGGTTCTACCTGGCTTAAGCTACAAACAACAGCATGGTCGAAGAGTACTTCTACCCGGAACTGTGAGCTGGATCCCCCTAAGTGAAAAGGTTCTACCTAGGTTAAGCTACATAAAACAATCTTAGCGAAGAGTACTTCTACCCGAAAACTATGAGCTGGATCCCCCTAGACAAAAAGGTTCTACCTGGGTTAAGCTATGAAATACAACCTAGGTGAAGAGTACTTCTATCCAGAACTATGAGTTGGATCTCCCAAGGCGAAATGGTTCTACATGGGTTAAGCTACATAAAACAACCTGAGCAAGGAGTACTTCTACCCGCAACTATGAGCTGGATCCTCCTGGGCCAAAAGGTTTTACCTGGGTTAAGCTACGTAAAACAAACTAAGCAAAGAGTACTTCTACCCGGAACTATGAGTTGAATCCCCCTAGGTAAAAAAGTTCTACCTGGGTTAAGCTACGAAAAACAACATGAGCGAAGAGTACTTCTACCCGGAGACTATGAGCTGGATCCCCCTAGGAAAAAAGGTTCTACCTGGGTTAAGTTACAAAAAACAGCATGGTCGAAGAGTACTTCTACCCGGAACTGTGATCTGGATCTCCCAAGGCGAAAAGGTTCTACATGGGTTAAGCTATGTAAAAACAACCTAGGCGAAGAGTACTTCTACCCAGAAATATGAGTTGGATCCCCCTAGGCGAAAAAGTTCTACCTGGTTAAGCTACGAAAAAAACAACCTAGGCGAAAAGTACTTCTACCTGGAACTATGAACTGGATCCCCCTAGGCGAAAAGGTTCTACCTGGGTTAAACTACGAAAAACAAACTAGGGCAAAGAGTACGTCTTCTCGGAAATATGAGCTGGATCCCCCAAGGCGAAAAGGTTCTACCTGGGTTAAGCTACAAAAAACAACCAGAGCGAAGAGTACTTCTACCCAAAACTGTAAGCTGGATCCACCTAGGAGAAAAGGTTCTACCTTGGATAAGCTACGTAAAAACAACATAGGCGAAGAGTACTTCTACCCAGAAATATGAGCTGGATCCCCCTAGGCGAAAAGGTTCTACCTGGGTTAAGCTACAAAAAAAACCACCTAGGCAAAGAGTACTTCTACCCGAAACTGTGAAATGGATTCCCCTAGGTGAAAAGGTTCTACCTGGGTTAAACTACGAAAAGCAAACCTGGGCGAACAGTACTTGTACTCGGAAATATGAGCTGGATCCCCCTAGGCGAAAAGGTTCTACCTGGGTTAAGCTACGAAAAACAACATGAGCGAAGAGTACTTCTACCCAAAAACTATGAGCTGGATCCCCCTTGGAAAAACGGTTCTACCTGGGTTTAGCTACGTAAAATCAACCTAGGTGAAGAGTACTTCTACCCAAAAATATGAGTTGGATCCCCGTAGGCGAAAAGGTTCTACTTGGGTTAAACTAACGTAAAACAACTTTAGCGAAAAGTACTTCTACCCGAAAATTATGAGCTGGATCCCCCTAGGCGAAAAGGTTCTACCTGGGTTAAGCTAAGACAAACAACCTGGGCGAAGAGTACTTCTACCCGGAACTGTGAGCTGGATCCCCCTATGCGAAAGGGTTCTACCTGGGTTAAGCTACGTAAATACAACCTAGGCGAAGAGTACTTATACTCGAAAATATGAGATGGATCCCTCTAGGAGAAAAGGTTCTACCTGGGTTAAGCTACGAAAAAACACACTAGGCAAAGAGTACTTCTACCCGGAATTTTGAGCAGGATCCCCCTAGGCGAAAAGGTTCTACTTGGGCTAAACTACGAAAAGTAAACCTAGGCGAAGAGTACTTCTACTCAAAAATATGAGCTGGATCCCCCTAGGCAAAAAGGTTCTACCTGGGTTAAGCTACATAAAACAACCTGAGCGAAGAGTACTTATACCCGGAAACTATGAGCTGGATCCCCCTAGGCAAAAAGGTTATACCTGGGTTAAGGCACGAAAAACAACTTGGGCGAAAAGTACTTCTATCCGGAACTATGAGCTGGATACCCCTAGGCGAAATGGTTCTACCTGGGTTAAGCTACGTAAAACAACCTGAGAGAAGAGTACTTCTCCCCGGAACTATGAGCTGGATCCCCCTAGGCGAAAAGGTTCTACCTGGGTTAAGCTACGAAAAACGGCCTGGGCGAAGTGTTCTTCTACCAGGAACTATGAGTTGAATCCCCTAGATGAAAAGGTTCTACCTAGGTTTATCTACGAAAAACAACATGAACGAAGAGTAATTCTACCCAGAAACTATGAGTTGGATCCCCCTAGGCAAAAAGGTTCTACCTAGGTTAAGCTACGAAAAACAGCCTGGTTGAAGAGTACTTCTACCTGGAATTATGAGCTGGATCTCCCAAGGAGAAAAGGTTCTACATTGGTTAAGCAACGTAAAAACAACCTAGGCGAAGAGTACTTCTACCCGGAAATATGAGCTGGATCCCCCTAAGCAAAACATTTCTACCTGGGTTAAGCCACGAAAAAAACAACCTAGGTGAAGAGTACTTCTACCCGGAACGGTGAGCTGGATCCCCCTAGGCAAAAAGGTTCTACCTGGGTTAAGCTACAAAAAACAACCTGGCGAAGAGTACTTCTACCCGGAACTGTGAGCAGGATCCCCCTAGGAGAAAAGGCTCTACCTGGGATAAGCTACGTAAAAATAACCTAGGAGAAGAGTACTTCTACCCGGAAATATGAGCTGCATAGCCCTAAGCGAAAAGGTTCTACCTGGGTTAAGCTACGAAATCAATAACCTAGGCGAAGAGTACATCTACCCGGAACTGTGAGTTGGATCCCTCTAGGCGAAAAGGTTCTACCTGGGTTAACCTACGCTAAGCAAACCTGGGCGAACAGTACTTCTACTCGGAAATATGATCTGGATCCCCCTAAGTGAAAAGGTTCTACCTGGGTTAAGCTACATAAAATAACCTTAGCGAAGAGTACTTCTACCCGGAAACTATGAACTAGATCCCCCTAGGCAAAAAGGTTCTACCTGGGTTAAGCTATGAAAAACAACCTGGGTGAAGAGTACTTCTATCCGGAACTATGAGTAGGATCTCCCAAGACGAAATGGTTCTACATGGGTTAAGCTACGTAAAATAACCTGAGCGAAGAATACTTCTACCCGGAACTGTGAGCTGGATCACTCTGGGCGAAAAGGTTCTACCTGGGTTAAGTTACAAAAAATAACCTGGCGAAGAGTACTTCTACCCGGAACTGTGAGCAGGATCCGCCTAGGCGAAAAGGTTCTACCTGGGATAAGCTACGTAAAAATAACCTAGGCGAAGAGTACTTCTACCCGAAAATATGAGCTGGATACCCCTAAGCGAAAAGGTTCTAGCTGGGTTAAGCTACGAAATCAATAACCTAGGCGAAGAGTACTTCTACCCGGAACTGTGAGTTGTATCCCCATAGGCGAAAAGGTTCTACCTGGGTTAAACTACGAAAAGCAAACCTGGGCGAAGAGTACTTCTACCCGAAAACTATGAGCTACATCCCCTTAGGAAAAACGGTTCTACCTGGGTTAAGCTACAAAAAACAGCCTGGTCGAAGAGTACTTCTACCCGGAACTCTGAGTTGGATCCCCCTAGGAAAAATGGTTCTACCTGGGTTAAGCAATGAAAAACAACCTGGGTGAAGAGTACTTTTATCCGGAACTATGAGTTGGACATCCCAAGGCGAAAAGGTTCTACCTGGGTTAAGCTACGTAAAACAACATAAGCGAAGAGTACTTCTACCCGGAACTATGAGCTGGATCTCCCTAGGCGAAAAGGTTCTACCTGGGTTAAGCTACGTAAAACAACCTGAGCGAAGAGTACTTATACCCGGAACTATGAGCAGAATCCTCCTAGGCGAAAAGGTTCTACCTGGGTTAAGCTACGAAAAACAACATGAGCGAAGAGTACTTCTACCCGGAAACTATGAGCTACATCCCCCTAGGAAAAAAGGTTCGACCTGGGTTAAGCTACAAAAAATAGCCTGGTCGAAGAGTACTTCTACCCTGAACTCTGAGTTGGATCCCCCTAGGGAAAAGGTTCTACCTGGGTTAAACTACGAAAAACAAACCAGGGTGAAGAGTACTTCTACTCGGAAATATGAGTTGGATCCCCCCTAGGCGAAATGGTTCTTCCTGGGTTAAGCTATGAAATCAATAACCTTGGCAAAGAGTACTTCTACCCGGAACTTTGAGCCAGATCCCCCTAGGCATAAAGGTTCTACCCGGGTTAAGCTACAAAAAATAACCTGAGCGAAGAGTACTTCTACCCGGAACTGTGAGCTGGATCCACCTAGGCGAAACGTTTCTACCTGAGATAAGCTACGTAAAAATAACCTAAGCGAAGAGTACTTCTACCCGGAAATATGAGCTGCATCCCCCTAGTCGAAAAGGTTTTACCTGGGTTAAACTACGAAAAGAACAACCTAGGCAAAGAGTACTTCTACCCGAAACTGTGAGCTGGATCCCCCTAGGTGAAAAGGTTCTACCTGGGTTAAACTACAAAAAGCAAACCTAGGCGAACAGTACTTCGACTCGGAAATATGAGCTGGATCCCCCTAGGTGAAAAGGTTCTACCTGGGTTAAGCTACAAAAAATAACATGAGCGAAGCGTACTTCTATCCGGAAACTATGAGCTGGATCCCCCTAGGAAAAATGGTTCTACCTGGGTTTAGCTACGTAAAAACAACCTAAGCAAAGAGTACTTCTACCCGAAAACTATGAGTTGGATCCCCCTAGGCGAAAAGGTTTTACCTGGGTTAAGCTACGAAAAACAACCTGGGTGAAGAGTACTTCTACCCGGAACTGTAAGCTGGATCCCCCTAGGCAAAAGGGTTCTACCTGGGTTAAGCTACACAAAAACAACCTAGGTGAAGAGTACTTCTACCCGAAAATATGAGCTGGCTCCACCTAGGCGAAAAGGTTCTACATGGATTAAGCTACGAAAAAAATAACCTAGGCGAAGAGTACTTCTACCCGGAACTGTGAGCTGGATCACCCTAGGCGAAAAGGTTCTACCTGGGTTAAACTACGAAAAAAACAACCTAGGCAAAGAGTACTTCTACTCGAAAATATGAGCTAGATCCACCTAGGAGAAACGGTTCTACCTGGGTTAAACTACAAAAAGCAAACCTGGGCAAACAGTACTTCTACTCGGAAATATGAGCTGGATCCCCGTAGGCGAAAAGGTTCTACCTGGGTTAAGCTATGAAAAACAACATGAGCGAAGTGTACATCTACCTAGTAACTATGATCAGGATCCCCCTAGGCAAAACAGTTCTACCTAGGTTTAGCTACATAAAAACAACCTAGGCGAAGAGTACTTCTACCCGAAAACTATGAGCTGGATCCCCCTAGGCAAAAAGGTTATACCTGGGTTAAGCTATGAAAAAAAGCATGGTCGAATAGTACTTCTACCCGGAACTGAGAGCTGGATCTCCCAAGGCAAAAGGTTCTACATGGGTTAAGCTACGTAAAAACAACCTAGGCGAAGAGTACTTCTACCCGGAAATGTGAGCTAGATCCCCCTAAGCAAAAAGGTTCTACCTGGGTTAAGCTACAAAAAAAACAACCTAGGGGAAGAGTACTTCGACCCGGAACTATAAGCTGGATCCCCCTAGGCGAAAAGGTTCTACCGGGGTTTAGCTACGTAAAAATAACCTAGGCGAAGAGTACTTCTACCCGGAACTGTGAGCTGGATCCCCCTAGGCGAAAAGGTTATAACTGGGATAAGCTACGTAAAAATAACCTAGGCGAAGAGTACTTCTTCCTGGAAATATGAGTTGCATCCCCCTAGGCGAAAAGGTTCTACCTGGGTTAAGCTACGAAAATAATAACCTAGGCGAATAGTACTTCTACCCTGAACTATGAGCTGAATCCGCCTAGGCGAAAAGGTTCTACGTTGGTTAAACTACGAAAAGCAAACCTGGGCGAACAGTACTTCAACTCGGAAATATGAACCGGATCCCCCTAGGTGAAAAGGTTCTACCTGGGTTAAGCTATATAAAACAACCTGAGCAAAGAGTACTTCTACCAGGAAACTATGAGCTGGATCACCCTAGGCAAAAAGGTTCAACCTGGGTTAAGCTACCAAAACCAACCTAGGTGAAGAGTACTTCTATCCGGAACTATGAGTTGGATCTCCCAAGGCAAAATGGTTCTACATGGGTTAAGCTACGTAAAACAACCTGAGTGAAGAGTACTTCTACCTGGAACTATAAGCTGGATCCCCCGAGGCGAAAAGGTTCTACCTGGGTTAAGCTATGTAAAACAACCTAAGCGAAGAGTACTTCTACCCGGAACTATGAGCTAGATTCCCATAGGCGAAAAGGTTCTACCTGGGTTAAGCTACGTAAAATAACCTGAGCGAAGAGTACTTCTACCCGGAACTATGAGCTGAATCCTCCTGGGCAAAAAGGTTCTACCTAGGTTAAGCTACGAAAAATAAAACATGAGCGAAGAGTACTTCTACCCGGAAACTATGAGCTAGATCCCCCTAGGCAAAAAGGTTCTACCTGGGTTAAGCTACGAAAAATAGCCTGGTCGAAGAGTACTTCTCCCCGGAACTTTGAGCTGGATCCCCCTAGGCAAAAAGGTTCTACCTGGGTTAAACTACGAAAAGCAAACCTGGGCGAATAGTACTTCTACTCGGAAATATGAGCTGGATCCCCCTAGGAAAAAATGTTCAACCTGGGTTAAGCTGCATAAAACAACCTAAGTGATGAGTACTTCTACCCGGAAACTATGAGCTGGGTCTCCCTAAGCGAAAAGGTTCTATTCTGGGTTAAGCTACGAAAAATAACCTGGGCGAAGAGTACTTCTATCCGGAACTATGAGTTGGATCTCCCAAGGCAAAAAGGTTCTACATGGGTTAAATTTCGAAAAATAGCCTGAGCGAAGAGTACTTTTACCCAGAAACTATGAGCTGGATCCCCCTAGGAAAAAAGGTTCTACCTGGGTTAAGCTACGAAAAACAGCATGGTCGAAGAGTACTTCTACCCGGAACTGTGAGCTGGATCTCCCAAGGCGAAAAGGTTCTACATGGGTTAAGATACATAAAAACAACCTAGGCGAAGAGTAATTCTACTAGGAAATATGAGCTGGATCCCCCTTAGCAAAAAGGTTCTACCTGGGTTAAGCTACAAAAAAAATAACCTATGCGAAGAGTACTTCTACCCGGAACTGTGAGCTGGATCCCCCTAAGCGAAAAGGTTCTACCTGGGTTAAACTACGAAAAGCAAACCTGGGCGAAGAGTACTTATACTCGGGAATATGAGCTGGATCCCCCTAAGCGAAAAGGTTCTACCTGGGTTAAGCTACAAAAAATAACCTGGCGAAGAGTACTTCTACCCGAAAATGTGAGCTGGATCCCCCTAGGCAAAAAGGTTCTAACTGGGATAAGCTACGTAAAAATAACCTCGGCGAAGAGTACTTCTACCCAGAAATATAAGTTGCATCCCCCTAGGAGAAAAGGTTCTACCTGGGTTAAGCTACGAAAATAAAAACCTAGGCGAAGAGTATTTCTATTCGGAACTATGAGCTGAGTCCCCCTAGGCGAAAAGGTTCTACCTGGGTTAAACTACGAAAAGCAAACCTGGGCGAAAGTACTTCTACCCAGAACTATGAGCTGGATCCCCCAAGGCGAAAAGGTTCTACCTGGGTTAAGCTACGAAAAACGGCTTGGACGAAGAGTACTTCTACCCGGAACTATGAGTTGAATCCCCCTAGGCGAAAAGGTTCTACCGGGGTTAAGCTACGAAAAACAACATGAGCGAAGAGTACTTCTACCCGGAAACTATGAGCTGGATCCCCCTAGGCAAAAGGGTTCTACCTCGGTTAAGCTATGAAAAACAGCATGGTCGAAGAGTATTTCTACCAGGAACTGTGAGCTGGATCTCCCAAGGTGAAAAGGTTCTACATGGGTTAAGCTACGTATAAACAACCTAGGCGAAGAGTACTTCTACCCGAAAATATGAGTTGGATCCCCCTAGGCGAAAAGGTTCTACCTGGGTTAAGCTATGAAAAGACAACCTAGGCGAAGAGTACTTCTACCCGGAACTGTGAGCTGGATCCCCTAGGCGAAAAGGTTCTACCTGGGTTAAACTACGAAAAGCAAACCTCGGCGAAGAGTACTTCTACTCGGAAATATCAGCTGGATCCCCTTAAGCGAAAAGGTTCTACCTGGGTTAAGCTACAAAAAACAACCTGAGTGACGAGTACTTCTACCCGAAAACTATGAGTTGGGTCCCCTTAGGCGAAAAGTTTCTACCTGGGTTAAGCTACGAAAACCAACTTGGGTGAAGAGTACTTCTATCCGAAACTATGAGTTAGATCTCCCAAGGCGAAAAGGTTCTACATGGGTTAAGCTTCGAAAAACAACCTGAGCGAAGAGTACTTCTACCCGAAACTATGAGCTGGATCCTCCTAGGCGAAAAGGTTCTACCTGGGTTAAGCTACGTAAAACAACCTGCGCGAAGAGTACTTCTACTCGGAACTATGTGCTGGATCCCCCTAGGCGAAAAGGTTCTATCTAGGTTAAGCTACGAAAAACGGCCAGGGCGAAGAGTACTTCTACTCGGAACTATTAGTTGAATCCCCCAAGGTAAAAAGGTTCTACCGGGGTTAAGCTACGAAAAACAACATGAGCGAAGAGTACTTCTACCCGGAAACTATGAGATGGATCCCCCTAGGCAAAAAGGTTCTACTTGGGTTAAGCTACGAAAAACAGCATAGTCGAAGAGTACTTCTACCCGGAACTATGAGCTGAATCTCCCAAGGCGAAATGGTTCTACATGGGTTAAGCTACATAAAAACAACCTAGGCGAAGAGTACTTCTACCCAGAAATATGAGTTGGATCCCCCTAAGAAAAAAGGTTCTACCTGGGTTAAGCAACAAAAATAACAACCTAGGCGAAGAGTACTTCTACCCGGAACTATGAGCTGGATCCCCCTAGGCGAAAAGGTTCTACCTGGGTTAAGCTACATAAAACAACCTAAGTGAAGAGTACTTCTACCCGGAACTATGAGCTGGATCCCCCTAGGAGAAATGGTTCTGCCTGGGTTAAGGTATGTAAAATAACCTGAGCGAAGAGTACTCTACCTGGAACTATGAGCTGAATCCTCCTGGGCGAAAAAGTTCTACCTGGGTTAAGCTAAAAAAACAACATGAGCGAAGAGTACTTCTACGCGGAAACTATGAGCTAGATCCCCCAGGCAAAAAGGATCTACCAGGGTTAAGCTACAAAAAACAGCCTGGTCGAAGAGTACTTCTACCCGGAACTGTGAGCTGGATCCCCCTAGGCAAAATGGTTCTACCTGGGTTAAACTACGAAAAGCAAACCTGGGTGAAGAGTACTTCTACTCGAAAATATGAGCTAGATCCCGCTAGGCGAAAATGATCAACCTGGGTTAAGCTACATAAAACAACCTGAGTGAAGAGTACTTCTACTCGGAAACTATGAGCTGGGTCCCCCTAGGCAAAAAGGTACTACCTAGGTTAAGCTATGAAACACAACCTAGGCCAAGAGTACTTCTATCTGTAACTATGAGTTGGATCTCCCAAGGCGAAATGGTTCTACATGGGTTAAGCTACATAAAACAACCTGAGCGAAGAGTACTTAAACCCGGAACTATGAGCTGGATCCACCTAGGTGAAAAGGTTCTACCTGGGTTAAGCTACGTAAAACAACTTGCGCGAAGAGTACTTCTACCCGAAACTATGATCTGGATCAACCTAGGCGAAAAGGTTCTACCTGGGTTAAGCTACGAAAAACGGCATGGGCGAAGAGTACTTCTACCCGAAACTATGAGTTGAACCCCCTAGGTGAAAAGGTTCTACCGGAGTTAAGCTACGAAAAACAACATGAGCGAATAGTACTTCTAGCCGAAAACTATGAGCTGGATCCCCCTAGGCAAAAAGGTTAAGCTACGAAAAACAGAATGGTCGAAGAGTACTTCTACCCGAAACTATGAGCTGGATCTCCTAAGGCAAAAATGTTCTACATGGTTTAAGCTACGTAAAAAAAACCTAGGCGAAGAGTACTTCTACCCGAAAATATGAGCTGGATCCCCCTAAGTAAAAAGGTTCTACCTGGGTTAAGCTACATAAAAAACAAGCTAGGCGAAAAGTACTTCTACCCGGAACAATGAGTTGGATCTCCCTAGGCGAAAAGGTTCTACCTGGGTTAAACTACGAAAAGCAAACCTGGGCGAAGAGTACTTCTACTCGGAAATATGAGCCGGATAACCCTAGGCGAAAAGGTTCTACCTGGGTTAAGCTACAAAAAACGGCCTGGGCGAAGAGTACTTCTACATGGAACTGTGAGCTAGATCCCCCTAGGCAAAAAGGTTCTACCTGGGATAAGCTACGTAAAAATAACCTAAGCTTAGAGCACTTCTACCCGGAAATATGAGTTGGATCCCCCTAGGCGAAAAGGTTCTACCTGGGTTAAGCTACGAAAAAAACAACCTAGGCGAAGATAACTTCTACCCGGAACTATGAGCTGGATCCCCCTAAGTGAAAAGGTTCTACCTGGGTTATGCTACGTAAAACAACCTAAGCAAAGAGTACTTCTACCCGGAACTGTGAGCTGGATCCCTTAGGCAAAATGGTTCTACCTGGGTTAAGCTATGTAAAATAACCTGAGCGAAGAGTACTTCGTCCCAGAACTATGAGCTGAATCCTCCTGGGCGAAAAGGTTCTACCTGGGTTAAGCTACGAAAAACAACATGAGCGAAGAGTACTTCTACCCAGAAACTATGAACTAGATCCCCCTAGGCAAAAAGGTTCTACCTGGGTTAAGCTACGAAAAACAGCCTGGTCGAAGAGTACTTCTACCCGAAACTATGAGCTAGATCCCCCTAGGCGAAAAGGTTCTACCTAGGTTAAACTACGAAAAGCAAACCTGGGTGAAGAGTACTTCTACTCGGAAATATGAGCTGGATCCCCCTAGGCAAAAATGTTCAACCTGGGTTAAGCTAAATAAAACAACCTGAGTGAAGAGTACTTCTGCCCAGAAACTATGAGCTGGGTCCCTCTAGGCGAAAAGGTTCTACCTGGGTTAAGCTATGAAATATAACTTGGGCGAAAAGGACTTCTATCCGGAACTATGAGTTGGATCTCCAAAGCCGAAATGGTTCTACAAGGGTTAAGCTACGTAAAACAACCTGAGCGAAGAGTACTTAAACCCGGAACTATGAGCCGGATCCCCCTAGGCGAAAAGGTTCTACCTGGGTTAGGCTACGTAAAACAACTTGCACGAAGAGTACTTCTACTCGGAACTATGATCTGGATCCCCCTAGGCGAAAAGGTTCTACCTAGGTTAAGCTACAAAAAATAGCCTGGGCAAAGAGTACTTCTACCTGGAACTATGAGTTGAATCCCCCTTGGTGAAAAGGTTCTACCCGAGTTAAGCTACGAAAAACAACATGAGCGAAAAGTACTTCTACCCGAAAACTATGAGCTGGATCCCCCTAGGCAAAAAGGTTCTACCTGGGTTAAGCTACGAAAAGCAGCATGGTCGAAGTGTACATCTACCCGGAACTGTAAGCTGGATCTCCCAAGGCAAAAAGCTTCTACATGGTTTAAGTTATGTAAAAACAACTTAGGCGAAGAGTACTTCTACCCGGAAATATAATCTGGATCCCCCTAAGAAAAAAGGGTCTACCTGGGTTAAGCTACGAAAAAAACAACCTAGGCGAAGAGTACTTCTACCCGGAACTGTGAGCTAGATCCCCCTAGGCGAAAAGGTTCTACCTGGGTTATGCTACATAAAACAACCTAAGCAAAGAGTACTTCTACCGAAACTATGAGTTGGATCCCCTAGGCGAAAAGGTTCTACCTAGGTTAAGATACGTAAAATAACGCTACAACATAGCTCTATGTAGGCTAGCAGGTCATCAGGTAAGCTTTTATTTTTCACTTTCAATATTTATGATTTACGGTCGGTGAGGCAAATTGCTGCTATTTATAAAGATTGGCCATATGTGGCATGCATAGTATGTTTCTGGCTACGTGCAGGTTGGTTTTAACCTAGTGTACGAAGGATACTTTGGCAAAATTTTCCAAAGTCTCTAAGAGTAAACATTCGAGGACGAATGTTCCCAAGGGGGGAGTGATGTTACACCCTATATTTTCGTACGTAAAAATGCGTCGTAAGCAAACTAATGTAGGACCAAAAATGAGATAATATTTAAAAGTATATAAAGTAAGTTAATCATGTTACCTCTGAGGTTACAAATATTGAAGATCATGAACAACAAGTACAAAGAGGGTTGGACAGTTCAGAAGCTAAAGCAATTAAATAAAACAATGTTTCGTCGAAAGTCGACAAGTTGGAAATGTTATAACATGTACCTTTGGGGTGAGACTAGGGTGATTAACATGATAAGGAGATTATGTTATGATTTATATTAGTCGTATGACATCCGTGTGTTATGTTTTGAAGTCAAGCGAGTTGTGGAACAAAAGTCGATGAAAGTCATCACAAGTTACATTCATAAGTTTTACTGAAACTTTGGGTCAAATGTAACTGCGATTTTCTCCCAATATACTTAGAGTTATGGGGTGTTCCACCCATAAAATTAAAGATCTATGAGTCTATTTTCCAACTCATTAAACCGTTTGTCAATACGATATTGGAGTAGAAAGATATGGGCATTTGTGCGATACTGCGCAAGCTGCTAGGTGACAAGTAGGTGTGTCACCTACTTGCTTAAATGAAAGCCCAAAAATGGGCCATTTCGGGTCGTCCAAAGAGGCCTTTTAAGGGCCTATTTTCTTCATATATTAGACTTAAAATAGAGCATAATAACCAGACATAAGCTCTGCAAAGAATCCTCCCAAAAATTTCCCACAAACCCTAATTGATTTTCTCTCCCTTTCAAGTTCTAATTGGAGGTAAAACCTAGAGTTTGAAGAACCAAGATAAGAGCTGAGTTATCCAACAAATAAGGTGAGTTTACTGCTCTCTTTCATCCAATTTTTCTTCTGTAAATTCATGGTAAGTCGTTCTATACTTGTAAGAACTCACGGGACGGTGATCGGAAGCCGTGAGTTCGAGTTATTCACTTGTAGCGGACTGTTTTGTGGACTGTTTTGTGTTGCTGTTGGGCTGCGTGTTTTACTACTATTTTGTGGAGTTTTGGAGGAGGAAGGGGGTTTATAAACACCATATAAATGTAGGGTGGTTGGCTGGTCGTTCGTCATAACATTTTCGGGTCGTTTGACACTACTACGGTGGTCGTTTTGTGTACGAAGAGATTGGGGTGTGTTGGGCTGTTTTGTAGTATTTGATGGTGTATATAGGGCTGGAAAATGATGTATATATGTTGTTATTGTTCTGTTCTTGTATTGTTGGTGTTATCTTGAATTTGGAGGAAGTAAGGATTATAGGGGAGATGCTGCCCGTTTTAATACAAAATAAGTTTGTCGTTCGTTGTGCGATAGTTGTACCTTTCGTAACTTAACGATAGTATTATTATCATTCTTGTAGATTAAGGTGCAAAGAGGTGAGTTCAACTTGGTGATTGGAAAGATTGTGATAAGGTATGTTAAGGCTAAGCCCTTCCTTCATTTTGGCATGATCTCGTAGCTACATGTGTTAATAATGAGACATAAAGAGAAGTTCGTATTCATGAATTTATTCACATTATTCTAGTCTCATAAGTTACAATATTATTCCTTATCGGGACTTCATATTCAGTTTAGTTTTGTCTTTATTCAGTCAAGAGAGCAGAGGGTCTATATATATATACAGTATTACACTATTTTCACCACCATCGAGCTATAATCGGTGGGCAGGCCCCTATTGGGCAACCTCTGATCAGATGGTAAGTTACATATACCGAGCCTACTGTGGCCGAGCGCCTATGAGCGAGCCCAGGATGGCCGAGATACAGAGCCCAGTATGGCCGAGCGCCTATGAGCGAGCCTACTACGGCCGAGCATTTACACGTACCGAGCCTTATAGGGCCGGACATTTATTTTACTTACTATATTGAAGGAGTTTAGTCACTATCAGCAGGTAAGTATATCTCCAGATCTTCTTTGACTCCCAGTTACTTCCAGTTATTATATTATCAGTTCAGTTTCGATTTTCAGTTATGTTATTGCCTTACATACTCGGTACATTATTTCGTACTGACGTCCCTTTTTCCGGGGATGCTGCATTTCATGCATGCAGGTTTAGATAGACAGACGAGTAGACCTCCTCAGTAGGTGTTTCCAGAGTTTAGCCTGATCGGTAAGCTCCACATCCTTCGGAGTTATCGGGTCTAGGTTTTTGTGTGCATCTTATGTATGTATTTATATATATAATATGGGTAGGTCGGGGCCCTGTTCCGATCACAATATATCTATTCAGTAGAGGCTTGTAGACATATCCTGTTGGTTAGTGCAGTATGTTGGGTTTGTAGGCCTGGTATGTATAATTTGGTGGTTTGTCAGCTGTAGTAGCTATGACGGCCTTTTCAGCCTAGCTTTATATTGATGTTTAGTTAGCGCTAGTTTCCATTCAGTTTTATATTTTGCTTCGCAAATTGTCTTTCAAGGTGGCCCCATGGCCAAAGTATGACATTATGTGTTCAGAGTCCCTTAGTCGCAATTTGGTACGCCAGGTTAGGTGAGGCACCAGGTGCTTGTATCGCTCCTAGGTTCGGGGCGTGACAAACTTGGTATCAGAGCAGTTCTGTCCTAGGGAGTCTACAAGCCGTGTCTAGTAGGGTCTTGTTTATAGATGTGTTGTGCACCACATTATATAAGCAGGGCACTACAGGGCATTTAGGAGTTGGTTACCCTTCTTTGAAATCTAAATCGTGCTACAGAACTGAGTTATAGGAAATTTGAATTAAACTTATGTGTTGGTGTTTGCATGCACAGATGACGGTGACTAGGAAGACTACGGCTAGCCAGAGGAGAGATACAGCAGTAGGTGAGGGGACCAGCAGGGTACCCCCAGTAGATGGGGCCCAGTCTGAGGCTCAAGGTGAGACCCCTACTCAGCCATTACCGGCTCCTCCACCAACTACGGAGATTCCTAGGGAAACCGCACATCCAGTTCCCCCTCCACTTCCATCAGATCAGGACTTAAGGAGTGCGGTGCATTTGTTGACACAGTTGGTAGCTACCCAGCAACAGGCTAGGGCATCAGCTAGTGCAGGAACTTCTGAGGGGTCTGGGAGTTCAAGGGTCCGAGAGTTTATTGCTTTGAGTCCCCCAGAGTTCACGGGGACAGATCAGAGGGAGGACCCGCAGGATTTCATAGATCAGCTTCACAGGATCTTTCGTGTTATGCATGCCACGGAGAAAGAGGCAGTTGAGCTAGCAGCTTTTCGACTCCGAGATATAGCCATCCTTTGGTATGAGGGATGGGAGAGGTCCAGGGGACGTGATGCACCTCCAGCTATTTGGGAGAATTTTTCAGATGCCTTCCTTGACCAGTACTTACCACGGGAGATCCGACAGGCTCGAGTCGATCAGTTTCTAGCCCTCAAGCAGGGTAATATGAGTGTTCGAGAGTATAGTCTCCGTTTTGACTCATTGGCCAGATATGCACCATCCATAGTTGCTACTATGCGGGACAGGATTCACAGGTTTATAGCAGGGTTAGCCCCAGAGTTAACCGAGGCATGTGCCACCGCTGCATTGCAGGATAGTATGGATATCTCCCGGATTCAGGCATTCGCCCAGAATATAGAAAGGGGTAGGCGTCGGCAGCAGGGTACAGAGAGGGCTGAGCAAGGGCAACGTAAGAGGATGAGATTTCCCAGGTCTCAGGAGCAATATCAGGGTAGTTATAGGACCCAGTACTTCGGACGGCCACCTAGGCCTCCGCCACCTCAGTTACAGGGTTACAGGTATGACCGCTATAATCAGTCAGGACCAGGTGAGAGCTCACGGGCGTCGGGTTTGCAGTGACAGCGAGGATCTGCGCAGACATGGTCATTTCCTCCACGGTGTGACATCTGTGGTAGAGGACACTTGGGCCAATGCCGAGCAGGTTCTGATGCTTGTTATACATGTGGGCGTCCAGGGCATATGATGCGAGATTGCCCAAATAGAGATTCGGGGGGAATGGCACAACCAGCGAGTTCAGCAACAGGATCATCTATGTCCGTGCATCCTTCAGGGCGCGAGTCTCAGTCTTCGGCTGGTAGAGGTCGGGGCAGAGGTAGAGGTTCCAGTTCAAGTGGTAATCAGAACCGTATCTATGCTTTAGCGGGTCGACAGGACCAGGAGTCTTCACCAGACGTTGTGACAGGTATATTAACCATTTGCTCTCACGATGCTTATGCTTTGATAGACCCAGGATCTACTTTATCGTATATTACCCCATTTGTCGCGAGGAAGTTTGGTATAGTGCCTGAAATACTAAGTGATCCTTTTGCGGTATCTACACCGGTCGGAGAATCGATTATTGCTAGACGGGTTTACCGAGGTTGTACGGTGACAATTTGTAGTCGTCAGACCTCAGCTGACCTAGTTGAGCTAGAGATGATGGATTTTGATGCTATCATGGGCATGGACTGGTTGGCAGCTTGCTATGCCACAGTTGATTGCCGAGCAAAGGCAGCCAGATTTCATTTTTCGGGTGAGCCAGTCCTTGAATGGGTAGGTAATACACCAACACCCAGAGGTAGGTTTATTTCCTATCTGAAGGCGAGGAAAATGATCGCAAAAGGGTGCATTTATCATATTGTGCGAGTTAGAGATGCAGATGCTGAGATACCTACACTTCAGTCTATTCCCGTAGTCAAAGAGTATGCAGATGTGTTTCCAGATGAGCTTCCAGGTATTCCTCCAGAGCGAGAGATTGATTTTAGCATCGATTTGCTTCCAGGAACTCAACCAATATCCGTCCCTCCGTATAGAATGGCACCTGGCGAATTGAAGGAGTTGAAGGAGCAGTTAAAAGATTTGCTGGAGAAAGGTTACATCAGGCCCAGTACCTCACCTTGGGGTGCACCAGTACTATTTGTGCGGAAGAAAGACGGCTCGCTGAGGATGTGTATCGATTATAGGCAGCTGAACAAGGTAACTATTAAGAATAAGTATCCACTTCCAAGGATCGATGACTTGTTTGATCAGTTGCAGGGGGCTAGATGCTTTTCAAAGATAGATTTGAGGTCGGGGTACCACCAGGTCAGAGTTCGGGAAAAAGATATTCCGAAGACAGCCTTCAGGACCCGATATGGCCACTTCGAGTTCCTTGTCATGTCCTTCGGGTTGACTAATGCACCCGCTGTATTTATGGACTTGATGAATAGCCTATTCCGGCCATTTTTAGATCTGTTCGTGATAGTATTTATTGATGATATTCTGGTTTATTCCCGTTCAGAGGATGAGCATGCGGACCACCTACGAGCGGTACTCCAAACCCTCCGTGATCGTAAGTTGTATGCTAAGTTTTCTAAATGTGAGTTCTGGTTGAAGTCTGTAGCATTCTTGGGGCATATTGTATCAGATGAAGGGATAAAGGTGGACACTCAGAAGATTGAGGCCGTGAAATCTTGGCCTAGACCTACCACTCCGACAGAGGTTCGTAGCTTTCTAGGCTTAGCAGGATACTATCGGAGGTTCGTAGAGGGTTTTTCTTCCCTTTCGGCACCATTGACGAAGTTGACACAGAAAGAAACTAAGTTTCAATGGACAGAGGCTTGTGAGCGGAGTTTCCAAGAGCTTAAGAACAGGTTGACCTCAGCTCCAGTTCTAACACTTCCAGAGGGTCTAGAGGGTTATGCCGTGTATTGTGATGCATCAGGTGTCGGGTTAGGATGTGTCCTGATGCAACATGGGAAGGTAATTGCGTATGCTTCAAGGCAGTTGAGGAAGCACGAGAGGAATTATCCGACCCACGACCTCGAGTTAGCTGCGGTTGTCCATGCACTTAAGATATGGCGGCATTATTTATATGGTGTTCATGTTGATGTATTTACTGATCATAAAAGCCTACAATATATCTTCAAGCAGAAAGAGTTGAATTTGCGACAGAGGCGATGGCTTGAGTTATTGAAAGATTACGATGTTAACATTCTCTACCATCCAGGGAAAGCTAATGTTGTAGCAGATGCCTTAAGTCGCCGATCTATGGGTAGCTTAGCACATGTAGAGCCCAAGAAAAGACAATTAGCTAGAGAGATTCATCAATTGTCTTCGTTGGGGGTTCGGTTAGTAGATTCTGAGGATGGTGGAGTTGTACTCCAAAACACTACAAAATCATCCCTCATAGCGGAAGTCAAGGAAAGGCAGTACGAGGACCCATAGTTGGTCGAGCTGAGAGAGCGAGTTCCGCAGCAGAAGAAGCCACTGTTAGAGCTAAAGGGAGATGGGGTTCTCATATATAGGGGTCGTTTGTGTGTTCCAGATGTAGCAGGGCTACGAGACAGGATTATGTCAGAGGCACATTATTCATGGTATTCCATCCATCCTGGATCGACGAAGATGTATCATGACATTAAGGATGTGTACTGGTGGAACGATATGAAGAAGAACATTGCTGAGTTTGTCGCCCAATGTACTAGTTGCCAGCAAGTGAAGGTAGAGCACCAGAAGCCTGGAGGGCTAATGCAGACTATAGAGATCCCGACATGGAAATGGGAGGCGATAAACATGGACTTTATCACGGGTTTACCTCGTTCTAATCGTAAGTTCGATTCCATATGGGTGATAGTCGATAGGCTCACGAAATCAGCTCACTTCCTACCGGTCAGATCTACATATACAGCAGAAGATTATGCAAAGTTATATATTAAGGAGATAGTGCGGCTACACGGAGTACCAGTTTCTATTATATCTGACCGTGGGGCTCAGTTTACAGCACATTTTTGGAGGTCATTTCATAGAGGTCTAGGGACTCAGGTGAATCTCAGCACAGCTTTTCATCCACAGACTGATGGACAAGCCGAGCGCACAATTCAGACACTCGAGGATATGTTACGAGTATGTGTGTTGGATTTTAAAAGAAGTTGGGATGAACATCTACCTCTTATCGAGTTTGCATATAATAACAGTTACCACTCCAGTATCCAGATGGCTCCGTACGAGGCTTTGTATGGGCGTAAGTGCAGATCTCCTATAGGGTGGTTTGATATTGGAGAATCTGGGTTACATGGGCCAGACCTGGTTCAGCAGGCCATAGAGAAAGTAAAGGTTATCCGGGAGCGATTGTTGACAGCTCAGAGTCGTCAGAAGTCATATTCTGACGTGCGGCGACGAGACTTAGAGTTCAGGATTAATGACTGGGTATTCTTAAAGGTATCACCTATGAAGGGCGTGATGAGGTTTGGCAAGAAAGGCAAGCTTAGCCCACGGTATATTGGGCCTTATAGGATCATTCGGAGAGTGGGCCAAGTAGCTTATGAGTTAGAGTTGCCCTCAGAATTGGAGTCTGTCCATCCGGTTTTTCATGTATCTATGCTACGGAAGTGCATTGGCGATCCTACCCGAGTGGTGCCCACGGATGATGTACAGATTACAGAGGACTTGTCATACGAGGAAATTCCAGTTGCCATCCTAGACCGACAAATCCGCAATCTACGAAATAAGGAGGTAGCTTCCGTAAAGGTTTTATGGAGGAGCAAGAATGTAGAAGAGATGACGTGGGAATCGGAGGAAGAAATGAAGTCTAAATACCCCCACCTATTTCAAACTGAAGATATGGTTCGAGATGGGACGCTACAACATAGCTCTATGTAGGCTAGCAGGTCATCAGGTAAGCTTTTATTTTTCACTTTCAATATTTATGATTTACGGTCGGTGAGGCAAATTGCTGCTATTTATAAAGATTGGCCATATGTGGCATGCATAGTATGTTTCTGGCTACGTGCAGGTTGGTTTTAACCTAGTGTACGAAGGATACTTTGGCAAAATTTTCCAAAGTCTCTAAGAGTAAACATTCGAGGACGAATGTTCCCAAGGGGGAGTGATGTTACACCCTATATTTTCGTACGTAAAAATGCGTCGTAAGCAAACTAATGTAGGACCAAAAATGAGATAATATTTAAAAGTATATAAAGTAAGTTAATCATGTTACCTCTGAGGTTACAAATATTGAAGATCATGAACAACAAGTACAAAGAGGGTTGGACAGTTCAGAAGCTAAAGCAATTAAATAAAACAATGTTTCGTCGAAAGTCGACAAGTTGGAAATGTTATAACATGTACCTTTGGGGTGAGACTAGGGTGATTAACATGATAAGGAGATTATGTTATGATTTATATTAGTCGTATGACATCCGTGTGTTATGTTTTGAAGTCAAGCGAGTTGTGGAACAAAAGTCGATGAAAGTCATCACAAGTTACATTCATAAGTTTTACTGAAACTTTGGGTCAAATGTAACTGCGATTTTCTCCCAATATACTTAGAGTTATGGGGTGTTCCACCCATAAAATTAAAGATCTATGAGTCTATTTTCCAACGCATTAAACCGTTTGTCAATACGATATTGGAGTAGAAAGATATGGGCATTTGTGCGATACTGCGCAAGCTGCTAGGTGACAAGTAGGTGTGTCACCTACTTGCTTAAATGAAAGCCCAAAAATGGGCCATTTCGGGTCGTCCAAAGAGGCCTTTTAAGGGCCTATTTTCTTCATATATTAGACTTAAAATAGAGCATAATAACCAGACATAAGCTCTGCAAAGAATCCTCCCAAAAATTTCCCACAAACCCTAATTGATTTTCTCTCCCTTTCAAGTTCTAATTGGAGGTAAAACCTAGAGTTTGAAGAACCAAGATAAGAGCTGAGTTATCCAACAAATAAGGTGAGTTTACTGCTCTCTTTCATCCAATTTTTCTTCTGTAAATTCATGGTAAGTCGTTCTATACTTGTAAGAACTCACGGGACGGTGATCGGAAGCCGTGAGTTCGAGTTATTCACTTGTAGCGGACTGTTTTGTGGACTGTTTTGTGTTGCTGTTGGGCTGCGTGTTTTACTACTATTTTGTGGAGTTTTGGAGGAGGAAGGGGGTTTATAAACACCATATAAATGTAGGGTGGTTGGCTGGTCGTTCGTCATAACATTTTCGGGTCGTTTGACACTACTACGGTGGTCGTTTTGTGTACGAAGAGATTGGGGTGTGTTGGGCTGTTTTGTAGTATTTGATGGTGTATATAGGGCTGGAAAATGATGTATATATGTTGTTATTGTTCTGTTCTTGTATTGTTGGTGTTATCTTGAATTTGGAGGAAGTAAGGATTATAGGGGAGATGCTGCCCGTTTTAATACAAAATAAGTTTGTCGTTCGTTGTGCGATAGTTGTACCTTTCGTAACTTAACGATAGTATTATTATCATTCTTGTAGATTAAGGTGCAAAGAGGTGAGTTCAACTTGGTGATTGGAAAGATTGTGATAAGGTATGTTAAGGCTAAGCCCTTCCTTCATTTTGGCATGATCTCGTAGCTACATGTGTTAATAATGAGACATAAAGAGAAGTTCGTATTCATGAATTTATTCACATTATTCTAGTCTCATAAGTTACAATATTATTCCTTATTGGGACTTCATATTCAGTTTAGTTTTGTCTTTATTCAGTCAAGAGAGCAGAGGGTCTATATATATATATACAGTATTACACTATTTTCACCACCATCGAGCTATAATCGGTGGGCAGGCCCCTATTGGGCAACCTCTGATCAGATGGTAAGTTACATATACCGAGCCTACTGTGGCCGAGCGCCTATGAGCGAGCCCAGGATGGCCGAGATACAGAGCCCAGTATGGCCGAGCACCTATGAGCGAGCCTACTACGGCCGAGCATTTACACGTACCGAGCCTTATAGGGCCGGACATTTATTTTACTTACTATATTGAAGGAGTTTAGTCACTATCAGTAGGTAAGTATATCTCCAGATCATCTTTGACTCCCAGTTACTTCCAGTTATTATATTATCAGTTCAGTTTCGATTTTCAGTTATGTTATTGCCTCACATACTCGGTACATTATTTCGTACTGACGTCCCTTTTCCGAGAACGCTGCATTTCATGCATGCAGGTTCAGATAGACAGACGAGTAGACCTCCTCAGTAGGTGTTTCCAGAGTTTAGCCTGATCGGTAAGCTCCACATCCTTCGGAGTTATCAGGTCTAGGTTTTTGTGTGCATCTTATGTATGTATTTATATATATAATATGGGTAGGTCGGGGCCCTGTTCCGATCACAATATATCTATTAGTAGAGGCTTGTAGACATATCCTATTGGTTAGTGCAGTATGTTGGGTTTGTAGGCCTGGTATGTATAATTTGGTGGTTTGTCAGCTGTAGCAGCTATGACGGCCTTTTCAGCCTAGCTTTATATTGATATTTAGTTAGCGCTACTTTCCATTCAGTTTTATATTTTGCTTCGCAAATTGTCTTTCAAGGTGGCCCCATGGCCAAAGTATGACAATATGTGTTCAGAGTCCCTTAGTCGCAATTTGGTACACCAGGTTAGGTGAGGCACCGGGTGCTTGTATCGCTCCTAGGTTCGGGGCGTGACAGGATCCCCCTAGGCGAAAATGTTCAACCTGGGTTAAGCTAAATAAAACAACCTGAGTGAAAAGTACTTCTACCCGGAAACTATGAGATGGGTCCCTCTAGGCGAAAAGGTTCTACCTGAGTTAAGCTACGAAAACTAACCTGGGCGAAGAGGACTTCTATCCGGAACTATAAGTTGGATCTCCAAAGGAGAAATGGTTCTACATGGGTTAAGCTACGTAAAACAACCTGAGCGAAGAGTACTTAAACCCGGAACTATGAGCCGGATCCCCCGAGGCGAAAAGATTCTACCTGGGTTAGGCTACGTAAAACAACTTGCACGAAGAGTACTTCTACCCGGAACTATGATCTGGATCCCCTAGGCGAAAAGGTTCTACCTAGGTTAAGCTACAAAAAACGGCCTGGGCGAAGAGTACTTCTACCCGAAACTATGAGTTGAATCCCCCTTAGTGAAAAGGTTCTACCTGGGTTAAGCTACGAAAAACAACATGAGCAAAGAGTACTTCTACCCGAAAACTATGAGCTGGATACCCCTAGGCAAAAAGGCTCTACGTGGGTTAAGCTACGAAAAACAGCATGGTCGAAGTGTACTTCTATTCGGAACTGTAAGCTGGATCTCCCAAAGCAAAAAGGTTCTACATGGATTAAGTTACGTAAAAATAACTTAGGCGAAGAGTACTTCTACCCAGAAATATGATCTGGATCCCCCTAAGCAAAAAGGTTCTACCTGGGTTAAGTTACGAAAAAAACAACCTAGGCGAAGAGTACTTCTACCCGGAACTGTGAGCTGGATCCCCCTAGGCGAAAAGGTTCTACCTGGGTTAAATTACGAAAAGCAAACCTGGGCGAAGAGTACTTCTACTCGGAAATATGAGCCGGATACCCCTAGGCGAAAAGTATCTACCTGGGTTAAGCTATAAAAAACGGCCTCGGTGAAGAGTACTTCTACTTGGAACTGTTAGCTGGATCCCCCTAGGCGAAAAGGTTCTACCTGGGATAAGCTACGTAAAAACAACCTAAGCTTAGAGCACTTCTACCCGGAAATATGAGCTGGATACCCCTAGGCGAAAAGGTTCTACCTGGGTTAAGCTACGTAAAACAACCTAATCGAAGAGTACTTCTACCCGGAACTATGAGCTGGATCCCCCTAGGCGAAAAGGTTCTACCTGGGTTAAGCTACATAAAATAACCTGAGCGAAGAGTACTTCTACCCAGAACTATGAGCTGAATCCTCCTGGGCGAAAAGGTTCTACCTGGGTAAAGCTATGACAAACAACATAAGCGAAGAGTACTTCTACCCGGAAACTATGAGCTAGATCCCCCTAGGCAAAAAGGTTCTACCTGGGTTAAGCTACGAAAAATAGCCTGGTCGAAGAGTACTTCTCCCCGGAACTGTGAGCTGGATCCCCCTAGGCGAAAAGGTTCTACCTGGGTTAAACTACGATAAGCAAACTTGGGCGAAGAGTACTTCTACTCAGAAATATGAGCTGGATCCCCCTAGGCGAAAATGTTCAACCTGGGTTAAGCTAAATAAAACAACCTGAGTGAAGAGTACTTCTACCCGGAAACTATGAGCTGGGTCCCCCTAGGCGAAAAGGTTCTACCTGGGTTAAGTTACGAAAAATAACATGGGCGAAGAGTACTTCTATCCGGAACTATGAGTTGGATCTTCTAAGGCGAAATGGCTCTACATGAGTTAAGCTACGTAAAACAACCTGAGCGAAGAGTACTTAAACCCGGAACTATGAGCTGGATCCCCCTAGGCGAAAATGTTTTACCTGGGTTAAGCTACGTAAAACAACTTGCACGAAGAGTACTTCTACCCGGAACTATGATCTGGATCCCCCTAGAAGAAAAGGTTCTACCTGGGTTAAGCTACAAAAAATGGCATAGGCGAAGAGTACTTCTACCCAGAACTATGAATTGAATCCCCCTTGGTGAAAAGGTTCAACCAGGGTTAAGCTACGAAAAACAACATGAGCGAAGAGTACTTCTACTCGAAAACTATGAGCTAGATCCCCCTACGCAAAAAGGTTCTACCTAGGTTAAGCTACGAAAAACAACATGATCGAAGAGTACTTCTACCCGGAACTGTAAGCTGGATCTCCAAAGGCAAAAAGGTTCTACAGGGTATAAGCTACGTAAAAACAACCTAGGTGAACAGTACTTCTACCCGGAAATATGAGCTGGATCCCCCTAAGAAAAAAGGTTCTACCTAGGTTAAGCTACGAAAAAAACAACCTAGGCGAAGAGTACTTCTACCCGGAACTGTGAGCTGGATCCTCCTAAACGAAAAGGTTCTACCTGGATTAAACTACAAAATGCAAACCTGGGAGAAGAGTACTTCTACTCGGAAATATGAGCCGGATACCCTAGGCGAAAAGGTTCAACCTAGGTTAAGCTACAAAAAACAGCCTGGGCGTAGAGTACTTCTACCAGGAAATATGATCTGGATCCCCCTAGGAGAAAAGGTTCTACCTCGGATAAGTTACGTAAAAACAACCTAGGCTTAGAGCACTTCTACCTGGAAATATGAGCTGGATCCCCCTAGGCGAAAAGGTTCTACCTGGGTTAAGCTACGAAAATAACAACCTAGGCGAAGAGTACTTCTACCTGAAACTGTGAGTTGGATCCCCTTGGCGAAAAGGTTCTACCTAGGTTAAACTACGAAAAGCAAACCTAGGCAAATAGTACTTCTACTCGAAAATATGAGCTGGATCCCCCTAGGCGAAATGGTTCTACATGGGTTAAGCTACATAAAATAACCTGAGCGAAGAATACTTAACCCAGAACTATGAGCTGGATCCCCCTAGGTGAAAAGGTTCTACCTGAGTTAAGCTACGTAAAACAACTTGAGCGAAGAGTACTTCTACCCGGAACAATGAGCTGGATCCCCCTAGGCAAAAAGGTTCTACCTGGGTTAAGCTACGAAAATTGGCCTGGGCGAAGAGTACTTCTACCTGGAACTGTGAGCTGGATCCCCCAAGGCGAAAGGGTTCTACGTGGGTTAAGCTATGAAAAACAACGTAGGCGAAGAGTACTTCTAACCGGAACAGTGACCTGGATCTCCCTAGGTGAAAGGGTTCTACCTAGGTTAAGCAACGTAAAAACAACCTAGGCGAAGAGTACTCCTACCCGAAAATATGTGCTTGATCCCCCAAGGTGAAAAGGTTCTACCTGGGTTAACCTACAAAAAAAACAACCAAGGAAAAGAGTATTTCTACCCGAACCTGTGAGCTGGATCCCCCTAGGCGAAAAGGTTCTACCTGGGTTAAACTACGAAAAGCAAACCTGGGCGAAGAGTACTTCTACTCGGAAATATGAGCTGGATCCCCCTAAGCAAAAAGGTTCTACCTGGGTTAAGATACAAAAAACAACCTGGCGAAGAGTACTTCTACCCGGAAATATGAGTTGGATCCCCCTAGGCGAAAAGGTTCTACATGGGATAAGCTACGTAAAAATAACCTAGGCGAAGAGTACTTCTACCCAGAAATATGAGCTGCATCCCCCTAGGCAAAAAGGTTCTACCTGGGTTAAGCTACGAAAACAATAACCTAGGCGAAGAGTACTTCGACCCGGAACTGTGAGCTGAATCCCCCTAGGCGAAAAGGTTCTACCTGGGTTGAACTTCGAAAAGCAAACCTGGGCGAACAGTACTTCTACTCGAAAATATGAGCTGGATCCACCTAGGTGAAAAGGTTCTACCTGGGTTAAGCTACATAAAACAACCTGATCGAAGAGTACTTCTACCCGGAAACTATGAGCTGGATCCCCCTAGGCGAAAAGGTTCTACCTGGGTTAAGCTACGAAAACCTGCATGGGCAAAGAGTACTTCTATCCGGAACAATGAGTTAAATACCCCTAGGTGAAAAGGTTCTACCTGGGTTAATCAACGAAAAACAACATGAGTAAAGAGTACTTCTACTCAAAAACTATGAGCTGGATCCCCCTAGGCAAAAAGGTTCTACCTGGGTTAAGCTACGAAAATCGGCCTGGGCGAATAGTACTTCTACCCAGAACTATGAGTTGAATCCCATGAGGCGAAAAGGTTCTACCTGGGTTAAGCAACAAAAAACAACTTAAGCGAAGAGTACTTCTATTCAAAACTATGAGTTGGATCTCCCAAGGCGAAAAGGTTCTACATAGGTTAAGCTACGTAAAACAACCTGAGCGAAGAATACTTAACCCAGAACTATGAGTTGGATCCCCCTAGGCGAAAAGGTTCTACCTGGGTTAAGCTACGTAAAACAACTTGAGCGAAGAGTACTTTTACCCAGAACTATAAGCTGGATCCCCCTAGGCAAAAAGGTTCTACCTGGGTTAAGCTATGAAATATGGCCTGGGCAAAGAGTACTTCTACCTGGAACTGTGAGCTGCATCTCCCAAGGCGAAAGGGTTCTACCTGGGTTAAGCTACGAAAAACAACATAGGCGAAGAGTACTTCTACCCAGAACTATGAGCTGGATCTCCCTAGGCGAAAGGGTTCTACCTGGGTTAAGCTACGTAAAAGCAACCTAGGCGAAAAGTACTCCTACCTGAAAATATGTGCTTGATCCCCCTAGGCGAAAAGGTTCTACCTGGGTTGACCTACAAAAAAAACAACCAAGGCAAAGAGTACTTCTACCCAAAACTGTGAGCTGGATCCCCCTAGGCGAAAAGGTTCTACCTGGGTTAAACTACGAAAAGCAAACATGGGAGAAGAGTACTTCTACTCGGAAATATGAGCTGGATCCCCCTAAGTGTAAAGGTTCTACCTGGGTTAAGCTACAAAAAACAACCTGGCAAAGAGTACTTCTACCCGGAAATATGAGCTGGATGCCCCTAGGCGAAAAGGTTCTACATGGGATAAGCTACATAAAAACAACCTAGGCGAAGAGTACTCCTACCCGAAAATATGTGCTTGATCCCACTAGGCAAAAAGGTTCTACCTGGGTTAACCTACAAAAAAACAACCAAGGAAAAGAGTACTTCTACCCGAACCTGTGAGCTGGATCCCCCTAGGCAAAAAGGTTCTACCTGGGTTAAGCTACGAAAATTGGCCTAGGCGAAGAGTACTTCTACCTGGAACTGTGAGCTGGATCCCCCAAGGCGAAAGGGTTCTACGTGGGTTAAGCTACGAAAAACAACGTAGGCAAAGAGTACTTCTAACCGGAAAAGTGACCTGGATCTCCCTAGGCGAAAGGGTTCTACCTGGGTTAAGCTACGTAAAAACAACCTCGGCGAAGAGTACTCCTACCCGAAAATATGTGCTTGATCCCCCTAGGCGAAAAGGTTCTACCTGGGTTAACCTACAAAAAAAACAACCAAGGAAAAGAGTACTTTTACCCGAACCTGTGAGCTGGATCCCCCTAGGCGAAAAGGTTCTACCTGGGTTAAACTACGAAAAGCAAACCTGGGCGAAGAGTACTTCTACTCGAAAATATGAGCTGGATCCCCCTAAGCAAAAAGGTTCTACTTGGGTTAAGCTACAAAAAACAACCTGGCGAAGAGTACTTCTACCCGGAAATATGAGTTGGATCCCCCTAGGGGAAAAGGTTCTACATGGGATAAGCTACATAAAAATAACCTAGGCGAAGAGTACTTCTACCCAGAAATATGAGCTGCATCCCCCTAGGCAAAAAGGTAAGCTACGAAAACAATAACCTAAGCGAAGAGTACTTCGACCCGGAACTGTGAGCTGAATCCCCCTAGGCAAAAAGGTTCTACCTGGGTTGAACTTCGAAAAGCAAACCTGGGCGAACAGTACTTCTACTCGGAAATATGAGCTGGATCCACCTAGGTGAAAAGGTTCTACCTGGGTTAAGCTACATAAAACAACCTGATCGAAGAGTACTTCTACCCGGAAACTATGAGCTGGATCCCCCTAGGCGAAAAGGTTCTACCTGGGTTAAGCTACGAAAACCTGCATGGGCGAAGAGTACTTTTATCCGGAACAATGAGTTAAATACCCCTAGGTGAAAAGGTTCTACCTGGGTTAATCAACGAAAAACAACATGAGCAAAGAGTACTTCTACTCGAAAACTATGAGCTGGATCCCCCTAGGCAAAAAAGTTCTACCTGGGTTAAGCTACGAAAATCGGCCTGGGCGAATAGTACTTCTACCCAGAACTATGAGTTGAATCCCATGAGGCGAAAAGGTTCTACCTGGGTTAAGCAACAAAAAACAACTTAAGCGAAGAGTACTTCTATTCAAAACTATGAGTTGGATCTCCCAAGGCGAAAAGGTTCTACATAGGTTAAGCTACGTAAAACAACCTGAGCGAAGAATACTTAACCCAGAACTATGAGTTGGATCCCTCTAGGCGAAAAGGTTCTACCTGGGTTAAGCTACGTAAAACAACTTGAGCGAAGAGTACTTTTACCCAGAACTATAAGCTGGATCCCCCTAGGCAAAAAGGTTCTACCTGGGTTAAGCTATGAAATATGGCCTGGGCGAAGAGTACTTCTACCTGGAACTGTGAGCTGCATCTCCCAAGGCGAAAGGGTTCTACCTGGGTTAAGCTACGAAAAACAACATAGGCGAAGAGTACTTCTACCCAGAACTATGAGCTGGATCTCCCTAGGCGAAAGGGTTCTACCTGGGTTAAGCTACGTAAAAGCAACCTAGGCGAAAAGTACTCCTACCTGAAAATATGTGCTTGATCCCCCTAGGCGAAAAGGTTCTACCTGGGTTAACCTACAAAAAAAACAACCAAGGCAAAGAGTACTTCTACCCAAAACTGTGAGCTGGATCCCCCTCGGCGAAAAGGTTCTACCTGGGTTAAACTACGAAAAGCAAACATGGGAGAAGAGTACTTCTACTCGGAAATATGAGCTGGATCCCCCTAAGTGTAAAGGTTCTACCTGGGTTAAGCTACAAAAAACAACCTGGCAAAGAGTACTTCTACCCGGAAATATGAGCTGGATGCCCCTAGGCGAAAAGGTTCTACATGGGATAAGCTACATAAAAACAACCTAGGCGAAGAGTACTCCTACCCGAAAATATGTGCTTGATCCCACTAGGCAAAAAGGTTCTACCTGGGTTAACCTACAAAAAAACAACCAAGGAAAAGAGTACTTCTACCCGAACCTGTGAGCTGGATCCCCCTAGGCAAAAAGGTTCTACCTGGGTTAAACTACGAAAAGCAAACCTGGGCGAACAGTACTTCTACTCGGAAATATGAGCTGGATCCACCTAGATGGAAAGGTTCTACCTGGGTTAAGCTACATAAAACAACCTGATCGAAGAGTACTTCTTCGCGGAAACTATGAGCTGGATCCCCCTAGGCGAAAAGGTTCTACATGGGTTAAGCTACGAAAAACTGCATGGGCGAAGAGTACTTCTATCCAGAACAATGAGTTAAATCCCCCTAGGTGAAAAGGTTCAACCTGGGTTAACCAACGAAAAACAACATGAGCAAAGAGTACTTCTACCCGGAAACTATGAGCTGGATCCCCCTAGGAAAAAAAGTTCTACCTGGGTTAAGCTACGAAAATCGGCCTGGGCGAAGAGTACTTCTACCCAGAACTATGAGTTGAATCCCCCTAGGCGAAAAGGTTCTACCTAGGTTAAGCAACGAAAAACAACTTAAGCGAAGAGTACTTCTCTTCGGAACTATGATTTGGATCTCCCAAGGCAAAAAGGTTCTACATAGGTTAAGCTACGTAAAACAACCGAGCAAAGAGTACTTCTACCCGAAACTATGAACTGGATTTCTGTAACGACCCGGCCGGTCGTTTCGAGAGTTGTAACCCTGTTTTCCCCATTCTTACTTCTTTTGGTGTTATTCAACAATATTAGATTATATCGGGTTAGTTAGTTCGAGTCCGGAAGGAACTCGGAGTGAAATGAGACACTTAGTCTCATAATTAAAAATATTAAGTTAGAAATGTGGACCGGATATGGACCTATGTATAAATGGCCTTGGATTTGAATTTTGATGATTCCAATAGCTCCGTATGGTGATTTTGGGCTTAGGAGCGTGTACGGAATATTATTTGGAAGTCCGTAGAGGAATTAGGCTTGAAATGCTGAAAGTTTAATTTTTGAGAAATTTGACCACGGGGTTGACTTTTTGATATCGGGGTCGGAATTAGATTCTGGAAATTGGAATAGCTCTGTTATGTCATTTATGACTTGTGTGCCAAATTTGAAGTCATTCCAGATTCATTTAACATGTTTTGGCACAAGATTTGTAAATTAAAAAGTTTGAAAACTCAAAAGATCGAACCGAGGTGTGAATTGTAATTTTAGCGTTGTTTGACATGATATGAGACCCCGAGTAAGTCCATATGATGTTATAGGACTTGTTGGTATATTTGGTTGAGATCCCGAGGGTCTCGGGTGAATTTCGGGTGGTCAACGAAATTTAATTTTGGCATTTCAAGAACGTTCGACGTCGTTTCTTCGAGAATAAGTGGTATCACATTAAGCAAATGAGTTCCAAATTAATATTTGATTGAAGAATTAGATCCGTATTGAAATTTCTGAGCCATACCAAAAAGAATCGTCGAATTCGGACATCGTATGAGAGAGTTATGCCAATTTTCGTATCGGAAAAGATTTTCCATCGCCGCGAGCGCCCAGGGTAGCGTGGGGCGCTAGCCCTAGCGCTGGGATATTTAAGGGTACTGGAAAGTGTGCCACAGGCAGCGCCCCACGCTACCTGTGACGCTCAAAAACATCAGAGGCTCTATAAACGGGTCTTTTGGCCATTTTTGACATAAAAATAGTTGGGGAGCTCGGTTTGGGCGATTTTCAGAGGCAAACTTCACAAATTGGACTGGGGTAAGTGATCTTAACTTGATTTGGTCCGTTATTCATGAATCTAACATTATTTCCAGCACTTATTTCATGATTTGGGGGATTAGAATAGAAATGTTTCAAAAATTGATTTGAGGGTTTGAAGGCCGAATCGGAGTCGGAATTTAGAAAATTTTGTATGGTTGGACTCGTGGTTGAATGGGCGTTAATATTTTGTAACTTTTGTTGGGTTCCGAGACGTGGGCCCCACTGTTGATTTTTGAGTTAATTTCGGATTTATTTGTGAAATTTGGCATTTTCATATGGAATTGATTCCTACACCTCGTGTTGATTGTATCGAATTATTTTGACTAAGATTCGAGGCGTTTGGAGGCCGAATCGCGAGGAAAAGGCTTATTGGAATAAAGAATTGCTCGGATTGAGGTAAGTAACGATTGTAAATCTAGTCCTGAGGGTATGAAACCCCGGATTTTGTATCATTCTACTATTTTTAGTGACGCACATGCTAGGTGACGGGCGTATGGGCGTGCACTGTTGGGGATTTGTGACTTGGTCCGCCCCGTAGCAACTGTAAAGTTGCATACTTTGTTGAAACCATTGATACTTATATGATTTAGAAAGATTTATGTAAATTGGGCTGAATGCCATGTTTGGGCCTTGCGCCAATGCTGTTTGAACCCTTAGGGGCTGTTTCTTACCATCCTCTCATTATTTTCGATTGAAAATCTATACTCAGTCATGTTTATGCTTGTTTACCGCATAACTCAGTTTATGACTCTATTTTGATGCACATAAATATTTTGGGCCGAATGCCCTGTTTTACTAAAATGCCCGAGTGGCTTGAGATAATTATGACCGAGTGAGGCCGAGGGCCTGATTTGTGAGGATGAGTGTGGATCGGGGCTGCCCACCTGCAGCATACCTGAGTGAGGCCGAGGGCCTGATTTGTGAGGATGAGTGTGGATCGGGGCTGCCCGCCTGCAGCATACTTTATTATTATCGCACGTGAGTTGTCCGTGCAGATTATAGCGCTTGGGATGAAGGATCCCCTCCGGAGTCTGTACACACCCCCAGTGAGCGCAGGTACCTACTGAGTGCGAGTGCCGAGTGCTGAGTGACTGGGAGGCATGAGTGACTGTGAGGTATGCCCGAGTGGCAAGAGTGATTGTGAGGTATGCCCGAGTGGCAAGAGTGATTGTGACGTATGCCCGAGTGGCAAGAGTGACTGTGAGGTTTGCCCGAGGGGCTGTTTATGATTTCATCATTTTTGCACACCTTTGCATTGAGCCTTTGTTTGAAAAACTGTTGGAAAGATGTCTTTAAATGATTTTCTTTTTACTGGAACTGGGTTTAAACGAGATGTTTGATTCAAATCATGATTTTTAAAAGCATGTGGTATTTTACTGAGATTTTCTGATATGAACGTTATATGCTTTATTGCTTGTCACTACTGCTCAGTCTTTATTTATTGTTGTTACTTACTGAGTTGGCGTACTCACGTTACTCCCTGCACCTTGTGTGCAGAATCAGGTGTGGCTGGACACGGTAGCGGTTATTGAGTGTTCTGGTTGCAGATTTTCATGGAGATAGCAAGGTAGCTGTTTGGCGATCGCAGCCCCTGCTCTTCTCCCTCTTGTCTTCCTCTAGTTGTATTTAGCTATTTTCCAGGCGGAGTTAGCCTTGACGTTGTTAGACAGATCGTAGTAGATGCTCATGACTAGTGACACCCCGATGTCGGGCTTTTCTTTTCCGCACATCTATTTTTCTTTGATTTAAACTCTTTAATTGGAGGTTTTATGTTAAATAACCTTGAAATTATCTTTGAAATGAAATTATCGTTTTACATTGGAAATGAGTTGGCTTGCCTAGTTCCACGATAGGCACCATCATGACAGGTTAAGTTTTTGGGTAGTGACAATTTCCCTAGGCGAAAAGGTTCTACCTGGGTTAAGCTACGCAAAACAACCTGAGCGAAGAGTACTTCTACCCGGAACTATGAGCTGGATCCCCCTAGGCAAAAAGGTTCTACTTGGGTTAAGCTGCGAAAAACGGACTGGGCGAACAGTACTTCTACCCGGAACTATGAGTTGAATCCCCCTAGGTGAAAAGGTTCTACCTAGGTTAAACTACGAAAAACAACATGAGCAAAGAGTACTTCTACCCGGAAACTATGAGCTGGATCCCCCTAGGCTAAAAGGTACTACCTGGGTTATGCTACAAAAATCAACCTAGTCGAAGTGTACTTCTACCCGGAATTGTGAGCTGGATCTCCAAAGGCGAAAAGGTTCTACATGGGTAAAGGTACGTAAAAAGAACCTAGGCGAAGAGTACTTCTACTCGGAAATATGAGCTGGATCCCCCTAGACAAAAAGGTTCTACATGGGTTAAGCTACATAAAACAACCTGAGCAAAGAGTACTTCTACCCGGAAACTATAAGCTGGATCCCCCTAGGCAAAAAGGTTATACATGGGTTAAGCTACGAAAAAAACAACTTAGGCGAAGAGTACTTCTATCTGGAACTATGAGTTGGATCTCCCAAGGCGAAAAGGTTATACATAGGTTAAGCTACGTAAAACAACCTGAGCGAAGAGTACTTCTACCCGGAACTATGCGCTAGATCCCCCTAGGCGAAAAGGTTCTACCTGGGTTAAGCTACGAAAAACGGCATGGGCGAAGAGTACTTCTACCCAGAACTATGAGCTGAATCCTCCTGGGCAAAAAGGTTCTACCTGGGATAAGCTACGAAAAACAACATGAGCGAAGAGTACTTCTACCCAGAAACTATGAGCTAGATCCCCCTAGGAAAAAAGGTTCTACCTGGGTTAAGCTACAAAAAACAGCCTGGTCGAAGAGTACTTCTACCCGAAACTGTGAGCAGGATCCCCCTAGGCGAAATGTTTCTACCTGGGTTAAACTACGAAAATCAATTCTACGCGAAGAGTACTTCTACTCGGAAATATGAGCTGGATCCCCCTAGGCAAAAATCTTCAACCTGGGTTAAGCTAAATAAAACAACTTGAGTGAAGAGTACTTCTACCCGAAAACTATGAGCTGGGTCCCCTTAGGCGAAAAGGTTCTACCTGGGTTAAGCTACGAAAAATAACTTAGGCGAAGAGTACTTCTATCCGGAACTATGAGTTAGATCTCCCAAGGCGAAATGGTTCTACATGTATTAAGCTACGTCAAACAACCTGAGCGAAGAGTACTTAAACCCGGAACTATTAGCTTGATCCCTCTAGGCGAAAAGGTTCTACCTAGGTTAAGCTACATAAAACAACTTGCACGAAGAGTACTTCTACCCGGAACTATGATCTGGATCCCCCTAGGCAAAATGGTTCTACCTGGATTAAGCTACAAAAAACGGCATGCGCGAAGAATACTTCTGCCCCGAACTATGAGTTGAATCCTCCTTGGTGGAAAGGTTCTACCTGGGTTAAGCTACGAAAAAAACAACATGAGCGAAGAGTACTTCTACCCGGAAACTATGAGATGGATCCCCCTAGGAAAAAAGGTTCTACCTGGGTTAAGCTATGAAAAGCAGCATGGTCGAAGAGTACTTCTAACCGGAACTATGCGCTAGATCTCCCAAGGCGAAAAGGTTCTACCTGGGTTAAGCTACGAAAAACGGCTTGGGCGAAGAGTACTTCTACCCAGAACTATGAGCTGAATCCTCCTAAGCAAAAAGGTTCTACCTGGGTTAAGCTACGAAAAAAACAACCTAGGCGAAGAGTACTTCTACCCGGAAACTATGAGCTAGATCCCCCTAGGCGAAAAGGTTCTACCTGGGTTAAACTACAAAAATCAAACATGGGCAAAGAGTACTTCTACTCGGAAATATGAGCCGGATACCCCTAGGCGAAAAGGTTCTACCTGGGTTAAGCTACAAAAAATGGCCTGGGCGAAGAGTAATTCTACCTAGATCTGTGAGCTAGATCCCCCTAGGCGAAAAGGTTCTACCTGGGATAAGCTACGTAAAAACAACCTAGGCTTAGCGCACTTCTACCCGAAAATATGAGCTGGATTCCCCTAGGCAAAAAGGTTCTACCAGCGTTAAGCTACGAAAAAACAACCTAGGCGAAGAGTACTTCTACCTGAAACTGTGAGCTGGATCCCCTTGGCGAAAAGGTTCTACCTGGGTTAAACTATGAAAAGCAAACTTGGGCGAACAGTACTTCTACTCGGAAATATGAGCTGGATCCCCCTAGGCGAAATGGTTCTGCGTGGGTTAAGCTACGTAAAATATCCAGAGCGAAGAACACTTAACCCGGAACTATGAGCTGAATCCCCCTAGGCGAAAAGGTTCTACCTGGGTTAAGCTACGTAAAACAACTTGAGCGAAGAGTACTTCTACCTAGAACTATGAGCTGGATCCCCCTAGGCAAAAAGGTTCTACCTGGGTTAAGCTACGATAAACGGCCTGGGCGAAGAGTACTTCTACCTGGAACTGTGAGCTGGATCTCCTTAGTCGAAAGGGTTCTACCTGGGTTAAGCTACGAAATACAACCTATGCGAAGAGTACTTCTACCCGGAACTGTGAGCTGGATCTCCCTAGGCAAATAGTTCTACCTGGGTTAAGCTACATAAAAACAACCTAGGCGAAGAGTATTTCTACCCGAAAATATGTGCTCGATCCCCCTAGGCGAAAAGGTTCTACCTGGGTTAACCTATGAAAGAAACAACCAAGGCAAAGAGTACTTCTACCCGGAACTGTGAGCTGGATCCCCCTAGGCGAAAAGGTTCTACCTGGGTTAAACTACGAAAAGCAAACCTGGGCGAAGAGTACTTCTACTCGGAAATATGAGCTGGATCCCCCTAAGCGAAAAGGTTCTACCTGGGTTAAGCTACAAATAATAACCTGGCGAAGAGTACTTCTACCCGTAAATGTGAGCTGGATCCCCCTAGGCGATAAGGTTCTACCTGGGATAAGCTACATAAAAATAACCTAGGTGAAGAGTACTTCTACCCGGAACTATGAGCTATATCCCCTAGTCGAAACGGTTCTACCTGGGTTAAGCTACGAAAATAATAACCTAGGCGATGAGTACTTCTACCCGGAACAGTGAGCTGAATCCCCCTATGCAAAAAGGTTCTACCTGGGTTAAACTACGAAAAGTAAACCTGGCCGAACAGTACTTCTTCTCGGAAATATGAGCTGGATCCACCTAGGTGAAAAGGTTCTACTTGGGTTAAGCTACATAAAACAACCTGAACGAAGAGTACTTCTAACCGGAAACTATGAGATGGACCCCCTAGGCGAAAAGGTTCTACCTAGGTTAAGCTACGAAAACTTGCATGTGCGAAAAGTACTTCTACACGGAACAATGAGTTGAATCCCCCTTGGTGAAAAGGTTCTACCTGGGTTAATCAACGAAAAACAACATGAGCAAAGAGTACTTCTACCCAGAAATTGTGAGTTGGATCCCCCTAGGTGACAAGGTTCTACCTGGGTTAAGCTACGAAAAACGGCCTGGGCGAAGAGTACTTCTACCCGGAACTATGAGTTGAATTCCCCTAGGAGAAAGGTTCTACCTGGGTTAAGCTACGAAAAACAACTTGGGCGAAGAGTACTTCTACCCAGAACTATGAGCTGGATTCCCCTAGGCGAAAAGGTTGTACCTGTGTTAAGCTACGTAAAACAACCTAAGCGAAGAGTACTTCTACCCGGAACTATGAGCTGAATCCTCCTAGGCGCAATGGTTCTACATGGGTTTAGCTACGAAAAACAACATGAGCGAAGAGTAATTTTACCCGAAAACTATGAGATAGATCCCCCTAGGCAAAAAGGTTCTGCCTGGGTTAAGCTACAAAAAACAGCCTGGTCGAATTGTACTTCTACCCAGAACTGTGAGTTGGATCCCCCAAGGCGAAAAGGTTCTACCTAGGTTAAACTACGAAAAGCAAACCTGGAAGAAGAGTACTTCTACTTGAAAATATGAGCTGGATCCCCCTAGGCAAAAATGTTCAACCTGGGTTAAGCTACATAAAACAACCTTAGTGAAGCGTACTTCTACCCGGAAACTATGAGTTGGGTACCCCTAGGCGAAATAGTTCTACTTGGGGTAAGCTATGAAAACCAACCTGGGCGAAGAGTACTTCTATCTGGAACTATGAGTTGGATCTCCCAAGGCGAAAAGGTTCTACATGGGTCAAGCTTCGAAAAACAACCTGAGCGAAGAGTACTTCTACCCGGAAATTTTGAGCTGGATCCCCTTAGGCAAAAAGGTTGTACCTGGGTTAAGCTACAAAAAACAGCATGGTCGAAGAGTACTTCTACCCTGAACTGTGAGCTGGATCTCCCAAGGAGAAACGGTTCTACAAGGGTTAAGCTACGTAAAACTAACCTAGGCGAAGAGTACTTCTACTCGAAAATATGAGCTGGATCCCCCTAAGCAAAAAGGTTCTACCTGTGTTAAGCTAAGAAAAAAACAACCTAGGCGAAGAGTACTTATACCCGGAACTGTGAGCTGGATCCCTCTAGGCGAAAAGGTTCTACCTGGGCTAAACTACGAAAAGCAAACCTGGGCGAAGAGTACTTCTACTCAAAAATATGAGCTGGATACCCCTAGGCGAAAAGGTTCTACCTGGGTTAAGCTAAAAAAAACAACTTGAGCGAAGAGTACTTCTACCCGGAACTGTGAACTAGATCCCCCTAGGCGAAAAGGTTCTACCTGGGATAAGCTACGTAAAAACAACCTAGGCTTAGAGCACTTCTTTCCGGAAATATGAGATGGATCCCCTTAGGCGAAAAGATTCTGCCTGGGTTAAGCTACAAACAATAACCTGGCGAAGAGTACTTCTACCCGTAAATGTGAGCTGGATCCCCCTAGGCGAAAAGGTTCTACGTGGGATAAGCTACATAAAAATAACCTAGGTGAAGAGTACTTCTACCCGGAACTATGAGCTACATTCCCCTAGTCGAAACGGTTCTACCAGGGTTAAGCTACGAAAATAATAACCTAGGCGATGAGTACTTCTACCCGGAACAGTGAGCTGAATCCCCCTAGGCGAAAAGGTTCTACCTGGGTTAAACTACGTTAAAACATCCTGAGCGAAGAGTACTTCTACCCGGTAACGAAGAGCTGGATCCACCTAGGTGAAAAGGTTCTAACTGGGTCAAGCTACGTAAAACAGCCCGAGCGAAGAGTACTTCTACCCGGAAACTATGAGATGGACCCCCTAGGCGAAAAGGTTCTACCTAGGTTAAGCTACGAAAACCTGCATGTGCGAAAAGTACTTCTACACGGAACAATGAGTTGAATCCCCCTTGGTGAAAAGGTTCTACCTGGGTTAATCAACGAAAAACAACATGAGCAAAGAGTACTTCTACCCAGAAACTGTAAGTTGGATCCCCCTAGGTGACAAGGTTCTACCTGGGTTAAGCTACGAAAAACGGCCTGGGCGAAGAGTACTTCTACCCGGAACTATGAGTTGAATCCCCCTAGGAGAAAGGTTCTACCTGGGTTAAGCTACGAAAAACAACTTGGGCGAAGAGTACTTCTATTCGGAACTATGAGTTGGATCTCCCAAGGCAAAAAGGTTCTACATAGGTTAAGCTACGTAAAACAACCTGAGTGAAGAGTACTTCTACCCGCAACTATGAGTTAGATCCCCCTAGGCGAAAAGGTTCTACCAGGGTTAAGCTACGTAAAACAACCTAAGCGAAGAGTACTTCTACCCGGAACTATGAGCTGGATCCCCCTAGGCAAAAAGATTCTACCACGGTTAAGCTACGAAAAACGGCCTGGGCAAAGAGTACTTCTACACAGAACTATGAGTTCAATCTCCCTAGGTGAAAAGGTTCTACCTAGGTTAATCTACAAAAAACAACATGAGCAAAGAGTACTTCTACCCAGAAACTATGAGCTAGATCCCCCTAGGTAAAAAGGTTCTACCTGGTTTATGCTATGAAAAACAGCCTGGTCGAAGAGTACTTCTACCCGGAATTGTGAGCTGGATCTCCAAAGGCAAAAAGATTCTACATGGGTTAAGCTACGTAAAAAGAACCTAGGCGAAGAGTACTTCTACTAAGAAATATGAGCTAGATCCCCCTAGGAGAAAAGGTTCTACCTGGGTTAAGCTACATAAAACAACCTGAGCGAAGAGTACTTCTACCCGGAACTATGAGCTGGATCCCCCTAGGCGAAAAGGTTCTAACTGGGTTAAGCTACGTAAAACAACCTGAGCGAAGAGTACTTCTATCCCGAACTATGAGTTGGATCTCCCAAGGCGAAAAGGCTATACATAGGTTAAGCTACGTAAAACAACCTAAGCGAAGAGAAATTCTACCCGGAATTGTAAGCTCGATCTCCCAAGGCAAAATGGTTTTACATGGGTTAAGCTACGTAAAAACAACCTAGGCGAAAAGTACTTCTACCCGGAACTATAAACTGGATACCCCTAGGCGAAATGTTTCTACCTGGGTTATAGCTACAAAAATAACAACCAAGGCGAATAGTACTTCTACCCGGAACTGTGAGCTGGAACCCCCTAGGCGAAAAGGTTCTACCTGGGTTAAACAACGAAAAGCAAACCTGGGCGAAGAGTACTTCTACTCGGAAATATGAGCTGGATCCCCCTAAGCGAAAAGGTTCTACCTGGGTTAAGCTACAAAAAACATCCTGTCGAAGAGTACTTCTACACGGAACTGTGAGCTGGATCCCCCTAGGCGAAAAGGTTCTACCTGGAATAAGCTACGTAAAAATAACCTAGGCGAATAGTACTTCTACACAGAACTGTGAGCTGGATCCCCCTAGGCGAAAAGGTTCTACCTAGGTTAAACTACGAAAAGCAAACCTGGGCAAACAGTACTTCTAATTGGAAATATGAGCTGGATCCCCTAGGTGAAAAGGTTCTACCAGGGTTAAGCTATATAAAACAACCTGAGCGAAAAGTACTTCTATCCAGAAACTATGAGCTGGATCCCCCTAGGCAAAATGGTTCTACCTGGGGTAAGCCACGAAAAACAACCTGGGTGAAGAGTACTTCTATCAGGAACTATGAGTTGGATCTCCCAAGGCAAAATGGTTCTACATGGGTTAAGCTACATAAAACAGCCTGAGCGAAGAGTACTTCTACCCAGAACTATGAGCTGGATTCCCCTAGGCGAAAAGGTTGTACCTGTGTTAAGCTACGTAAAACAACCTAAGCGAAGAGTACTTTTACCCGGAACTATGAGCTGAATCCTCCTAGGCGCAATGGTTCTACATGGGTTTAGCTACGAAAAACAACATGAGCGAAGAGTAATTTTACCCGAAAACTATGAGCTAGATCCCCCTAGGCAAAAAGGTTCTACCTGGGTTAAGCTACGAAAAACAGCCTGGTCGAATTATACTTCTACCCAGAACTGTGAGTTGGATCCCCCAAGGCGAAAAGGTTCTACCTAGGTTAAACTACGAAAAGCAAACCTGGAAGAAGAGTACTTCTACTCGAAAATATGAGCTGGATCCCCCTAGGCGAAAATGTTAAACCTGGGTTAAGCTACATAAAACAACCTTAGTGAAGCGTACTTCTACCCGGAAACTATGAGTTGGGTACCCCTAGGCGAAATGGTTCTACTAGGGGTAAGCTATGAAAACCAACCTGGGCGAAGAGTACTTCTATCCGGAACTATGAGTTGGATCTCCTAAGGCGAAAAGGTTCTACATGGGTTAAGCTTCGAAAAACAACCTGAGCGAAGAGTACTTCTACCCGAAAATTTTGAGCTGGATCCCCTAGGCAAAAAGGTTGTACCTGGGTTAAGCTACAAAAAATAGCATGGTCGAAGAGTACTTCTACCCTGAACTGTGAGCTGGATCTCCCAAGGAGAAACGGTTCTACATGGGTTAAGCTACGTAAAACTAACCTAGGCGAAGAGTACTTCTACTCGGAAATATGAGCTGGATCCCCCTAAGCTTAAAGGTTCTACCTGTGTTAAGCTAAGAAAAAAACAACCTAGGCGAAGAGTACTTATACCCGAAACTGTGAGCTGGATCCCTCTAGGCGAAAAGGTTCTACCTGGGCTAAACTACGAAAAGCAAACCTGGGCGAAGAGTACTTCTACTCGAAAATATGAGCTGGATACCCCTAGGCGAAAAGGTTCTACCTGGGTTAAGCTAAAAAAAAACAACTTGAGCGAAGAGTACTTCTACCCGGAACTGTGAGCTGGATCCCCCTAGGCGAAAAGGTTCTACCTGGGATAAGCTACGTAAAAACAACCTAGGCTTAGAGCACTTCTTTCCGGAAATATGAGATGGATCCCCTTAGGCGAAAAGATTCTGCCTGGGTTAAGCTACAAACAATAACCTGGCGAAGAGTACTTCTACCCGTAAATGTGAGCTGGATCCCCCTAGGGGAAAAGGTTCTACGTGGGATAAGCTACATAAAAATAACCTAAGCGAAGAGTACTTCTACCCGGAACTATGAGCTGAATCCTCCGTTAAGCTACGAAAAACAACATGAGCGAAGAGTACTTCTACCCGGAAATGATGAGCTGGATCCCCCTAGGAAAAAAGGTTCTACCTGGGTTAAGCTACGAAAAACAGCATGGTCGAAGAGTACTTCTACCCGGAACTGTGAGATGGATCTCCCAAGGCGAAAAGGTTTTTACATGGGTTAAGCTACGTAAAAACAACCTAGGCGAAAAGTACTTCTACCCGGAACTATAAACTGGATACCCCTAGGCGAAATGTTTCTACCTGGGTTATAGCTACAAAAAAAACAACCTAGGCAAAGAATACTTCTACCCGGAACTGTGAGCTGGATCCCCCTAGGCGAAAAAGGTTCTACCTGGGTCAAACTACGAAAAGCAAACCTGGGCTAACAGTACTTCTACTCGGAAATATGAGCTAGATACCCCAAGGCGAAAAGGTTCTACCTGGGTTAAGCTACGTAAAATAACTTGAGCGAAGAGTACTTCTACCCAGAACTATGAGCTGGATCCCCTAGGTGAAAAGGTTCTACCTCGGTTAAGCTACATAAAACAACCTAAGCGAAGAGTATTTCTACCCGGAACTATGAGCTGAATCCTCCTAGGCGAATGATTTTACCTGGGTTAAGCTAGGAAAAATAATATGAGCGAAGAGAACTTCAACCCGGAAACTATAAGCTAGATCCTCCTAGGCAAAAAGGTTCTACCTGGGTTAAGCTACGAAAAATAGCCTGGTCGAAGAGTACTTCTACCTGGAACTATGAGCTGGATCCCCCAAGGCGAAAAGGTTCTACCTGGGTTAAGCTACATAAAATAACCTGAGCGAAGAGTACTTCTACCCGGAAATATGAGATGGATACCCCACGAGAAAAGGTTCTACCTGGGTTAAGCTACGTAAAATAACCTGAGCAAATAGTACTTCTACCCGGAAATATGAGCTGGATCCTCCTAAACGAAAAGGTTTTACTGGGGTTAAGCTACAAAAACCAACATGCGAAGAGTACTTCTACCCGGAAATTATGAGCTGGATCCCCCAAGGTAAAAAGGTTCTACCTGGGTTAAGCTACGAAAAACAGCATGGTCGAAGAGTACTTCTACCCGGAACTGTGAGATGGATCTCCCAAGGCGAAAAGGTTCTACATGGGTTAAGCTACGTAAAAATAACCTAGGCGAAGAGTACTTCTACCTGGAAATATGAGCAGGATACCCCTAAGCAAAAAGGTTCTACCTGAGCTAAGCTACAAAAAAACAACCTAGGCGAAGAGTACTTCTACCCGGAACTGTGAGCTGAATCCCCCTAGGCAAAAAATGTTCTACCTGGGTCAAACTACGAAAAGCAAACCTGGGTGAAAAGTACTACTCAAAAATATGAGCTGGATGCCCCTAGGCGAAAAGGTTCTACCTGGGTTAAGCTACAAAAAACAACTTAAGCGAAGAGTACTTCTACCCGGAACTGCGAGCTAGATCCCCCTAGACGAAAATGTTCTACCTGGGATAAGCTACTTAAAAATAACCTAGGCTTAGAGCACTTCTCCCCGAAAATATGAGCTAAATCCCCCTAGGCAAAAAGGTTCTACCTAGGTTAAGCTACGAAAACAATAACCTAGGCGAAGAGTACTTCTACCTGAAACTGTGAGCTGGATCCCCTTGGCAAAAAGGTTCTACCTGGGTTAAACTACGAAAAGCAAACCTGGGCGAACAGTACTTCTACTCAGAAATATGAGCTGGATCCCCTTATGCAAAAAGGTTCTACCTGGGTTAAGCTATATAAAACAACCTGAGCGAAGAGTACTTCTACCCGGAAACTATGAGCTGGATTCCCCTAAGCAAAAAGGTTCTACCTGGGCTAAGCTAAGAAACACAACCTGGGAGAAGAGTACATCTATCCGGAACTATGAGTTAGATCTTCCAAGGCAAAATGGTTCAACATAGGTTATGCTACGTAAAACAACCTGAGCGAAGAGCACTTAACCTAGAACTATGAGCTGGATGCCCCTAGGCGAAAAGGTTCTACCTGGGTTAAGCTACTTAAAACTTCTTGAGCGAAGAGTACTTCTACCCGAAACTATGAGCTGGATCCCCCTAGGCGAAAAGGTTCTACCTGGGTTAAGCTACGTAAAACAACCTAAGCGAAGAGTACTTCTACCCGGAACTATGAGCTGAATCCTCCGTTAAGCTACGAAAAACAACATGAGCGAAGAGTACTTCTACCCGGAAATGATGAGCTGGATCCCCCTAGGCAAAAAGGTTCTACCTGGGTTAAGCTACGAAAAACAGCATGGTCGAAGAGTACTTCTACCCGGAACTGTGAGACGGATCTCCCAAGGCGAAAAGGTTCTACATGGGTTAAGCTACGTAAAAACAACCTAGGCGAAGAGTACTTCTACCCGAAAATATGAGCTGGATCCCCCTAAGCAAAAAGGTTCTACCTGGGTTAAGCTACGAAAAAAAACAACCTAGGCAAAGAATACTTCTACCCGGAACTGTGAACTGGATCCCCCTAGGCGAAAAAGGTTCTACCTGGGTCAAACTACGAAAAGCAAACCTGGGCTAACAGTACTTCTACTCGGAAATATGAGCTAGATACCCCAAGGCGAAAAGGTTCTACCTAGGTTAAGCTACAAAAAACAACTTAAGCGAAGAGTACTTCTACCCGGAACTGTGAGCTGGATCCCCCTAGGCGAAAAGGTTCTACCTGGGATAAGCTATGTAAAAACAACCTAGGCTTAGAGCACTTCTCCTCAGAAATATGAGCTGGATCCCCCTAGGAGAAAAGGTTCTACCTGGGTTAAGCTACATAAAATAACCTGAACGAAGAGTACTTCTACCCGGAAACTATGAGCTGGATTCCCCTAGGTAAAAAGGTTCTACCTGGGTTAAGCTAAGAAAAACAACATGGGTGAAGAGTAATTTTATCCGGAACTATGAGTTAAATCTTCCAAGGCAAAAAGGTTCTACCTGGGTTAAGCTAAGAAAAAATACCTGGGTAAAGAGTACTTCTATCCGGAACAATGAGTTAGATCTTCCAAGGCGAAATGGTTCTACATGGGTTAAGCTACGTAAAACAACCTGAGCGAAGAGCACTTAACCCGGAACTATGAGCTGGATCCCCCCTAGGCGAAAAGGTTCTACCTGGGTTAATCTACATTAAAAACCTTGAGCGAAGAGTACTTCTACCCGAAACTATGAGCTGGATCCCCCTAGGTGAAAAGGTTCTACCTGGGATAAGCTACGTAAAATAACCTAAGTGAAGAGTACTTCTACCCGAAACTATGAGCTAAATCCTCCTAGGAGAAAAGGTTCTACCTGGGTTAAGCCACGAAAAACAACATGAGCGAAGAGTATTGCTACCCGGAAATGATGAACTGCATCCCCCTAGGCAAAAAGGTTCTACCTGGGTTAAGCTACGAAAAACAGCATGGTCGAAAAGTACTTCTTCTACCCGGAACTGTGAGATGGATCTCCCAAGGCGAAAAGGTTCTACATGGTTTAAGCTACGTAAAAACAACCTAGGCGAAGAGTACTTCTATCCGAAAATAAGTGCTGGATCCCCCTAAGCAATAAGGTTCTACCTGGGTTAAGCTATGAAAATAACAACCTAGGCAAAGAGTACTTCTACCCCGAACTGTGAGCTGGATCCCCCTAGGCGAAAAAGGTTCTACCTGGGTCAAACTACGAAAAGCAAACCTGGGCTAACAGTACTTCTACTCGGAAATATGAGCTAGATACCCCTAGGCGAAAAGGTTCTACCTGGGTTAAGCTACAAAAAACAACTTAAGCGAAGAGTACTTCTACCCGGAACTGTGAGCTAGATCCCCTAGGCGAAAAGGTTCTACTTGTGATAAGCTACGTAAAAACAACCTAGGCTTAGAGCACTTCTCCTCGGAAATATGAGCTGGATCCCCCTAGGCGAAAAGGTTCTACCTGGGTTAAGCTACATAAAATAACCTGAGCGAACAGTACTTCTACCCGAAAACTATGAGCTGGATTTCCCTAGGCAAAAAGGTTCTACCTGGGTTAAGCTAAGAAAAACAACATGGGTGAAGAGTACTTTTATCTGGAACTATGAGTTAAATCTTCCAAGGCAAAAAGGTTCTACCTGGGTTAAGCTAAGAAAAAATAACTGGGTAAAGAGTACTTCTATCCGGAACTATGAGTTAGATCTTCCAAGGCGAAATGGTTCTACATGGGTTAAGCTACGTAAAACAACCTGAGCGAAGAGCACTTAACCTGGAACTATAAGCTGGATCCCCCCTTGGCGAAAAGGTTCTACCTGGGTTAATCTACGTAAAAAACCTTGAGCGAAGAGTACTTCTACCCGGAACTATTAGCTGGATCCCTCTAGGTGAAAAGGTCCTACCTGGGTTAAGCTACGTAAAACAACCTAAGTGAAGAGTACTTCTACCCGTAACTATGAGCTAAATCCTCCTAGGCGAAAAGGTTCTACCTGGGTTAAGCTACGAAAAACAACATGAGCGAAGAGTACTTCTACCCGAAAACTATGAGCTAGATCCCCCTAGGCAAAAAGGTTCTACTTGGGTTAAGCTACGAAAAATAGCCTGGTCGAAGAGTACTTCTACCTGGAACTATGAGCTGGATTCCCCAAGGCGAAAAGGTTCTACCTGGGTTAAGCTAAAAAAATAACCTGAGCGAAGAGTACTTCTACCCGGAAATATGAGATGGATCCCCCACGAGAAAAGGTTCTACCTGGGTTAAGCTACGTAAAATAACCTGAGCGAATAGTACTTCTACCCGAAAATATGAGTTGGATCCCCCTAAACGAAAAGGTTCTATCGGGGTTAAGCTACAAAAAACAACATGACCGAAGAGTACTTCTACCCGAAAATTATGAGCTAGATCCCCCTAGGTAAAACAGTTCTACCTGGGTTAAGCTACGTAAAACACCTTGAGCGAAGAGTACTTCTACCCGGAACTATGAGCTCGATCCCCCTAGGCGAAAAGGTTCTACCTGGGTTAAGCTACGTAAAACAACCTAAGCGAAAAGTACTTCTACCCGGAACTATGAGCTGAATCCTCCTAGGCGAAAAGGTTCTACTTGGGTTAAGCTAAAAAAAACAACATGGGCAAAGAGTTCTTCTACCCGAAAATAATGAGCTAGATCCCCCTAGGCAAAAAGGTTCTACCTGGGTTAAGCTACGAAAAATAGCCTGGTCGAAGAGTACATATACCTGGAACTATGAGCTGGATCCCCCAAGGCAAAAAGGTTCTACCTGGTTTAAGCTACATAAAATAACCTGAGCGAAGAGTACTTCTACCCGGAAATATTAGAAGGATCCCCCACGAGAAAAGATCTACCTGGGTTAAGCTACGTAAAACAACCTGAGCGAATAGTACTTCTACCCGAAAATATGAGCTGGATCCCCCTAAAAAAAAGGTTCTACCGGGGTTAAGCTACAAAAACCAATATGAGCGAAGAGTACTTCTAGCCGAAAATTATGAGTTGGATCCCCCTAGGTAAAAAGGTTCTACCTGGGTTAAGCTACGTAAAATAACCTAAGCAAAGAGTACTTCTACCCAGAACTATGAGCTAAATCATCCTAGGCGAAAAGGTTCTACCTGGGTTAAGCTATGAAAAACAACATGAGAGAAGAGTACTTCTACCCGGAAATGATGAGCTGAATCCCCCTAGGCAAAAAGGTTCTACCTGGGTTAAGCTATGAAAAACAGCATGGTCAAAGAGTACTTCTACCCGAAACTGTGAGATGGATCTCCCAAGGCGAAAAGGTTCTACTTGGGTTAAGCTACGTAAAAACAACCTCGGCGAAGAGTACTTCTACCCGAAAATATGAGCTGGATCCCCCTAAGCAAAAAGGTTCTACCTGGGTTAAGCTACGAAAAAAATAACCTAGGCGAATAGTACTTCTACCCGGAAATATGAGCTGGATCCCCCCAGGCGAAAAGGTTCTACCTGGGTTAAACTACGAAAAGCAAACCTGGATGAAGAGTACTTCTACTCGGAAATATGAGCTGGATACCCCTAGGAGAAAAGGTTCTACCTGGGTTAAGCTACAAAAAACAACTTGAGCGAAGAGTACTTTTACCCGGAACTGTGAGCTGGATACCCCTAGGTGAAAAGGTTCTACCTGGGATAAGCTACGTAAAAACAACCTAGGCTTAGAGCACTTCTCCCCGGAAATATGAGCTGGATCCCCCTAGGCGAAAAGGTTCTACATGGGTTAAGCTACGAAAACAACAACTTAGGCGAAGAGTACTTCTACCTGAAACTGTGAGCTGGATCCCCTTGGCGAAAAGGTTCTAACTAGGTTAAACTACGAAAAGAAAACCTGGGCGAACAGTACTTCTACTTAGAAATATGAGCTGGATCCACCAAGGCAAAAAGGTTCTACCTGGGTTAAGCTAAATAAAATAACCTGAGCGAAGAGTACTTCTACCCGGAAACTATGAGCTGGATTCCCCTAGGCAAAAAGGTTCTACCTCGGTTAAGCTCAGAAAAACAACCTGGGTGAAGAGTACTTCTATCCGGAACTATGAGTTAGATCTTCCAAGGCGAAATGGTTCTACATGGGTTAAGCTACTTAAAACAACCTGAGCGAAGTGCACTTAACCCGGAACTATGAGCTGGATCCCTCTAGGCGAAAAGGTTCTACATGGGTTAATCTACCTAAAACAACTTGAGCGAAGAGTACTTCTACCCGGAACTATGAGCAAAATCCTCCTAGGCGAAAAGGATCTACCTGGGTTAAGCTACGAAAAACAATATGAGCGAAGAGTACAGCTACCCGAAAATGATAAGCTGGATCCCCCTAGGTAAAAAGGTTCTACCTGGGTTAAGCTACGAAAAATACATGGTCGAAGAGTACTTCTACCCGGAACTGTGAGATAGATTTTCCAAGGCGAAAAGGTTCTACATGGGTTAAGCTACGTAAAAACAACCTAGGCGAAGAGTACTTCTACCCGAAAATAAGAGCTGGATCCCCCTAAGCAAAAAGGTTCTACCTGGGTTAAGCTATGGAAAAAACAACCTAGGCAAAGAGTACTTCTACCCGGAACTGTGAGCTGGATCCCCCTAGATGAAAAAGGTTCTACCTGGGTCAAACTACGAAAAGCAAACCTGGGCTAACAGTACTTCTACTCGGAAATATGAGCTAGATACCCCTAGGCGAACAGGTTCTACCTAGGTTAAGCTACAAAAAACAACTTAAGCGAAGAGTACTTCTACCCGGAACTGTGAGCTGGATCCCGCTAGGCAAAAAGGTTCTACCTGGGATAAGCTACGTAAAAACAACCTAGGCTTAGAACTCTTCTCCTCGGAAATATGAGCTGGATCCCGCTAGGCGAAAAGGTTCTACCTGGGTTAAGCTACATAAAATAACCTGAGCGAACAGTACTTCTACCCGGAAACTATGAGCTGGATTCCCCTAGGCAAAAAGGTTCTACCTTGGTTAAGCTAAGAAAAACAACCTGGGTGAAGAGTACTTTTATCCGGAACTATGAGTTAAATCTTCCAAGGCAAAAAAGTTCTACCTGGGTTAAGCTAAGAAAAAATACCTGGGTAAAGAGTACTTCTATCCGAAACTATGAGTTAGATCTTCCAAGGAGAAATGGTTCTACATAGGTTAAGCTATGTAAAACAACCTGAGCGAAGAGCACTTAACCCGGAACTATGAGCTGGATCCCCCCTAGACGAAAAGGTTCTACCTGGGTTAATCTACGTCAAAAACCTTGAGCGAAGAGTACTTCTACCCGGAACTATGAGCTGGATCCCCCTAGGTGAAAAGGTTCCACCTGGGTTACGCTACGTAAAACAACCTAAGTGAAGAGTGCTTCTACCCGGAACTATGAGCTGAATCCTCCTAGGCAAAAACGTTCTACCTGGGTTAACCAACGAAAAATAACATAAGCGAAGAATACTTCTACCCGGAAACTATGAGCTAGACCCCCCTAGGCAAAAAGGTTCTTTCTGGGTTTAGATACGAAAAAAAGTCTGGTCGAAGAGTACTTCTACTAGGAACTATGAGCTGGATCCCCCAAGGCGAAAAGGTTCTACCTGGGTTAAGCTACTTAAAACAACCTGAGCGAAGAGTACTTCTACCCGGAAATATGAGATGGATCCCCCACGAGAAAAGGTTCTACCTCGGTTAAGCTACGTAAAACAACATGAGCGAAGAGTACTTCTACCCGAAAATTATGAGACGGATCCCCCTAGGCAAAAAGGTTCTACCTGGGTTAAGCTACGAAAAATAGCATGGTCGAAGAGTACTTCTACCCGGAACTGTGAGCTGGATCTCCCAAGGTGAAAAGGTTCTACATGGGTTAAGCTACTTAAAAACAACCTAGGCAAAGAGTACTTCTACCCGGAAACATAATTTGGGTCCCCCTAAGCAAAAAGGTTCCACCTGGGTTAAGCTACGAAAATAACAACCTAGGCGAAGAGTACTTCTACCCGGAACTGTGACCTGGATCGCCCTAGGCGAAAAGGTTCTACCCGATTTAAACTACGAAAAGCAAACCTGGGCGAACAGTACTTCTACTCGGAAATATGAGCTAGATCCCCCTAGGTAAAGAGTACTTCTATCCGGAACTATGAGTTAGATCTTCCAAGGCGAAATGGTTCTACATGCGTTAAGCTACGTAAAACAACCTGAGCGAAGAGCACTTAACCTGAAACTATGAGCTGGATCTCCCTAGGCGAAAAGGTTCTACCTAGGTTAAGCTACATAAAACAACTTGAGCGAAGAGTACTTCTACCCGGAACTATGAGCTAGGCGAAAAGATTCTACCTGGGTTAAGCTACGTAAAACAACCTTATCGAAGAGTACTTCTACACGGAACTATGAGCTGGATCCCCCTAGGTGAAAAGGTTCTACCTGGGTTAAGCTACGTAAAACAACCTAAGCGAAGAATACTTCTACCCGGAACTATGAGCTGAATCCTCCTAAGCGAAAAGGTTCTACCTGGGTTAAGCTACGAAAAACAACATGAGCGAAGAGTACTTCTACCCGAAAACTATGAGCTAGATCCCCCTAGGCAAAAAGGTTCTACCTGGGTTAAGCTACAAAAAACAGCATGGTCGAAGAGTTCTTCTACCTGGAACTATGAGCTGGATCCCCCAAGGCGAAAAGGTTCTACCTGGGTTAAGCTACTTAAAACAACCTGAGCGAAGAGTACTTCTACCCAGAAATATGAGATGGATCCCCAACGAGAAAAGGTTCTACCTAGGTTAAGCTACGTAAAACAACCTGAGCGAATAGTACTTCTACCCGAAAATTTGAGCTGGATCCCCCTAAGCGAAAAGGATCTACCAGGGTTAAGCTACAAAAAACAACATGAGTGAAGAGTACTTCTACCCGGAAATGATGAGTTAGATCCCCCTAGGCAAAAAGGTTCTACCTGGGTTAAGCTACAAAAAAGAGCATGGTCGAAGAGTACTTCTACCCGGAACTGTGAGATGGATCTCCCAAGGCAAAAAGGTTCTACATGGGTTAAGCTACGTAAAAACAACCTAGGCGAAGAGTACTTCTACCCGAAAATATGAGCTGGATCCCCCTAAGCAAAAAGGTTCTACCTGGGTTAAGCTACGAAAAAAAACAACCTAGGCAAAGAATACTTCTACCCGGAACTGTGAGCTGGATCCCCCTAGGCAAAAAAGGTTCTACCTGGGTCAAACTACGAAAAGCAAACCTGGGCTAACAGTACTTCTACTTTGAAATATGAGCTAGATACCCGTAGGCGAAAAGGTTCTACCTGGGTTAAGCTACAAAAAACAACTTAAGCGAAGAGTACTTCAACCCAGAACTGTGAGCTGGATCCCCCTAGGCGAAAAGGTTCTACCTGGGATAAGCTACAAAAACCAACATGAGCGAAGAGTACTTCTACCCGGAACTATGAGCTGGATCCCCCTAGGCGAAAAGGTTCTACCTGGGTTAAGCTACATAAAATAACCTGAGCGAATAGTACTTCTACCCGGAAACTATGAGCTAAATCCTCCTAGGAGAAAAGGTTCTACCTGGGTTAAGCTACGAAAAACAACATGAGCGAAGAGTACTTCTACCCGAAAATGAAGAACTGGATCCCCCTAGGTAAAAAGGTTCTACCTGGGTTAAGCTACAAAAAATAGCATGGTCGAAGAGTACTTCTACCCGGAACTGTGAGCTGGATCCCCCTAGGCGAAAAAGGTTCTACCTGGGTCAAACTACGAAAAGCAAACCTGGGCTAACAGTACTTCTACTCAGAAATATGAGCTAGATACCCCTAGGCGAAAAGTTTCTACATGGGTTAAGCTACAAAAAACAACTTAAGCGAAGAGTACTTCTACCCGGAACTGTGAGTTGGATCCCCCTAGGCGAAAAGGTTCTACCAGGGATAAGCTACGTAAAAACAACCTAGGCTTAGAGCACTTCTCCTCGGAAATATGAGCTGGATCCCCCTAGGCGAAAAGGTTCTACTTGGGTTAAGCTACATAAAATAACCTGAGCGAACAGTACTTCTACCCGGAAACTATGAGCTGGATTCCCCTAGGCAAAAAGGTTCTATCGTGGTTAAGCTACAAAAAACAACATGACCGAAGAGTACTTCTACCCGAAAATTATGAGCTGGATCCCCCTAGGTAAAAAGGTTCTACCTGGGTTAAGCTACGAAAAACAGCATGGTCGAAGAGTACTTCTACCCGGAACTATGAGCTCGATCCCCCTAGGTGAAAAGGTTCTACCTGGGTTAAGCTACGTAAAACAACCTAGGCTTAGAGCACTTCTCCTCGGAAATATGAGCTGGATCCCCCTAGGCGAAAAGATTCTACTTGGGTTAAGCTACATAAAATAACCTGAGCGAACAGTACTTCTACCCGGAAACTATGAGCTGGATTCTCCTCGGCGAAAAGATTCAACTTGGATTAAGCTAAAAAAAACAACATGAGCAAAGAGTACTTCTACCCGAAAACTATGAGCTAGATCCCCTTAGGCAAAAAGGTTCTACCTGGGTTAAGCTACGAAAAATAGCCTGGTCGAAGAGTACTTCTACCTAGAACTATGAGCTGGATCCCCCAAGGCGAAAAGGTTTTACCTGGGTTAAGCTACATAAAATAACCTGAGCGAAGAGTACTTCTACTCGAAAATATGAGAAGGATCCCCCACGAGAAAAGGTTCTACCTGGGTTAAGCTATGTAAAACAACCTGAGCGAATAGTACTTCTACCCGGAAATATGAGCTGGATCCCCCTAAAAAAAAAGGTTCTACCGGGGTTAAGCTACAAAAACCAAAATGAGCGAAGAGTACTTCTACCCGAAAATTATGAGTTGGATCCCCCTAGGTAAAAAGGTTCTACCTGGGTTAAGCTACGTAAAATAACCTAAGCGAAGAGTACTTCTACCCGGAACTATGAGCTAAATCCTCCTAGGCGAAAAGGTTCTACCTGGGTTAAGCTACGAAAAACAACATGAGCGAAGAGTACTTCTACCCGGAAATGATGAGCTGGATCCCCCTAGGCAAAAAGGTTCTACCTGGGTTAAGCTACGAAAAACAGCATGGTCGAAGAGTACTTCTACCCAGAACTGTGAGATGGATCTCCCAAGGCGAAAAGGTTCTACATGGGTTAAGCTACGTAAAAACAACCTAGGCGAAGAGTACTTCTACCCAAAAATATGAGCTGGATCCCCCTAAGCAAAAAGGTTCTACCTGGGTTAAACTACAAAAAAAACAACCTAGGCGAATAGTACTTCTACTCGAAAATGTGAGCTGGATCCCCCTAGGCGAAAAGGTTCTACCTGGGTTAAACTACGAAAAGCAAACCTGGGCGAAGAGTTCTTCTACTCGGAAATATGAGCTGGATACCCCTAGGCGAAAAGGTTCTACCTGGGTTAAGCTACAAAAAAAACTTGAGCGAAGAGTACTTCTAGCCGGATCTGTGAGTTGGATCCCCCAAGGCGAAAAGGTTCTACCTGGGATAAGCTACGTAAAAACAACCTAGGCTTAGAGCACTTCTCCCCGAAAATATGAGCTGGATCCCCCTAGGCGAAAAGGTTCTACCTGGGTTAAGCTACGAAAACAACAACTTAGGCGAAGAGTACTTCTACCTGAAATTGTGAGCTGGATCCCCTTGGCGAAAAGGTTCTACTTAGGTTAAACTACGAAAAGAAAACCTAGGCGAACAGTACTTCTACTCAGAAATATAGGCTGGATCCCCCAAGGCAAAAAGATTCTACCTGGGTTAAGCTACATAAAATAACCTGAGCGAAGTGTACTTCTACCCGGAAACTATGAGCTGGATTCCCATAGGCAAAAAGGTTCTACCTCGGTTAAGCTAAGAAAAACAACCTGGGTAAAGAGTACTTCTATCCGGAACTATGAGTTAGATCTTCCAAGGCGAAATGGTTCTACATGGGTTAAGCTAATTAAAACAACCTGAGCAAAGTGCACTTAACCCGGAACTATGAGCTGGATCCCCCTAGGAGAAAAGGTTCTACATGGATTAATCTACGTAAAACAACTTGAGCGAAGAGTATTTCTACCCGGAACTATGAGCTCGATCCCCCGAGGTGAAAAGGTTCTACCTCGGTTAAGCTACGTAAATCAACCTAAGCGAAGAGTACTTCTATCTGGAACTATGAGTTGAATCCTCCTAGGCGAAAAGGTTCTACCTGGGTTAATCTACGAAAAACAACATTAGCGAAGAGTACTTCTACCCGGAAATTATGAGCTAGATCCCCCTAGGCAAAAAGGTTCTACCTGGGTTAAGCTACGAAAAACAGCCTGGTCGAAGAGTACTTCTACCTGGAACTATGAGCTGGATCCCCCAAGGCGAAAAGGTTCTACCTGGGTTAAGCTACATAAAATAACCTAAGCGAAGAGTACTTCTACCCGGAAATATGAGATGGATACCCCACGCGAAAAGGTTCTACCTGGGTTAAGCTACGTAAAATAACCTGAGCAAATAGTACTTCTACTCGGAAATATGAGCTGGATCCCCCTAAACGAAAAGGTTCTACCTGGGTTTAGCTACAAAAACCAACATGAGTGAAGAGTACTTCTACCCGGAACTATGAGCTGGATCCCCCTAGGTGAAAAGGTTCTACCTGGGATAAGCTACGTAAAATAACCTAAGCGAAGAGTACTTCTACCCGGAACTAAGAGCTAAATCCTCCTAGGCGAAAAGGTTCTACCTGGGTTTAGCTACGAAAAATAACATGAGCGAAGAGTACTTCTACCCGGAAATGATGAGCTGGATCCCCCTAGGTAAAAAGGTTCTACCTGGGTTAAGCTACGAAAAATAGCATGGTCGAAGAGTACTTCTACCCGGAACTGTGAGATAGATCTCCCAAGGCGAAAAGGTTCTACATAGGTTAAGCTATGTAAAAACAACCTAGGTGAAGAGTACTTCTACCCGAAAATAAGAGCTGGATCCCCCTAAGCAAAAAGGTTCTACCTGGGTTAAGCTATGAAAAAAACAACCTAGGCAAAGAGTACTTCTACCTAGAACTATGAGCTAGATCCCCCAAGGAGAAAATGTTCTACCTGGGATAAGCTACGAAAACAATAACCTAGGCGAAGAGTACTTCTACCCGGAACTGTGAGATAGATCTCCCAAGGCGAAAAGGTTCTACATAGGTTAAGCTATGTAAAAACAACCTAGGTGAAGAGTACTTCTACCCGGAAAATATGAGCTGGATTCCCCTAGGCAAAAAGGTTCAACCTGGGTTAAGCTAAGAAAAACAACCTCGGTGAAGGAGTACATCTATCCGGAACTATGAGTTAGATCTTCCAAGGCGAAATGGTTCTACATGGGTTATGCTACGTAAAACAACCTGAGCGAAGAGCACTTAACCCTAAACTATGAGCTGGATGCCCCTAGGCGAAAAGGTTCTACCTGGGTTAAGCTACGTAAAACAACTTGAGCGAAGAGTACTTCTACCCGAAACTATGAGCTGGATCCCCAAAGGCGAAAAGGTTCTACCTGAGTTAAGCTACGTAAAACAACCTAAGCGAAGAGTACTTCTACCCGGAACTATGAGCTGAATCCTCCTAGGCGAAAAAGTTCTACCTGGGTTAACCTACGAAAAACAACATAAGCGAAGAATACTTCTACCCGGAAACTATGAGCTAGATCCCCCTAGGCAAAAAGGTTCTATCTGGGTTAAGATACGAAAAACAGTCTTGTCGAAGAGTACTTCTACTAGGAACTATGAGCTGGATCCCCCAATGTAGGTTCTACCTGGGTTAAGCTACGTAAAATAACCTGAGCGAAGAGTACTTCTACCCGGAACTGTGAGCTGGATCTCCCTAGGCGAAATCGTTCTACCTGGGTTAAGCTACGAAAAATAACGAGCGAAGAGTACTTCTACCCGAAAATTATGAGCTAGATCCCCCTAGGTAAAAAGGTTCTACCTGGGTTAAGCTACAAAAAACAGTATGGTAGAAGAGTACTTCTACCCGGAACTGTGAGCTGGATCTCCCAAGGCGAAAAGGTGCTACATGGGTTAAGCTACTTAAAAACAACCTAGGCAAAGAGTACTTCTACCCGGAAATATGATTTGGGTCCCCCTAAGCAAAAAGGTTCCACCTGGGTTAAGCTACGAAAACAACAACCTAGGCGAAGGGTACTTCTACCCGAAACTGTGACCTGGATCCCCCTAGGCGAAAAGGTTCTACCTGGGTTAAACTACGAAAAGCAAACCTGGGCGAACAGTACTTCTACTCGGAAATATGAGCTAGATTCCCCTAAGCAAAAAGGTTCAACCTGGGTTAAGCTACATAAAAAAACATGAGCGAAGACTACTTCTACCCAAAAACTATGAGCTAGATTCCCCTAGGCAAAAAGGTTCTACCTGGTTTAAGCTAAGAAAAACAACCTGGTTGAAGAGTACTTTTATCCAGAACAATGAGTTAAATCTTCCAAGGCAAAATGGATCTACAAGCGTTAAGCTACGTAAAACAACCTGAGCGAAGAGCACTTAACCCGAAACTATGAGCTGGATCTCCCTAGGCGAAAAGGTTCTACCTAGGTTAAGCTACGTAAAACAACTTGAGCGAAGAGTACTTCTACTCGGAACTATGAGCTAGGCAAAAAGGTTCTACCTGGGTTAAGCTACGTAAAATAACCTAAGCGAAGAGTACTTCTACACGGAACTATGAGCTGGGTCCCCCTAGGTGAAAAGGTTCTACCTGGGTTAAGCTACATAAAACAACCTAAGCGAAGAGTACTTCTACCCGGAACTATGAGCTGAATCCTCCTAAGCGAAAAGGTTCTACCTGGGTTAAGCTACGAAAACAACATGAGCAAAGAGTACTTCTACCCGAAAACTATGAGCTAGATCCCCCTAGGCAAAAAGGTTCTACCTGGGTTAAGCTACGAAAAACAGCGTGGTCGAAGAGTTCTTCTACCTGGAATTATGAGCTGGATCCCCCAAGGCGAAAAGGTTCTACCTGGGTTAAGCTACTTAAAACAACCTGAGCGAAGAGTACTTCTACCCGGAAATATGAGATGGATCCCCCACGAGAAAAGGTTCTACCTGGGTTAAGCTACGTAAAACAACCTGAGCGAATAGTACTTCTACCCGGAAATATGAGCTGGATCCCCCTAAGCGAAAAGGTGCTACCAGGGTTAAGCTACGAAAAACAACATGAGCGAAGAGTATTTTTACCCGGAAATGATGAGCTGGATCCCCCTAGGCAAAAAGGTTCTACCTGGGTTAAGCTATGAAAAACAGCATGGTCGAAGAGTACTTCTACCCGGAACTGTGAGATGGATCTCCCAAGGCGAAAAGGTTCTACATGGTTTAAGCTACGTAAAAACAACCTAGGCGAAGAGTACTTCTACCCGAAAATATGAGCTGGATCCCCCTAAGCAAAAAGGTTCTACCTGGGTTAAGCTACGAAAAAAACAACCTAGGCAAAGAGTACTTCTACCCGGAACTGTGAGCTGGATCCCCCTAGGCGAAAAAGGTTCTACCTGGGTCAAACTACGAAAAGCAAACCTGGGCTAACAGTACTTCTACTCGGAAATATGAGCTAGATACCCCTAGGTGAAAAGGTTCTACCTGGGTTAAGCTACAAAAAACAACTTAAGCGAATAGTACTTCTACCCGGAACTGTGAGCTGGATCCCCCTAGGCGAAAAAGTTCTACCAGGGATAAGCTACGTAAAAACAACCTAGGCTTAGAGCACTTCTCCTCGGAAATATGAGCTAGATCCCCCTAGGAGAAAAGGTTCTACCTGGGTTAAGCTACATTAAATAACCTGAGCGAACAGTACTTCTACCCAGAAACTATGAGCTGGATTCCCCTAGGCAAAAAGGTTCTACCTAGGTTAAGCTAAGAAAAACAACATGGGTGAAGAGTACTTTTATCCGGAACTATGAGTTAAATCTTCCAAGGCAAAAAGGTTCTACCTGGGTTAAGCTAAGAAAAAATACCTAGGTAAAGAGTACTTCTATCCGGAACTATGAGTTAGATCTTCCAAGGCGAAATGGTTCTACATGGGTTAAGCTACGTAAAATAGCCTGAGCGAAGAGCACTTAACCCGGAACTATGAGCTGGATCCCCCCTAGGCGAAAAGGTTCTACCTGGGTTAATCTACGTAAAAAGCCTTGAGCGAAGAGTACTTCTACCCGGAACTATGAGCTGGATCCCCCTAGGTGAAAAGGTTCTACCTGGGATAAGCTACATAAAATTACCTAAGCGAAGAGTACTTCTACCCGGAACTATGAGAAAAATCCTCCTAGGCGAAAAGGTTCTACCTGGGTTAAGCTACGAAAACAATATGAGCGAAGAGTACAGCTACCCGAAAATGAAAAGCTGGATCCCCCTTGGTAAAAAGGTTCTACCTGGGTTAAGCTATGAAAAACAGCATGGTCGAAAAGTACTTCTACCCGGAACTGTGAGATGGATCTCCCAAGGCGAAAAGGTTCTACATGGTTTAAGCTACGTAAAAACAACCTAGGCGAAGAGTACTTCTACCCGAAAATATGAGCTGGATCCCCCTAAGCAAAAAGGTTCTACCTGGGTTAAGCTATGAAAAAAATAACCTAGGCAAAGAGTACTTCTACCCGGAACTGTGAGCTGGATCCCCCTAGACGAAAAAGGTTCTACCTGGGTCAAACTACGAAAAGCAAACCTGGGCTAACAGTACTTCTACTCGGAAATATGAGCTAGATACCCCTAGGCGAAAAGGTTCTACCTAGGTTAAGCTACAAAAAACAACTTAAGCGGAGAGTACTTCTACCCGGAACTGTGAGCTGGATCCCCCTAGGCAAAAAGGTTCTACCTGGGATAAGCTACGTAAAAACAACATAGGCTTAGAACACTTCTCCTCGGAAATATGAGCTGGATCCCCCTAGGCGAAAAGGTTCTACCTGGGTTAAGCTACATAAAATAACCTGAGCGAACAGTACTTCTACCCAGAAACTATGAGCTGGATTCCCCTAGGCAAAAAGGTTCTACCTGGGTTAAGCTAAGAAAAACAACCTGGGTGAAGAGTACTTTTATCCGGAACTATGAGTTAAATCTTCCAAGGCAAAAAAGTTCTACCTGGGTTAAGCTAAGAAAAAATACCTGGGTAAAGAGTACTTCTATCCGAAACTATGAGTTAGATCTTCCAAGGCGAAATGGTTCTACATAGGTTAAGCTACGTAAAACAACCTGAGCGAAGAGCACTTAACCCGGAACTATGAGCTGGATCCCCCTAGACGAAAAGGTTCTACCTGGGTTAATCTACGTAAAAAACCTTGAGCGAAGAGTACTTCTACCCGGAACTTTGAGCTGGATCCCCCTAGGTGAAAAGGTTCCACCTAGGTTAAGCTACGTAAAACAACCTAAGTGAAGAGTGCTTCTACCCGAAACTATGAGCTAAATCCTCCTAGGCGAAATGGTTCTACTTGGGTTAAGCTACGAAAAACAACATGAGCGAAGAGTACTTCTACCCGGAAACTATGAGCTAGATCCCCCTTGGCAAAAAGGTTCTACCTGGGTTAAGCTACGAAAAATAGCCTGGTCGAAGAGCACTTCTACCTGGAACTATGAGCTGGATCCCCAAAGGTGAAAAGGTTCTACCTGGGTTAAACTACATAAAACAACCTGAGCGAAGAGTACTTCTACCTGAAAATATGAGATGGATCCCCCACGAGAAAAGGTTCTACCTGGGTTAAGCTATGAAAAAAACAACCTAGGCAAAGAGTACTTCTACCCGGAACTGTGAGCTGGATCCCTCTAGACGAAAAAGGTTCTACCTGGGTCAAACTACGAAAAGCAAACCTGGGCTAACAGTACTTCTACTCAGAAATATGAGCTAGATACCCCTAGGCGAAAAGGTTCTACCTGGGTTAAGCTACAAAAAACAACTTAAGCGAAGAGTACTTCTACCCGGAACTGTGAGCTGGATCCCCCTAGGCAAAAAGGTTCTACCTGGGATAAGCAACGTAAAAACAACCTAGGCTTAGAACACTTCTCCTCGGAAATATGAGCTGGATCCCCCTAGGCGAAAAGGTTCTACCTGGGTTAAGCTACATAAAATAACCTGAGCGAACAGTACTTCTACCCGGAAACTATGAGCTAGATTCCCCTAGGCAAAAAGGTTCTACCTGGGTTAAGCTAAGAAAAACAACCTGGGTGAAGAGTACTTTTATCCAGAACTATGAGTTAAATCTTCCAAGGCAAAAAAGTTCTACCTGGGTTAAGCTAAGAAAAAATACCTGGGTAAAGAGTACTTTTATCCGAAACTATGAGTTAGATCTTCCAAGGAGAAATGGTTCTACATGGGTTAAGCTACGTAAAACAACCTGAGCGAAGAGCACTTAACCCGGAACTATGAGCTGGATCCCCCCTAGACGAAAAGGTTCTACCTGGGTTAATCTACGTAAAAAACCTTGAGCGAAGAGTACTTCTACCCGGAACTATGAGTTGGATCCCCCTAGGTGAAAAGGTTCTACATGGGTTAAGCTACGTAAAACAACCTAAGTGAAGAGTACTTCTACCCGGAACTATGAGCTAAATCCTCCTAGGCAAAAAGGTTCTACCTGGGTTAAGCTACGAAAAACAACATGAGCGAAGAGTACTTCTACCCAGAAACTATGAGCTAGATCCCCCTAGGCAAAAAGGTTCTACCTGGGTTAAGCTACGAAAAATAGCCTGGTCGAAGAGTACTTCTACCTGGAACTATGAGCTGGATCTCTCAAGGTGAAAAGGTTCTACCTGGGTTAAGCTACATAAAACAACCTGAGCGAAGAGTACTTCTACCCGAAAATATGAGATGGATCCCCCACGAGAAAAGGTTCTACCTGGGTTAAGCTACGTAAAATAACCTGAGCGAATAGTACTTCTACCCGGAAATATGAGCTGGATCCCCTAAACGAAAAGGTTCTATCGGGGTTAAGCTACAAAAACCAATATGAGCGAAGAGTACTTCTACACAGAACTATGAGCTGGATCCCCCTAGGTGAAAAGGTTCTACCTGGGTTAAGCTACGTAAAACAACCTAAGCGAAGAGTACTTCTACCCGGAACTATGAGCTGAATCCTCCTAAGCGAAAAGGTTCTACCTGGGTTAAGCTACGAAAAACAACATGAGCGAAGAGTGCTTCTACTCGGAAACTATGAGCTAGATACCCCTAGGCAAAAAGGTTCTACCTGGGTTAAGCTACGAAAAACAGCATGGTCGAAGAGTACTTCTACCCGGAACTATGAGATCGATCCCCCTAGGTGAAAAGGTTCTACCTGGGTTAAGCTACGTAAAACAACCTAAGCAAAGAGTACTTCTACCCGGAACTATGAGCTGAATCCTCCTAGGAGAAAAGGTTCTACTTGGGTTAAGCTACAAAAAACAACATGAGCAAAGAGTACTTCTACCCGAAAACTATGAGCTAGATCCCCCTAGGCAAAAAGGTTCTATCTGGGTTAAGCTACGAAAAATAGCATATCTACATGGAACTATTAGCTGGATCCCCCAAGGCGAAAAGGTTCTACCTGGGTTAAGCTACATAAAATAACCTGAGCGAAGAGTACTTCTACCCGAAAATATGAGAAGGATCCCCCACGAGAAAAGGTTCTATCTGGGTTAAGCTACGTAAAACAACCTGTGCGAATAGTTCTTCTACCCAGAAATATGAGTTGGATCCCCCTAAACAAAAAGGTTCTACCGGGGTTAAGCTACAAAAACCAATATGAGCGAAGAGTACTTCTACCCGAAAATTATGAGTTGGATCCCCCTAGGTAAAAAGGTTCTACCTGGGTTAAGCTACGTAAAATAACCTAAGCGAAGAGTACTTCTACCCGGAAATATGAGAAGGATCCTCCACGAGAAAAGGTTCTACCTGGGTTAAGCCACGTAAAACAACCTAAGCGAAGAGTACTTCTACACAGAACTATGAGCTGGATCCCCCTAGGTGAAAAGGTTCTACCTGGGTTAAGCTACGTAAAACAACCTAAGCGAAGAGTACTTCTACCCGGAACTATGAGCTGAATCCTCCTAAGCGAAAAGGTTCTACCTGGGTTAAGCTACGAAAAACAACATGAGCGAAGAGTGCTTCTACTCGGAAACTATGAGCTAGATACCCCTAGGCAAAAAGGTTCTACCTGGGTTAAGCTACGAAAAACAGCATGGTCGAAGAGTACTTCTACCCGGAACTATGAGATCGATCCCCCTAGGTGAAAAGGTTCTACCTGGGTTAAGCTACGTAAAACAACCTAAGCAAAGAGTACTTCTACCCGGAACTATGAGCTGAATCCTCCTAGGAGAAAAGGTTCTACTTGGGTTAAGCTACAAAAAACAACATGAGCAAAGAGTACTTCTACCCGAAAACTATGAGCTAGATCCCCCTAGGCAAAAAGGTTCTATCTGGGTTAAGCTACGAAAAATAGCATATCTACATGGAACTATTAGCTGGATCCCCCAAGGCGAAAAGGTTCTACCTGGGTTAAGCTACATAAAATAACCTGAGCGAAGAGTACTTCTACCCGAAAATATGAGAAGATCCCCCACGAGAAAAGGTTCTATCTGGGTTAAGCTACGTAAAACAACCTGTGCGAATAGTTCTTCTACCCAGAAATATGAGTTGGATCCCCCTAAACAAAAAGGTTCTACCGGGGTTAAGCTACAAAAACCAATATGAGCGAAGAGTACTTCTACCCGAAAATTATGAGTTGGATCCCCCTAGGTAAAAAGGTTCTACCTGGGTTAAGCTACGTAAAATAACCTAAGCGAAGAGTACTTCTACCCGGAAATATGAGAAGGATCCTCCACGAGAAAAGGTTCTACCTGGGTTAAGCCACGTAAAACAACCTAAGCGAAGAGTACTTCTACATGGAACTATGAGCTGGATCCCCCTAGGTGAAAAGGTTCTACCTGGGTTAAGCTACGTAAAACAACCTAAGTGAAGAGTACTTCTACCCGGAACTATGAGCTGAATCTGCCTAAGCGAAAAGGTTCTACCTGGGTTAAGCTACGAAAAACAACATGAGCGAAGAATACTTCTACCCGGAAACTATGAGCTAGATCCCCCTAGGCAAAAAGGTTCTACCTGGGTTAAGCTACGAAAAACAACATGGTCGAAGAGTACTTCTACTTGGAACTATGAGCTGGATCCCCCAAGACGAAAAGGTTCTACCTGGGTTAAGCTACATAAAACTACCTAAGCGAAGAGTACTTTTACCCGGAAATATGAGATGGATCCCCCACGAGAAAAGGTTCTACCTGGGTTAAGCTACGTAAAACAACCTGAGCAAATAGTACTTCTACCCGAAAATATGAGCTGGATCCCCCTAAGTGAAAAGGTTCTACTAGGGTTAAGCTACGAAAAACAACATGAGCGAAGAGTACATCTACCCGGAAATGATGAGCTGGATCCCCCAGGCAAAAAGGTTCAACCTGGGTTAAGCTACGAAAAACATCATGGTCGAAGAGTACTTCTACTCGGAACTGTGGGATGGATCTCCCAAGGCGAAAAGGTTCTACATGGGTTAAGCTACGTAAAATCAACCTAGGCGAAGAGTACTTCTACCCGAAAATAAGAGCTGGATCCCCCTAAGCAAAAAGATTCTACCTGGGTTAAGCTATGAAAAAAACAACCTAGGCAAAGAGTACTTCTACCCGGAACTGTGAGCTGGATCTCCCCAGGCGAAAAAGGTTCTACCTGGGTCAAACTACGAAAAGCAAACCTGGGCTAACAGTACTTCTACTCGAAAATATGAGCTAGATACCCCTAGGCAAAAAGGTTCTACCTGGGTTAAGCTACAAAAAAACAACTTAAGCGAAGAGTACTACTACCCGGAACTGTGAGCTGGATCCCCCTAGGCGAAAAGGTTCTACCTGGGATAAGCTACGTAAAAACAACCTAGGCTTAGAGCACTTCTCCTCGAAAATATGAGCTGGATCCCCCTAGGCGAAAAGGTTCTACCTGGGTTAAGCTACATAAAATAACCTGAGCGAACAGTACTTCTACCCGGAAACTATGAGCTGGATTCCCCTACGCAAAAAGGTTCTACCTGGGTTAAGCTAAGAAAAACAACATGGGTGAAGAGTACTTTTATCCGGAACTATGAGTTAAATCTTCCAAGGCAAAAAGGTTCTACCTGGGTTAAGCTAAGAAAAAATACCTAGGTAAAGAGTACTTCTATCCGGAACTATGAGTTAGATCTTCCAAGGCGAAATGGTTCTACATGGGTTAATCTACTTAAAACAACCTGAGTGAAGAGCACTTAACCCGGAACTATGAGCTGGATCCCCCCCAGGCGAAAAGGTTCTACCTTGGTTAATCTACATAAAAAACCTTGAGCGAAGAGTACTTCTACCCGGAACTATGAGCTGGATCCCCCTAGGTGAAAAGGTTCTACCTGGGATAAGCTACGTAAAATAACCTAAGTGAAGAGTACTTCTACCCGGAACTATGAGCTAAATCCTCCTAGGCGAAAAGGTTCTACGTGGGTTAAGCTACGAAAAACAATATGATCGAAGAGTACTTCTACCCGAAAATGATGAGCTGGATCCCCCTAGGCAAAAAGGTTCTACCTGGGTTAAGCTACGAAAAATAGCATGGTCGAAGAGTACTTCTACCCGGAACTGTGAGATGGATCTCCCAAGACGAAAAGGTTCTACATGGGTTAAGCTACGTAAAAACAACCTAGGCGAAGAGTACTTTTACCCGAAAATATGAGCTGGATCCCCCTAAGAAAAAAGGTTCTACCTGGGTTAAGCTATGAAAAAAATAACCTAGGCAAAGAGTACTTCTATCCGGAACTGTGAGCTGGATCCCCCTAGGCGAAAAAGGTTCTACCTGGGTCAAACTACGAAAAGCAAACCTGGGCTAACAGTACTTCTACTCGAAAATATGAGCTAGATACCCCTAGGCGAAAAGGTTCTACCTGGGTTAAGCTACAAAAAACAACTTAAGCGAAGAGTACTTCTACCCGGAACTGTGAGCTGGATCCCCCTAGGTGAAAAGGTTCTACCTGGGATAAGCTACATAAAAACAACCAAGGCTTAGAGCACTTCTCCTCGGAAATATGAGCTGGATCCCCCTAGGCGAAAAGGTTCTACCTGGGTTAAGCTACATAAAATAACCTGAGCGAACAGTACTTCTACCCGGAAACTATGAGGTGGATTCCCCTAGGCAAAAAGGTTCGACCTGGGTTAAGCTAAGAAAAACAACATGGGTGAAGAGTACTTTTATCTGGAACTATGAGTTAAATCTTCCAAGGCAAAAAGGTTCTACCTGGGTTAAGCTAAGAAAAAATAACTGGGTAAAGAGTACTTCTATCCGGAACTATGAGTTAGATCTTCCAAGGCGAAATGGTTCTACATGGGTTAAGCTACGTAAAACAACCTGAGCGAAGAGCACTTAACCCGGAACTATGAGCTGGATCCCCCCTAGGCGAAAAGGTTCTACCTGGGTTAATCTACGTAAAAAAACCATGATCGAAGAGTACTTCTACTCGGAACTATGAGCTGGATCCCCCTAGGTGAAAAGGTTCTACCTGAGTTAAGCTACGTAAAACAACCTAAGTGAAGAGTACTTCTACCCGGAACTATGAGCTAAATCCTCCTAGGCAAAAAGGTTCTACCTGGCTTAAGCTACGAAAAAAATAATGAGCGAAGAGTACTTCTACCCGAAAACAATGAGCTAGATCCCCCTAGGCAAAAAGGTTCTACCTGGGTTAAGCTACGAAAAACAGCTTGGTCGAAGAGTACTTCTACCTGGAATTATGAGCTGGATCTCCCAAGGCGAAATGGTTCTACCTGGGTTAAGCTACATAAAACAACCTGAGCGAAGAGTACTTCTACCCGGAAATATGAGATGGATCCCCCACGAGAAAAGTTCTACCTGGGTTAAGCTACGTAAAATAACCTAAGCGAATAGTACTTCTACCCGGAAATATGAGCTGGATCCCCCAAAATGAAAAGGTTCTATCGGGGTTAAGCTACAAAAAACAACATGACCGAAGAGTACTTCTAGCCGAAAATTATGAGCTGGATCCCCCTAGGTAAAAAGGTTCTACCTGGGTTAAGCTACGAAAAATAGCATGGTCGAAGAGTACTTCTACCCGGAACTATGAGCTCGATCCCCCTAGGTGAAAAGGTTCTACCTGGGTTAAGTTACGTAAAACAACCTAAGCAAAGATTACTTCTACCCGGAACTATGAGCTGAATCCTCCTAGGCGAAAAGGTTCTACTTGGGTTAAGCTACAAAAACCAACATGAGCAAAGAGTACTTCTACCCGAAAATTATGAGCTAGATCCCCCTAGGCAAAAACGTTCTACCTGGGTTAAGCTACGAAAAACAGCCTGGTCGAAAAGTACTTCTACCTGGAACTATGAGCTGGATCCCCCAAGGCGAAAAGGTTCTACCTAGGTTAAGCTACATAAAATAACCTGAGCGAAGAGTACTTCTACTCGGAAATATGAGAAGGATCCCCCACGGTTCTACCTGGGTTAAGCTACGTAAAACAACCTGAGCGAATAGTACTTCTACCCGGAAATATGAGCTGGATCCCCCTAAACAAAAAGGTTCTACCGGGGTTAAGCTACAAAAACCAATATGAGCAAAGAGTACTTCTACCCGAAAATTATGAGTTGGATCCCCCTAGGTAAAAAGGTTCTACCTGGGTTAAGCTACGAAAAATAGCATGGTCGAAGAGTACTTCTACCCAGAACTGTGAGATGGATCTCTCAAGGCGAAAAGGTTCTACATGGGTTAAGCTACATAAAAACAACCTAGGCGAACAGTACTTCTACCTGGAAATATGAGCTGGATCCCCCTAAGAAAAAAGTTTCTACCTAGGTTAAGCTACGAAAAAAACAACCTAGGCGAAGAGTACTTCTACCCGGAACTATGAGCTGGATCCCCCTAGGCGAAAAAGGTTATACCTGGGTCAAACTACGAAAAGTAAACCTGGGCGAAGAGTACTTCTGCCCAGAAATATGAATTGGATACCCCTAGGCGAAAAGGTTCTGCCCGGGTTAAGCTACAAAAAACAACTTAAGCGAAGAGTACTTCTACCCGGAACTGTGAGCAGGATCCCCCTAGGCGAAAAGGTTCTACCTGGGATAAGCTACGTAAAAACAACCGAAGCTTAGAGCACTTCTACCCAGAAATATGAGCTCGATCCCCCTAGGCAAAAAGATTCTACTTGGGTTAAGCTACGAAAAAAATAACCTAGGCGAAGAGTACTTCTACCCGGAACTATGAGCTGGATTCCCCTAGGCGAAAAGGTTCTACCTGGGTTATGCTACGTAAAACAACCTAAGCAAAGAGTACTTCTACCTGGAACTATGAGCTGGATCCCCCACGAGAAAAGGTTCTACCTGGGTTAAGCTACGTAAAACAACCTGAGCGAATAGTACTTCTATCCGGAAATATGAGCCTGATCCCCTTAAACGAAAAGGTTCTATCGGGGTTAAGATATAAAAAACAACATGAGCGAAGAGTACTTCTACCCGAAAATTATGAGCTGGATCCCCCTAGGTAAAAAGGTTCTACCTGGGTTAAGCTACGAAAAACAGCATGGTTGAAGAGTACTTCTACCCGGAACTCTGAGCTCGATCCCCCTAGGTGAAAAGGTTCTACCTGGGTTAAGCAACATAAAACAACCTAAGCGAAGAGTACTTCTACCCGGAACTATCAGCTGAATCCTCCTAGGCGAAAAGGTTCTACTTGGGTTAAGCTACAAAAAACAATATGAGCAAAGAGTATTTCTACCAGAAAACTATGAGCTAGATCCCCCTAGGCAAAAAGGTTCTACCTGTGTTAAGCTACGAAAAACAGCCTGGTCGAAGAGTACTTCTACCTGGAACTATGAGCTGGATCCCCCAAGGCGAAAAGGTTCTAGCTGGGTTAAGCTACATAAAATAACTTGAGCGAAGAGTACTTTTACCCGGAAATATGAGAAGGATCCCCCACGAGAAAAGGTTCTACCTGGGTTAAGCTACGTAAAACAACCTGAGCGAATAGTACTTCTACCCGGAAATATGAGCTGGATCCCCCTAAACCAAAAGGTTCTACCGGGGTTACGCTACAAAAACCAATATGACCGAAGAGTACTTCTACCCGGAAATTATGAGCTGGATCCCCCTAGGTAAAAAGGTTCTACCTGGGTTAAGCTACGAAAAACAGCATGGTCGAAGAGTACTTCTACCCGGAACTGTGAGATGGATCTCCCAAGGCGAAAAGGTTCTACATGGGTTAAGCTATGTAAAAACAACCTAGGCGAACAGTACTTCTACCTGGAAATATGAGTTGGATCCCCCTAAGCAAAAAGGTTCTACCTGGGTTAAGCTACGAAAAAAACAACCTAGGCGAAGAGCACTTCTATCCGGAACTGTGAGCTGGATCCCCCTAGGCGAAAAAGGTTCTACCTGGGTCAAACTACGAAAAGCAAACCTGGGCGAAGAGTACTTCTACACGGAAATATGAGTTGGATACCCCTAGGCGAAAAGGTTCTGCCCGGGTTAAGCTACAAAAAATAACTTAAGCGAAGAGTACTTCTACCCGGAACTGTGAGCGAGATCCACCAAGGCGAAAAGGTTCTACTTGGGATAAGCTACGTAAAAACAACCTAGGCTTAGAGCACTTCTCCCCGGAAATATGAGCTGGATCCCCCGAGGCAAAAAGGTTCTACCTGGGTTAAGCTATGAAAACAACAACATAGGCAAAAATTACTTCTACCTGAAACTGTGAGCTGGATCGCCTTGGCGAAAAGGTTCTACCTGGGTTAAACTACGAAAAGAAAACCTGGGCGAACAGTACTTCTACTAGGAAATATGAGCTGGATCCCCCTAGGCAAAAAGGTTCTACCTGGGTTATGCTACATAAAACAACCTGAGCGAAGAGTACTTCTACCCGAAAACTATGAGCTGGATTCCCCTAGGCAAAAAGGCTCTACCTGGGTTAAGCTAAGAAAAACAACTTGGGTGAAGAGTAATTCTATTCGGAACTATGAGTTAGTTCTTCCAAGGCGAAATGGTTCTACATGGGTTATGCTACGTAAAACAACCTGAGCGAAGAGCACTTAACCCAGAACTATGAGCTGGATCCCCCTAGGTGAAAAGGTTCTACCTGGGTTAAGCTACGTAAAACAACTTGAGCGAAGAGTACTTCTACCCGGAACTATGAGCTGAATCCCCCTAGGCGAAAAGGTTCTACCTGGGTTAAGCTACGTAAAACAACCTAAGCGAAGAGTACTTCTACCCGGAACTATGAGCTGAATCCTCCTAGGCGAAAAGGTTCTACCTGGGTTAAGCTACAAAAAACAACATGAGCGAAGAATACTTCTACCCGGAAACTATGAGCTAGATCCCCCTAGGCAAAAAGGTTCTACCTGGGTTAAGCTACAAAAAACTGTCTGGTCGAAGAGTACTTCTACCCGGAACTATGAGCTGGATCCCCCAAGGTGAAAAGGTTCTACCTGGGTTAAGCTACGTAAAACAACCTGAGCGAATAGTACTTCTACCCGAAAATATGAGCTAGATCCCCCTAAGCGAAAAGGTTCTACCGGGGTTAAGCTACGAAAAATAACATGAGAGAAGAGTACTTCTACCCGAAAATTATGAGCTGGATCCCCCTAGGCAAAAAGGTTCTACCTCGGTTAAGCTACAAAAAATAGCATGGTCGAAGAGTACTTCTACCCGGAACTGTGAGCTGGATCTCCCAAGGCGAAAAGGTTCTACATGGGCTAAGCTACGTAAAAACAACCTAGGCGAAGAGAACTTCTACCCGGAAATATGATATGGATCCCCCTAAGCAAAAAGGTTCCACCTGGGTTAAGCTACGAAAATAATAACCTAGGCGAAGGGTACTTCTACCCGGAACTGTGACTTGGATCCCCCTAGGCGAAAAGGTTCTACCTAGGTTAAACTATGAAAGGCAAACCTGGGCAAAGAGTACTTCTACTCAGAAATATGAGCTGGATACCCCTAGGCAAAAAGGTTCTACCTGGGTTAAGCTACAAAAAACAACTTGAGCGAAGAGTACTTCTACCTGGAACTGTGAGCTGGATCCCCCTAGGCGAAAAAGTTCTAACTGGATAAGCTACGTAAAAACAACCTAGGCTTAGAGCACTTCTCCCCGAAAATATGAGTTGGATCCCCCTAGGCGAAAAGGTTCTACCTCGGTTAAGCTACAAAAAAAACAACCTAGGTGAAGAGTACTTCTACCCGTAACTATGAGCTGAATCCTCCTAGGCGAAAAGGTTCTACCTGGGTTAAACTATGAAAAGCAAACCTGGGCGAATAGTACTTCTACTCGGAAATATGAGCTGGATCCCCCTAGGCAAAAAGGTTCTACCTAGGTTAAGCTACATAAAACAACCTGAGCGAAGAGTACTTCTACCCGAAAACTATGAGCTGGATTCCCCTAGGCAAAAAGGTTCTACCTGGGTTAAGCTAAGAAAAACAACCTGGGTGAAGAGTACTTTTATCCGGAACTATGAGTTAAATCTTCCAAGGTGAAATGGTTCTACATGGGTTAAGCTACGTAAATCAACCTGAGTGAAGAGCACTTAACCCAAAACTATGAGCTGGATCTCCCTAGGCGAAAAGGTTCTACCTGGGTTAATCTACGTAAAACAACTTGAGCGAAGAGTACTTCTACCCGGAACTATGAGCAAGATCCCCCTAGGCGAAAAGGTTCTACCTGGGTTAAGCTACATAAAACAACCTAAGCGAAGAGTACTTCTACCCGGAACTATGAGCTGAATCCTCCTAGGCGAAAAGGTTCTACCTGGGTTAAGCTATGAAAAACAACATGAGCGAAGAGTACTTATACCCGGAAACTATGAGCTAGATCCCCCTAGGTAAAAAGGTTCTACCTGGGTTAATCTACGAAAAACAACCTGGTCGAAGAGTAATTCTACCCGGAACTATGAGCTGGATCCCCCAAGGTGAAAAGTTTCTACCTGGGTTAAGCTACCTAAAACAACCTGAGCGAAGAGTACTTCTACCCGAAAATATGAGATGGATCCCCCACGAGAAAAGGTTCTACCTGGGTTAAGCTACGTAAAACAACCTGAGCGAGAATGAAAGCCTTCGTCATCTCAATTAGAGAACATTAAAGATGCGTAAAAGGGTCAAACATAATACCTTTTGATCGTGGTTGTATAGACAGTTGTCTCAGAGACATTTCCTTTGATATCTCCCAAATACAACGCTCCATTTTGGCAGTAATCTTGTTACAATGTATGGACCTTTCCAATCTGGAGCCAATTTTCCTTTGGCTTCTTCATGATGCGAGAGGATATGTCTTAGGACGAATTGCCCCACTTCGAACTTTCTGGGCCGCACTTTCTTGTTGTAGGCACGGGCCATTCTTTGTTGTTACAACTGTCCGTGGCAAACTGCGGCCATACGTTTTTCATCAATCATAGTTAATTGTTCCAAACTGGTTCTTGACCCAATCTTTATCCTCAATCTCAGCTTCAACAATGATCCAAAGATAGGGAATTTCAACTTTTTCCGATTTCATTTGGATCTTGGCTTAGGCCTAGTGTTCCAATTCTTTGCTTATTTTCTCACAAGCCTTATATTCAACACATTCTGCTTCTTGATTCATTATTTCGAGGTCTGACGACGTTTTAGGATCTGGGCATGAAGTCCGCAAGCATGTCATGTTATTAAAATCTGCATTAGCATAACTGAAAAGAGAATAAGAAAGGTGACAAGATTAAGAAAAGAGACATTCCTAGACAATGAAATATTAATTTCATTTAATTGATTTTTATTTTTTTTGAATTTTAAAGATAGAAGGGTTTTCATCGGAAAGTAAGATAATAATGTAAAACATCCAGATTACACCCTGAAAAAATCTGGACGCAGAAAGGATAGCAAGACTAGCTACCGAGTCTCCCGTCTGATATGGGACTTTCAGGTTTGGCAACCGTTTTTTTGCTTTTCTTCTGTCTCGGCAATGGATGCAATGGCCTTAAGTGCCGGATCAAATTCCTCATCTTCACGGATCATTCTGACTACTAGCCATTTGGTGTGAACATGCAAAGGATTGTTCATCATATTAGGGGCCTCTTCATCCCTAAGCATTATTGCCTTGACCTCGAGTTGTATTCACATCTAGCATTAGCCCGGTGCGAGGGGGACTCAGGGTTTGGCCGGTTCGGGGCTATTGACTGCAGTAGACCTAGCCTGACTAGCTTTAGAACAAGCTCGAGTATGATTCAGCAACACGGGTGAACTGATTCCATCTCGGGAGGCTCTTTTTTTCTTTTTTTTCAAATATTTTTTAATCTCTTTTTGTTGTTTTTCGCTCTGTATTTTTCTCTGTTATTTTTTCTCACTTGTTTCTTTTTCACTCAATTTTTTTTTTTGTTCTTTTTTGGGGTTTATTTTTTCACTCAATTTATTTATGGCTATGATCGAATCCGATGGGGAATGCCTACGTATCATGACGCCGCATGAATCAGATCTTGTGTAGTTTGGGCAAATAAAAGTAAAATAAACTAACTATTTTTTTTTACTCATATACAAATAATCTCATAAAAGCTGCTAACAAGGAAAAAAAATTCGGCTTTTGTTTTTTGGAATTTTGTTTTCTTGTTGAAAGAAAACTTCTAAAGACAGTTTTTTTTTATTTTGCTTTTTTTTTTTGGAATCTTCGAAAGAAATACTTTTTAAAAAAAGAAAGAAAATATTTTGATTTTTTTTTGGTAATTTTAAAAAGACAGAAAATATTTTTTTGGATTTTGATTTTTTTTTTTTTTGAATTTTGGGAGAAAGACCTTTTTTTTTAAAAAAAAGGAAGAAAATATTTTTTGGAATTAAAGAAAAATAGTTTTTTGGATATTTGAAAATTGGAGGCCAGAACCGATGAGGTTTGCCTACGTATCTCACATCCGGTGAGAATGAGACCCACGTAGTTCAGTCAAACCAACTATTTTTCTCCTTTTTTTATGAAAATTAATATTTAAAAATCATACGCACTAGACCACATTATTTTTTTCTGTTTATTCAACTGATTTATGCTAAAGTTGGCAACATGCAAGCCTCCCAAATAATGCAACAAGTAGCACATAGTCTCAACAAGGTACTTGTTCTAAAACAGAACTCGGCCCTTGTGTCGACCCCTACTAAGTCAAATGCACGTGATGCAAATAAAGGGAACCTACTACGGGTATTCGGCATGAGGTTTGTCCTACTAGGTTTAAATCATGGTGGAGAAGGTATCTAAAGTGGCTTACTCAAGCGAACAACTCGAGCCGAGGAGGGTCAGCGTACCAGTAGTATTGCTTTCCGGCTTAACTGGTGGTGCTCCCTGCCTAAAACATGTGTGACTAAAATCTTTCACCGGGTGACAAGGACCTCGGCTATCTCAAAGAAAGCGGGCTATGTCAAGCAAATGCCCAATTTAATTTCAAGAAGACTCAGAGGGGTGCGTGAGAAGACAATTTATGTGTACAGTTCAACAATATCAAAGCGGTAAAAAGCGGACATATATCACATTAGGCATAAATAAATCACAATATATACAAAATTAATAAAGCCAAATAAAAGTTAGCATGTACAAGCTCGAATTCCGATTATCCCCAGCGGAGACGCCAGAGCTGTCACACCCCTTTTTACCCCCTCAAATGATATGTGTTTTATGGATTGTGGGTTAAAGAGTTTCTCTAATTAAAGTGACAAACGTGAATAGATTTTATTTTATTTATAGAGTCGCCACTTGGATTTGATTTTTTGGGTGTTCCAAGTCACCTTTTATTTGAATCCCTAGTCAAAAGAAGATTTGACTCTATTATTATTGGTCTGCAAAAACAAAGTTCGGGTAAGGAATTCTGTTGACCGGAGAGAAGGTGTAAGGCATTCCCCGAGTCTCGTGGTTCTAGCACGGTCAGTTTATTGAATTGAACTTGGATTAAATTAATTTTGGACAAAACTATGTTTTATATGATTTTTATGTTTTACCTATCCGCTTTTATTTCTTGATTATTAGAATTACTAAAAAAAATGATTGGGATAACATTATGTTGTCATAACCACGCTACGCAAGCGAGTGTGTGATCGAATAACAAAATTTATTAACTTATCATAATTGCGCCTCGCAAGCGAATCTGAAATCATGACAATCAATTATTTGTAGTACTTTTGAGAAATTACTACATTTGTGATTAAGAAAATTAGTTTTAGGAAATTATTAAATGCCATTATCGTGCTACGCAAGCGAATCCGCGATTAGAATAAGAGATTAATTAAATTAGGAAATAATTAAGCAATGAAAATTATATAATTAATTTACTAAATATTAAACCCCACGCTACGCAAGCGAGTCCGTGAGTAAAAAAAATGAAAGTGCGCCTACTAGTTGCCTAGCGTTATTGTTAATTATTTTTTCTAAACTAATTTTGAGATTATTGTAAGGTCACAAATTATGAAAATTATTGTGAAGACGTAGTAGTTTTTAACTAAAGATGGCGAGGCAAGTATACTACAATCATTCAAAGATTCTGGCTATTCATAAGGGGAAGTTACAATTATTATAAGGTAAGGGATTGAAGTCATTTGACTTAAAATTGCAATACTGACGGATGAAGCATCATATGAGAAAATATATCTACTGCTAAAAGACAAACAACTAACCCAATTCAAACATCTTGACAAATGAGATCATATTGAAATTGTCACGACCCGAAATTTCTACCTTCGGACCGTGATGGCGCCTAACATTTCACTTGCTAGGCAAGCCAACGTTAGAATAATATTATCCTTTTTTAAAATAATTTTTAAATTTATTAATAACAAAGGAACAAATACGGAAGTAAGATCTGAAATATAGTGAATAAACCATAAAAATAACAGTGTCTAAATACCATCCCAGAATTGGTGTCACAAGTACACGAGCTTCTAGAATAATACAAATAAGGGCCTGAATAAAATAAAGTTATCTGGAAATAAACACACTGCTAAAGTAAAGTAGACAGGACTTCAGAACTGTGGACGTCGTGCAGTTATACCTCAAGTCTCCTCTGAGTAGCTAAAATTCAGGAAAGTCTATGGTACGCCATTGGGACCAACTCCGAAATCTGCACAAGAAGTGCAGAGTGTACTATCAGTACAACCGACCCCATGTACTGGTAAGTGCTGAGCCTAACCTCGACGAAGTAGTGACGAGACTAAGGCGGGTCACTTACATTAACCTGTACGCAATATTAGTAACAACAACAAATAATAGAAATAAAATCAGGTAACTCATTTATAATAATTAAAGCCAACTCAGCAGTCATAACCCATTATCATTTCCATCAATTTCTGTTGCAGTGTGCAACCCACTCTCACAATATATTCACATTCAATTATATTGCAGCGTGCAACCCACTCTCCAAATATATTCCTTTTAATCAAGTCTATTGCGGCGTGCAACCCGATCCCCCAATATATATATATATATATCGACTTTTTAATAAGTCTGTTGCAGTATGCAGCCCGATCCTCCAATATAAACTTTTAATAAGTCTGTTGCGGCGTGCAACCCGATCCTCCAATATGGACTTTTAATAAGTTTGTTGCGGCGTGAAACCCGATCCTCCAATATGTACTTTTAATAAGTCTGTTGCGGCATGCAACCCGATCATCCAATATATCCATTTCAATCAATTCTGTTGCGGCGTGCAACCCGCTCCTCCAACATATTCATTTACCAATTCTTATAGAAGAAATTTCCCCAATATATGCAACAATTAATATAAAAATATAAGACAACAATCATACAACAATTATGATTTAACTATGAAACAAACAATGATAAATAGCAAATTATTATGAAAATTAGGGAGAAAATAGGCAGTTTAATATTTAATATGCTAAATGTCAAGTTGCAATTAATGCACATAAATCAAATAAACATGTAGCAATTATTACAGGAATTCAAGATTTAATATTTGACAAAGAATAGGAGAGAAACAATTATTATAATAAATAATTCATGATTTAAAACGATTTATGATTTTTCAAGTAATTATTCAAACAATTCAATATATTATATACAAATTGTAGGAATTAATTCCATATGAATTTACTAATTTTCCGGATTAAAATCTGAAATTCATTTAAATATTCGACATTGGGACCCACATCTCAAATCCCGGTAAAACTCACGAAATCCGAACACCCGTTCCGCTACGAGTTCAACCATACAAAAATTATCCAATTATGATGTCAAATGGACCTTCAAATCTTAAATTTTCGTTTTTGGAAGATTTTAAAAAATCTGATTTTTCTTCCATAAATTCACTGATTCATGATACAAATGAGTATGGAATTATGAAATATAATCAATATAGGATAAGGAACACTTACCCCAATATTTTTCTATGAAAATCGCCCAAATATTCGCCTTACCGAGCTCAAAATGACCAAAATGAGTAAAAGTCTCGGACTTTTCAATTTATACACTGCCCAGGCATTTCCGCATCTGCGGTGCCTGGGCTCGCACTTGCGAGCTCGCTTTTGCGAGAAAAATCTCGCATCTGCGAAATGGGGCTGCCAGGCGAGGCCTCGCATCTGCGGAGAAAAAATGCAAACCTGCGCTAACCTCCGCTTCTGCAATTATTTTGTCCGCTTCTGCAGACGCGCGGGTGCGTGCAGGTTTTCCCACCTGCAGACATTTTCCCAGCCACGCTCAGGCGCATCTGCGATGGAAGGCTCGCTTCTGCGAGCTCGCACCTGCGGTCAAAAATCCGCAGGTGCGATTACACCAGAAGGCCAAATTTCAGATTTTTGCTTAAGTCCAATTCTTGTTCCGATTTCGATTGGAATCACACTCGGGGTACTCGAGACCCCGTCCGAATATACCAATAAGTCCCGTATCATAATACGAACTTACTCGGGGTCTCATATCACGTCAAACAATACTAAAATTATAATTCACACCTCGATTCGAACTTTGAGTTTTTAAACTTTTTAGTTTGCAAACCACGGACCAAAACATATTAAATGAGTCCGGAATAACTTCAAATTTGGCACACAAGTCAGAAATGACATAACGGAGCTATTCTAATTTTCAGATTTGGATTCTGGCTCCGATATCAAAAAGTCAACCCTGTGGTCAAACTTGAAAATTTTTAGCCTTTAAATTACTAGTTTCCGTTAAATAGTCATAACTTGAGCTAGGGACCTCCAAATTAAATTTCGGGCATACGCCCAAATCCCAAATCACGACACGGAGCTACCAGAACTGTCAAAACACTGATATGGGTCCGTTTGCTCAAAATGTTGACCAAAGTCAACTCAATTGAGTTTTAAGGCTCTATTTCACATTTTAATCCATTTTTCACATAAAAACTTTCCGAAAAATTTACGAACTGCGCACGCAAGTCGAGAAATAATAATTAGTGCTTTTTGAGGTCTTAGAACACATAATTACTTATTAAATTTAAAGATGACATTTTGGGTCATCACATTCTCCAACTCTAAAATAAATGTTCGTCCTCGAGCGGAGTTAGAAAAAGTACCTAAGCTAGTGAATAAGTGTGGATATTTACTCTGCATGTTCGACTCAGACTCACAAGTAGATTCCTCTACCAGCTGACCTCTCCAGTGTACTCGAACTGAAGGATAAATCTTAGACCTCAACTGTCGGACCTGCCGGGCTAGAACAGCCACCGGCTCCTCCTCGTAAGTCAAATCTTTGTCCAATTGGACTAAACTGAAATCTAACACATGGGACGGATCACCATGATATTTTCGGAGTATAGACTCATGGAATACCGGATGAACCGCTGATAAACTAGGTAGTAATATAAGCTTGTAGGCTACTTCACCCACCCTTTCAAGAATTTCAAAGGGTCCAATATACCTGGCGCTCAACTTGCCCTTATTTCCGAAACTCATTACACCTTTCATAGGTGAAACCCGGAGCAATATTCTTTCTCCAACCATGAATGCAATATCACGAACTTTATGGTCGGCATAACTCTTTTGCCTAGACTGAGTTGTGCGAAGTCGATCCTGAATAATCTTGATCTTACCCAAGACATCCTATACCAAATCGGTACCCAACAACTGAGCCTCTCCCGGTTCAAACCAACCAACTGGCGATCGGCATCGCCTTCCGTATAATGCCTCATATGGAGCCATCTGAATGCTTGACTGGTAGCTATTATTATAAGCAAACTAAGCAAGTGGCAGGAAATGATCCCAAGAACCTCCAAAGTCTATAACACAAGTGCGAAGCATATCTTCCAATATCTGAATGGTGTGCTCTGACTATCCGTCTGTCTATGGATGAAATGTTTTACTCAACTCCACTCGCGTGCCTAACTCACGATGTACAGCCCTCCAAAAATGTGAGGTAAACTGCTTACCTCGATCTGAAATAATAGACACGGGCACAACGTGAAGGCGGACAATCTCACGAATGTAATTTTCAGCTAACCTTTCTGAAGAATAGGTAACTGCCACTGGAATGAAATGTGCTGATTTGGTTAACCTATCCACAATGACCCAAACTGCGTCAAATTCTCTCTGAGTCTGTGGGAGTCCAACAACAAAATTCATAGCGATACGCTCCCATTTCCATTCAGGAATTTCTAACTTCTGAAGCAAACTACCAGGTCTCTGATGCTCATACTTAACTTGCTGACAATTCAGGCACCTAGCTACATATGCAACTATATCCTTTTTCATTTTCCTCCACCAATAATGTTGCCGCAAATCTTGATACATTTTGGTGGTAACTGTATGAATAGAATACCTAGAACTATGTGCCTCTTCAAGAATTAATTCACGAAGCCCATCCACATTAGGCACACAAATACGACCCTGCATTCGTAGAACTCCATCTTCCCCCACAAAAACTTGTTTGGAATCACCGTGCTGCACCGTGTCCTTAAGGACAAGTAAATGAGGATCATCATACTGCATCTCTCTGATGCGCTCATATAAAGAAGACCGAGCGAATGTGCAAGCTAGAACTCGACTAGGTTCTGAAACATCTAACCTCACGAACTGATTAGCCAAAGTATGAACATATGCAGCTAATGGCCTCTCACCAACCCGAATATACGGAAGACTGCCCATACTCACAGCCTTTCTACTCAAAGCATCAGCCACCACATTGGCTTTTCCGGGGTGATACAAAATGGTGATATCATAGTCTTTCAACAACTACAACCATATTCTCTGCCTCGAATTAAGATCTTTTTGTTTGAACAGGTACTGAAGGCTACGATGATCAGTAAATACCTCACACGAGACACCATAGAGGTAATGCCTCCAAATCTTCAGCGCATGAACAATGGCTGCCAGTTCTAAGTCATGAACAGGATAATTCTTCTCGTGAACCTTCAACTGCCGCGATGCATATGCAATCACCCTGCCATGTTGCATTAATACTGCACCAAGCCCAATGTGAGATGCGTCATAATATACCGTATATAATCATGAACCTGTGGGTAATACCAACACTGGCGACGTAGTCAAAGCAGTCTTGAGCTTCTGAAAGCTCAAATACACTCGTCTGTCCATCTGAATGGGACACCCATTTTGGGTTAGTCTGGTCAATAGGCTTGTTATAGATGAAAACCCTCCCACGAACCGACGATAATAACCTGCCAAACCCAGGAAACTCCGTATTTCTGTAACTGAAGTAGGTCTAGGCCAATTCTGAATAGCCTCAATCTTCTTAGGATCCACCTTTATGCCTTCTGCTGATACAACATTCCCCAAAAAGGCAACCGAGTCTAACCAAAACTCACATTTTGAAATTTTGGCATATAACTGATTATTCTTCAAAGTATGAAGCACAGTCCGAAGATGTTGCTCACGCTCCTCTCGACTGCTGGAGTAAATCAAGATATCATCAATGAATACAACCACAAAGTAATCCAAATAGGTCTTGAACACCCGATTCATTAAATCCATAATTGTTGTTGGGGCATTTGTCAACCCAAATGACATCACTAGGAAATCGTAATGCCCATACCGATTCTGAAAAGTTGTTTTAGGGATATCAGATGCTCTACTAATCTTCAACTGATGGTAACCAGACCTCAAATCGATCTTCAAAAATACCTTGGCACCCTGAAGCTGATCAAATAAGTCATCAATTCTTGGCAGCGGATATATGTTCTTAATAGTTGTTCATGATCAATTACTGAGTTGCCAATTAACCTCATGTTAGAAAAAAAATCGCGTTACAAACCTTCATAATACTGATAACGAGATGCGATGCATGAAGACCTTATAATTATTTACCCGAATTAACGAGTAACATTTAACTCCACCTGGGCGAGCACCTACCTCATAGGTTAAAACTCAATAACTACAAACAATATGCACAGAGAATTTCATACAAGAATTCTCAAATAAGCCTAACAGGCATGACTCCATATTAGTACTATAGTACAAATTTAATTTCACAAGGGAGAGCTTAAACACAAGAATTTTCATCACAAGGATCTCGTCCTTATATAACTTCCATCGCAGCTCGTAGCCCGATTTAAACATATCAATTTATTTTAAAATGGGAGGATCTCGTCCTCGGTTCTGAATCACAAGTAATATGCATATTGTGCCAATCAAAAATTTCCATTTTCTCCTTTTAAATAATTTCGGTTACACAAAATCACAACACATAATGAACCTCACACTAGTAGGGCATATAATTCATAATTTGTAATTGATTATCCGTAAATTACATCAAAACTTACTTAAATGAGTAACAGAAAGCCACATTTAGCCTCACAACTCTTTTTAGTGACCAACATAGAATGATAGGCGTAGTTATCTCCATAGAATCTCCTAACATGAGTAAACACATAAGTAGATTATAGAATTACGAAGCTCACTCATTAGTGGAGCACAATAGGAGGACTTCTTGATACTCAGAACCGAATCAAGTTAAGGAAATTATTCCTTTATTATAAATCAAGGTCATACCCATAACGACATCATATGATGTAACGACCTCCGCCATACCATAAAACAAATATAACAACGGCTGGGTCTCCACCTCTAGGACGCCTTCTACCCACATGTCCTCCACCTCTAACGGTCTGACCTCAACCTCTAACGGTTTGACCTCCACTTCTAACGGTCTGACCTCCACCTCTAGGTACCTGACCCCTGACATAAGTACTCCTGCCTCCAGACGAGGCACCACTGAAACCACCGAACTGACGAGGCCTCTTATCAGACCTCTGCCTTCTCTCTTATGCAAGAACCATCTCGATACTGCTCGCGACATTAGCAGACGCCTGAAAAGAAATCTCACTTCCGGTCTCATTGGCCATTTGAAGCCTGATAGGGTGAGTGAGTCCCTCAATAAACCTCCTCACTCTATCTCCCTCAGTAGGTAGTAAAAGAAGAGCATGACGGGCCAAATCCACAAAATGGGACTCATAATGAGTAACAGTCATACTGCCCTGTTGTAGACGCTCAAATTGCTTACGGAATTCCTCTCTCAGTGTGATAGGAAGGAACTTCTCCAGAAATAGCTGAGAGAACGGCTCTCAGGTAAGTGCAGGCGATCCAACTGGTCGGGTTAATGTATAATCTCTCCACCACCTCTTGGCGGGACCAGTCATCTGAAATACGGCAAAATCAACCCTGTTGGTCTCAACTATACCCATGTTCCGCAGCACCTCATGGCAGCGATCAAGATCATCATGTGGGTCCTCAGAAGGTGTACCACTGAAGTGAACTGGAAAGAGCTTAGTAAGCGTATCCAGCCTCAATAAGGCCTCAAAAGACATGGCGGGTCTATCACCGGTGTGTGTCGCAACAACTGGCTGAACTACCCCAGCTAGCGGGGCTGCTGGAGCCTGATTCTGGGGAGCCATCTGCTCCGGAGCGGGAGTAGTGGGAGTTTGTGCTCCTCCCTCAGCATGTGAGACGGCTGGTGTCATTGCAAATGTACCATTCTAGGCCACACCCTCCATAAGACTCACCAAACGGACCAAAGCGTCCTGAAGTACTGGAATGGCTACGAATCCTTCCGGGACCTGAACTGATCCAACTGGTACATTATGAACTGGAACCTCCTCCTGAAGGTCCACCTGAGGTTCTACAATAGGTGTGGCTGCTCGAGCTCTGGACTGAGCTCTACCTCTGCCTCTGCATCGGCCTCTAGCGCGACTTCGGCCTCGGCCTTTGCCCCTAGTCGTAGATGTCACTGGGGGTTCTGGCTCTTGTCCGGTTGTAGAAGCAGTGCGTGTTCTCGCCTTTTGCGAGAGGACAAGAATAAAAGAGTTCAATCGTCAATGGTAGAATAAAATCGCACGGCAGAGTATAATAGAAGTGAAATTGTTCCTAAACTCCATAGCCTCTGAGAGATAAGTACAGACGTCTTCGTACTGATCCTTCAAACTCTACTAAGCTTGCTCGTGACTCGTGAGACCTATGTAACCTAGTGCTCTGATACCAACTGTCACGACCCAAAATTCCCACCTTCGGACCGTGATGGCGCCTAACATTTCATTTGCTAGGCAAGCCAATGTTAGAATAATATTATTCATTTTTAAAATAATTTTTAAATTTATTAATAACAAAGGAACAAATGCGGAAGTAAGGTCTGAAATATAGTGAATAAACCATAAAAATAACGGTGTCTAAATACCATCCCAGAATTGGTGTCGTAAGTGCACGAGCTTCTAGAATAATACAAATAAGGGCCTGAATAAAATAAAGCTGTCTGAAAATGAACATACAGCTAAAGTAAAGTAGACAGGGACTTCAGAACTGCGGACGTCATGCAGTTATACCTCAAGTCTCCTCTGAGTAGCTGAATGGTACGCCGCTGGGACCAACTCCGAAATCTGCACAAGAAGTGCAGAGTGTACTATCAGTACAACCGACCCTATGTACTAGTAAGTGTTGAGACTAACCTCGACGAAGTAGTGACGAGGCTAAAGCGGGTCACTTACATTAACCTGTACGCAATATTAGTAACAACAACAAATAATAGAAATAAATCAGTTAACTCGTTTATAATAATTAAAGCCAACTCAGCAGTCATAACCCATTATCATTTCCATCAATTTCTGTTGCAGCGTGCAACCCGCTCTCACAATATATTCACATTCAATTCTGTTGCAGCGTGCAACCCGCTCTCCAAATATATTCCTTTTAATCAAGTCTGTTGCGGCGTGCAACCCGATCCCACAATATATATATATATATATATATATATATATATATATATATATATATATATATATATATATATATATCCTTTTAATCAAGTCTGTTGCGGCGTGCAACCCGATCCCCCAATATATATATATATATATATATATATATATATATATATATATATATATATATATATATATATATATAGTGGCGTGTAACCCGATCCTCCAATATGGACTTTTAATAAGTCTGTTGCGGCGTGCAACCCGATCCTCCAATATATCCATTTCAATCAATTCTGTTGCGGCGTGCAACCCGCTCCTCCAACATATTCATTTACCAATTATAGAAGAAATTTCCTCAATAAATACAATAATTAATATAAAATTATAAGACAACAAGCATACAACAATTATAATTTAACTATGAAACAAACAATGACAAATAGCAATTTTTATGAAAATTAGGGAGAAAATAGACAGTTTAATATTTAATATGCTAAATGTCAAGTAGCAATTAATGCACATAAATCAAATAAACATGTAGCAATTATTGCAGGAATTCAAGATTTAATATTTGACAAAAAATATGAGAGAAATAATTATTATAATAATTAATTCATGATTTTAAACAATTTATGATTTTTCAATTAATTATTCAAACAATTAATTTGACGACATATAGACACTCGTCACCTCACCTATACGTCGTTCACATGCATTTCATATAACAAATAGTTTAAGGGTTCTATTCCCTCAAGTCAAGGTTAACCACGACACTTACCTCGCTTTGCAATCAAATTTCAAGTTTCCAATATACCCTTGCCTCGCGAATTAGTGTCTGAAATCCTCAAATCTAGTCATAAACAATTCAATATATTCAATACAAATTGCAGGAATTAATTCTATATGAATTTACTAATTTTTTCGATTAAAATCCGAAATTTATTTAAATATTCGACAGTGGGACCCACATCTCAAATCCAAAAAAACTCACGAAATCCGAACACCCGTTCCGCTACGAGTTCAACCATACAAAAATTATCCAATTCTGATGTCAAATGGACCTTCAAATCTTAAATTTTCGTTTTCGGAAGATTTTTAAAAAAATCTGATTTTTCTTCCATAAATTCACGAATTCATGATATAAATGAGTATGGAATCATGAAATATAATCAATATAGGATAAGGAACACTTACCCCCAATCTTTCCCCGTGAAAATCGCTCAAACATTCGCCTTGCCGAGCTCAAAATGACCAAAATGACCAAAATGACCAAAACATTCGCCTTGCCGAGCTCAAAGTGCCTGGCCTCGCACTCGCGAGCTCGCTTTTGCAAGAAAAATCTCGCATCTGCGAAATGGGGCTGCCAGGCGAGGCCTCACATCTGCGGAGGAAAAATGCGCACGTGCGCTAACCTCCGCTTCTGCGATTATTGTGTCCGCTTCTGCGGACGCGCGGGTGCGTGCAGGTTTCCGCACCTGCGAACTTTTGCCCAGCCACGCTCGGGCGCATCTGCGATGGAAGGCTCGCTTCTGCGAGCTCGCACCTGTGGTCAAAAATCCGCAGGTGCGATTATACGAGAAGGCCAAATTTTAGATTTTTGCTTAAGTCCAGTTCTTGTTCCGATTTCGATTCGAATCACACTCGGGGTACTCGTATCAACAAGTCTCTTATCATAATACAGACTTACTCGGGGTCTCATATCACGTCAAACAATGCTAAAATTACAATTCACACCTCGATTCGAACTTTGAGTTTTTAAACTTTTCAGTTTGCAAATCTCGTGCCAAAACATATTAAATGAATCCGGAGTTACTTCAAATTTGGCACACAAGTCAGAAATGACATAACGGAGATATTGTAATTTTCAGATTTGGATTCCGGCTCCGATATCAAAAAGTCAATCCCGTGGTCAAACTTGAAAATCTTTAGCCTTTAAATTACTAGTTTCTGTTAAATGGTCATAACTTGAGTTAGGGACCTCCAAATTAAATTTCGTGCATACGCCCAAGTCCTAAATCACGACACGGAGCTATCGGAATTGTCAAAATACTGATCCGGGTCCGTTTGCTCAAAATGTTGATCAAAGTCAACTCAGTTGAGTTTTAAGGCTCTATTTCACATTTTAATCCATTTTTCATATAAAAACTTTCCAGAAAATTTTGCGGACTGTGCACGCAAGTCGAAAAATAATAATTAGTAATTTTTGAGGTCTTAGAACACATAATTATTTATTAAATATAAAAATAATATTTTGGGTCATCATAAAAATAGACTAAAACCCAGACTGTATTAACAAAACTTATTCACTTTATACTCTAACCTATTTAACACATAAGGACTGATAATGAGAAATGAGAGACGATGTAATAGAAGAACCCAAAATAATTTTAGTTCTCTTCCCCCTATTTTAATAACCAAAACTATCACCCAATTTATGATCTTATTCGAATTTTGATTAACTAATACCAATCACTTGATCTCCATAATTAATCAAAGAGAGATGAAAAACTGAACTAAATCAAACTTAAGCAACCAAAAGACCAAACACGTCAAGAGCAACATAACATTTAATTGAAAAGAAAAAATGACTAAAGCAAAAGGTAATATGGAAGTAATAGATAAAGGAACGAACCTTTTAAAGAGAATTTCAACCAATCTATTTTCCAATGCTAAAATCAGTACAAAGTCTCTACAACAATCATATCAACAAAACTTGTTCGAGACTCACGAACCAAGACCGAAGCTCGCTCGAACCTAAACTCGCCAGCGGATTCGAACTCAACCTTGGAGCTGATTTTTTGGAGCTAAAGTTACTGGTTTTTCATGGCTGAAACAGTGGATTTACAGTTGATTTAAGTATGATTTTGTGAACTTTTCAGCTGGATTTCATGAAGGAAAACAACTCGGTTTCAAAGTTGTTCTAGAGGTGCTTTAATGGAGGCTTTATGGGGTTATTTTCGGTGTGCTTTTAATACTGAAATTTTCTAAATTTTGGCAGGCTATTTTGGGGGGTGGTTCAAGGTGGATTCTTAGGTTAAAAAGCTGCTAGTTTTGGTGGTTGTTCGGGGGTGTTGCAGTTGGGATTTGATGCCAATTTTGAGATGTTTTCGTTGAGGAAGAAGGCTATTTTTGGAGCTGTGTTTTGGTGGGGGTTTAATCGAGGTTTTTGTTTTTGTGGAAGAAGATGGAGTGTGGTTAGGAAGAAGAAGAAGAAGAAGAGGAAAAGAGCTCCATTTTCGTTCCCTCTATTTTTGTGCGTGTCTGTTGCAGCTGAAGTGGAGATTTTTGTAAGGTGGAGTTGAAGGGTGGGAACGGCCGGCTAGAATTGTAGGGATTTAGGAATTAGGTTAGGTATAATATCAAATGGGGAGTGGGTATGGGCTTGAAAGAGTTGGGCTCGGATGGCTTTGGGGTTTTGGGCTAAGGTTATGGACTTCAACTCTTAAAGTCTAACAACTAAGAAACTTAATAATCTAAAATATACTATTAAATATAAAATTAATTAAGGCAAACTATATGAAATTATTTTTGTATTTTTTAATTTTTATGCTTTAAAACTAGAATTAAAATTAATAATAAAGTAAAATCCTATAAAAATAAACTTAAATAAATATTCTAAAAATACTAAGACTATTAAAGATAATTCTAATGTGTGGGTCAAAAATTACGTGCTTACAGTATTGGGGATATGAGTAGGGAAAAATTCAAATACGGTCAAAAATTAAGTGCTCACAGTGTCAAAGTAGTCTACCTTGAAAGTAAGGGTGGCAAGTGGGCCGGCCCCGGTCCTAAGTGGACTTCGCGGGCCCGGTCCTAAGTGGGCCGGTCTTATGCGGTCCGGACCTAAACGGTCCCGGGTTTCGCGGGCTTATTGCTGGAACCGGCTCGGGACCGGGACCACGAACTAACGGTCCCGGGTTAAGTGGGCCGGTCCCAGGCCTAAACGGGCCTAAACGGGCCCAACAGAAACTTTGTATTTTTAATTTTTTTTTATAGAAGTTAGAGAAAAAAATAGTAATAAAGATATATAAGCTATATTCGATTTATATACTATATATACATCTTAAAATATATATATATATACTATATTATATATACATAGTATACATCTTAAAATATACTATATATACATCTTAAGATATACTATATATATATATATAATATAGTATAGTAGATCTTAAGATATATATACATCTTAAGATATATAAGCTATATATATATATATAGTAAGATGTATATATAGTATATCTAAAGATGTATACTATCGAATATGTTATAAACTATGTATATATATTATAGTATTTTCCCCACCCTCTGAAAAATGATCAAACAAATTTGCAAGTTCTGCAATATAAACTAAACAGTTAGAAATAGTAGGATAATATTGCCCAGAAAATTTATTTGTAGCAATATGAATTTTTCTAAAAAATCTACAAGCATTTTAACATTAGCTCAATCCGCATTTGTAAGGTGCTCATCATCATCACTTACATGAGCATTAAACGTTGAGTTTATGGGGTTTCTATATTCATATGCAACAACTAAACTTTCATACATGTAATTCCATCTAGTTGGACAAGGTTTAGGAACCTTTCTTTCTCTTAGGCCAAATTCATCGCATCTTTTAAAATATTCTCTAAGTCTACTTCTACGGTTTGAATAAAAAGCCAATTAAGAGCCATTTTAACCTTTTCAATTTCAACATTTAAAATTCGCATACCATCACCCACAATTAAATGGTAAATATGACAAATACATCTAACATGAAAAATGTTACTAAATACAGGACTTAGTATAGTGGTAAGCAAGGCTACAGCATTTGTATTACTAGTAGCATTATCCATTAAAACTGATATTATTTTATCACTAATGCAAAAATATCTACAAATATCCGCAATCGTGCTAGAAATAAATTGCCCTGTGTGACGTGAATTAATTATTCTATAAGCAATAATGCGCTTTTGCATTATCCAATGCTCATCAATCCAATGACTGGTAACAGTAAGATAATCACAGTCATTACCACTTCTACCAATATCAGTTGTAATAGCAAGACGACAATTTATATGAGTAAATAAATAGCGCAAATATTGTTCATATTCATGTTTATATTTATAAATATCACTCTTTACGGTTGTGCGAGGAAAACCTTTATAAGTAGGATTATAAATTTTTCTAATATAATGCACAAAGTGGGGGTTAGAAGGAAAACTATAGGGTAAGCACATAACAGTGACCATTTTTGCCAATTCTTCCCGATCTTTTTTTGGATTATAATATTAAATATCACCGGTAACAGTGTTAATTCCCGGTTGAAATTGATTTGACCCGGTACTAAGGTCAGCCTGACTAGGTGCACTTGTCCCCTCAGCCAAAGTTTTCATACGAAAATATCTAGCTTTATCTTGAGGGTGTAGCAATATGTGTCTAGTCAAACTTCCCGTTCCCCCCCTCCCCCTGACTTCCAACATATTGAAAAACTAACTCTTTGCCACAAGTTTTACACTTAGCCCTATTTTTTCTCTTAGTTGAGTGAAAAATTGCCAAACAAGAGATGTTTCTGCCCATTTAGAAGGTTGTCTAGAAAAAGTAGGGGCACTAATAGGAGGGTCAGACGGGGGATCATCTAGATTATTATTAGTTGGGTTAACTTCAGGAGCATGACTAATGGGTATATCATCATCCGGTTGCGTTTCATCAAAATCTATTTCTTCATCATCATTTTTATCAATAGTTGGATTACCATAAAGAGCATTCATATATTCATGGTTTAATTGTTCACCGGGTGCAATATTATGGCAAAATTGACTCTCGGTAAATTGTAATAAACTATTATCGCTATCAAGAATAGGAGGTGTAGGACGGGTAACATGTTTGGGTCGGGGAGCCGGGGAAGTGGAGGAGGAACATATTGGCCACTAGATTCACCACTCTTCGATTTTCCCTTATTTTTACTAAACATATTTTATAAGGAATAAGCCAACTTAATTAATCAAGCAAAGTAAATAAAACAAACAAAATTATAATATTAAAACTTAAGAGTTGGAACGAGTTTACCGAATTGACGAACAACTTGTTGGAAATTGATTATCGTTGAAGATTTTAATTCACCAACTTCACAATTGTTTGACAAATTGTAACAATAAAGTAAGCAATAGTAGCAATTATAGAAGTAAATTAGAGAGAGATTGTGATAGATTGATGATTTTGTAAGAAAAAATAAAATAATGATGTGGTATTTATAGTTGAAAATAGGGAAAAAGTGTAATTATAAAAAGTTTGGGATTAAAACAAAGTTAGGGGGTTAAATGGCTATTTTATAAATAGCCAACGGCTATTTTTGACAGCCCAACGGCTATTTTTTTAATAAAAAATAGCCGTTGGGCTCGCTAAGGGACCGGGCCAGTCCCGGGCCCTAGCGGACCAAACGGTCCTGGGCCTGACGGGCCCAAATCATAGGACCGGCCCACGAGACCGGACCAGGCCCGCTAAAATCGGACCAAACGGTTCTGGCCCGTTTGGCCCGCGGTCCCGGGCCTGGACCGGCCCACTTGCCAGCCTTACTTGACAGTTAAGTTTCGATTGTTACAAGTGGTATCAGAGCCGAAAAAACTTATTCCATCTATTTCACAAAATTACGAAATTTGAAACACTAAAATCAAATTATCTAATTGTCAATCTTAGTGTGAACATCTCTAACTATTTAAAATAAAAAATAAAATAATTAAAATTATGTAAAAAGTCATGTTAATCATAATTTTTTGTACAATATTTAAAAATTAAATAAAATTAGAGTGAAAAAAATTGTGTAACCAAACTTATCCCCTGGGGGAGGGGGAATGCATTTTTAACTTAGGAAAATGGTCAAATATACCTTTGTATTTTGGAAAATAAGCAATTTTGTCTTTGATTGAACTTTTGCTAGTCAGCCTAAGTCTAATTTAGAATCATACTCAAATGCACACATTTTATGACGAAAAAAAGATAAATATTCACAATATGTTAATGATCTATATTATATTAAAAGCACGAAAGTCTTTAGCGAAATGTCGTTCGTCTTTTTTACCCTTTAAAAATAGAGTTCACACTGGACAAAATAATCATTTAATTATTTTTCTAATATTTAGGAATAGTCATTTAATTAATTCTCTAATATTTAGAAATAATCATTAAATTATTTCCCTAAGATAAATTCAAATTTGACCTTATATAAATTAATTTTATTTAAATTATGTAACATAATAATTATTATGAAAGAGGGACCCACGAAAATTCTTCAAACGAAATCTGAGAAATTAATTCAATTTACCGTCATTGAGATTTGTTGCTCTAGGTTTGGGAGTTTCTATGTTATGGTACTATAACCAATTAAGCATTCATAATTTAATTATTTTATTTTAAAAAACAGTAAGCAACAACAAATAAAGTTGGTTACTGAATTAGAGCACAAAAAATAAAACTACAGATAATGTTGGCTACTTCTTTTCTTTTTTTCTATATTTGAGTTATACATGATTTTATTGGTTAAATTCTTTTTTATTTGTATTATATAAAGCCAAATACTCATATAAAAGAAGTCATTAATGACCTTATTGAAGTTATTTTACCTTATTTAAATTAAATAATTTATTTATAATATTTTATTTATTGTTCGTAAACGTACGCTAGGGACATGCACATATGAATTTTATAAAGAAATCTTTAAACTTCATTCAACATATATTTTTTCCCAAATTAGATATATAAACTATTGTATATGCATCAATTTTCTATAATTATTTTCCAGTAAATATTCTTTGTCATTAAAAGTGTAGTCCATATTTTGACTTATTTTTTTTAAAGTATTTGCTCATTGACTTAATACGCGCAAAGCACATACCGGTTAGTATTAGGTCACAAAAATAACAACAAATTTCATAAGATATTCCCATATTTCTTTAGAAATCGTAATAAGGCATCTGGGGATTATGTAGAGAAAGATTTCTTCCTTGATTAAGATATCTAAATAGATCAATATTTACTAATTTCAAGATTACACACTTAGAAACTTATATATTCATTGATATGGGGTACACGCGTGAAACGCGTACCCTATATTAAAAGTACAAAGACCCTTAGCGAAATGTCGTTCGCCTTTTATGCCCCTTAAAAATATATTTATATTGAACATAATAGTAATTTAACTTATTTTCCTACTATAAGAATAGTCATTAATTATTTTTCTAATATTAAAAATAGCCAGTTAATTATTTACCTAATGTTTAGGACTATTAGGACTTTAATTTGAAAAATCATAATATTCATTTAATTATTTGCCTAATACTTAGGATTTTGATTTAAAAAATCATAGTATTTCTCTCAATTCCTTTTCAAGAGTCCTTCACTGTCAACTCCATTTAAGTTTAGGAGTATTTTTAGGACCACGAGTGTTATTTTTTGTTATAAAATTTTTGCTTTTGGAGTTCCTATTTTTCTTTTCTTCTTCAGTTTTAGTTCCTTTTTCTAGGTTATGGGCACTTTTTTGGGTTATGAAAATTTACCTTTAATATGCCTTATTTTTCTTTTCTTTTTTAGAACTCTTTTTCTTTGTCTACTGAAACTATACATAATTTTACCTAACATAGATTCTTTCCCTTTTTCAATTGCACTGGCAAATACTTATATATAAAAAAAAGTACTCCACGGTCTTCATTATCATAGGTTGGCTTTCGTTATTGGGTCTCTAGCTTTGTGAGTTTTCAGATTTTTTTTATTTGAGAAAAATATTCTATATTTATTTGTGCTTAAATTTTTGACTTTTTAATTGTGATCATTATTTTTTAGGTTATGTTTAACTTTCGATATAAGAAGAATAAGTACTTCAAGTATGTTAGCATGCATGCCTCTTCTTTTTGAATTTTTATTTGTAAGATATGTATGTTAAATTGAATAGAGGAAATCTTTATATTCTTATACAAGTTATTTTACTGTAATTTTTTGATTCGTTTGATGGAACGACTGATTGGGTGATGAGTCGAGTTTTTCGTTGTTGAATATTCTTCGACTACTGAATTAACATTAGTTGCTCTTACTAATTATTTATACTACGTGCTTGACATATTGTACAAATCCAATAGTTACAAATAACTATTTTTTTATTTTGTTAATATTTCTTCTTTTAAAAAAAAACAGTTGATCGACTTCAAATACCATTAGTACAAAAAAAAGGGTGACCATAATATATAAAATTACTTCTTTTCTTTATTTTTGTTGTCGTATTTTAGACAATATTTATGCGCTATGTTTTATCGTTTGAAAATAATTAAACTTTTATTAGATATAATTATAATTACAGTTAAATATTAAAAAATGATACGAGTTAATATTAAGAATTTGAATCGAAAAGAACTAAATTATTTAGAACAGATAATTAAGTCTTTGATTTAGATAATTAGCAAAAAATATCAATTTAGTTTTTTTTTCAAATTCATCATATAAGTAAAATTATTTTTTCAAGTTGATTAGGGTTCATAAATTTATTTCCATAAGCACAATGTTGCTGGTAAAGGATATCCAAAAAATAGAGTAAAATAAGTAATAATACAGTATTGCAAGTTAAATTGGTTGAAACACAACCTTGAAAGAGTTAATGTATAATGCAACAGTAGAAGACGATATGTATTTTATTTTCATTCCCCCCCCCTCTCTCTCTCTCTCTCTCTCTCTCTCTCTCTCTCTATATATATATATATATATATATATATATTAACATTAATTAATTTTATACTTTATATTGTCATTGTCCGCTTTAAAAAAAAAAGATAGGACCAATCTATTCATTCTCAAATCTTAAAATAAAATAGCTATAATTATTAATATCAACACAACATTCTCATAAAGAAAATAGCTATAATTATTAATATAATTAACTTAATTAAATTGTCATTGTTGCAAGTTTAAAAGATATTTAATTATTTTAAATTCAATAAACGGGTCAATATAACGATATTATTATTGTCATTTAAATGAGTATCGCATCAATTTTAATGCCCATTTTAATTTTACATAATTTATTCTTTTTGTATGTAATTTTTAGTTTATTAACTTGTACTCTAAAGCTAGTAAAGATAAGTGCATCAAAAGTGTAACAAAAGAGAAAAAAATGAACAATTTCACAATTTAGACATTTTCTCCTTTAGCCTAACAGTTCATAATTGATACTACTCCAATTTGGTTATCTTTTATGCTCCCATTTCCTTCCTCAAGACAGCAATTCACAGAATCGAAATCTAGATGAAGATGAGCAGTACGCAAGGTCCACATTCTCTGGCCTTTAGGGTCATGCGACTATGTCGACCTTCTCTCCATGTCGAAACTCCGCTCCGTTTCGACCCTACAGATCTCTTATTCGGCGAAGACCTGTTCGATGATCCTGTCGCCGCTGAGCATCTCCCTCGTCTCCTAGCCGATACCGTCTCCTCCTCCGCCGCCACCACCGCCGGCAATACTTCAGCTGATCCCTCGGATCTGTCATATCGTAATAGATTCCTTCTTCAGCATCCTTCTGATTCGCTTGGCCTCCCTGGCCTCCTCCTTCTCCCTCAGTCCTTTGGGTTAGCTTCGTTTCGCTTTATTTGTCTAAATTTTGGTATACTCTTATTTGCTGATGTCGCGAAACAAATTCAGTGTTGCACTTCTTAATGTATACGTATAACTATTGCAGTTCTATTTTATAAGACACTTGCTAAAATATACGACAATCAGTGAGCATGAGCATGAGCTTCAAAGCTCTCTAATGGCGGAAGCTTCTAGAAGAAGAGAAATGAGGAATGTGTTAGATGAATATGATAACCACCAACTTGATTATACACAGCTAAGAGCTTATATACAAAAGCTAAGCTAAGCTAAGCTAACTGTCTTTCTAACAAATTGACTAACTCAACTAACTAACTTATACATGTCTGTCACATAAGAATTAGTCACCACCAATGAAGCATTGCCACATATACACTCTATACGAGACCAAAGCTCACAATATTCTCCCTTAAGCTGCAGGAGGGTGCTGGATGTTAAGCACACCAAGCTTGCCTAGAAGGTATAGATGTTGAGTCTGACTCAATCCCTTAGTGAGCAAATCTGCCAGCTGATCCTTAGTGTTCACATACACTGTCTTGACCTTGCCACCCTTGATCTTATCTCGAATAAAGTGATAATCAATTTCTATGTGTTTGGTGCGCTCATGGAAGATAGGATTAGCTACTATTTGCATAGCAAATTTGCTGTCACTTTGCGCAGGAATAGGAACCTTAATGTCAACCGCTAACTCCTTGAACAAGCCACTTAACCAAGTGACCTCTGCTACAGCTGAAGCCATGCTTCTATATTCCGCTTCAACTGAACTACTAGATACTGTTTGTTGTTTTTTTGATTTCCAAGAAATCAGGGAATCACCAAATTTGATCACACACCCTGTAACAGACCTCCTTGTATTGGGGCAGGCTGCCCAATCAGAATCACACCAACAACTCAATTCAGCTACAGGATCAGCTTTCAGCCAAACTACTTGGCCTGGAGCATTTTCAAATACCTGACCACCCTAAGTGCAGCTTCCTAGTGTGACCCTTTTGGTCTTTGCATAAACTGACATAACTAATGTCTGGCCTGGTGAATGTAACATGCATTAACTTCCCAATCAACCTGTGATATAAACCAATATCCTTCAGAATCACATCTCCTACAGCACCAGTTGCTTCATCATATTCTACTGTGGTTAATCTCAAGTTTGTTTCCATGGGAGTAACAACAGGTTTGGCTGTCCCATTTCAAAAATAAGCTCAAGCACATACTTTCTCTGATTTAGAATGACACCGGACTTAGACCTTAAGACCTCAATGTCCAGAAAATATTTGAGTTCATCTAAATTCTTGAGCTTGAATTTTTGATGCAGTAGTGATCAACTCCTCATTACTCTATGTGATAAGTAAATCATCAACATATACCAGAATCATTACCATTCCTCCTTGTTTCTTCAATGTAAACGGAGAATAGTCATGACTAGTTGACTACTATGAGTGAAACCTGCTGCAAGTAAAACATCTGTCAATTTGATGCTCCACTGCCCAGAGGCTTGCTTGAGTCCATACTTAAGCAACCTACTGACTTTCTGCTCTTATTGCTTCTTAAAGCCTGCTGGCATCTCCATGTACGCTTCTTTACAGAGATCACCTTGTAAAAAAGCATTGTAAACATTTATTTGGTACAAAGTTCAGCCTCTAGACACAGCCAGTGCTATAGCTGATCTCACTGTGACCATCTTGGCCACAGGAGAGAAGATGTCATGATAGTCAAGCTCTTCCTGTTGAGTATAGCCTTTTGCAACTAACCTGGATTTAAATCTTTTAATTCCTCATTGGCTGTACTTAATCTTGTATACCCATTTAGATCCCACGTTATTCTTCCCTGCTGGTAGATCTACAACTTCCCAAGTTTTATTATCTTCCAAGGCTTAAATCTCTTGTTGCATTGCCTTGATCCACCTGGCATCCTTTGCTGCCTGTTTGAAAAGGTCTGTGGCTATACCAAAGTATGAGAATTTAGCTAGGTAGCTATGATAAGTTGGAGTAGTGTTGTCATCGAATAGGTAGTTGGCCAAGGGATATTTGCTAGATACTTTGTTGGGGGCCACATAATCCTTCATCCAAATAGGCTCCTTAGATTCCCTTGTGGATTTTCTAATAAGAGGAGGAACACTTTGTGTTGGTGCTGAAGTGGTTGCTTCCTGTGAATCTTGTTCTTGCAATGACTCTCCAGGTAGCATCTCTTCATCTTGAGCTACTGATTCCTGCTCTAGAAACTGACTCCTTATTACTAGTTAGAATGACTAAAGGGGAGAACAAGATTCGGTCATACCTCAAGGATTATATCTATCAAATCAGATACCTGATGATTCAAGGGCAAACTCAAGTTGGTCACTTTTATAGGGAGGCCAATTTTGTTGCGGACTCGCTTGCTAACATTGGAGTGGAGACTAAACATGAGAGGTTCTTCACGCAAGCTATGGACTTACCACGAAAGACTAAAGCTTTATTGAAGAATGATCAAAATGGCTTTATCCGCTTCAGAATCAGGTCCAAGAAGGGGCATTTCATATTTGATAATGGTTAAGACTACTCTCGTTGTATTCACATATATTTTTCATTTCAAAGCTAGCTCTTTTATCTGTAACATGAGAGGAGAGTACCTCTCAGTGAAAATTTAGACTATGCATAGAATTATCCTAGAGTTAGCTCAGTCACTCTCCATGTATCTCTAGAGGCTAAGGTTTATGTCCTCCTTTGTGTATTTTTTTGGATTGTCTAATAAACTGGCAGGGGTAATGCCAAACCCGCCACCACCACAGGGCAGCATACCCTGGGTGATGGTTTGAATTTATTTTTTTTTAATAAAAAAAACTCAGACTCTGTAGGATGCTCAACAATGTCAAGTGTAACACTATCAATTGTAACTGGTTGCAATTTAGCATCCTAGATGCTCAAATCATGAACATCAGGAACTATTGAATGTACAGAGTTTTGAATTTTAGTAAAAGGAAACTCTGATTCCTTGAATAACACATTTCTACTTACAAAGAATTGCTTGGTGGCTAGTTCCATCAAAAGATATCCCTTATGTCTCTCAGAATATCCCATTAGGACTACAAGTCTTGCTCTTCCAGCAAACTTGTCACCTTTAGGCACAACAATTGTGTAGCAGAGACATCCTATCACCTTCAAGTGAGCTAGAGATGAAGGCTTAGAATGCAACATTTCAAAAGGACTCTTTCCTTTGATGGCTGAAGATGGTGTTCCGTTGATCAAATATGCTGCAGCAGTCACACACACCCCAATAATTGAGTGGCATCTTGGACTGAAATCTTAATGTTCTTGCTACATCTAAAATATGTGTATGCTTTCTCTTCACAACTCTATTTTACTGGGGAGTATGAGTGCAACTGCTTTGGTGTATTATCTCAAGACTCCGCAAAAATCATTACATTGAGAGTTAAAGAATTTTGTTCCATTGTCTGACCTTAGAGTTTTCACCATTGTCCCAAACTGGTTCTTTATCATCAACAAAAAGTTTTTAATTGCTACTATGGATTCAGATTTGAGTTGCAACATATACATCCATGTATATCTATTGAAGTCATCCACAACAGTCAAGAAATAGTATTTCTTATCAAATGTAGCAACTTTATAAGCCCCCAAAGATCCATATGAACAAAAGAAAAGGGAAATTCAGCTCTAGAACTACTAGTAGGAAACCTAGTTTGTTTAGCTAATGGACAGATTGGACATTTATTCAACAAATCATTATATAATGAGTGGAGAAGATTGCAGATTATGGCACATTTATTCAACAAATCATTATCTACAGCACTTCCTAGGCTCATAGTCTTCATAATAGTAGCTAAAGGATGACCAAGCTTCATGTGCCATAATCTGCTATCTTCTCCACTCACATTTGCAGCCCGTCGATGTGTTTTGGCTTTATTATTGTCACCTGCTTCCTTGTATATGTACGAATCTGCATTCTCCTTACCAATATCCTCTTCACCCTGAAACAAAACAAAGTCAGGGAAAAATTGATTGAACATGAGAGTTCATAACATGTTGAATTTGAGGTCAGGTACAAATAGCACATTGTTTACACCTTCAATTCCAAATAGAAGTGCTTGACCAATACATGAAATTTCAACTTATCCCTGTCGGCAAATGGACTTTATCTTTAGATGGCCTCTAAGCATTAGGATCATCTTTTAGCCATTTCTCAGCTGCTGCTATATGATGAGTTGTACATGTGTCTACAATCCAGTTATTTGCAAGAGTGTGTGACATTAGACAAGTAGCAGTACCTGCCATGTTAGCCTGACTGTCAGTGGTCTCCTTGTTTAGCAAACCTAGGATTTGACTGTATTGGTCCTTAGTGAAATATGGTCCCTTACCAACAAAAGTGTTCTGCCGATCATTGGCTGAAGAGCCCTATGATTGAATATCAACATTTCTACATATATTGTTGACAACATTGAAGGATTGTTGAGTACCACGACCAAGTTGCCCTCTAAAATTACCATTGCCACGACCATATTGACCTCCAGAATTACCAGAACCAAATTTCTTCTTTCCCTTAAATTCCTCGGGATAACCAATAATTTCATGACAGTTTTCCTTTATGTGGCCCTTAAGCCCACAATCTTCACACTATAGGAAAGGGTTTTTATCTCTTTAACCTTGACCTTTACCAACCTGCATAGCAATTAGATCATTTTTCTCATTCACTGAGCCTAGACCAGGAGAGTGTTGTGATTCGTCCTTGATTACCATAGCATATTGTCACAGGCCCAAATCCTTACGTTGGGTAGCGGCACCTGCTCGCCCGTGCGGCGCCTGCAGTTCCCCTCGCTGCAGGCCAGCCTGTTTCCTATCCCAGGATTCCCAAGCACGATCCTGTGCCTGTTGGTGGGGCTAGCCCGTAGGCTCGCCCCAACTTGTGCCGCCCGTAAGATGCCTAGGCCCTTGGCCCTAGACATGTCGTGGCGCTTCATCTTAGGATCACTATCCATGCGCGCCCTGGGGGATTGACTTAGGACATGTCTTGTCCCTCGCCCGAGACTGAGCATCGCTCCCGCGTGCACAGCCCAATCCTCAAGCTTGACACTCGCCTAGTGCATCCGCGACTAGCTCGTGCCTCGCCCGAGTAAGGCAACCTTTAGCCCTTGGCCATTGTCATGCGCGTCTTTCGTGCCATGCCCATACATTGCCCTCGCGATACGCTTCCATCCCGAATGGTGCAGTGTCGCCCCACAACTGCACCTTTAGGCCAACGGACCCTTGCTTGCATGGTTGAACCCAAGCCATGCTCACAAGTCGACACACGATGCCCCTAAGATAGGTGCATCAAGTATCCAATCGGCACGGAGGTCTCGTTCCAACATTCGGCAGCCCGCGGGGCTGGCCGTTCCACACATCGAGCCTCCAGCACCACTTTGATGCCCAACGCTAGCCCGAAGGCGTTGCGCCGCCCATAGAGTTTCCCTAACTCGTATGGGTACCTTTGACACTCCTTTGAGTCATCTAGGCAGGCCCTTGAGGTTGCCCCCAAGGTAGCTCGTTCTATACGGCTCGGTGGCAGCACGTATGGGGGAGGCAGGTCGGAGCTTTCATCACCTATACCCCCCTTATATATGCTTAAAATTAAAAAACCCAAGTTGCCCGAGTAGACAGTTCTACGTCAGACCATCAGAAGGGCCTTTTCTCACCAGATATTAGCCGAAATCACAACTCCAAATTGCGAGTTGTGACAATATGCTTGATTAATAGAAGGAACATTGGATTTCAAGAGAATTTGTCTTCTAGCTTGATCGTAAGAATCATTTAAACCACTAAGGAACTGTAATAGCCTTTGATGTTGAAGATGTTCGACGTAATCCTTCGAATTTGGAACAGGCACTAAGGCATCATATTCATTCCAAAGACTCTGCTCATGCGATTCACCTTGTCAAATCGCTCTCTCAAATCCTCCCACACAAGATGTGCATTAGAAGCATATGCAATTCCACTGAGGAGTTCTGTGGACACCGTGTTCATCAGCCACGAAAGGACAATCGCAGTACAAGTTTCCCATTGCTCATGCAACTCTGCCTTACATGACTCCTTTGTCAGGTGCATGTTAAAAAACCCTAACTTCCTCTTCCCTAAAAAGGCAATCTTCATCGTCCTGCTCCAAAGCCTGTAGTTCTCAGATCCTGTAAGCTTTTACGGGGATTAGAACAACGCCTGGAGTATCCGATGCACCAAGGTATAGTGGATGTATGTGCGAAATTGTTGATTCTGCCATTGACAAACTGAAAAAACAGGAAATAAAGGCGATCTGCGGAATCGATGAAATCTGAAGAAGAAACTTAATTCGCGTATAGTACCAGCATTACCTGCTCTGATACCATGCTTAAATATACGACAATCAGTGAGCAAGAGCATGAGCTTCAAAGCTCTCTAATGGCGGAAGCTTCGAGAAGAAGAAATGAGGAATGTGTGAGATGAAAATGATAACCACCAACTTGATTATACACAGCTAAGAGCTTATATACAAAAGCTAAGCTAAGCTACCTGTCTCCTAACAAACTGACTAACCCAACTAACTAACTTATACGTATCTGTCACATGAGAATTAGTCACCACCAATGAAGCATTGCCATGTATACACTCTATATGAGACCACAACTCACAATAACACTATAACTATTTGGATAGTCGAATAGTTTCTTATTGTAATTTTATAACATTTTTTACTATTCTTAGTTACAAAAATTTTACAAAAATTGTAACTTATAGTACTCCTTCGGTTTCAATTTAATATGATGATGTTTGACTGTCCGTCAAGTTTAAGAAAAAAAGTAGTAAAACTTTTGAAATTTGTGATTTAAAACAAGCTCTAGAAAGAAATTCATGTGGCTCTAAATCATCTCATTAAGGGTAAAATGAGAAATTTAAAGTTAAATTGTTTCGGACAAACTAAAAAGTAAAGAGCGTCGCATAAATTAGGACATGAAGTAACATTTTAAAATACTTTTTAATACAAATAACTTAAAAATACTATTCTACTATTGAGCAGTCTTTGAATGTGGAGATTTTATTTTACAAAACAAAGGAATTGATGTTCAAATTGAGATAAAATTGAATGGTTTGACCCTTGTACTATGATATCCGTTATTGTTTTTGAAATGGAGTATATGTTGTTAACATTTTTCTTTAAAATTTCTATATACATATATTCAAACAATAGATAATGAGTGACGTGCAATCACTGCTTATATGTTGGATGTTGTGATTAATTATTTTTCTTTTCCCCTTTTTAAATTTATAATCTTGCAGGGCAATATATTTGGGAGAGACATTCTGCAGTTATATAAGCATTAATAACAGCTCCAACTTTGAAGTTAGAGATGTTACCATCAAGGTGATTTGCTCCCTTAGCTGATTACTATGAGAAGCTACTGTAAATAGTGATAGAGATGCTGTGGATTATTCAACCTGTTGATAACCAAGATCCTTACTATTTCATCTGGGGCATAAATTTGTAAGGTGGCAAGGCTGAATACGTGCTCTTTGGCAAAAGTATTAAATGAAGTTTGGTGCTGTACGTTAGCCGGGGGTTTACTTCTCTATCCTACAAAATAAAATTGATAAAAAAAGTTTTTTCCTTGGTTTACCCTGTTTGAGTGCTTACTGCATTTTAGTGCGCAAGTATGATCAACTGTTCAAAAAACTACACAAATATAACCAAATAGTTTTTCTACTTAGTGAATTGTCTGCAAGAAGGTTGTGCTTCTGGTAAAACCTGAATTAACCGTGGTGCACTTGCGGGAAACTCCTTGCCGAGGGCCTATGCACCCCCGGGATTAGTCGGGGCTCAAAGAGACTCGGACACCTGGTGCAAAATCAAAAAAAAGGTTGTGCTTCTGGTGTAGAAAATTTCATTGGAAAAATAGTAAATGGAGAATAGTAGTGTCATCGCAATCTTCTGGTCATAGAGTTGCATTTTCCATATTTAGGAATGCGCACACATAGAGGACATTCTTGACTAAGTAGATATATAGACAAAACAGGCTATTGCATTTTGTATATGTGTGGCCTTTATGCTCTTGTATTGATCATTTTGGCTAAACTAAGCTACTTATTGAAAGCCGTTAGTCAAGCTTTCACATTTTTGGAAAGAATGGTCCAAATGTATCTTACACCGACCGTCAAAATGTATCTTACACTGAAGAAAATGAATTTGCTCAATGGGCATATTTGAGTCTGTGTGAGTGTACGGACAATGGAATGTCTCTTAAGCATGGCTTATGAAACTTAAGTTTCTATTATTTGATATGCTGCAATTTTGCTACCGTGTGTCTGGTATAAAGTGCTTTCGTAGGTAATTGTCAAGTGATTATAAAAAGCCTAGGAATCGTTTAGTGAAAAGGGTGAGATAAATATCTACCTGGAGAATTTAGACCTCAAGCATCTCTGATTGAGAGTCAAGTTACAGGGATCTTATTTTTCATAATATCAGTTTTGTAAGCTGCTAGAAACTTTCTAACCTTTTGAATTCTTATCTCTTGGCTCTACGAACTGCTTTATAGAAATGATTTAATTTTCTACAGGCAGAAATCCAAACAGAGAGGCAGAGGATACTTCTTTTAGATACTTCTAAATCACCTGTGGAATCAATACGTGCTGGAGGGAGATATGACTTCATTGTGGAACATGATGTGAAAGAACTTGGTGCACACACGTAAGATTCATGATAAAATTTGTGTTCTATGTTGATAGGAACCTTATATCAATATGATAGTTCACTTATTCAATTGCTTCACCTTTTAGGTTGGTATGCACTGCTCTTTATAGCGACAATGATGGTGAGCGTAAATATCTTCCACAATATTTCAAATTTATGGTCGCGAACCCACTTTCTGTTAGAACAAAGGTACATCCATAAACCTGTGTTGTTTTAGCAATTTTATTTTGATAGGATTCTATATGCTTTACATCCTATGCATTGGGAGCAGTTCTTTACTATATTTTTCTGCTATTCTAAGATATTTCATATTTGCTTCTTTATTATCGATTTATTTCTCAAGTCTGGACGTGCTTTTTCAAGATAATAACTGTTGTTTGTTTCTGCAGGTTCGTGTTGTTAAGGTAGGTTGGTTCAAGCTCCTTGGGTGTAAGTTCATTATCTTGCGTTCTTACTGGTAGGCTGAATATCTTAGGAAAATAGGTCAAGAAAAGTCAGTTTTGCAGTTATTATTCCCAGTTAAGGCCAATTTGTGATAACATAGCATCTAACTTACCACTTTCATAAATCTGCAACATACTGCCACCAATCTCATTTGCTTATATGGAATGTCAGTTATTTCTACTCATTTGGGCAGTTTTCTGTCCCTAAAAGGATAATGTGAGATCGCATTTGATTTTTAATATTACAAACCATCTTGTCTCTTGAGAATGATCTACCAGAAGCAGCAATTTCAGCTTCTGCATTTCTAATACTTTTCCTGTTCATGACAGTAAAGTCTTTTTCCATCCCAGGAAACTACCTTTTTGGAGGCTAGCATAGAGAATCATACAAAATCTAATCTCTATATGGACCAAGTTGATTTTGAGCCAGCTCAGCATTGGAGTGCTACAGTACTAAGAGGCGTTGATCATCAACCAGAGAGCAAACAGCCAATGAGGTTGACTAATAGATTTTTTCTCTTTTACAATGGGAATTGCTGCTTTATTTTGGTTTTAAATGTTGATGTAATCACCAGTTGGTGTTAGCATTCACCTTTGTTCCCTTGACTAGCCTTTGCTGATAATTTTTGATCTACCAGTGATGTGTTTAAGCCCCCTGTTCTCTTAAGATCTGGAGGCGGGGTCCATAATTTCCTCTACCAATTGAAATTATCATCCAATGGCTCTTCATTGCCGAAGGTGGAGGGAAGTAATGTCTTGGGCAAACTCCAGATTACTTGGCGCACAAATTTGGGAGAACCTGGACGCCTTCAGACACAACAAATTCTTGGAAGTGTAAGTCAAATGATTTCTAGTGATGAATTTTTATGAGCTCTTAAGGTATTTGTTTCTTACCTTGCAGCCTATTGCTCATAAAGACATTGAGCTAAGAGCAGTGGAAGTGCCATCCATTATCATTCTGGAGAAACCTTTCGTAGTAAGTCCGCATTTACATTACTATAGCGCATTTCTCTTTACACAGTGTGTTAATTGCTGCTTAAACTAGTGGATTTGGGATTATTACACAAGTCCTTTTATCTACAGTATTGGTGAGGAAGTTTGTCCATTTGAATTGAATTTGCTTCTTTTCTGTCTTCCGCTTGCGATTTGTCTGTCATGAAACTGGATGTCTTTGTGGGCACTTCTGTAGGTACGGTTGAATCTCGCAAACCAGACAGACAGGTTGCTGGGCCCTTTTGAAGTTTGGGTGTCACAAAGTGAATCACTCGATGAGAAGGCTGTTATGGTTAATGGTCTTCTAACAACGGTGAGACACTGAAATGGCTTCTGCACGAGATGATGAGCTTAAACCTCTCCTACAATTGATGAATTCCCTTCTTTTTATTGAAGCTCTTGTTTGGTGCATGCGTTTTTGTTCTGTTACTAATTGTCATACTCATTCATAGCACTGTGATTGTGTCATATTGTTAATCATGCACTTTGATGTGCAAGTTCTCTATCATAATTTCTACTTCATCTACGAGTATACTTTCAGCTAACTCTGTCTTCCTTGAACAGCATTTGGCGCAGGTGGAAGCATTTAGCTCTTCAGAATTCCAGTTGGTGAGGATAATCTTCTATTTAATATTATAAAATGGATAGCTCAAATGCACGTTTTATTGGATATATTATTTTAGTCATTGGTGACTGATGTCATTGAACTGCTGATAACAATGTTCTATATCCTGATAGCTTCAAGAGTAAAGTTTTTTTTTTTTTGATAAAGTAAGCTGTTTCATAGATTGGCATCAAGAAGATGCAGAGATTACAAAAGTAGATATGCTAGCTCCATAACAAAATCTAGCTTCAAGAGATAGTTATGTTAATTGCAATTGTTTATTTGATTATTCAGTTGTTTAACATCATAAAAATGAATTTCGGTGCACTTTCCCTTGTAGAACCTGATTGCTGTGAAGCATGGGGTACAGAAAATCACAGGCATTACAGTGTTTGACACGCGTGAGAAGAAAACATATGATTCTTTGCTGGAGTTGGAGGTTAGTTTCAGTTTCAGCTCACAGAACAGTTGATATGGAGGATAATGTTTCTTTTCAATTTCATTCTCTTTCAGTTACTCCATTTTCTTATTGTAGAACGTGGTTGCACCCTTCTAAGACTTGATTGTCCGCACATCTTCTTTGGTGACATCTTCTTTGGTTTAATTGTTGACCTATCTTCAGTACAGATCCAGATCACTGTATATTCTCATGCCATGCCACATGGCGTTGATAAGAACTGTTTTTCTACCGGCAAATATGTTGCTAAAATCCGAAGCAGGGGTGGATGTAGAGAGGAAGATACGGGTTCATCTGATAGCTTTGGCTCGAATGTGGTATATATGTAAAAAAATTGCTTAATAAGTACAAATGATTGATTACGAACCTAGTAAATCAATGAGTTGTGGTAGAATCCCGAACTAGATCCACCTGTGATCTGAAGTATGAGATGGCCTCAAATTGATCAATGACCACATCCTTAACTATTCATCCTTCTTTTGCACTCCAAAAATAGCAGCCCAAAAATAGAACTCACTGAATACATGCACAGGAATCTGTTGTCATATACATGTTCGAAAAACTTTTCAAAATTCTGGATGTCATCTTACGCCATAACCTTGTATTATAGTTTTCATTTACCTCTTTGTTTTAACATTGTGTTATGGAGTAAGTGCATAGAATTTTGTTCGTCATGATGCTGCAGGTATTTGTCGATTCACAGTAGGTACTTGAGCCAGATGTGGTTGCAAAATAATAGGAAGACCGATTTGATTGAGGTTGGAGTTTCTGTTGGTTGAGAGGTTTTACAACTCGGAACGTCAAAGTAGAGATCTAACCAGTTCATTGTTAAAGGAATTCTCGTCGTGCCAAACAGATGAGAAGGATACTTGACTGTTGAATGGCCCCAATGGATCTTAGCATTCATCCAGAAGATCTTAAAATGATGTAATATGTGTTTTTCTCGATCAATCGGCAGTGTACACTAGCTAGGCACATGTTATTTTCTTAGTATATAGTTTTGTGCCTGTCGTACTCTACCAATGTGCTACAATTTATGATGAAGATCATTTTTCTTTGGTCTTGCTTGTGTTCATGTTCTTGTGTTGATTAGCAGTTTTAACGTCGCTTTGTTGGCTATATTAAAAATGAACAGAGGTTGAGAATGGTTGTGAGTTACCACTCCTTTCTCCTTTACACTCCTTTACAAGGGGTTTGTTTTTCCGAGTCTTAGGAGGAGAATAAGGGCTCGTTTGGTACGAGGGATAAGGGGTAATTAATCGCGGGATTAAATTTGAGATGAGTTTATTCCACGTTTGGTTGGAATAAAATAATGGTATTTTGGAGTAGTTACCTCAGGATTGTAGTATTTTTTTATATGTATGGGAGGGTGGAATAACAATCCGGCAATAATTAATCCTGGAATAACTTATTCTCAATCAAACGATTCCAAAGAGATGTTCCTTAATCCTATTTGGTAAAGCTCGAGATAGACTGCAGAAAAAGGTTACAACGTCGGCAATATAATTAATTTTTCAAAGATGGTAAGTAGGGATGGGCATAGTTCGGGCAAACCCGAAATCCGATTTTTTGGATTTCTGATTTAGATTTTCAGATTACAGATTGGATTTTTAATTTAAAAATTTTGGATTTCGGATTTGTTACTTCGGATTTTTGGATATCCGAAAATTTGAAATTTTTATACTTTATATTTAGTCCATTATCCATATGTCAATAGTAATAAGTTCAATAACCTACCCATTAGATATTATCTCATATATTCAATATTAATTACTAAGTTACTGTCAGAATACTTTCTATTTCGTCATGATTATACTATTGCTACTTCTTATCGTCTGTATTAATGTCTCTGTTGTATTTATTTTTTTGGATAATAATTTAATTACTTGAATACTTTATTTGGATGATTGCGGCAAGAATGGGAAGCTTTTCAGGCAATTTAACATGAGTACTTCATTTGGATATTCATTGTTGTAAAAAAGTAGAAACATTTCAACTTATACGATCAAAACCGAAAATCCATAATATTCAAACTGATTAATTCAAAACCGAATTTAAAAAATCCGATCAAATCTGAACTTATTTGGATTGGATTTAGATTGTCATTTCTTCAATCCGAAAATAAAAAATCCAAACCGAAATTCACATGTCCAATCCGAAAGGCCTTTGAACACCCGCCCCTAGTGATAAAGCTATTTGAACGCCCACCCTTGGGTATGTTGTTGTTGTTGTGATTTTTTATTTCAACTCCATTATATTTTTGAAAAAATTACATCAATAAAGGTAAGATGGGAAGGACTTATTAATTTAACTCCAGATGTTAATTATTAAACACTAAAAGAATCTTTTATACGCAATATTAAATTGCTTATAAAATTATATATTACGAATTTACATAGACTTCACCTTTATCCATTGACCATAAAATGCCATATATTACGAAATTTATTGGTCTGGTGAATTCACGGATCAGATGTAAGTTTTTACATTTCTCTAGATTTGATGGCTCATTCAAAATTTTATTGACAAAACATGCAATACTTCTTTGTTAAATATTACTTAGTATTATACCATGTTTGGCTAAGATGAAAAAATCAACTTATTTTGAAAAGTATTTTTTCTCAAAAATACTTTTGAAAAAAAGTACTTTTAAAGAGAAGCAGATTGTGTTTGGCTAATCATTCTGAAAAGCACTTTTGAGCAATAATTTGTGTTTGGCCAAACTTTTCAGAAAGTGCTTTTAAGTATCAAATTACGAATAAGAACATGAATAGATTTACTTAATAGTTAATATTATAAATAAATAAAGAATCTTAAGAATTTGTTATTACAAGCAATAATTAAATCTTTTCATTTTATTTAAGTAAAATATAAAAATAAAATTTAAAAGTACTTAATTCTTTTAATATAAGTTAAATATATTAAAAATCATTCAACAAATATAAAAGCATTCACCCCTAAAGTCACTATATATTAGAAAGCTATCCTAAAAATAATAAGAAATATTTATACATTAATATCCTAAGTATTAGGTTTAACAGTTATTTTGATATATACTATATTTTGTTAAGGGTATTTTTGGTAAGAAGAAAAGTCAAAACTGCTTCTGCTTCTACTTATGGGAAGAAGCTACTTTTTTTTACTTCTCAGAAACGCTTCTACTTCTTCCCAAAAGCATTTTTTTCACCAAAAAAAGCTTGGTCAAACACCTCAAGTTAGGGGAAAAAAGTGCTTTTGAGGAAAAAGAAAAAAAAATATTTTGGACCTCTTGAGAAGCTTGGCCAAACAGTTTAATAGCCTGTTTGGCCAAGCTTCTAAAATCTGCTTATTTTGAGAAGTGTTTTTTTCAAAAGTGCTTTTCAAAAAAGTACTTTTGGTGAGAATCGGTTTGTGTTTGGCTAATTAATTTGAAAAGCATTTTTGAGCAGTAATTAGTATTTGGCCAAGCTTTTGAAAACTGCTTCTAAGTATATTTTTCTCAAAAGTACTTCTCAGAAAAGTATTTTTGGAGAGAAGCTACATTTTTTTGCTTCTCAAAAATTGTTCCTGCTTCTCCTCAAAAGTATTTTTTTTCCTTCTAAAAGCTTGGCCAAACACCTCAATTTTTGGCCGAAATCACTTTTGGCCAAAAAAAGCACTTTTGGCCCAAAAAAAAGCTTAGGCCAAACATGCTATAAGAGCCCGTTTGGCCAAGCTGCCAAAATCTGCTTATTTTGAAAAGTACTTTTTTTCAAAAGTACTTTTTTAGAAGTACTTTTGAAAAAAAAAACTATTTGTGTTTGGCCAATTCATTTAAGAAGTATTTTTTGCAACATTTGGTAAACAAATTGTGTTTGGCCAATCTTTTTAAAAAGTACTTTTGAGTGTCAAATTACCAAAAAGGATAGTACCAAAGTCTTATAATTCTTTTAAATAGAAAAATGAACTTAAATATTTATCGTAAGAGACTTTTATTATTATTTTATTTTATTTAATTAAAATATAAAATATAAAGTAAACAAACATATTATAGATTTAAATCAATTTTAATATATAGTTATACCAAAGCATATGATATTATCTAGTATAATTACTTATTGTTATATGATGATTTGAATAACTAAAATACATCATTCAGTATAAATTAGAAGTCTATCCACAAATTACTATACATTGATAATCCATCATGAAATAATAAATAAAGTCACTCACACATGATAATATTTCTCAACAATCTTATCTCTACTTCTATCACACAACGCCTCCATATTAGTAGAAGACTTGCCTCGCATTTCTAAAGGAATATCAGAAGGCTCATCTCATTCATCAATCTCTACAGTAATGTCTTCATTAGTGTAAGGCCCCGTTAAAATTTTTTTAATGATTAAAGATTTTAAAGTGTGACAACGGTATTTGGGAATAACGTGTTCGAGTATTAAAAGAGATCCATGGGATAGAACCACATTATTTTGAATTGAAAAATATATGTTTAAGGTGTGTTGGAATATACTAAGGAGTTTTGTGAATGACAAGAATTCGTGTGGAACAAGTTGGATACATTAAGTGGAAAGGATGTCTCAATTCGCATAAGATCCTACTTCAAAAGCATGCTGCTACCAAGCTATAACGACTTAGGAGGTGATCTACCTATCAAATTAAAGCCCTTTGAGTCTGATTTCTAATGCTACAAACCGTTCATCATTTGGACACTCCTTCAAGAAGTTATGTTCTAATTCCCAAAGGCTGGAAGAATATGATCGTGCTATAACCCTCGCGAAGCCAGGTCTGTAGCGCGCTAGACCATGCTATAACCCTCGCGAAGCCAGGTCTATAGCGCACTAGACCGTTCTATATCCCTCGCGAATCCTGATCTGTAGCTCGCTACAGAGCTCGCAAAGCCTGGTCTGTAGCTCGCTATAGACCGGGCCTAGCCTGGTCTGTATCTCGGTCCGGAATTTTGAGGGACCGTTTTTCTAATTTCATAACCTGACCCTAGTTCCTATAAAACGATCTTAGGGTCATTTTGGAGGGATAATCTCATATTTTTAGAGAGGGAAAAGTGCCCTAGAGTGAGAGGAGGAATTCCTAAGCCCTTGTTCATCAAATCTTGCTCAAGCCTTGAAATCCAACAAGAAATCCCTCAAGTTCTTCCTCTAAGAGGTAATGTTGCATACCCTAGTTTTCAATTTTGGATTTGGTTAGAAGATGGTTGATTAGGAGTATGATTCTTGGGTATAAGAGTATTATTTATACATGCATGTACCAATAAGTTTTGTGGAAAGATTGTTGAGCTCAAATAAGTAAAGATTGGGTTGTGAAATGAAGAAAATCTTGTAGAAGAACCTTGTAGTCAAATTTGCACACCTAGTGTTTGATAAAGTGCTCAAATGAGCTAAAAACACGAATATCTTCCTAATTATGGTTCAATTTTGTTATGTCTCAAAATGGATTGGGATTGCTAGGATTTTTAGAACGTCGTAGTAATTTAAGAAAAGCTCACAGCGAGGTATGTTGGCTAAACTACTCTTTTAGAATTAAATTCCATGATGTTCCTGTAAGTTTCAAGTATGGTTGGATCAAGTTCCTTATTCCCATATTCCGAGTTGTTCCCAATAAATTTGATTGTCCTGAGTAAGCAAAGTGTCGAGAATTATGTATTCAAAATGTGTTTTGAATGTTCCATCACATTATGTTAACCTTTGGGAATATGTTCAAGAATTATATATATATGTATTAAAATGTTATGGCTTTGAGTAGTGTTTCAAATGAAAGTTATTATGCAAAATTGTAGGAGAAAAACTCGATGTGCTTAATACCCTTAATTGCTCATGTGTACCTAAAGTCTTGGTTGGAAATGCCTTATTGTTGATAATGTATAAAGATGCTCGAAAGTGAAAGAAGTGAGTTGATGATATAAATTGTGGCCACTGTACCAAGAATGAAATTTATACTTATGGCCAATGGTGCCAATGAAATGAAATGATGTGAGAAAGGTTATGAAATGAGCCTTGATTCAATTGATCTAAAATTGACTTCGAAAATAGATTTGTCTAAAAGCTTATGTACTCAAGTCATGCCCAAATCGAGTTGTTTCAACTAATGTTATGCTTTGTAAGTATTTCCAACGTGTTTTGAGCTCTTATGTATTCATGAGTTGAAAATGTGTATTCCCCTTTGGGGGAAAAGTGTTTCAAGAATAAATGATGTATTACTCGTGTATGATTTTAACTTGTGCTTCGATTGCCAATTATTTTACTCCATTTCTTGGAAAGAAATCCATCGTGTTTAAAATCTTCACTACCAATGAACCTAAAGTTGTGATTTTCGGAATATTCTATTTATTGATATTTATGATGATGATCCATGAAAGGAAAGAAATAAAAGTGTAAAATATGAAATACGGCCATTGTGCCATGAATGAAGAATCATTTGTATGGCCAAGAGAGCCAATGAAATAATGATGTTGTAAGCGGATGCAAATGCCAATGAGGCTATAAATGGTGTGGAAGGTTATGAGGTAAATGCATTTGTATTATTGTTTCCTTTGTATGCAAATAAAAAATGTATTTGGGAGTATCGATAAGTCACTGAGGAACGGTAGGTTGAAATAACCTAACCCTGAAACTACACTTGTAGGTGTAGGAGTAGATTGTGATTATTCCCCTTATTTGTGATAAGATTGATGTGATAAAATTATCCCCCTTAATTGGTATGAGATGATTGATAGAAAAGGATGATGTTGATCCACACGTCATTATGGTGAGATGGCCTAGCCGATCGGGTCGTGATCGGATACCACGTCGCAACACATGGTGGTGATTGTGCTAGAAATTGTAATTAAAATTGTGATTGTGGTTGATGTCTCGAATGAGACGGCCTAGCCGATCGGGTTGTGATCGGACTCCGTGCTAAAAGTACGGTGGTAATGGTATTGTAAAAGGAGATATTGTGAACAGTGGTATATCAGTGTTAAAGATCTCCCAACCAAAGAAAAAAAAATATATATATATATATATTTTTTTTTTTTTTTCTTCGTATTTTAAAAATTGTTAGGTTTTAACTGGGCATTTAGATATCATTGATTGTGACTTGATGTTTCTATGGTTTTTCCTTTCTTATATTGGCATTCTATTTTGAAAGTGGACAGTTAGCTTTGCATACTAGTACTATTCTATATGTACTAACGTCCCTTTTGCCGGGGGCGCTGCATCTTCAATTGATGTAGGTTGTTCATCAGCGGGCATCTTTGGTCCTTATTAGCAGTCACTCTCTATTCAGCAGGTTTTGGTGAGCCCTACTCTATTCCGGGCCTGATGTCAGTTGAGTTGTACATTGTGTTTTAAGATATAGTTGGGGCCTTGTTGTCGGCACTTCCATACTACTATTCTATTATACTTAGAGGCTTCGTAGATAGGTTGTGGGTGGTGTTTGATGTGGGAAATTGAACTAGAAATATTGGTATTTGGCAAACATGTTTTTCATTATATCTATAAACTTGTAATATTTTGGAAATTATAAATGTAGCTGCTAATGGAAATGAAAAGGGAGTTGTTAATGAAATCTTTTCAGTATTTGATTAATGGAGTACATCTCCTCTTTATTCATGGATGAGTTTGGGTAGAAGAAAATCTAATAGGCTTGCTTGGCCGGGTTCACTCGGTTGAGCGCCGGTCACGCTTCCCGAGTTCGGGGCGTGACAAACTTGGTATCAGAGCCTAAAGTTTTAAAGTGTTGTAGGATGTCTCGGAGCCGTGTCTAGTAGAGTCCTTCTTATCGGTGTGTTATCGACCACATCTATAATGAGGAGGCTACTTGGACATTTAGGAATTTCACACTTCTTTGATACTCCATATCGTACGATAGAGCTCAAGATAGGAAGCTAATTTCCTCGTCGTGTCTCATTTTCCATATTAGTAACCCACTTGTTCGAGGCAGCGAGGAGGTATTGAAGGAACTAGTTGCTAGGGGAAGTGTCCTTGTTCCTATTAATGTCACCACGCCACTAGATCATGTGATGAGAGAACCTAAGAAACGAAAGAGGGTTATTTTTACCAATAAATCGGAATGCTTGATTTGTAAGAAATACCACTTGGGGACATGTTTGATGACTCTTGAAATATGTTATAGTTGTGGAAAGAGGGGGCACAAAAAGAAAAAATGCCCTTAGGTTGGTTACACCCATCCCGGTTTGCCCGATATGCGAGCGGGAACATTTTGCGTCGTATTGTGAGTACGCTCAAGAGTGTTTTAGGGGTGGCAGGCTTGGGAAATTCCAATGGCCCACATAACAAATCGGTATAGAGATTATTACTCCCGCCATAAAGGCTTGGAGGAAGGATAGGGGGAATGTTTTTGATGTATACAAAAAGGGTAAATATCATATCAGTGGGGCGAGTCAGTTTAGTGGACCTCATCTCTGTTGCGTGAAGTGTGGGAGATATCATTCGGGGGTATGTCACTATGGTACCAATGTATGTTATAGATGTGGAGTCGAAGGGCATTAATTAAGGTATTTCCATATCAATTTAAAATCACAAAGTGAGTCACTCTTTGCTACCTTATTGTGAACACCACATTATTTTTCTTGTTGTATATGTACATCCATATTAAAGGTGCCTACACAAATATGGTCTTAACCAAAACGTTGAATCACAAAATATTGCATATACTTACTTTCTGACGCATTATTCATGAAGCCACTCTATCACAAATTCTCTTATTTATAACCTCTTGTGGAATTGAGCTATATAAGTATTTCCATGAATTGAGTTAAAACCCTGGGCTAATACTTCCCACTTGCTTCCCTAATTCTCAACAAGGAACTATACCTGATGAGATTTTTCCAGAACGTTTTGATTCAAATGGATAACATCTGCTCATTTGTTCTTATGCACGCACCACCATAATATTTACCTATGTGGTATCAAATCTAATGTAAAGTAGCCTAGTGTTGAAATCCTTCTTGAGCCACTCTTTTTCTCTCCGGTGTATGTGGCTCCTATGGTTTGAACAATCATTTTGTTTCTTTGTGTATATTATCATGAATCTTTTTCACTATCTAGTAACATGAGAGCATATCTCAGCACTTATCATATGTGTACATGTCAATTGAAATGGGTCACTTGTCCGCATAAAAGTTTCTGGGAAATTTGAGATTTTCAAAAATTCATCACAAGAAGATCTTTTTGTTTGCCCATCTCAGTATGACTTTCATGTCCACTTAGATCATTTCGCAGTAAGTAGCTCACTTTGTTCCTAGTATTGTAGTTGCCCATGAAGTGGCCTGGTAATGCAGCTGGAGAGTTATTATGGCAGAAACATGTCTAGCTCATAGTAAAATGTTCATTCTCTCTAACCAATACATGATTTCACCCCAATGTTAAGATGTCCTAGCTACATGGTTTCACTTGTGTGTGATTGAAAGTTAAGAAGACTTACCGCAACTTTTCCCTCCCCACTTCAGGTGGATTTTCAGATTATGGCACATATGATGAGCATATTAATTTGAAAGACAAGTTTGCTGTATCTCTAGTCCTCTCATATAGGATCAACTATTGTGAAGGGTTAAGCTGCCAGAATGATAATAAAATCACAAGTGTTCATTTTTTTTTTCAACCTCATGGGTTTGTGGCATAGATTCCTTGTGTTAAATACTGTTAAGAGTGTAATGCAACTTTATGTATTTTGAAACCCATATCACATTCAGGGTGCCAGAATATTCCCATTTCGAGTTAAATTGATTTTTCCTACATTCCAAGAGGCGACTGGTGTCACATACTTGGCTATTTCTCTTCGAAAAAATTCCAGCCCAATCTCGGACCTCGTTGTTCCTATTTATAGTAACCTATGGGGGTTGAGGGTTCAAACATGTCAAAGAAGAAGCATCATTCCATGATCAAGCATATTGGATAGGAAGTTTTATGGCCATATTCGAGCTAGCACATCTTAGAGTAATTGTTGGAGGTCGCCAACGGTTTAGTTTGGGTGTCCAGCGTAGGGATTTAGAGTTGAAGAAAGTGAACGGGTTATTCTCAAGATTTTCTCTATGAATATACTGAGTGAATTGTTAAGGAAGGTAAAGTATGTGTAGTCACATTAGGCCTTACGAAATCTTGAAGGAAATAGGCCAAACTATGAGTATAATATTTCCCTATTATTGTCATCCGCGTAGCCGGTATTTTATGTGTCTATGTCTAAGAAGGTAGTTGGAAATCCTTTGTTTATCGTTCCGGTAAAACCTAGTAAAGGTGAAGTTATTGGATAATTGGCCTATGAGAGGTACTTAATTTTCATCCTTGGTAGATCTGTCCGGAAGTTGGGATTGCCCCTGTCGAGTGTTATGGCGAAGTCTGTGAGTCGAAGAGGCCACCTTGAGGTCCAAAAGTGTTAAGAAAATAAAATGTTTTCACTTGAGTGTATAGTCAAATGATTGTGGATCGAAAGGCACTTTATATGTGTTATAATTTAAATATGTGCAGCTCATGTCCAGATATCACTCTTGTTAATATGATGCCTGTAATGTTGAAATTAATGTTGTTGATATATATTGTGATGCTTTGTGGAGTTGTGGATATGTTGTTAGGACTGGTTTTGGTGATTCTCTGACAGGAGGATAGGCCCGAATACAGAGGAAACTCTGTCGAAATTTCTGAAAATTTTGGGAGTTAGTCAAATTTGGGAGTTTGAGATATGCGAAAAAGAAGAGACGTGTTATGTTAAGTATTTGGGGACGGACTCTACTCCTCATTCGAAGATGAATGATCCTAAGCGGGGAAGAATGTAAGGTCCCGTTAAAAATTTCCTAATGATTGAAGATTTTAAAGTGCGCCAACGGTATTTGGGAATAACGTGTTCGAGTATTAAAGGAGACCCATGGGATAGAACCACATTATTTTGAATTGAAAAATATATGTTTAAGGTGTGTTGAAACATACTAAGGAGTTTTGTGAATGGCAAGAATTCGTGTGGAATAAGTTGGATACATTAAGTGGAAAAGATGTCTTAATTCGCACAAGATCCTATTTCAAAAATATGTTGCTACCAAACTATAACGACTTAGGAGATGATATACCTATCATAAAGCCCTTTGAGTCTAGTTTCTAACACTTTAAACCGTTCGTCATTTGGACACTTCTACAAGAAGTTATGTTCCAATTCCCAAAGGCTGGAAGAATATGACCGTGCTATAACCCTCGTGAAGCCAGGTTTGTAGCGCGCTAGACCGTGCTATAACCCTCGCGAAGCCAAGTCTGTAGCGCGCTAGACCGTGCTATGTCCCTCGCGAAGTCTAGTCTGTAGCTCTCTACAGAGCTCGCGAAGCCTGGTCTGTAGCTCGCTATAGACCGTGCCTAGCCTAGTCTGTACCCCGGTCCGGATTTTTGAGCGACCGTTTTTCTAATTTCATAAACCCGACCCTAGTTCCTATAAAACGATCTTAGGGTCATTTTGGAGGGATAATCTAAAATTTTTAGAGAAGGGAAGGTGCCCTAAAGTGAGAGGAGGAATTCCTAAGCCCTTGTTCAGCAAATCTTGCTCAAGCCTTGAAATCCAACAAGAAATCCCTCAAGTTCTTTATCTAAGAGGTAAGATTTCATACCCTAGTTTTCAATTTCGAATTTGATTAGAAGATGGTTGATTAGGAGTATGATTCTTAGGTGTAAGAGTATTATTTATACATGCATGTACCAATAAGGTTTGTGGAAAGATTGTTGAGCTCAAATAAGTAAAGATTGGGTTGTGAAATGAAGGAAATCTTATAAAAGAACTTTGTAGTCAAATTTACACACCTAGTGTTTAATAAAGTGCTCAAATGAGCTGAAACCACGAATATCTTCCTAATTATGGTTCAATTTTGTTATGTCACAAAATAGATTGGGATTGCTAAGATTTTCAGAATGTCGTAGTAATTTAAGAAAAGCTCAAAGCGAGGTATGTTGACTAAACTACTCTCTTAGAATTGAATTCCATGATATTCCCGTAGGTTTCAAGTATGGTTGGATCAAGTTCCTTATTCCCATATTCCGAATTGTTTCCAATAAATTTGATTGTCCCGAGTAAGCAAAGTGTTGAAATTATGTATTCAAAATATTTGCCGAATGTTCCTATCATATTATGATATCCTTCGAGAATATGTTCAAGAATGATATATATGTGTATTAAAATGTTATGGTTTTGAGTAGTGTTTCAAATTAAAGTTATCATGCAAAATTATGGGATAAAAACTCGATGTGCTTAATACCCTTAATTGCTCATATGTGTACTTAAAGTCTTGGTTGGAAATGTCTTGTTGTTGTTAATGTATAAAGATGCTCGAAAGTGAAAGAAGTGAGTTGGTGATATAAATTGTGGCCATCGTGCCAAGAATGAAATTTATACTTGTGTCCAATGGTGCGAATGAAATGAAATGATGTGATAAAGGTTAATAATCGAATACCATGCCGCACACATGGTGGTGATTGTGCTGGAAATTGTAATTGAAATTATGATTGTGGTTGATGTCTCAAATGAGACGGCCTGGCCGATCGGGTCGTGATCGGACTCCGTGCTAAAAGTACGGTGGTATTGGTATTGTAAAAGGTGATATTGTGAAAAGTGGTAGATCGGTGCTAAAGATCTCCCAACCAAAAATATATATATTATTTTCGTATTTTGAAAATTGTTATGTTTTTACTTGGCATTTGGATATAATTGATTGTGACTTGATGTTTCTATGGTTTTCCCTTTCTTATATTGGCATTCTATTTTGAAAGTGAACAGTTAGCTTTACATACTAGTACTATTCCATATGTACTAACGTCCCTTTTACCGGGGGCGCTGCATCTTCAATTGATGCAGATGGTTCATCAACGGGCAGCTTTGGTCCTCGTTAGCAGTCACTCTCTATTCAGCAAGTTTTGGTGAGCCCTACTCTATTCCGGGCCTGATGTCATTTGAGTTATACGTTGTGTTTTAAGGTATAGCCTGGGCCTTATTGGTGACACTTCCATACTACTCTTCTATTGTACTTAGAGGTTCCGTAGACAGGTTGTGGGTGGTGTTTGATGTGGGAAATTGAACTAGAAATGTTGGTATTTGGCAACCATGTTTTTCATTATATCTATCAACTTGTAATATTTTGAAAATTATAAATGTAGCTGCTAATGGAAATGAAAATGGAGTTGTTAATAAAATTTTTTCAGTGTTTGATTAATGGAGTACATCTCCTCTTTATTCATGGATGAGTTTGGGTAGAAAGAAATCTAACAAGCTTGCTTAGCCGGGTTTACTCGGTTGAGCGCCGGTCACGCTCCCCGAGTTCGGAGCGTAACAATTAGAATAATAGTTAAATTTTTTATCGGTTGAAGAATGTCGTTGGATGAAATTATGTATAGCCATGGTAGTTGTAACTAGATAATTCTGAGTGTCAAACTTGAAAGATGACATTGAGCATAAAATAGAAATAATTTTAAATATATAAAATAAATCATAAAATAAATAGTTAAGTATGTTTAAACTAATTCAAAAAGAGTAACTAATTATTAACAACACATAATGTATAATTTAATTTTTTAAAATTTAAATTTAAAAAGAAACTAATTATTACCTAACCTTACTAAATTTGTCCTAAATTGCCAATTGGCCTATTGTGAGGTTGTCACTTGACTTAATGTGGATACATTTTCTTCTTCTTTTAATAATATATAGATAGATTATGCAATGCAATTGTAAATTTATTACCTATTTGTAGGTCATTTTCACAAATTAGATTTGATAACTCTTTTAAAGATTCGGAAACTAATAGCATATAATAGAAGAAATTATAAATGATTATTTGTAGGAAGAGAATTGATAATCCAAAGAAGGATGTAGATAATTTGCTTTAGTGTGAAAAAAGAAGAAGATAATTATGAAAGTTACAAGACATTACACAAAGAAAAAAAATTAAAAATAAGAAAAGTCAATAAAGAATTTGGAAAGTTACAATATGATTCATATATATAATATCTTTAATTTTAATAGAATGGTAAAAACTAGAAACAAAAATAAAAAGAAAAAACTTAAATTAGTAAGGGATAATTTGAAAAATATAAATTTATGGTGAGGATAGTTTTGTCATGAATAAATTAATTTTCTACTTCTGATTCTGTTTCTTGGAAGAAGTTAGAATTTTCTGCTTCTTCCCAAAAGCAGAACTGCTTCTTCTGCTGGCCAAAAGTACTTCTATGTATTGGCCAAACAACTCAAATTTTTTAAAAAGTACTTTTTGGGGGAAAAAAAGTACTTTTGGCCTCCCAGAAGCTTGGCCAAACAGGCTCTAAGTTTGTTTCACAAACTTCTGAAAAGTTAGAAGAGCTTCCTTAAGAATACTTATTTTGGAGATTAAAATGTTTAGCAAAATTATTAGAGAAAGAAAGTAAGCGGAAGAAGTAGAAATTTGTAACTTATATTTGGAAGCAGAATTTTAAGAATAGAAATAAGCTTAATAAAAATTTACAGCTATTAAGTTATCTGTCTTTAATTCACCAATGTATCTCTTAATGTCTTATCTTGTCTGATCTTTCGTAATAATATCTAAAATAATTTATCTAAATAAATAATACTAATTAAAAATAAATTTATACATTCAAATACTATTTCTAAGGTCTGGTCAAATACAAATTATTTATCTTGATATTGAAAAACAAAAAAGGGCCTCAAATGTTTTAACCAACATAAATTGTATTTTTTCAAAGTACTCGTAAAATTTTATATTTAAAAAAAATGAAGGGATTTTCAAAGTTTGGTTAAATAGGCTATATCAAAAACAATTATAACGAAAGGTGTAACGAGAACAGGAACAGAGATCTGTGTCCTCTTTCTTCTGATTCACTGCCGCGCGCCCTACTCCACATCAGCCTACTTCATGTTTTCTTTTGGGTTTTTCTCCTGTTTTAGGATATGATATAATAAGAAATTCATCTTTGTATAGTCATTACTTAATGGATACTTATGTTTCTTTCTGGCTCTTGACTCCCTATTGTTTATCTGAAAATTTACAATTTTTGACTATTATATATTTACTTTTTCATAACCGTGGTGTCTGGGTCAACTTTCGTACAAAATAGGAATTAATCACCTAATATTTTCTGTCTGTTGGGCTTTGAGCCTGAGACAATGATTATTAAATATTTTATCAGAAGAATGCCTAATTGTGACTTTTCGACTAATGTTGTATCAATAAGAACAACATATCCAGTGTATTCCACAACATATCCAGTGTAATCCACAAGTGGAATTTGGGAAGGATAGAGAGTACGCAACCTTATATTTACCTAGTGCAGATAGAAAGACTATTTTCGGTAGACCCTCGGCTCAAAGCAAGCATGCATAATCACATAGAGAAAAGATATGCGGTAGTGAAGAAGTCAAAGAAACAGTAACGATAATAAGATAATAGTGTAAGCAGTAAGCACGTAATTTTTGACCCGCCACGTTCTCAAGCTACTCTAGTATTTTATACACATTTAGTCGAGTTTATTCTTCCTAGGATTTTAATTTATATTATCTTTATTTTTATTGTTTTAATATGTAAAAACCAAAAATAGAAAAATAGTCTTATTTATAATATTTCTCATCTTATTATATTTTTTCAATTTAAATTAAGGTCGATTAATATTTTTATAGTGATATTATTTTAATTCTACCATAACTTTAGCATATTTTCTCTACCTTTTTTACTTTATTATAATATTTAAAAATACAAAAAATAGTTTCACTTTTAATTTTTTAGTTTTATTTTAACTAATTAGGAATGATTTAACAAGTATTTTATATTAATTTGGAAGAAAATTGGGTTTGTTAATGAATTTTCAGCTTTTCTTATCCAAAATTGAGCCCAATTTGGATCCCACCTTAGCCCATTAACCCCCGCAGCTGACCCTTTACCCAATCCCTAAAGCCCCTTCTTCTACAAAAAAAAAGACGCACACACACACATAGAAGGGGACAACGGACATAGGAAAACAGAGGAGAGTAACATAGAGGGAAACGGAGAACAGGAGAAAGGGAATTCCTTTTCGGATTCCATTTTTTTTTAGCTCAAAATCAGACTTTCTTTTGACCTCTGCACATAGAGACGACAGAAGACATCACCGCACATTGAACCACCATTTCTCTGTCCCTGTTTTCGTTTGAGGTCGAATTTGGGTTTCCGTTCGAAGGAGACAAAGACGCCGATTCGGTTCAAGTTTTTCTTTTGATTCAAGTTCAGTTCGTCGACTGTGAGCTTGATTTTTGCTCCTTGATCTAAATCAAAGGAAAATTACTCTGTTTCGAGGTCCATTCTTGCTTTCACTATTATCTCATAAATTTTGTCTGATATGATTGTGCTTGCTTCCTTGTGTTGAAGTTGCTCATTACTAGATTTCCATTGCATTTTATAAGTGCAGAGAAGTTAATTTGATAAGTTGATTGATATTGAGACGTTACTTAGAATAGCCAAGATAACAAATTAAGATTTAACTAGTGAAAAGACAAAATTCAAATGTGAGCTTTTGGAATTAATGGGCCGTGTTTTCTGTAGTTTAAATTGGAAAGCAAGAATTGGGACTTTGAGAAGATTGAATTTGGGGCCGTGTGGTTTCGAATTTAGAAGCTTAAAAAGGGAATTACTTTAAGTGAGTAATTTAAATGATTATCTTGCTATTATTTTAATTTTATTTACTTCTTCGTGACGTTAGGAGTATGCTTAGGCCGACCACATTTGGGTAGGCAAACTTTTAGGATATTTGTGTTTTATTTTCTTTCGAGGTGAGAGGCCGCCCCCTTAGTTAATTAATTCATCCGAGGAATGCCTTGTAGAGTTTGTACATATATTTTTATACTCATCGGGGAATGCCATGAAGTAAATGTAAAAGAAGGCCGCGGCGACATCATCATGAAGGAAGCATTAGTATAGGCTAGCATAGGTTTTTTCTAGAACTTTTTCTTTCGTTTCGTTTAATTTTCTTTTATTTAGGTGGGGACGACCTTGAACCTCTTTCGGTGTTCATTTTTCTTTTGTGTGTTTTTACCTCACTTTGAGTATTCTCTAAAGCCAACCAGATCAAGTATGCAACCGTACTAGTTACGGGACTCGGGGAATGCCTAACACCTTCTCCCCGAGTCAAATGAACCCCTTACTCAGAATCTCTGGTGCAGTCAGTTTTAGAGTCGAATGTGTTTTGAAGGAAATTTGTTATTTTAAAAAATATGGTGACCTGGCACACCGAAATCAAATGTCAGGTGGCGACTCTGAAAAGTCATTCGAAACACAATCTTTTTGTCACTTTTCAAATTGAAAACCCTTTTGAGCTTTAAAAATCCTTTTATTCTTTTAAAGAGGGGTAGTAAGGTGAAAAAGGGGTGTGGCAAATAGTAAAATCGAAATGCAGCATTGTCAGATAGTAATAGAAATCGAACAATATGGAAATACGAGAATAACTCTACCACTACTAGGATAAAAGGAAAGACGCTCGACTCCCTACTATACTTCTACCCCGATTCACGACTTCCACACTCTCATATCAAGGGTCATGTCCTCGGTAAGCTTAAGATGCGTCATGTCTTGACTAATGTTTATCTTATCATATGCTCTAATTGCTTAGGAAAAGTACTTTCTGTTTTCCCGTAATTGTAGTGATTTTTCATATGAATCTTTTGAAGAATTTTTCTCCGGGAAATAGCTTCCAAAGAACGTTTTTATTAGAATTATTTTCTGAAATAGTGTTGTAATGAAATCAAGATTTTTAGAATTCCACGAATGTTTCTTTTTCAGATTATCTCTCTCTAAAAGAATGTTTCTCTTTTCTTTAACGAATAATGAAATGCGTTTTGCCCCTTCGTAGAAAGAAATAGTTGTGACTCCTTGAACTCTCTCTTTCAGTATCTTAGGCTGCCTCCGTACCCTATTTAAATAGTTGCGACCTTACACTGAGTTTGTTTCTTGATCAGTTGCACTATCTTGGAGTTGCTCCCAGTTGCAACTATTACTTATTGCCGCAGTTTGCCATCGCTAAGCAATGTTACCGCCTTTTAAAGTTTTTATACAACATTTTGTGTAAATATTTGTAATACACGTGTATTTATGCCGAAATTGGGTGATTGTCTGGCATTCTCTTTTCTTTATTCTTGGACAAAAGTCGCATAGGATGTCAGATCAAAGATTACAACCCTTAACTGTTGTTTCTCTTATCCTTTTTTCAGCTCTCATCTGTTAAATAGGTTCTTTGATGTCGGACCCTAAGGCTTCAGCAGATGAACACTATGTTTCCATTCCTCGTGGTGGCCCTATTTACATTTCCGACATGGTTGGTCCACTCACTAAGGTTGCTGACTTTGAGGTCAGCATCTTCCGTGAACTTGAGGTATGAAGTTGTTGTTCACATTTAGATTACAACGACACTCATTGTGATGTTTACTTTGAAGCTTGTCTACCTTTAATAGATTCCACGTTCATATGAAGACATACTTCTGTCATGAGTTTGTATGCAGAGCTCCCCTAGACCTTAAATAAACAAAAATTAAACATGAAAGAAAGAAGATAAAAGGCTTATTACAGATTTCATCATTTCTGATACCTTGATTATGGTCAGTATTCTAAGTATCTTATTCTGTTATGCAGCGGCTCAAGGCAGAGTTGTCCGTTGATTCACTTGAAATGTTTGATGATGAGATATCGTAAGTGCATCTTTTTTTGCTCCTCTTTGATACTAGAAAAGGAAAGAAAACTAAAATGTATCATATGTACCTGCCACTTACTTCTCTTGCATATCCTTTAACTATGGTGATTAATTTATTTTTTGAAATGCAATACTGCAAGTTTTTTGGTTAACCATGTCATGGATGCGGGAGCCGAGGGTCTATCGGAAACAGCCTCTCTACCCCCTGGGTAGGGGTAAGGTTTGCGTACACACTACCCTCCCCAGACCCTACATGTGGGATTATACTGGGTTGTTGTTGTTGTTGTTGTTGTTGTTGTTGTTGTTGTTGTGTTATAGATGTGGGAGTAAAAATTGAAATAGGATTTCCTGGAAATATTTTGAGAGATTTCTCTAGCTTTTGTCGAGATCAGCTCTTTGTTTGTGCGTCTTTGGGTTTTCATTGCACATACAGATTCTTTTCCCTTTCCAAAGTTTGGGTTTTAGAATATTGCGCTCTGCTCCCAAGTTTCTTATTCAGACGGTAGATATCATTAAGTAACTGTGATTGAGGGGATGGTCTCATAGCATCTATTTCGTTTAGAGTTTTTTTGAGATGGTTTGTATTTATCAATAACCCCTTGTTAGTAGGTTGTTTTTTAATTCTTTTTCATTTTTAAGTTATTTGTGGCAGCTGATAACTTGCAATCGGTTTTATTTTGGAAGCTGATAGTTATTTTATATTTTCTTCACTTTAATTTTGTGGATGTACTTTAAAGAATATCAAAATTGATTATGTTTTTAATCCCATATCTACTCCCTACTACCAAAATAACTGCAGTGGTACTTATCCAAAAAAACATAGTAGCACTTAGTAGTTATTACATTTACTTTTCAAATTCAAACTTCGTTAAGATGAATTTCTGTATGGCTTGTTTCATAGGTTCTGACCAGTCTACTCGGATTTTCTGTAGAATTATCTGACTCTTGTCATTGATTGCCTTGTAGGGTTGAGGATCTTAAAACTTTCAGTGAAGAGGAATTGGTGGCTCAGGCCTTTGAAGAAGCATTTAAGGTACAGTAACATTCTTTTTAATTATAGGAAGCCATTCTAACAGTTAGCTTACAAGTCCTCACTAATCAGAAAAAAGTTCAGTTCACAAACTTTCACGTTCAAAAGAAAATAAATGGCCAGTTTGTTTACCAGATCTTCATGTGATGATGACAGGACGATGAGCTGACCAAAGAATCTTCACAAACTTTGACAGAGCACCTTGATACAAGGTTAGTGAAATGAATATTCTAGACCAAGACCCATTTTACTTATTTTTTGCAGTCTTTTTTTTTTTTTCTCTCTTTGCATTAGATGATGTATCCATAATTTTATGAAGTGTGTCCAATTCCAATTATGTGGCTCTTGATACTTGATTAGCTTGGAATCTTGGTTTCCTTTTGTTCCCGGTAGGGCTATACATGTGCAAATCTTATGCTATTTCAATAGCAAAGCAAGTTAAACAACTTTTAGTATTGAATATTTTTTAATTAAAGAAATAAATTAAGGAATAAAAAAGGGAGTAGCATGTTGTGTAAGAATTAGATTGCCGTGCTTTGCTAAGTAGTATTTAATGAGCATGTTGATATTCAAAAATTATTCTTGCATGTGTATATATCTATAGAAAAGGGGATGGAAAATTATTCTTTCTGCTTTTGACATTCTATGTATTAGTGTCATTGACAGGTTTTCCAACAAAAACAGTTATATCTTCAAGTTATCTCTTGATGTCAAAATGGTAGTTCCAACACCAATTAAACCTGATAAAACTATATTTCACTGTTCATCTATCCATTCACTTGTGCTTGTTTGCTGTTCTGCATGTGTTCCACACTCGTTTGCCTTAATCCTATATTTTTCATGACCTTTTTTACTAAAAACAGAAGAATAGATAACGGGACTTCGGTTACTGAAATTGCTTCATTTTGAAAGGTCAGAAAGAGAAGTGGACTCTTCTACTATTCATGATCCCTCAGACAATGTCGCCCTCGACAACAAAGGCTCAGATAAACGCAAGTCCAACAAGAGGAAGCGGGGGAAGAATGTTCGTCAGAAGAATGCTGTTGATGTATGCTAGTGAGCTTTTCTGTTATACATCTGTTTTAGTGTTCTATTTTCTGTTGTATTAAGTCTTTGTTTGGTTCTTAGTGATTTGAGTTTCTGTTTACGGTTTACCTACTAAAAATAAAGTTATGTCCTATTCTATCATGGATATGGTCGAGAGTTCTGTATAGTTATACTATGCCACAGCTGGCACTATTAGATCACTTGAATGGGTAATCTTGCTTTTATTTTTTTTCGTATTGATGATCTAGTTAAGATGTATCGGAGTAAATCAAATGTTCAGGCTTATTTTTGCCCTTTTAATCTCTTAAGAATTTACTTTCCAAATTAGACCTATAGGCGTTTGTCATAGATCGTAAAGAAGTGGTAGTATGAAAACTGAAAGGTGAAATCTTAATAATACCGACTTCAGAAGTGTTGAATCATGAATGGAAGCTCCTCCAGCTAATCATTGAAAAAAGCCTCCAAAACTCAAAGAAATCTACTATTTTATCCTATTAGTCCTAGTTGCACATATTCCAACTGGTTGAAAATGAGAGATCTGATCAAAGGTGTAGCAATACCTTTTTGGAAAAGAGAAGGTAATATTTGAGCAAGATAAAAGTATGGAGGAAAAAAGTAAATGACGAACATAATTTGGCTTGTAAAAGCTGCCAGTTCATTTAGTCACATCCTAATATATTTTTGTTCATCAACATTGTGTTTGCGCATTATTTCCCCATTTTCTTTGTCCTCACTGTTTCAATTTAAGTATTTAAAAAAAATATGAGTTCATATTCTTGCATTTTGTAGGAAGACTATGTTCTGAAGGTGGAACAACTTGCAAAAATTAAAGAAAAACAAGAGGAAGAGAAAGCAGCAGCAAGATTGCATTCTTTCAAGTACAGATCATTGTCTCTAGTTGATATGTTTTTATTTATGACTAAACCAGCCTGTTATATCCATTGTTTATATTTTCATATCTTGTGTTCTCCATCTTAGCTATATTTTTTATATTGGTTCAGTGGTAGTTGCGGCAGCAGCCACTCTGCTTCAACATCTTCCAGTAAGAGTGGGAGAATGACATCACTCAAGTCAATAAGTTCGGGAACAAAGGTTAGTTTAGAATGACTTCCTAAGACCTTGATTCCTATCTACTGTATGACCTGGGTTTTTGATGAGTCTAGAATTTAAAAGGTCTGGAGCAAGTTTAAATTTAGATTAAAACTTGTTTAGGCTGTTTAAAAAATTTAATGACTCGTATCTTTTGCCTATATTTGAAGGAGAGGTCTTCTGGTCTATTAAGAGATATAATTGAACAGTTCTCCCCCACCATATAATCTCCGTGGTGGATATTTGTGAAAAGTCCTGTTTATGGACTAGATACTTGTTCTTTGCTGGGAGAGCACCTTTTCTATGTTGTCATTTTTGTGGGTATGGAGTTGGGTGAGTAGGGGGTTTAATGAATTATACCTCTTATTAATTTTACTGGAAATTTGTATTTTATGTATTTGCAAGGAAAATTGCTTCTTCCATTTCTCGATTAGATTGGTATATCAGATCTACTTTGAACTACTAACCATTAAAATTAAGGAATTGGTCAAATTTATTTGATAATCAATAGCTTCAAGAAGAACATCTATGAAGATGGATTACTACAGGTATATTGAGTGTCAAACAAAGGTCCGCGAATCATCTCAATTTAAAATTTTACTTTCAGAACTCTTTTAGAATTTATATCTTTATTTGAATAGTTTTAGAAAAAGGATGAAAAGAGTACATTCTTACTATACTTGAGAGGATATGGATAATCTGATATACAACGTTGCAACCTCATTTTCCATCCATGCAAATGCTCTCTTCCAGAGTATCCACTTAAAGTGCCTAAGGTGTTTATGAAAATAACAATTAAAGAGATTGTTTTAAAGAATATACTCCCTCCGTGTCAATTTAGATGACACATTTCGCTTATCAAGAGTCAAACTATGTGAAGTTTGACCAACATTTTAAAATATATTTTTTTAAACATATTGACAAAAGAAAAATTGTAACTTGTATAGTAGTATTTCTTGTATAGTTTGTGATTATCTAAATTTTAATTTTAAAATATTGACTTGAACTAATTCAATTTAGCTTCAAAGTTTAGTCAAACTGACTCTCCATGAGGGAAATATGTCATCTAAATTGAAACAGAGGGAGTAGTTACTAATTGGATTTAGAAGTGTAGTACTAATTAGCAAATCTTTTTTAAATTATTTTTATTGTAAAATGATTTTGTTAACAATGAATTTCTTATATAAGCCGTATACCAAAAAGTAGAGAGCTTCCACAAAAATATGGTTCCCTAATCCCCAAATGTTCTATACAGACTGGAACCTCATGAGTGCACCAAAACAAAACTAAAAGAGGATATTCCTCATATGTACAAAGTCAGTCTCTGTGCTGTCAAAGGCATTCTTACCCCTCTCTCCATAGGACACACACAAGTGCAATTGGAGCAACATATGATACCTTGTGTCTACTTTTTTTCTTTTTTGATGAGGTAAAATTTTATTAACAAAAGGTACCAAGATGGTACAAAATTGCAAACAACCAGCAGCTACCACAACAGGGCAATTACATTCCTCCTAACTCTACTAGAACAACCATATACTGTTCCATATTTTCCATAGCATACTTCTTACACCAGAAAAATAAATTTAAGAAACAGCTATTTTTAATCCTGGAAATATGCTGCCTTTCCCCTTCAGAGCAAATCTTGTTTCTTTCCAACCATATTGTCTAAGAGCTTTGTTCTACATAATATCTGTTGATTTTTGCTATTTTTTGGTGTTGCCAAGTCTCCAACCTACTCCTGACATTGGAGGGCATCACCCACTTGACATCATACATATTTAAGAGCTCCCAACACTGTCTTGGCACTTTGCAATGAATGAATAGATGACTTACTGTTTCTGCTTCTTCTTCACACATGTAACACCTGTTACATAGAATAGTTCCTCTCTTCTGCTAGTTCTCCTGAGTTAAACAAGCTCCCTTTGCTGCAACCCAACCAAAACAAACTACTTTAACAGGTGCTTTTGATTTCCATATTGCTTTCCATGGCTAATCTGATTGATAAAGCCCCTGTTGTTTTTGTAGCAGACTGTAACAACTCCTGACTGTGAAAGTACCATCTTTGCTTGCTGCCCAGATCAATGAGTCTTTCTTGTTGTCCTCCAATCTAACCATGTTCAGTAGCTACATCAGTGGAGCAAATTCATCAACTTCCCAGACATTAAGACCCCTCCTGAAGATCAGCTGCCAACTAGTATTCGAGTAAAAGTCTGATACCCTTCCATTTTTGTTTGTGGAGCAGCTATACAAAACAGCGATTTTTAATTTAAAACTTTCACTTCCCAACTATATATCAGACCAAAATTGGGTATTATTACCATTCCCCAGTTTCAACTTTACCAACTGACTGTATTTGTTCCATAAATTACTGATTGTGCACCAGACTCCCCCCTTTGCAGAAGAATGAACTGAACAAGCAGCCGGCATGTCCTTCCTACCATACTTGGCATCTCTCAGCTGTTTCAATAATCTGTTGCTATCATCATCAGCAACCCGTGCCTAAAGGCGAAACTATAATCTTAAAGGTAATTTGCCTTCCTAACATCTTCAAATAGGAAGACAAATTACCTTTAACATTATAGTTTCGCCAGTAGGCCCGTCTCAGGAGAAGCAGACAAAGAAAATATATATCTTGTGTCTTCTCCTCCTTCTCTACGCCCAACTATGCAGCGGCTCATTCTCTATACCTGAAATCATCACTGTACTCCAATCAACTAACAATTCCCACCACAAATGGCTTGCCGCCTTGCAGTGTAACAGAATGTGGTAATCAATGCTTCTCTTAATGAAAGCCGTATTTTTGACATTGTTAAATAATAGTAATCTGCATGTTTGCACTGTCTTAATATTCGTATTAAACAGTCCTTATTACCTAAAAAACAACTCATTACCTAAACATAAACCTTTTGAATTTTATGTAAGCAAAGATCATCGGGTAAAAACATACCCGAACTGGGAATTTACACCAAACCAACAGAAGCGTGACATTTGTTTACACATAGAGTTCTATCACTTAATCATGGTTAATTAATGCATGTATTTTATTATTTTAGCTAACAATAATAAGTTTAATTGGTTTGGTGTAAACACCCAGTGCAGGTAAGTATTCACCCATATCAATGTACTTGCATACATTGTAAATCCACAGTATATCTATGCAACGGCATCGTGACCTTTCGCTTTTTATCGAAACTGAAGTAATTTTATTGCATTTGTAATCTGAATTACATGTACATAAAACTTTTGATAGTTTAGTCTTTCTGTGATCTTAGATCTAAACCAATGATGGTTTATTGATTTTCATGCTTGGTTTTGGTTTATGGCAGGTGAGGGCAGCAAATGCTCATGGACATATTGCAGTGCATTTTCCAGAAGTTGTCCTCTGTATTGAGGTTTATCATTACAAAAAGACATGGGTAAAAGTATGAACATGCTCTTCGTTGTTATCTCTGAACTGCTGATGAAATGAAGTTATAAATTATTAACTATCAAGATGCTCTTTGTTCCTCTCTCTGTTGCAATTTGCAACAGTATGTTTGAGACCTTCTCAGGGTGATAAAATAGAAGGCTTTTCTGCTAGGTTATAGCTTATTCATGGGCTTATCACTTTTAAATTATTAACTGAAATAAGTAAATTCAAATACAACCTCCCATTCATGCTCCAGTCTTTGCAACCTGTTGAAAAAAAAACTGTTGTGTGTGTTTGGATTCATGAAGGTAATCACTTGGGTGTTCTCCGCACCCCCTTTTTTGTTGTTCTCCTTTCAATCTGGTATCAGAGGACTTTATTCCTGGAGTGATGGGAGTTAAAACCATGTCAAATACACTGTCCAGCATCCCCATTATTTTGCTGTTGTGTATGTTTTGATCAATCTATTATGCATTTTGCATCTTTTAACTATTCTGGCCGGCTGCCATAGTATTGAAACAACATAGTTGACCTTGTTGAGATGATCAAAGATCTTCCTATTGGTACTGTTTTTTTTTCCGGTAACAACTTTACAATCTATCCGATTGTTACAACTGATTCTGATGATATATATCTGTAGACGCAAGAATTTCTGGTCCTTGGGCGACAATTTTTGACGGAAATGAGAGACAAGATATATTGTATTACTGATGAGATAATGAAGAACACAGGCCAGAATGATCCTTCGGGCTATTTCCTTGTGGAGGTTACTTTTCTGGCCAATTTTATTTTCTAATGATATATATCATTTTCTTCTGTTCCTTACTATTTTCTTATCACTAACCTAAAATTTTTCCATAGGATGTCTTTTGCAATGATTTTAGGCATCCTGCTGCTGTAAATTATAGTAAGCCAATACTTAATTGGCTTCAAGATTCTAAGAGTGAGGCGCTGGAAAAATGGGAATCTATCGCCTCTGGTGAACTGCCACAGAAACAAAAGGCACTTTTAGGCAGTAAAATTGGACCACAATTGCCCCATTTCAAGACCGCTAAAATGCAAGTAACTCGTTTCTGTGACTTAAGATTTCGACTTGGTTCTGGATATCTTTATTGTCACCAGGTAATATTTCTTTTTCAATGTATTTTGTTTTTTTCCCACTTGCGGGATTACCTTGGGTTTGTTGTTGTTGTATTTTGTTTTTCTGTTGCTCGGGAATTGTTCATTTTTAATTCAAATTAATATTTAGTTGTTTATGTGGTCTAAAGAAAGAATTTATGGTTGTATATTTTTTAGGTAGGAATTTGTAGTTGTATTAATGGGAGCACTTCTTATTAATTATTCTTTGTCTGGTCTAATTTAAGTCCTCTATTGTTTCTCTTTTTTTTTTTTTGATAAGGTGAAGACTTTATTAAAAACAGTATAAAAAAATACAGAGATACTGCTGGCTTAAAAACATTAAAATCCTAAGCGTTCTAGCATGTCCAGCATTGCATGAAAATTCATAACAACATTTCCATCTTTCCAATAACACAAATAATGTAAACAACTGTATTTCACATATTGCAGCTGCTCCTTCTTGCCTTCAAAACACCTATTATTTCTTTCTTTCCATATCGTCCAAGCTATGCTAAGAGGGATATCTCTCCAAATCTTCTTTAAGGATGCTTCTGGACATGCAGGTTCCCAGCACTCTAATATATTCCTGAATTTCTTAGGCTTGCCCAAAGGATGCCAACGTTAGCCGTGAACATGGACCACACCTGCCAAGTAAATTCACAATGCAAAAAAAGATGGTCCACAGATTCACAAGCTTTCTCACACAAGTAACACCTGCTGCACATTATCCAACCCCTTCTCATCAAATTTTCTTGAGTCGGGCATGCTTCATGTGCTACTAGCCAACCAAAACAGGCCACTTTTGTTGGGACTGTAGTCTTCCAGATCATCTCTCAAGGCCACTTTTGTGCTTGCACCGGCTGGGTAGCATTTAGTAACAGTAAAAGAACCTTTTTTACTAGCTTTCCAGAGTAGGCTGTCGTCTTTTTCTAGCCATAACACCACTGATTGCATCATCTGAATAAATATATCAACCTCATGCATTTCTCTGTCGCAGAGATTCCTTCTGAACTGGAAGTCCCAACCTGTATCAGTAAATATATCAGCTAAGAGGATTTTTGGATTATTGGCCAATCTGTACAGGTTGGGAAATTGAATTTTCAGCAGACCAGAACCATCCCAATTATCTTCCCAAAGTCTGATTTTTTTCCCGTTGCCCACCCTCAAGCCAACATACATGTTAAATTTCTCCCATAGGTTACAAATCTTTCTCCAAACAGCTACTCCATATGGAGTCTTCACTGTTTTAGGTGCAAAAAAGCCCTCTTCCATATATCACCTCTACCACTGCTTTCCAGGGAGCTTTTTTCCCATCGTTTAACCTCCATAGCCATTTGCATAGCAGGCTCTGAGCTCTAAGATTTCTAACTCCCAGACCCCCTTCTTTCTTATGTTTTGTCACAATGCTCCACTTTACTAAATGATATTTTCTCCTTTCTGCATCACCTTTCTCTATTACTTAATGTTTCATTTAAATTTTATACACTGGATTTAGATTAGTTACCACTTTTATCAAGTTACCAAGTAGTAATATATATCATTGAGATCTTTCTGTACATACCTTAAACTGACTTGGTTTGGTAAATATCTCTTTCACCGTTAAACTCATTCATGTTTGCATGAACTACACTATATATATAGATGTTGCTTGACGGCTTTGTGTCTGTTTTGCCTTGTATAAGGGGGATTGCAAGCATCAAGTTGTAATAAGAGACATGAGGTTGATACATCCAGAGGACGTACAGAACCGGGCCGCTTATCCATTGATCACCTTTCAGCCGAAGTTGCGGTTCCAGAAATGCTCTGTTTGCAAGATTTTTAAAGCAGTTAAGGTGACAGTTGATGATAAATGGGCTGCTGAAAATCCTTGCTACTTTTGTGACCTTTGCTATTACATGCTCCACTATGTAAACGGGTCTCTGCTTTACGATGATTTCTCTGTGTATGAATATCTCCATGAGTAACTTTAAATTAGAAGAGCTGACGTGTGGGTTAGGTGCATGTCACGGGTTCCAACCCTGCCGCTAACAACACTGGTATTTAAGTGGAGATGAATAGAGGACGGCCAAATCCAGACATTACTCAGGACTCTGCAAGCAGTATTCAGTTTCTCACAGATATGCAAGTTCAAGCCAAAGAATGTATATATGCAAGTTCGAAGTTTCACACAAATAATAAATACTATCATCCAATTTATGGAAAATAGGTTTCAGTTTCTCTTTGTTTATTGTTTTCAGAACTGTTTGTTCAGAGTTCAACTACAGATTCTATCCTCTAACGTTATACCAAATTATAATATTAACTACTGCACTGGTCTGTTTAGTTTATCCTTTTTTTAGGTGAATATTTTTGGAAGTTGAAAGTGGTATCGAGAAACGGGAATGGAAAAGCTTTAAAAAATTGAACATGTATTTCAGATGTGAGATTGTAACGTTTTCGTTGAATTATTACTTAATTGCATATTAAGATAAATCCCTTTATAGCAGAAGTACATTCCTTTTTTTTTGGGTTAAACAGACATTTTTTATTCGGAGAAGGGTCTGAATTGCCACTAAATTATCAGATTTGGTCTAAAATTGTCCCCCATCCACCTATTGAGCTAAATATGACCTTCCTGATAATGTTTGGGTTCACATTTGCCCTTATAGTTAACAACCCAGATCCGGTTTAAAAAGAATATTATTTTAAATGATGTGGCATTAAACTATTGATTAATTTAAAACCCACCCAAAATATGTCCAACCCACTCATTCTATCCGACCCATCAGACCTTACCTATTAAACTCTCAAACTCAATCGATAATTCCTAGAAAATTGAACTACTACTTAAACCAGAATAAGGTGAACACTTCAATTACTGTTTTCTTATAGTGGACTTGACTTGATTAAGCTAGAAGTATGCATACATTAGATATGCAGAAATGCAATAAAAAATATGAGGGAGTTGGTCAATTGGACAGAATCACACAAAAGAGAGACACAAACAAATCTTGCACGGGAGACCGACGGATGGTCGTTCCACGAGGTGGATCCAGAATTTAAAGTTTATGATTTTCTATAGCGACCTCAAGTTAATTTATATATTTTTTTTAAGCAACTATACCACTCGGCAGCACTTGCCTAGTGGCTAATATAAATAAAATTCCAAAATGGGTCCAAAGCTTACAAGATGTCCAAAAGCAAAATAGAAGTTGCATGAAGCTACTAGCTATTAAAAAGATAGAAAAGCTAAAATCTAATGAACTAGCTATTACAACATGATAAGTTGAATGCTTCCTTCTCCTATTAGTGTATGTGAATCCAATTGTCATTGACAAATACCAAGCAGCACCTATTAAGCTCTCACCAGGCGCCATGGTATATTGTCCATAGGCTAAAATGAATTCCAAACATCTCCACCACAGAGTTGAAGCCAGCATAGTCTTCCAAGTGTAGCTACTATATGATCTCCATATGCAGTGGACTGATTTTGTTCAAGTATTAATCAGGTGCTCACTCATCAAAATTAATGTGTAGAAGAGGAGCCTGGCTTTAGGCAGGCTTTGCAAGGCAAAGGCCAGGAGTGAGCTGGCTTTAGGCAGGCTTTGCAGGGCAAAAGCCAGGCTTGAGCTGGCTTTAGGCAGGCTTTGCAGTGCAAAAGCCAGTCTAGAGCTGGCTTTAGGCAGGCTTTGCAGGGCAAAAGCCAGTCTAGAGTTGGCTTTAGCCAGGATTTACAAGGTAAAAGCCAGGCATGATCTGGCTTTAGGCTGACTTTGTAAGGCAAAAGCCAAGAATTAAGCAGGCTTTGCAAGGCAAAGGCCATCCTTTGAAATTGTGCCTTTTTGTGATCTTGTAAGCTCAGATCCTTCCCTACTAGAATCTTTAATGTAGACATCATTCTAAACATTGCTAAACCATCCTCATATTGAGCATTAAAGCATGCTAATACCACTGAGAAATGATTCAACAATCTCCAAAAATACCATATGATGGGTTTAACATTTTCCTTAGCATTTGGACATATCAGTTTGTGCAGAGTCCAATCCTGTGAAGTCATCAGTCTGGGGTTCTTCTCTTTGCTATCCTAACCCTAAGGTTAGGTGATTGAGATTTGTCTAGATTGATCAACCTCCTCCCTGCACTAGGCAGTTCAGAGAATGAATGAAACTCAGATGTACCTAAAAAAGAAAACACAATGTTAGCTATAAAATCCGTCACTTAGTTTCCTTCTCAGAACACATGTTGAAAGATCACATTAAAGTTGTCCTTCATCTCTATAATTTTCTTCACATCCTGTGCAATTACCCAAGGAGGATCCCATTCCCCCTCTATCGCCTTCTTCATCACCAATGAATCAGTCTCCAGTATGAGAGGGTGAAGATCTTGCTCCACACAATATTCCAACCCTTGAAGAATAGCCTTAGCTTCAGCCACCACATTAGTTGTCACTCCCAGGTCTACTGCCCTAGCATACACCACATCACCTTCATCATCCCTCACACAAAATCCTAGGGAGCTAGGTCCAGGATTGCTATTTGAAGCTCCATCAGTATTACATTTGTACCAACCATGAAAAGGAAGCTGCCATGTTACTCTTGTAGTGATCAATATAGGTTTATATCCTTCAAAGTATTGAATCATGTCTGGCCATAATAATGGAATATTAGGGATCCAAGCATACCTCACCCTTGCCAGTTGATGCAATGTCCTATTTATCTCATGAATCACCCTATATGTGGACACTGAACCATCATGTTTACCTGCATTTCTTCTCTTCCAAAGCTCCCAAGTGATGATAGCTGGTACTGCTTGAAATAATGGCTTTAATTTTGGACAACACTGAGCATACCACCAATGCCTTATAATATGCTTCAATTGAATCAATTGTATAGAAATTCCAGCAGCCCCCATGAACAAGTTCCATACCTTAGAGGCAGTAGGACTTGTGACAAATATATGCTCAATGGATTCCTCTTGGGGCTGCTGACAACACCAACACCTAGACATCACCGTTTGCCCTTGCCTCCTCCACATGTCATTGGTGGCTATTTTCTATCTCCACAATCTCCACAAGAAGAAGGATATCTTGAATGGAAAACCTTTAATCCACATTAACTTGAATTCCTGATTAGGATTAGCCCTATGCCTTAATATATGCCAAGCACTGCTAACACTGAACTTGCCTGAAGGAGTTGACATCCGGTATGGCCTATCCCAATATCCCTCACTGCCTACATAGTGCACATTTAGCCTTATATGTTCTGCAATTTCCTCATTGAAAGTTTGATCTAGCAGCTGATCATCCCATGCTTCCCCTTACCGTAGTTCTGCCACCTCCTGAAGGCCTTCATTGATTGGAAAGTCTTCAGGTAATACGTGATAAAGTGCACCCAATCCAGTCCAATTTTCATGCCAAATATTAGTTGTTCCACTCTTCAATTCCCATACGATCTCATGTTCTACTTCTTGCCTAGCATTCAGCATTTGTCTCCAAACATGAGACCCTCCCCTAAAATGCACCACTGTTGGTAGCTCCTTCTTGCAATACTTATTCCATATGAAATTAGACCACAAATATTTTGTGGTCCTAAAACTCCACCATAGTTTAGCAAACAGTGCCCTTGAGACATCATTTAAGGACCTAAAACCTAGCCCCCTTCCTCTTTAGGAAGGCAAAGATTTTTCCATGAAGCCCAGTGTCTGCTTCTCCCTTCTTCCTTTGTGCTCCAAAAGAACCTAGCAAAAGTCTTATGTAGATGCCCCAGGATGTTTGGTGGATCAAGGACTAATAACATGTGAACTGGCATACTTTGCAACACACTAGAGATGAGTGTTGCCTTTTCTCCAATTGACAGCAGCTTTCCTTTCCATGAATGCAATTTAGCCTTCACCTTCTTGAGAAGATCCTCATAATAGTCCTTCCTCCTTCTAGTGTAAAAAATAGGACACCCTAGATATGTGAAGGGGAATTTACCTCGTGCAAATCTTGTAATAGCTCCAACTGCCTGAAACAATCCATTAGCAACCTTTGAATGCATGTAGTATGAACTCTTATCTTTGTTGATCATCTGACCTGATATCTTCTCATAGTTCCCCAACACTGTCATAATCTTGCTCAAAGAGGGAGGATGAGCAGATGCCAAGATTATTGTATCATCAGCATATGCCAAGTGGTCTAAAGGATCAGACCACTTAGGCATTCCAAATCCCACAAATGACTTGTCTTCAAAGAGCTTATTCAAAGACCTGAAAAGTACCTCGGCTGACAAAATGAACAATGCTGGAGATAGGGGATCCCCTTGTTTCACACCCCTTGTCGACTTAAAGAACCCTGAGGACTGCCCATTCACCAATACTAAATACTAGTTATTTGATATCAAGTTCCACACCATGTTGATGAAGTGTTCAGAAAATCCCATCTTCCTTAGCACATGCAATAAGTACTTCCATGAAACCCTATCATAGCCCTTAGCCATATCAAGCTTGATCACCAAATTAGCTGGCTTTCCCCTTAACCTTATGTCAGTGATAATTTCTTGAGTCAATAAGATGTTCTCAAATATACTCCTACCCTTTACAAATCCGGATTGATTAGGAGCTATTAGAGATAGCAAAAAACTCTCAAATCTGTCATGTAACACCCTAGACAAGACCTTGTTAATGAAATTGCTCAAACTAATAGGTCTTAAGTCAGAAAAGGTCTCAACTCTAGGTTTCTTGGGTAGCAACACTAGATTGGTGTGAGTGATGGATTTAGGCAATGCAACTCCTCCATAGAAGTGTAGCACCATGTTGTGTATATCAGCACCAATAACATCCCAACATGTTTGATAAAACAAGCCAGTGAATCCATCGGGACCACTAGCACTCTCCACACTAAGCTCAAAAACTGCTGCCCTTACTTCTTCAATTGTTGGCAATCTGCTAAGTTCCAAATTCGGATCCATAGTGACTATTGAAGGTACATTATTGAGCAAGAAAAATTCAGAAGCATCACCTTCATTTGTGAACTATTTTTGATAGAAGTTCACTGCAGCTATTGCCAATTGCTCCTGGTCTTCAATCCATACCCCACTGTCACTTTTGATCCTCTTCAGTTGCAATTTCTTTCTTTTGCCATTGATATGATTGTGAAAGAAACTTGTATTCCTATCTCCTTCAGCAAACCAAGTCATCCCAGCTTTTTGCTTCCAATACTGCTCCTCAATACTCAAGTATTTCTTCAATTCAGATTGAGCCTTTTGAAGCACAATCCTATTCTCAGTTGTAGGCTCTTCTTCAAACAACATCTCCTTCAGCCTAACAATGTCCTCCAAAATAGCCAATTTCTTGAAGATATCACCAAATGTTTTCCTACTCCTTTTTTAGAGTGCTGCCTTCACCCTCTTGATATTCTGCTTGAACATAAAAAATGGATCCCCTATGAAATCAGCTTCCCAATTCTGCCTCACCATATCCATAAATGTAGCATGCTTTGTCCAAAAGTTCAAGAATCTGAAAGGATTGACAAAATTAGTTATCTGCACCCCATATGTCATTAGCAATGGTGCATGATCTGATCCAGTTCTGATTAGATGCTCAACTTCAATAGTTGGCAACATGTTCTGAAATGGCAAATTCACAAAAATCCTATCCAATATCTTGAATATACACTCAACATTGGATCTCCCATTCCACCATGTGAATGGACTTCCTTTGTACCCTTGCTCAAACAAACCACAAGAGTTTACACAAAATGCAAAATCCTCATATTTAGGAGGGTGTACTGGAAGTCCCCCTATTTTCTCATCTTCATGCAATATCACATTGAAATTCCCTCCTACCAACTATGGTAATTCCATATCACTTGCTAAGTAATACAAGTGATCCCACAAATCCAACCTCTCCATTGCTGAACATTTTGCATAAATAAATGTCATCATCATGTGCTGCCCCAGGTCATGGTGAAAGACTCTCACAGTCACCTGTTGCTCAGTATCCTCCACTAATTCCTATTCCACCACTGCATCGAAGAACAACCATATTTGCCCATTAATATTTGCATAAGCAGTCTCCATATTCAACCTCATTTTATATCTATCAATGAGTCCCTTCTTTTGAAAAGGCTCCATCAATGCAACTACACAAAAATTATGCTCCCTATTCATGTTGATCACCCTAGGAAAGGCCTATTGTGTATTCACAGACCTTATGTTCCATATTAATGTTTTGATCATCATCATTTAGATAGAGAAGCTGCCCTCCTGGGCATTATTTTTGAAGGTTGTGGTGGATCTTTACTATGATTTTTCTTAGTTTTTTTTTACCTCCTTTAGCACTAGTTGTGGGTGATAAATCCCCTTCCCAAGCCACTTGTTTGAAGTTTTCTGCAGTTGATTCATTATTTCCTTCATCCTCCATTGGATTTTGTCTCAATAAGTCTTCATCAATTGATGTCACATTGTGTGTAACTAAATCATGTAAATGTTGTAGAGGAGTCTTAAGTGGAACATTAAGATGTAGCTGCATAATTTGATCAATGCCATATTCCATAGGCACTTCCTCTATTTCCCCCGATGCTCTTGGAACAATTGGCCGCTCATCAGCCCGTTCATACTCCTTGAATTGAAGCTCATAGACACTGCCTAGCCCAGGAGTAATTGTGGTAGTCTGCTCTGAATGTACTATTCTAGTGAGATCACCACCCTTACTATTGCCTGAAATTTGGTCTGAACCCACTATATCATCCCTAATATTCACATTAACATATCCATCAAGTTTGTTCTCCAATGCATACACTGGAACACCATCTACATAGGCCAATATCTCTCCAGTTGCACTAAGGTTGGGGTTTACCATAGTTGCCTCATTAGGTGAACCTGGCTTTAGGCCTGGCGTCGCCAGCCTAATGCCTGGTGATCCTGGTTTTAGTCCTGGCGTCGCCAGCCTAACATTTGGGGAGCTTGGCTTTAGGCCTGGCATCGCCAGCCTAATGCCCGGTGAGCCTGGCTTTAGGCCTGGCGTCGCCAGCCTATCGCCAGGTGAGCTTGGCTTGTTGTCCTTCTTCACCTTGACTTCTGTTGTTGTTTTTGTTGTGCCCAGCTTATCATCCTTAACCTCAACTGCATCACTCCATAAGACCTTTGTAGAGTTTACCTCATCAAGATCCTCAATCTGCCCAGAATCTTTCAATATTTGAGATAGAATCTCATGACAAGATTGGTTTATGGTCACATTGAGTTGTTTTAGCTCCTCAATTCTAGTCCCAAACCTTCTATGAACCCAATCGCTTGTGGGTTCCTTATTAGCCCTTTCATCAGTACGTTGAGCACTTGGAACACTAGAATTAGCCTTAGCTAATTCTTGATCATCTTTAGGAGCTGAAGACTGAATCCCAGATGGAATAGGGTTACCATTATGCTCATTTTCCACCACCTTCTCGACTGCTTCCTTCTTTACACGCTTATGTTCCTCTTGAGTATTGACTTTCTTTTCCTTCTCCTGGCCCTTCTTAGCTTGCTTTTCCCCATGTTCCTTCTTCTTACCATTGCTATGATCCTCACCTTTGCCTTCAGTAATTTGTAGAGTAAGCTGATGAACTTCCTCAATCTCTAGTGCATTAAACTTTTTCTTGGTTGCAACTTCCTCAACTTTGGCCTTCCCTTTACCCTTGTCAGCTTCCTTTCCTTGTTTGTTATCAACAATGTGACCCCTATAATCTCGTTGGTATTTGTTCTTCCTTGCTTGCATCCATTCCTGCTTGGCATGATTAGTAGTAGGCTTACCAACCATCTTTCCACTAGTTAGGACCTTTGTTGAATTTGCAGCAGTCCCAATTGCATCAGAACTCATCACAACTGCCTTCTCCTTGCTTTGTTCCTCAACACCTTTTTCAAATCTCTGGTGTAATTCAGGATGAATTACCTAGCATTCTACCTCATTATGCCCCTGTTTTTTTGCAAGGTTTGCAATATTTTGGCATATAATCATACTTAATCCTGATCCACTTGAACTTTTCTGGTCCAGATTCATCAGCTTCTTCCACAATCTTAATACGATGAGGGAACTTACTTAATAAGTTAACTTCCACCTTCACCTTAGCACAACTAGGTCTAGTCCCATTTTGAGTGGCTAGGTCTACATGTAATGGATTACCAACTGCACGAGTTAAGGAAAATACACATTCCTTCCTAAAGAAATTAGGAGGCAGTTCTGGAAAGCTAATCCAAGCAATGGCAATGGGAGTCTCTTCATTAGGTGTCCACCATGGGTTCCATTTTGAACAATGCATCTACCACATATCTAACTGAGCTTTTAAATAAAAAAACTGGCTTTGAAAGAAGAAGAACATAGTCCTCCAATAAAGAAAGCCTAATCAACACATGATTATCTTCAATTAAACCAGCTGAGCAATGGCCTTTAATCTCACATTGAATTGGAATCACTTTACGTAATTCACTAATAACATGCTTCCCATACGAAAATTTTCCAAGAACTGCAAGTAGAAGTCCTTGTTGTACGATAGATTGCTTCACTTCTTGTTTCTTCCACTTCACAACTGGTTCACCGTGAAGGAACTCAACTGGTTTCAATGGTAGCGTAGCGAAGGTTTTCATAGGGGCATTAATGGCAGTAGGTTTTAAAAGTTTTGAGTAATCCATGGATTGGGGATTGTTATTTATTGTCGTAGATGATTGGGCGATGGGCTGCACTGAAGCTTGGCCAGCAGTCATCGCTGGAGGATTGGATGAATTGGGTGTCAAAATCTTTGAGTAATCTAGAGTTTGTGGATTGATAGTTGGTGTTGTTTGTGGTTGGGCGATATTGGGGGAGGGCAGACCAGCCGAAAAAGATGGCTGGTCGCCGACCATCGCGGCCATTGAAGCTCAAACTCATAGCTTTCCGTGATGAACAGTGAAGCGATGCTACTGTTCACTACACTGTAGAAGTGAAACAGTAGCGAAATCACTGTTTGCGCCACTGTTTGGCACTATTAACAATACTGTTTTGCACTGTGGCGGCTGTTCACGCACTATTCACCGCTACAATAACGGCGGAATTTTGAGAGCAAAATTCTGGTTCGAGGTTTTTTTCATTTATACATTAAATGACTAGATACACAATCAAATATTTATAAATATTTAAGAAATTTCTTATCATATACGTACATAGGATCTTGACAAATATATTCCAACTGATTTACCAACCACGAGTTTGACAGAAACACTATTTTGGGTGTGCGAAAATTAAAAAAATAATAATTATATATACATTTCAAAATTCTAATCCATTACTTGCATGTCATGAAATCATATATAGAAGCCATAATGAGAGGAATAATGACTCTCCTTAAAATAATCCATTAGTATGTTAAATGACGTGGAATAAGAAATAGCTTTTGGGTTTAGAAATTATTGATTGAGTTAGAGTTAAATGGGTAAGGTCTGATGGGTCGAGTAGAATAGGTGGGTTGGACATATTTTGGGTGGGTTTAAAATCAACTAATAGTTTAATGCCACGTCATTTAAACTAATATTATTTTTAAACCGGATCTGGGTTGTTAACTATAGGACAGTTGTGAGCCCAAACATTAACGGGGATGTCATATTTAGCTCAATAGGTGAATGAAGGGCAATTTTTGATCAAATCCGAGAGTTTAGGAACAATTCAGGCCCTTTTCCGTTTTTTATTTAACCAAGTATAAGTATGTACAACCGCTAGCTCATTTGGACTCTAGAGTTAGACCAAAGAAATTAATCAAAGAAACAATTCCTTATCTATCCACAACTTTTATCCTTACTATCTCTACATGTATTCTATCCATAGCTAGACAGAAAAGTTGTTTATTCTTTTTAAATCCTTGTGCTATTTGGATTCATTTTGCCCTCGGAGGTAAAATTCTAGTACAATATCTTTAATCCTCTGAGTGCTTGATATCATCTTTCCTTAAAATCTTCGTTGGCTTCTCTCAGCCCAGATATGGTAAACCATAACTACAAACAGAAAGCCTAGTATGTGAGCTCGAACTCTGCATGTATAATTTTTCGTTAGCCATTCAATCTTCTCATTCCAGCTTTCAATTTGGTGTCTTTCTCCCATCCATTGTAGCAATGACGATATAGTTCTGGAGTAATCACATTCAAACAGCAGATGTTCCGTTGTCTCCTCATTATTCTTCCCAAATAGCACACAATCACTTGATATTGACAACCCTCACTTCCTTAGTCGATCCACTGTGGCTAACCTTCGATGCAGAGCCAACCAAAGAATGAACTGATGTCTTGGTAATACTTTTGATCCGACAATAATTCTTTTCCAAGGACGCTTTGGGTATTGATGCATTGATGCAACATACAACTTCTTAATACTGAACTTCCCATGCAGATAGTATTTGTTCAGATCAGAAGAAGGGTCCTTTTGGAGTAATCATTCCCTAGTATCAAATATTTTTCTAACTAGCCAACAAGCCTGCTTTGGAGTGTTCATAGTCATACAATTCTGCTCTTTGATGTAGAAGCTGCGGATCCATTGAATCTACAAAGTATCTTTTTTTTCATTGACGGCCCATAGCAGCTTACATAATGCAGCTTTGTTCCATGAGTATATATCAATAACTTTTGGTCCTCCAGCTGATAGTGGCATACAAATCTTATCCCAAGCTATAAGTGCTCTCCTAGATGTGTCACTGCTCCCAGTCCATAGGAATGTTCTGCAAGCAGTAACAATTAGCTTAGTTATCTTCTTTGGCAATAAGAACACATACGCCCAATATGCATGCATTTCAAATATTACACTCTTGATCAACTGTAGTCGACCACTATATGAGAGAAATCCGGCAGTCCAACAGCTGAGTCGTGCAATATCCTTTCAATAAATGGCATGCATTGCTAGACAGATAGTTTCTTAGAGGACAAGAGAACTCCAAGGTACTTGAATGGCAGCTCCCCTAGTGTGAATTACATTTCAGCTAGAATCAGCTCTTTGAACTCCCCAGGGACCCAGCAGTATACAAAGCACTCTTTTTCATATTTGCTTTAAGACCTGATACCTCAGAGAAATGACGAAATATTTCCAGAAGCAAGCATATGGAGATCTTGTCTGCACTGCAACACAAAATCAAGTCATCAACAAAACATATACTCCCTCCGTTTCAATTTATGTGCCTTTTTAGTTCGTGCCAAAAGAATGACCTCTTTCCTTATTTAGAAATAATTTACTTTTATGTATTGATTTATAACCACACAAAATATATGTGCCTCATTTTACACCACAAGTTCAAAAGTCTTCTCTCTTTTCTTAAACTTCGTATCTAGTCAAATGGGTTCACATAAATTGAAACGGAGGGAGTATGAGTTATGTTTTTTTCTGGAGCACCTTGGGTGGTAGTTGAAGTCCGGATATACTTTAATGTCTTCAATAATTTATTGAGGTACTCCATCACCAATACAAATGGGTAAGGAGACATTGGGTCTCCCTGCCTTAACCCCTTCTTAGCTTGAAATTTGATAGTCAGTCCTCCATTCAATAGTAAAAAATAGCTGACAATCGTTATACACTCCATCACTATCTGAACAAACTTCATAGGCATTCCAAATTCCAGTAAGATCATTTTGAGGAATGGCCATTCAACTGAGTCATGTGCTTTGCTTATGTCCACCTTGATTAAGCACCTCGGGGAGACCCCTTTTTGAGTATATCCTTTGACCACTTGCAATGATGACATTGTCCAATATATTCTTGCCTTCAATGAAAGCTAGCTAAGAGCAACTCCAACCTTGTCCCCAAAATGGGGATTTTCCCATTTTTGGGGACAAAAATAGGAAAATTTTACTCCAACCCTCCCCCATTTTTGTCCCCAAAATGGGGAGTGAATAGTGTCTCCCCAAATTTGGGGACACACTATTCATCTCCCCATTTACTATTTTTCATTAAAATATTATTATTTTTATTATTTAATCTTTTAATTTATCTTTTTATATATACTTAATTATGTTTATATAATATATTTACCTAATTAATTTTTCATCTTAACTTTGACGTATAATTTTAAAAAATTAATTATCGTGCATCTATTTTTTTTTTATGTAAAATTGGTGGTTAATTTTATTATGAGTTATAATTGTATGAAAAAGATATAACCATCACAAAAAATGAAAGGTGCAAATATAAAATATTTGATATTGCTCCATGATATAATGACTACATGTATTATACTGCACAATATGATAATCGAGAATGAGCATGATCTTAATGCACCAATTCAAGATGATTTGGAAGGTCCACATCCAACAGTAAAAATGGCAGTAGATGAAAATCAACGATTTCAAGAATTTTTAGCTCGACATAGAAGAATTAAGGACAAAGATGCTCATTTTGTACTTCGTAATGCATTAATAGATCATTCATGAGAGAATACTAGAGGTTGAAGTTGAATATTTATATAGTATTTCGAATGAATTTTATTGTTATGTAATATGTATTTAATTAATCTTGTATCGCAATGATTTCACTTTTATTTGAATTATTAGTTAATCTATAATAATTGCTTACAAATTATATTATTTAAAATTTTATGGAATTGTTTTAATGAAAATTATAAATTAATGAAAATAAAAGATGGAATTTGTTTAATGAAAATTAAAAAATAAAATTGAAATGAAAGATAATAATAAATATAGAAGAGAGAGAAGAATATAAAAAAAAATATTCTCTTTTGGGGAAAAAAATGGGGAAATGGTTGGAGTAAGTTGTCCCAAAATGGAAAAATACCAAAATGGGGGTAAAGGTTCGAGATGCCCCAAGAAGGTCCAACAATGTAGTCCACAACAATTTTTAATTTTGCTGTTATGATCTTTGCAATGAGTTTATAAAGGGTAGAACAACATGCTATAGGTCAAAATTCAACATCACTTTTCACATATATAGTTTACTAACTAAAATTTAATGATAGTAAATCCAAACATTTGAAATCATGACTCTGCAAGCAGGCCAGTCAAAAATAATTATATTTGTTAGTCAAATATATAAAAATTATGTACTGATTATGTTTATAATAAATATATTATATATTAATATATATATATAAAAAAATATATATATTATCAGCTATTATTTTTGCGAGCGTACTTTTCCCTAAACAAACTATTTAGGGTATGTTTAGTAATACAAAAAACATTTCTAAAATTCTGGTATTTAATTGCTCCACCAAAATCTCCATTCTCAACGTTATGTCATTATTTTAACTATCACTTAAATATTATTATTATTATTATTATTATTATTATTATTATTATTTAATACTCAGAATACTATCAGGTTATTTCTGAAAATGTCCAACTAATTACCGAAAAATAATTTCCAAGAAAATATTTTTCAAAAATAGGAGTAAGACGTTTTCTGAAATATTTTTTAAAAAATAACTTGTGTTGTATCAAACACACCATAGACATGTTGTAGATAATTTTTTTGAAATATTAATTAAAAAACATTTACAAATTTCTGAGTCCACAAGCCAAATATCATACTACTAAAAGAAAAGAAAAAAGGGAGAAAAAGAAAAATGTGTGGAGAATAGGTATAAGAAAAAATGGATCACCACTCAACAGTAATTACCATTAATCAAATCACCAGTATAAACATCAGGAATTTTTTACTCTAATCTTCTTCCCTATTCGTCATTTCTAAAAATCACCACCGGGGTCTTCCGTGTACGGCGGTCCCGGAAAATTTTTCCGTTATCCCTCTGCTATCTCCTTCTATCTTCGTATCGTTATAAAATTAACCGCATTATATAATATTCTTCTTTATCTTCTTCGAATACTATTTTAAAAAAAATTCAAATCCGTTTGATTTTCTCGTCATTGCATGGCGGTTAATTTTCTGAACCGGAATGTGTCAGATTTGTGCGTAGGGAAACCGGCGTTAAGGCCATTACCGGCGGCATCCACCGTAGCGGAGGCGTTAGCGGTGTTGAAAAAGTCCGGCGAGGCTCACGTGAGCGTGTGGAGCTGTGACCATTCGAAGAAGGTTCTAGACGGTCGTAATTGTGAGTGCCATTGTGTTGGGAAGATTTGTATGGTTGATGTGATTTGCTATTTTTGTAAAAACGTGAAATTGGATAATCCTTCCAAGGCTCTTGAGGCACCTGTTTCCCAGATTTTGCCGAAAGGGCATTATGTTGTGAGGCATTTGGCGCCCAATTCAAGGTATTGCGATATTTTTCCCTTTGAATTTCGATAGTATTATTATTAGCTAGCGTTTTGCCATTCTCAAATTTGTTCTGAAAAATTTAATTTTGGTGAAGTTTGGATTGAAAATGAAAATGTGTTTGGACATCAATTTTCAAAACATATTTTTCAAATTTATTTTGGAAAAACATGAAACATGACTTATACCCACAAGTTCTAAAAACTATCACAAATATCCAACAATACCATTATTAATAACATTCATTATATTATTGCAAACCATAATCCTGAACATAAATAAATTTGATACAAAATTATCATTTTTATAATGAACTACATGATACACTATCAGGTGATCGAGAAAACGAAGCAACATTATTACAAAATAATAAATGGTGGGCTATTTTATAAAATACAAAAGTTTGGGACAATTTTTAAAAAATATAATAGTGGTATTTTGGCTTTGGGATTTGGGATTTGAAATTTTGCCAAAATGTAGGAAAAATTTATGGTCAAACATGTGTTTGCCAAATAAAATTCAAATTCATTTTGACAAAATCTATGGCCAAACGGGTCCTTAGTTACTATGGCAATTTAGGAACCCAAGATTTGAAAATGGTGTTGGAATCTAATCCATACAACGCATTAAAATTCAAGTTGTGCCCCATAAATCCACCAATGCAATTGACTAAGATTTGAACCTCAAGGTACCAATCAAAATATATACCTATTATTTAAGATAATATACACAAATATGCATACTTTTTTCTGAAGTTATGGGGGGACGGCAATCCCTTACCCAAAGGGTAGGTCCTCCTCCCGGCAGGAGATCGATCAAATATAACGGATCATTTAGTCAGTACTTCCATTATATTACGGTATTTTACTGGATATGAAATCTAAAACACAGGATATATTCAAGTTCATTTTTTATTCAAATTGTGATTGATTATAGGACATCATTTACTCAGTACTTTCTTTATATTATGGTATTTGACTAGATATGAAATGTAACACATGAGATCTTTATAAGGTTATTTTTTTATTCAATTTTTAATCATTTACTTAGTATTTTCTTTTTTATTTATTAAGCATTAGGAATAGTAGGAGAAGATATCAATATATGGTTGAAACTTGAGGGTTTGCTCCTTATGACGCCAGTTCTAGCATTTTGGAACGAATATTCTTCATATTCTATATGTATTTATTTGTCTTGCAAATAACTAAGAATATCACATCTATTATATGGTTCCTAGGGAGATGTACAAATATAGGTGGCATTTGGGTAATGGTCATGATATTGATGAATGAACATATGATTTAATGTGGCATTCTTAATCTGGGGAAAGAACACATAAAAGTTTCAACTTTAGATGGGAGGAAGAAGGTACCACATTTTCAGCTTACCAGGATTGAGGCGCAATGTCCGAGGGATGGTGGAAAAAGGAGTTGTATGAATGTTTGTTTACATAAAATTTGTTGATAATTCTGCTAAAAAGAACCTTTTTGTGTACATTTCAAATAGGCAACAATAACAACTAATTCCCAATCCCAAATTAGTTGGGGTCGAGTATATGAATCTTATTGTGCTCAATCCTAAACTATTTGTCGTAGGATAGATGAATTCATTGTCATCCTGCTCTATTCTGAACATTTATTTTTTCATCGAAATCCAACCCATTTCAATAAGTTTTTTTCTTTCTCATCAGTTACAAAAAAAGTCTGTTGGTGCTTCAACATAATCTTTACTTGTCCCTTTTCAAATATTTAACTCTACTTGTTCACTAGATCTAGCGTCAAGTACGTTATAATCTGTTTGGTAGTCTTTCATTTTTAGGAATTTCCTTTTGTGCTTTATATGTATCGTTTTCGTGAACGACTTTTGGAGCTTTGAGAGGTCTGCAACACATTGTTTAGGCTTGCCATGTCTCTGTAGGCTCATTCTTCATCTAATTGATGCTTCGCTGGACATCTTATTCTGTTTACTTTTGTTGTTTCATGTTATTTGTTTTCTTTTGATATTATTTTTCTTGTTTGTTCAGCTTACTGGAAGCAATAGATTACATTCTGGAAGGCACACAGAACCTGGTTATACCAATCCAAAAGTACATGAGCACAAATACTAGGAAAACGCTGAGCAAATCTTCCTCTCTGAGTTGCAAACATCACGACGGAGTTGAATACTGCTGGCTAACGCAAGAAGACATTGTCCGCTTCCTTCTGAATTCTGTTGGTGTCTTCTCCCCTATGCCCACATTTTCAATTGAACCGCTCAACATCATAGATAATAACGTCATGACTGTATGTTACCATGATCCTGCGATCTCTGCCTTAGATTCCCTTGCTCTTGCACACGTTGAGCAAACTTCAGTGGCTGTTATTGATGATCACAACAAATTAATTGGTGAAATCTCCCCCTTCACTCTTGCATACTGCGATGAAATGGCTGCAGCAGCAATCATGACCCTTTCAGCCGGTGATCTGATGGCTTACATTGACTGTGGCGGTCCTCCAGAGGACTTGATTGAGCTTGTGAAGACGAGGCTGCAAGAGAAAAAACTTGGCGCAGTATTGGAATTAATGGATGAAGAGTTCTCATTGTTTTCGTCATCATCCTCAGCTTCAAGTTGTTCTTCTGATGACGAGTTAGGGGTTTGCAGAAACAATGGTTCAGGACGATATTCATCAGCAAGAAGAGCGGAGGCAATCACGTGTTATCCAAGCAGTTCGTTGGTGGCTGTGATGATTCAAGCACTTGCACATCGCGCAAGTTCCGTTTGGGTCATGGATGAGGATAACACTTTGATTGGTTGTGTAACATTTAAAGGAATTCTGAAAGTTTTCAGGAGTCTTGCTAATGCGAGGCCTGCAACCAGATAAGGAGAATTCAGTGAAGTCGATAACACAATATGCACAAAATTGTGTCAAAGTTCTTTCAAATGGCTGGGGGACTTTTTCGGTGGTGATTGAAACACGTCGAGTTGGAGAATGTAGTTAGTTTTGGAACTTAATCTTTGTATATGTTGTTTTATAATGTTCGTTATGTCTATTAATTATTTTCATAGTGAAAGTTTAATCCTAAAATTATGGCTTTGCAATGGAGCATCATCTCCACAGTACAATGGATCTATTAAAAAACAAAAAACCTGTCTTATATATGGAGTAAAAACTTACTTACACAGAGTGTTTACACGAAACTAACGAATGTAAGACATATGTCTTTTATATACATATTTAACAATTAATCATAGTTAAGTGATAGAGACGTATTCAGGATTTGAATCTTATGAGTTCGAAATTCTAACTCATTTAAGTTATCGGGTTCTAAATTAATAATTTATATATTTTCAGTGAATTTCTTAATAAAATATAGAGTTTGGACCAAAGTTATTGGGTTCGGCCAAACTCGCAAGTTCTATGTTAGCTCCGCCCTTGTTAAGTGATATACATTTTCATTTTTATTTGTTAACTTTTAAGGTTAATTATTAAGTTAAGTGTAAACAACCAGTGTGAATAAGTATTTACTCTATTATCATAACAAAAATAAGCTGTTATCATTAGCAACTTTCAGGTAGAGACAACTACTAAATATCTTTAACAAACCTAAAAGCTGGATTGATAAGGTTACCCTTTTCCTATCAGTATTAAATAACCCTTTGGAGTATAAAATTGACTAATTAATTGGAGTGGGTAGGAACAAACACTTTTACCATTGAAACAAAATAGCTTGATTTTATCATATAATTCTTTGAATATCATGTGTATAGAGCTTCAAATAATTCTTAACCAGTGGTGGATGTAGTTTATTAGTTACGGATTTAACTGAACTCGGTATTTTCAATACGGAACGTGAATAGATATGCAAAAAATTACAAAATTTTAACAATTATGATATTTTGAACCTATTATGTCAAAAGTACAATAAGTTCAATACAAAAACTTCAAAGGTTTGAACCCATCAACTTTAAATTCTCGCCTGCTCCTACCTATAATGATGTTTGGTTGAAATAAAACACATTTTCAAGAAAGTTATAATCTGGATCTAATAGCTGTGATTTGATATTACTGCTGTGAGACTATGACACCATTATTATGATATTATAACCACTATGATATTTTCCTAGTACATTATATTTTATCATCTCTACCAACCATTGGCCCCATGTTTTTGTTTTGGATTTCCAGTCCTTCAAAAGGTTTTTGTAAGTTGTACGTTATAAGACAATATCTTAAAAGGAAAATTCTTATCAATCTCTAGATCTGATGTGCAAACTGATGGATTATAATATGCAGTGGAATCAATCAAATATCTACTCACATGTAAATTAAAAACTAGCATATACGAGGTTTGCACGAGTTACCTCTTGAAACATAAAAAAATCGTTTATCCTGTAAGCCTCTAGTTCCACAGCAACTCAATGAAATCTCCTCTACCAAAACGACCATGATCTCCAGTAAACGACCACCCTACATTTCTTTTAACCCTGAAATGTAGGGTCAAGTAAAGAAGAACCAGTAATATAAAGACACGTGGCAAAGGTGGGGTTGAAAAATTAATTCTTATTATTTAAAAACCAGAAAATAGAATCGTTAGTAGACAATGACATAAATAGGCCAAAAGTATAACGTCAGTGTCATGAATAGACCAAAAGTATAACGTTAGTGGCACGAATAGGTCGACCTTTTAACGGATGGCATAGATATGCCACTTATGTTAGTTGAGTGGCATGAATAAGCCAAAAGTATAACGTTAGTGGCATGAATACGCCGACCTTTTAAGGAATGGCATAGATAGATTATTTATGTTAGTTGAGTGGCATTTTTAGGCATTTTCCGTTAAGTTTATATCGTATATAGTAATCGGGTAAAGATTTTTTACACAATTTGTTTTTTTTAACCTGTTATAGAAGTTAAGAAGGTTAACTTTTTTTTTTCTAGGTTAACAGCAATACTAATCATAAAGGTTTATTGTCAATTGTGTAAATATTTTTTATATTTTCAGTGAATAAAACTTAAATACGATTGTTCATTAGCTTTTTCAGTACTAGGATTTGAGAGGAGTGTGGTTGTCCCTAAATAAGGAGCAAATCAGTTTTTAATCCTCGGTTCTTCCTTAAACAGAAACAAGTCGGTGTACAAGATATTTGTATTCACACTGGGTTCGAAAAAGTACTACAGTTAAATAGAAGCGGCCGGAGGTCAAGGTTGGTACTTGGTAAAGCCATTGCCTTTGCCCTAGATACTTAAGGCCCCAAAAAATATTATAATCTATTATTGTATACATTTTTTATAATTATTATTAAAAAGATATTTTAAAGTTTAACATTTTTTAGTTTGATTGAGGTTGTATAGACGAGTGAATCAATAACAATACTATTTTTTTCTCTCACTGGTTAATATATTCACCTACGTTTTCAATTCTAATTTTTCATCCTCTATGTACTTTTTTTTAATGTTTTCCGATGCTTCATTGTCTCATTTTGACTCAATTTTTCTAAATTAGCTATTTTCTTTTATCATGTTTGATTGATCCATAGATTAAAAGATAAGTTCTTTTATGTCTCATTATTGAATAAAATTATCAAATAAATTTAAGAGGCCTCTTTATATACAGTTTGGCTTTAAGTCACTAATATAGTCAAGCCGCCTCTGCATCCAGGGAATATGATGTAGTCAGCTTACCCTAATGCAAACATTAGTGATTGCTTCTACGGCTCGAACTCAACAACTTTACCATTACATCTTTCTATTTATTATTTTGGGGAAAAAGTAATGGGGTGCAAGTGCAATTATAAATACTTTTGGGGGTCAGAAGTGGCGAGATCCAAGATCTCCATTCCACATCTCAAGTCCAAGAAGATAGATGAATTTCACTATCCAATATGGAGTCATCAAACTCTAAAAAGTTGAGCATTTGCATCACAGAAGTGTAAAAACGAGGCCGCCATATATTTATTTTCAAGAAGTGTTTAAAAAGGGAATTATAAGTTGTCGTTCGAATTTTTCGAAAATATTGATGGTACACATTGGACCTATTTTGGAGGATTCGATACGAATGCGACAGCTATTTTGGAGAATTCGCGTAATGTGAAATATAAGTGATGCTTCATTGCAATTAGTGTTGGAATCGAAATATGTTGGAATCGAAATAACTTAGCATTATGTGGAACCTAACAATATGACAATAAATAATTAAGCATGATTTGATCAATTGGCTTACATTCATAATAAATAATTAATATATATATATATATATATATATATATATATATATATATATATATATATATATATATATATATATATATATACCTTCTTGAATGCAGCTAACATCTGCTCCACTATCAATCATGGCAATGTTTGTAATTGAGAAACTATTATCAATGAGAATAGTACATTTGATGTACCATTTATGAGCAGTAATAATTTGCATCATTCCTAAAAACATATCATGTTTAGGATTAAAATTAATAGGTTTTTCTTCAATATCATTTTCAAAAATACCTTTGTTTTTATCATTAGATTTCTCAGCTGGAGAATTGATTTTCTCAATCTGAGTAATCCTATGATCACAAATCATTTGATTTTGTTTAAGAGATTTGATCTCTCGTTTTAAGTTATCAACTTCAATTTTTAAATCATCGAAAGAAGAATCTCTTGCTGGAGTTGCATTTTTGTTTAACAAACGGTTATTAACCTCTAGTAAGGAATAAGGCGGGGAATATTCAAATTCTTTTTCAAAAGGTTTTGCAAAACCAGAACTTGAATTAGAACTTGAACTAGCAGCCAAATTAATAATTTTTTCACGAAGTTTTTCATCATTAACTTCTTTTAAAAGTTCTATTACATTATCAGAAGTAATAGTTTTCATGTTTAGGTCTTGAAACTGTGATTGTAATTTATAAAATTCATCATCACAAGTACATGTATCACCTTTGCAAGTTGTACAAGTATTATCAATATTTTTATCACTATCAGATAAATCAAGCAAATCAATTTCAGCTTCGGATTCTGATTCAGAATAATAATCAGATTCCGATCCAGAAGTATATAACAAACTATAAACCTTATCACATAGTTCATCTTCTAGTCCTAAGGTTTTCAGCTTTTGAAGCTTACAATTTGGAGCTATATGGCCAAATTTACCACACTTATAACACTTAATGTCAGCAAGATCTCGCTTAGACCTATTTTTGGTAAATCTAGTAGACTTGCGATGTGCTTTCTTGGCTTCTCGTTCTTCTTTGGATCTATATCTAGATCTCTTTTTCCTATAAGGACTGTCTTGGTTGGGGTATCTATGATACTTATGTTTCTTTTTCCTATGAGTAGAAGTCTCGGGTAAACCGAACTGGGCGCAAAAGTCCCCTAACTGGTTTCTTTCTTTAAGCTTATCCATCTTAAGTTGTCTGGACAATCTTAATTCATTGCACAGGTTTAATCCTTCCTGTGTGCAAATTCCTATTAATTTACCATAGGTATAGTCTGCATAAGGAATTTCTCCATAACTACCTCTTAAAACCTTTCTAACTCTTTCGGCAAATAAAGAGGGAAGGCCATCTATGAACTTAGCTTTCCAATGTTCAAACTTATTTTCTGGTAGTTCCATCACTCTACTCATAAAGGTGTCTTTATACCACCTAAACTCACTTAAAGTCTTACATCTAAGGCTATTAAGGAGAGTACGAACAGTTTCATTTTGGTTGGTAAATCTACCATTGAAGTGTTCTAATATAGTAAGAATAAGGGTATAAACGGCATCTTCTCTATTTGCCACTAGGGCCATGCCTAAGTTATCAAGTCCTTCGTCAACGGCTTTAGCGTTAATAACCATTGCCCTTTCGTCGACAGACAAATAATTGTCCCACCAGCCACGAAGTTGGCCAGTAAAACCTGCAACAATCATTCTGCAAATATTCCTATCTGTATTTTTTACACTTTTACAGATAGTTGCATACATAAGCATTCTATGTACTAGAATAGTTAACTGCCTATCAGTCAAACCATCAAGATTCCATTCGTAAATTTCGGAACCACTGTAAGACGTATTAGTCTGATTCCAATCACGTTCCTCTATTAAAACATCTTGAGGAGTAGGACGATTGTAATAATAAGTCTGCATTCTAGGTTTATCAGCATATCTGCTATCTGCAAACTTACTATTCTTTTTGGGGTAACTTCTGAGTTTATTAAACTCTGACAAAACATCCTTTTTATAGTCAAAAGTAGAATCTAATTTATCAGCAAAATCATTTGATAAATCAATGGGTTTGATATTCAAACCGGATAACTTTTTATCAAGAAGTTCTTCTAAGTCTCCAAAAGATTTAAATTTAAAATCCTGAATATCAGGAGGTCTTTGAATATGAGTAACAACAATCTGAGGTTCTGATTTGCTTCCTGAAGAAGAGGCAATATCAGTCAAAGTCTTTTTCGTATTCATCTCCTTAATCAAGACTGTTAAATCATCAAGTTTTTTATTAAGAAAACTAACGTTTTCACCCAAAACTTTAACATATAAACTCAAATAATTATTTTGAGAAATTAATTTATTAATTTCTGCGATGCTGACTGCAGCAACATCTTCATCAATAAATTTTTGAAATGCAGTAAAAGTAATACCTGTATTATTAGGTAAAACAAAAGATGATTGAGGAGGGTAAATGGCTTTAGTAATATTGCCACTCCCGTCTTTATAAGATCTTTCCAAAACTTTTATAAAAAGTGGTAAATATGTGGTTATAAACCAAGGAACAAAATACATAATTTGATTATGTAAAGCACAAGTTTCATAAAACTCTTGTGAAATATTGTTTAAATCTTCCTTACTATAAGTATCAAAAAACCAAGTTTTAAACTGGTTCCATTTATCAGTAAAAAATTCTTTTTGAATATAACCTCTAGCTTGTGACCCTGGACTAAAATCAATTTGGTGTGGAATCATTAAGAATCATTGGGGTCAAAATCCATTTCGGACGCAGAAGGAATATCCTTATCAGAAATATTATCACTATCCTGAACAATATTTGTTTTGGGGTTAATCTTAACCCTTTCAACAGGTTTATCACCTACTTTAGTAGAAATTGTGTCTAAGTAAGATATGTAAGAGAAATATTTTATACAAATACTTTTATAATTAAAAAATATTTTTTAAGAAAGTGCGCAAAATATAAACCAGGAGATGTAGAAGTTAACTAAGTGGATTTTGAACACAATGATGGTAGCTTTCTAAAAGAACCATCTAAATACAAATTATGTTTTCAAATAATTTCCATATTTTTTGCTAATTTTCTCTAAATAAGTAAAAACAACTTTTACTATTGACCAAACGCCACAATGTTTTTCAAAAAGAATTAACCTAAATAGTCTTCTTCCAAATTGTTTAAATTTAAAATAGCTGATAAAAGTATAACATATAAATAATTCAGGTAAAATATATGTATAATTATATATAATCAGTGTATAATTTATGTACACCAACTAGAAAAAAATAATGAATATGGTTGGCTATTTGGATAAAGATGAGGGAAACGCAAGAAACTATTTGTCAATAAAACTATAGACGGCATAGAGTACCGAAAAGGCCTAAAGATGCTCTTTTTCAAAAAAGAATTAAACCAAATAGTCGCTCATCCAACAATTTAAACTAAAAATAACCAGCAAATATATATATATATATATATATATATATATATATATATATATATATATATATATAATATTTATGTATAATCTATTTATACCAGCTAAAAAAATATACAACAAATTTAATCAGCTATTTGTGTAAAGATTCCTTCTTTATTCTCCTATTACATCATATCATATCTAATTATCTATTATCAAGAAGGGAGAAAGGGAATCATATCACGTTCCAAAAATGATCAAACATTTCCAAATAATTGCAAACCTAGTCCTTTTGTTTGGCTGGAGAATGTAATGATCAGATCAATTAATTACTGCAATTAGCAACGATAACAGAATAAGTGCAACTAATTGAAGGCAGAGTCCAAGAATATTCTGTGGTTTAGATCTTTAGAGTAAGTCTGTAATTACATTAAATGTGAAAAGAGAAATTATTTTAATTACTTGTAATATTAAGATCACCGATATAATTTTTTTCTCTTTGCTGCCTTCAATTTGGTAATGTACATTTGAAATTATTCAAAATGTTTTCTAAATTGAAAAATGAAGAAATATATAACTTATTATTTATCTATGATTCTACGGAATAAATTAAAATATTTCTTCATTCGTTTTAAAGAGAATGACACCATTTCCTTATTAGCATGTTTAATAAGAATGACATATTTTTATATTTAAAAATAATTAAACTTGAAATTCCGTTTAACAATTAACGAGAATTTTTTGTACCTACACAAATATTATGGCATGTTTAAGATCATAAAATTTTAAAGTCTTATAACACATAAAAGTTAATAGACATTTAAAAGCACATGTTTTAAAAAAGTTCATTTAAAAAAAAAAATTGCTTCTTTTTCATCTTTCTTTGGGATGAGGGTCTACCGGAAACAATCTCTCTATCTTCACAAGGTAGGGATAAGCTTTGCGTATATATTACTTTCCCCAGACTGCACCTTATGGGTTTGCACTAGGATTGTTGTTGTTGTTATTATTATTATTTTTAAATTTTTGTACTCAAATTAGAGCATATAAATTGAATCGAAAAGAATACATCTAATTGGATTTTTCTATTATTTGGAAATTAAAAAAAGAATAATATATTCTTATGAGATTTATAGCCTGTTTGGCCGAGCTTTCTTTCTTCGACCAAAAGTACTTTTTTCGAAAGTTAAGGTATTTGATCAGGTTTTTAGAAGGAAAAAAAAAATATTTTTGAGTAGAAACACAAGCAGTTTTTGAGAAGCTAAAAAATTAGTTTCTCTTCTAAAGTACTTTTTAAAAAAGTATTTTTCATTAAAATATACTTAGAAGTACGTTTTACAAGTTTGGTCAATCATTAATTATTGTTCGAACTTCTTAAATTTATTATCAAATACCAACTACTTCTCATAAAAAATACCTTTTTATAAAGAACGTTTGAGAAAATAAATATTTTTTAAAATGAATTAATTTAAAAATTTAGCCAAACATGTTATTAAATTGAGCTGCTACATGAAAGAAAAGAAAGAAAAAAGGAGAATAGAGGGGAGATAACTAAAGGAAGGTGAGCGGTAGCCATCATAGGTGCGTGGCGCTAAAGTACCGAAAGTAGAGAGAAAAGTGGCATACATTAAAAGAAATAAATAAAAAAGAACAAAAATAGATAAACAAAAAGAGAAGCGGAAAATGGAGAGATGTAAAAGAGCGGAAGAAAGACGGCAGACGAAAAGACTTAAAATTCAGTGCACATTTTTTATTTAATTTAGTATACTAAGAGTCCGTTTGGACATAAGAAAATTTTTAATTTTTTCGAAATTTTTTTACTTTTTTTTTAAATCAGTGTTTGACCATAAATTTTTAAATTTTTCACTTGAAGATGGATTTTGGAATTTTTCGAAAATTTAAAAAATTCCAAAAAGCTGTTTTTCAAAATTTTCACTCAGATTACTCACAAAACTTCAAAAATAACCCAAAAATATATTTATGTTCAAACACAATTCTAGTTTCAAATATCATTTTCACTTGAAAAATAATTTTACTTTTTTTTTCCAGAATTTTACAATTCTTATGTCCAAACGCCCACTAAGTACTACTCCTTCCGTTCACTTTTACTTTGCAGGTATACTAAAAATAGATTTTCATTTTTACTTATCACTTTACGCATACCAAGAGAAGACAATTTTTTTTCTTCATATTTTACCCTTAATTCATTAACCAATATTTCTTGAATAAATAATGATCAATTATAACTTTCCAATGCTCAATACTGGAATTCACACAGAACTCTTCATTATCACCCTTCCTTAAAAACTAAAGTCATCTTTTATTCTCTTGTTTTATGAAGTATTTTTTTTCCCGAAGTTATTTGGGAATTTAGGTTCAATTATTGAGTATCAATTAATAGGGTTATTGTGATAAAATTATCATGTCAATCATTGTTTCTTAAGAGACGTGAAAAGTCAAAATGTGCCAAGTAAAAGTGAACAGAGAAAGTATAATAATACTATTAGTTATGTTGGAGTCAGTTTGTGTACATAAGTGCAAGTTGGTAATTTTATATTGTCTATCAAGATTTTAAAAAGATATACTTACATAAGTATTGTTCTAATATTTAAATTTGAAATTTCTAAATAGTTACTCTTGTACAATAAATAATAGGCCATTACCTTAGAGATGTAATAGACATCAAATTCGGCGTATGTTATTTACTTCTTATTTTAAATGTCAATTATCCATAATAAAGAAAAAAATGTATGTCAGTGTTAAATAAATTAGAATCATTTATAAAAAACTCAATTTATTCGTTCAATATCTAAAAAATTTATAGTAATAGTTAAGATTATTTTATTTTTACAATTAATTAGTGCGAATAGTTACAAGTTTCAACTTGCCAAAGCTACTCAAGTCAAAATCTTCTTCTCACAGTAGTTTAAAATTAAATACAACGTACTTTTAAGTTTTTATTTAATAGAATAAATTAGGCATGCCAATTTTTTTTGTTAAACACAAAGTACTCTTAAGCTTTTCATAAAAGAAATTAGGCCATACCCAATCTCCTTGTTTGTGGCACCATATCTTGTTTACACCTAAAAGTGTGAGCTTTTAAAAAGCATATCACCTCAACGTAACTATTAATCAATTTGAATTAGTATCAAATATAAACATTTTTATTATCAATTGTGTTTGTAAAGTTTATTCTCATTTTACTTCTGAATTGTCTTATTACTTTCTCCCTATCAGTTAATGTGACACAATTTTTTTAATGTCTTAAAAAAATACCTTTATATTTTTTAAAAATAAATTTTTTTTTATTTTATTTTATCCTTATTTAGATGTTTTATGACATACAAATATTTATGATTTATTATAAAAAGTAAATTTCAAACTATTTATCTTTGTTAATCTTTCTTGGAGCAACAGTAAAGTTGTTTCCATGTGATCTATTACGAGTTCGAACCGTGAAATCTGTCATTGATACTTGTATCGGGGTAGACCGCCTACATCACTCTTTTTGGGTGTAACTCTTCCTCGAACTCTACAGGAACGTAGCATATCGTGCACCAAGTTGCCTTTTTTATTTTATTTTAAATCTTCCTACCTGATTAAACACCATAATATTATATAGTATAAGATGTGATGGATGGAGTAGTTTTTCTTTTCCTAAATATAATTGATTATGCTTGAATTATATTACCATTTTACCCATGAAAAACATTCTTATTAGACATTTTAAGCCACTCGCGCGTGTGTGTGTGTGTCATAAGCTCAATACCACGTGTCCCACTGAAAACAACTCCTCCTCCCATTCTCTTTTTCCCCACTAGTATACAACATAGAACTGTTACAGCAGCAGAGTTTTATCACTCATCAAAATTTGGTACAATTCTTTCAAGATTTTCTTTAAATGAGAGTGAAAGAGGAAAAGGGTGACTTAATAATTGTTTGGTTCTGAGGAAAATTGAAGAAAAGTGTGTGTGTGAGAGAGGGGATATGTATACAGGAGGATTAGGAGGGCCTATGCGAAAATCATTTAAGGATTCTCTTAAAGTTCTTGAAGCTGATATTCAACATGCTAATACTCTGTAAGTCAACTTTTTTTCTTATTTTTTTTCTTCTTAGCCAATAAAAAAGTGTTTTTTCTCTTCATTTTGGTCTCTATTGATATCTGAAATCTTATGGTGTTTTAGGATTTACTGTGATTGCTTTAAAATTTTCTGAATTTTTTTACCCCTTTTGGATGTTTTGTGGTTTTATCCTGTTTGAGGCACTTTTTATTTCTGTTTTTTTTTATAAAAAAATATTTTGGTTCAAATTTTTTTTTACTGATATTATTTTTTTTTGTTTTTTTTTAGTTTTGAAGTTTTAATCTTTTTATTGATTATTCTGAAACCTTTTCATCTCTTTAGGTTGTTTGTGCCTTTGTGGTTTCAACCCTGTTTGAATCATTTTTTCTTTTCATTTTTTTTTCTGTTTTGGTTCAGAAATAATTTTTAGTGATATGGGTTTTTGTTTTTTTGAATTTTTTATCTTTTTATTTTATTCTACCTTTTGATAATTTTACCCTAAGGCGTATTTCTATAAATAAAGTTAGAATCTTTTTTTTTTCTGGAGGTGGTTAATTTATTGATTTTTTTTGGAGACTGTTTTGGCTACCAAAATGGGATTTTTGGAGTTACAGTTGCTAAGTAATTTGTGGCAGAGAGTATATATTTGATTAAGGGAGTTTGTTGTTATCAGTGTTAGTTTGAAGTTCACTTCTTAATTTGATTGCTTCAACTAGAGATGAAGGTAACATTTTCAATGCTAATTGATACTTAGCTTGTGAAGAGAGTTCTAATGTTCTTATTATGGAATTTTATTTATAAACTCTCAAGGCTTACCTTTTTCTTTTTTTTTTTTTTGCTTCTGTCATTGAATATTTGATTGTTGCAATCTGGTGTTAGAGCTGAAAATTTGACTAAAGAAAGTAAAATGTTGGTTATTTAGTAGGTCATTTTTCTCTCCATTAGTGCTCTTCTGCTTTGCCTTTGGCTTTTCTTTTATCCTTCTTTTTAGTATAGGACTGGTATCTTGAGCCAGCTTGCATGCGCCTCGGCTAATCCACCAGCTTGTCCACCCGTCCCTTGTGGACCCCTCTTTGCTTTCCTTTTCTAAGAGTACTTTTTTCTTTTTTTTCCGGGGGTTGGGGGTTGGGTTGGGTGGATCGACCAGCAACCCAGTGCTGCCATCGTGCTTCCATCTATTTAGCAAGGGACTTGGAGGCAACACTAGAATGAAATATTATTTAACCGTCGAAACGTGGCATGCAATTTAGTATCAAATAGACCAATTACCCACCTTTTTGTCGACGCATATCCATAAAATAGATCATTAAACACTAGGTGATTTCTTTCCATCTGCCTTATCCTTAGTGGGCAGAGTTATCCAGTACCAGGAGGTAGCAGGTACCCGGTGGAATAGTCGAGGTGCACACAAGTTTGCCCGAACACCACCATTAATAAATAATAGATCATTAAGAAAATGTTCCGTCATCAAAACATAATGAATTGATGATTTGATTTGGTGACAATCATTTGCTGGTTTTGGTGAATGTGTCTCCATAGCGGGTAATGGTAATTTGGAATGCAGTGCATCTGACTTTTCCGGGGAGTATGATGGAGCTTGCTTACAGATGCGAATGTCCTACAGTCCTGCGGCACACATCTTCCTCTTTTTAGTGCAATGGACTGATTGCCATCTTGCTGGTGCCCTTGGCTTGTTGAGAATTCTTATTTACAAGGTTTGGAATTGTTCTAATTCATGCATTACCAAAATTCCCTTCTTTTTTCAAGCACCAAATTCTTCCATTCAAGCTTTTTCTCATTTTGGAATATCTAGGGTATTCAATTGAGTACCTTTTACCTTGCTACAGGTATACGTCGATGGCACCACAACCATGTCAACTCATGAACGGAAAGCAAGCATTAGGGAGTTCTATGGCGAGTTTCTATATTTTTCTTCTTTCAATCTGATGACATACTCCCTCTATTTCAAAAAGAATGAACCTTTTACTAAAAGAATAAACCTTTTACTATTTGGGGTGTCAAACAATTTTTTTTCAACCATATTTTTTGCAAATAGTTTTTAACTATTTTGAATTGCTAACTGTTGTGACTTATATTACTTTTTATGTTGTTTCTAAATATGTACATTTTATTCCAAAGACCTTAGAGATTTATGTCCGAATTCACACGGAAAATTAATCATGAAAAAGTTCAAACAAATTGATACAGATGGAGTAACTACTTCATGATAAATCATGTAAATTTAAATATTTGTCGCTTATAATCATTAATCTTCCTTGTCCAGCTGTTATTTATCCCTCCTTACTTCAACTTGAAAGAGGTGTTACGGACTCAGAAGACAAAAAGCAAAAAGCAGTTTGTTTGGAGAGATACAGGAGACGAGATGATGAGGATTACAGACAAGCTTATGATTTGGACATTGAAAGGGAAGATGAATGTGGAATTTGCATGGAAATGAACAGCAAAATTGTCCTTCCCAACTGCAATCATGTGATGTGCTTGAAATGCTATCGCGAATGGTATGTTTCATATGCACTTTTTGATACATACTTGAGTAAGCTTCCAGTTAAGTAAAAACAATATATGCCATCATGAATTCAGTGACAAGATCCTTACTCCGACCCTAGTACCCTAACATAAAGAAGAAAAAAAAGGATTTTCATGGAGAAAAAGGACATGCTTATGGCATTGAAGAGGCCAGATAATAAAGACATGAGTCAAATGTACAGGGGAAATATTTTTGCTTATTTCGTTGGGTAAGCTTTGTTGTTTCTTGCTTCGGTTGTCTTTTTCTGGAAACAGTCAATTTGGAAACATCTGATGCATGGAAAATGCATGTGGCACAAGCGTGCTGCCACATATCTTGGGCATAGATAAAGCTATCGTATGTACAGAGTTCCACTTATATGAGCTTTTTCTTCCTTTCATTTTTTTGGTTTTAAGGGAAGCATCCAGTATATTTAGGATAGTAGAGCTCTGTCTTTTGACATGGTTTTCGTAATACCTTATGCATGATGAAGACATTGCAGGGGTTAAAAAAAAGTTACAGCATTCTGCGACAAGTAAATTACTTAGGAGAATTTAGTAAATTTGACACACTTCTCCAGGATTGATGAATTTCTTCGGGGCAGTGCTCTCTGGGCTTTGGTCTAGTGGTAAGACTTAAGAGCTCCATGCATAATGTGTGGTAAGGGGCACGTCACGGGTTCGAGCCCTATTGCAGATATAAAAATCTGGTATTTAAGTGGAGAAGGGTTTGGGGGGGGGGGGGGTGCAACGATTATCCATCGAGTTCCGAACTGTGAGCCGCTTGTCATCGGAAATCTCTACAACAACAACAACAAACCCAGTGGAATCCCACGAGTTGGCTCTGGAGAGGGTAATGTGTACGCACAGAGGCGGACCCAGGATTTGAGTATGACGGGGGCACCATTGTCATTAGAGTGAATTATCCAAAGCCAATAAAAGAATACATATAAACTCTATGATAGACCAGTAAATAAGCAGCACAATCCACTATATAATATAAACTTGCTAAGCAAAAAACTAAAATAAAGTAAGAAGAGCTTACACTTTGATTTCATCAGACTCCCCAATTGATCTGCGAATTAAGCATTCCAAGAAAATAAACAACTTCATGCACATCCTTGCGCACACATGGACTAAACTGGAATAAACTTTAAAATATAAAACAAGCTTAGTGGCCTTAATAGCAATTCCTGGCATACTAATAGTAATATCTACTGTTGTCCAAAAAAGAGAGCTAAAGGCACAATTTACATCAAAATACAAACTTTAATGTTATAGAATATCTTTAATTGATACTAATATAACAAAAGTACATCATCCACTTATACTTGAACTCGACGCGTTTTAATACTCTGAAAATGGTCAATAATAGCATCATTGCTTACATTTGTAAATAATTCTTTTTCAAAGTAACAAACTAAACAATCATTTAAAAATGCATCACGAATACTACTACGCAATTCATCTTTGATGTACTTCATGGATGAGAATGCTCTTTCTACCGTTGCAGTCGCGACAGGTAAAATTAGAGTCAACTTCACAAGTAAATAAACAAGTGAATATGTCTCCACAAGATTTGCCTCAACCAACGCTTTTGTCAAATCATCAATTCCTTTCAAATCCGAGAATCTAGGGTCACCATGTTGCATGTGCAATATGAAAGTGTCAAGTTGGTGACTAAGATCTCGAAGCTTCAATTCACCAAACTCATCTTGACCAATGTCATTACTCTTTCTTTATCAAAATTAGCAAACGAATTAGCCGGATTCAAGCTAGCCATACCAAGAAGCAAGTTATCACTAACAACATCAAAACGACTGTTAAGCTCCTGAAGTTGCAAATCAATCACTGTATAAAAAAGCTCAACACGTAAGTGATGTGAATAAGCAACACTAGAAGGCCTACGCTTCGACTTTCCAGGAATATAGAATTCTTCCATATTGGGCACCAAAATATCATGTTTAGTACAAAACAAATAGACTTCATCCATTAATGATTCACATCTTTTATCTCTCATTTGTTGCAACCTTTCCTTTGTAAGGTCAAGAAATATCATGGCATTGACAATATCTTGCTCTTTCTTCTGTAAAGCTTTACTCAGCTCGTTCGACATCAACAATACCTTCAACATCAAGTGAAGCATGAACACAAATTCAAATGAATTGATTTTACTCAAAAAAGCTTCTGCTTGCAATCTATCATTAGCCTCTTGACCTTCATATTCAATCACCCCAAGCACATGAACAGTAGATGCAAATAAAACAACAAAGTTATCTAATGTTTTACAATGTGATCCCCAACGAGTGTCACCTGGCCTTTGAAGTTCTCGCTCTTGATTTAATCCTTTCCCACTTTGAACTTCATCACTCTCTAGCAATTGCTCCAATAATTCGGCATGATGATCCCGAAGTTGATCTATATGTTTAAAGGATGCTCCAATCACATTCAACACATTAGCAACTATAGCAAAGAAAGTTTCCACCTCCTTATGTTTTTTAGCAACCGCTACAAGCGTCAACTTGCAAAACAATGAGCAAAACAATGAATGCAATGTGGCGAAGGAGTTTCTTGCAAAATTAAAGCTTTAAGACCATTTATTTTTCCTTGCATATTACAAGCTCCATCATAGCCTTGCCCACGTATTTTGGATCGACTTAATGAGTGTTTCATAAGCAAAGAAAGTATTGCTTCCTTCAACGACTTTGCAGAGGTATCATGAACACGAACAAGACCAATAAATGGCTCGTTCACTTGGCCTTTTTTGTCAACATACCGCAAAGCAAGGGCCATTTGTTCATGGTGTGAAATATCCTTGGACTCATCAACTAATATCCCGAAATAATCCCCATCCAAATCATTGATTATAGCTTTCACGGTTTCTTGTGCACAAGCACTCACAATGTCCTTTTGAATTTTTGGCGAAGTTATCATATCATTTTTTGAAGCATGTTTCAATATGACTTTATCTACTTCAGGGAACCTCTTTGCAAGCCATTCCAAAAGCCCTAGAAAAAGGCCTTTGTTTTTTGAAGAATCACTTTCATCATGACCACGAAAAGACAATCCAAAATACAAGAGAAACCTTGCAACATCGATTGATGCATTTAAACGAATTCGGTGCTCATTTCTTTGTTTCTCAGATTGCTTATCAAAAGCAACTTGAATTGATTGGGATTGATTTGATAAGTCTAGCATCTTGTTGAAACACTTGTGGTGGAGGCTATTTACTTGACCAACATGTAAAGCAAGTCTTTCTGAAGCTTTATTCCAAGCCTTAAAGCCCGTTTTTGTGAAAGAGTCACCCGTGCTTCCATGAACATAATTATTTTTGAATAAATAACAACATAAACAAAATGCGGCATCTTTCTTCACACTATACTCCAACCATCTAGAATACGAACCTTTAAACCAACCCGGACTAAATTGACGCATTTTATTCCCGAATAAAGTTTAGGAAATTTATGATCAACCGGTTGGCAAGGTCCATTTTGAATGTAGTGTCTTCTTACTTCATCCCGTGTTCTAAGACTATATTTATCAATGGGTACTCTCTCTCCAAGGTCGGGATTGAGTAATTTCTCATCAAACTCATCTATAAGATGAGAGGAATTGTTTCTAACACTAAAACTTGGTTGAGAAGAATTAAACTTCGTCAAAAATACGTCCATCTCAATTCACAAGAACAAGAACATCCTACAAAAAAATGAGTTCAATAAATTTAAGAGTTTATCAAGAATACAAACAAACACAATATCAATAAAGAAATCGCACCCATTAATTTGCTTCTTTTTGTATAGCAAAAATGGTTAACTTAAACTCTACAAGAATCTGACAAACAGAATATAGAAATTGTGGGTAAAAGAAAATTGGAAACTTACTGAATACTAATGCTACAACTGTACAAGAATCTGACAAATTTTCAACAGAAAGAGAAGCCAGTCTTAAAGTTTAACAACAAAAGTAAGAGACCACTAAATTTCAGAGAAGCTCAACCTAAACAAAATCATTTGGATAATAGATTTGGGGTTTACCTAGAATGCCTTGGGGATTCTTGAACCAAAAATTTTAAACCTAAATAAAATCATATAAATTCCATCCCCAATTCTCCATGCTCTTACAATTTATAAATAAAAATTAAGTTTCAAAGTAAGAGAAGCACTAACCAGAGATTCGATGCCCGCTACTTTTTCAAAGTAATGAGAGGAATTGAGATTGAGGAAGAATGGTTCTCTATTTTGGAGTGAGGAGTGATGGCTGAGGACTGAGTTTGACGGAGGGGACAGAGGGGAGCTTCTGCGTTTGATCGAGGAAGAACTGAAGAAAGGTTTATGGATTTAATGTTTTGGGGCTTTTGATTGGGGTGGGATTTTGTAGAAGAATTAAATAATAAAATTGATTATTATGTATAACTATTAAAATCTAATTAAATTGAGAAAAGGTAAAATCAAAAATTATAAATTAGTCAATTGTTGACTAGTGACTAATAAATAGTACTATTGTACTAGTATATAATTGATTATTCCAATTATAAAAAGTGAAAGAAACTAAAAAAAAGTATTTGTAGAAAAGGGGTTTCGAACCCCAGTCATAGCAAAAGACTATTGTATTAGTATATAATTGATTATTCCAGTTATAAAAAGTGAAAGAAACTAAAAAAAAGTATTTGTAGAAAAGGGGTTTCGAACCCCAGTCGTAGCAAAAGGAACAGAACTAACGCGCAGAGGTGGACCATTGCTCCAAGCAGAATTTCGTTTATAATGGGGCCAAAAACATATTTAAGGGGTCCCCAAAGTATATACAACTATACATACAATATATATACAGGGTTTTTACCGAGGTTAACGGGTTCACGTGACCCCTCAAGGCCTAGTGTAGGTCCGCCTCTGTGTACGCAGACCTTACCTCTACCTTATGAAGGTGGAGAGGCTGTGTACGATAGATCCTCGGCTCAAGAATGTCATCGATCTCGGAGTTACCAAAATTTTATATGTACACGGAGACGAGGAGTGATCATAAATGATCTTGCCATAAGCTTATGCTGGTCTTATATGTGTGCTTAACCTTTGTTTTTTCCATTATGCGGACATTTGTCAAAAGTTGGCTGAAGACACTTTTTTTCCATTATGTGTGCTTAACTTTTGCCTTTAATCGTTGATGACCAATCAGGTTAATGAGTATAAAATGTTATTTTTAAGTTGTTCTACATGAAATTAGAGTTTTTTCATGCAAATTAAGTGGCATATAAGAAAAAATCTTGTTTCTTTTGTGTGATCCGATACTGCAGCTAGGATGTTTTATATTTTGGTTGCTGAGTAGTAATTATACAGGAGTTTGGTTCTGAAGCACGTCTATACTCTCTTTTTCCGCCCCTTATGTTAGGACTAACTTCTGGTAATTCTGCTTTGAACATGTTGCTCGAGACGGTTTTATTTTGTTGGAGTCCTGACTTGTTATCTATACCAATTTGCTAGTCCAAATAACTTCACTGCTCACTTTAGGTATTTTCCCATTATGTGAAAATTTGTCTTCAGCCAACTTTTCTGCAATCACTACATAAATTCCAAGATAATTCATAATTCAAGAATAAGAACATATGAAGGTCAACTTCTCTATATGGAAGTATAGAACTATTCAGATGAAGACGTGATTTGCATAAGCAAACATTTTTCATTTTGAGGGTTAATGGCAATCTCTATTAATGATCATAATTGGTAAAAATTAAGAGTTATAGAATGTTTTCCTCTTTATGAGACCCCTTAGGAAAAAGGTAAGAAAACCGGTCTCCGTTGGTTCTCTAGATGCACAAGAGAAGGCATAATGTTACTGCCGGGAAATAAGTTGCTCTGCATCTAAACTATATTCTGGGTGTAGTAAGTGTGATCCGGAAATGTCTCATTTACTCTCTGAGCTTGAGTAGTCAGTTCGCTCTTTTCTCCTAGCTCTCTCCTTTTTGTTGCGTAAAGTGTGACTATGTTTCCTATTTCTTTATCTTTTTGAACACACATGAGAAGGAATCTCTTAGCACTTCCCAGTAATATATGATGAACATATCATCACCTATTTAGGGATGCTTTTTCAACTCCGAAGCTAAATAGTTATATCATTTGCTCGAGGGTTGGGATATGTCCTCTCTTTTATTCTTTTTGCGGATTTTGCATTTCTATTTGGAGAGATTATAAGTTGCTTATTGATCTAGGAAAATTGTAATCACTTGCAGTGAGAGCAATTGGTTAAGCATCTACTCTTTGTCTTCTCTCTTTAGTCTTTACTACACGTGTTCTGCTTCTTTCAATGTACCTATGATGCAAATTAACAAGGACCTTCGTTGATGCGTTGCAGGCGTTCGAGGTCACAGTCATGCCCCTTTTGCCGCGATAGCCTGAAAAGGGTGAGCTCGGGGGATCTATGGGTATATATGGACAGCAAAGATGCGGTGGACATGGCAACAATTACGAGGGAGAATCTAAGAAGGCTGTTCATGTACATAGACAAGTTGCCAGTGATCGTGCCGGATAATGTTTTTGACACATATGATACTCATCTAAGGTAGAGGAGCAATGACCTATTGGTTATCTTGTTGAAATTGGTCAATGCTAGATTTATTGGAGATAATATGTGATTAGAAGAAACCCAGCCTGTATTATTGAGGCGCAGGGGTTGAAAAGGTAAGTTAGATTAAGCTAAAATGAGCTTTATAATTCTCTTATCTCCTAATTTGTACATGTCTGTACAGTTGCAAAGTTTGGTTCTTGACATTACTACTATTTCTTTTTGGTTGTTTGGTTTCTCATTTTCATGTCCGGCACAGAAGCCAACGTCATGTATTGACAATTTATATACACTGCCAGTGTAAATAATCACTCTTTTTCTTCAAGTAAATAATGTTTACACTATCAAGAATCTAGCTTTCACTTCTTACTATTTTTAAGTTGGACTAAGCACGAGAGAATGGCATTAAACCCAATTATTGAGAATGCACAAGCAGAGACATGAAGTTAAGGCTAAGCCCATGTAAAGAGGGGGTCAAGTGCACAGATAGCCATTCTCAGGATGCTATTTAGAGATTAACCACTATTTATTTTGTCTTGAAATTCTAAACTAAAAATTTTAATTTCAGTACATTTTTGTCCTAAAAATTTGAAAAGAAAAATTGAAATTTAGGACACTACGGACTAATTCCTAAATAGCAGTCATTTAGAGTGACCTGGTTACCTGGTATCATTTCTACGTAAAGAAGATATCTTATTTCAGTAGAAATAGCACCAGGTAGCCGATTTGATATACGCTACTATAAAGAATAAAGTTAATTTTTAAAAATTATTTAAAATTTAGCCAGATTTGGCAAATTTCAGAGTTCAGCCCCTTTTTACTGGTGCTGCTGCTGCTTTTTTTATTTTCTTCTTTGGACCTTCGGGTCCCAAATTTTGAACGGCTAGAGCTTAATTTTCCCTCAAAGGTCTATAGCTTAAGTTGCATTTAAAGTAAAATAATATTTGTTACCTTTCTAAAACAAGAAGTAAAATAATTATTAATAACAAATATTATTTGATAACAGGAAAAATAAATTATACTTAGTAATTTATTATATTACATTAAATTACACTGAAAATACAAAAGTTTTTTATCTCTACCGTGAAAGATAACGGAAGTGAGAAGTCAAGTGGCATATGTAAGAGACTATGATCATAACTAGAGGCCATTGGCCTGTGCTAGCACGGGCCCAATAAACTGTGTTGCACTACCTTTGATCCAAAATATTTTTTAAATTAGGATTTTATACAATAGACGGTCGATTCACTATTTACTTCTCTTACTTGATTTATATATATTATACACTAATTATACATGATTATACGTATTATATATGAATTATGCATATATTATTTATTCCCGAATTTTTTTGTTTAAGTAGATGGGTAAGCGGCTATTTAGATTAATTCTTCTCCTTAAATTTTTGCACTCGTATAAAAAATCAATTATAACATTAATAATAAGATTATTTGACCGAATTATTCTTTATCTCTCGCAGTAAATACAATTAAGCATGGACAAATGATTGTTATATCGTTTATTAGACAACAAGCATAACTTTGAAATAAAAAAATAATTAATATCTTCTCGATTTGTTAAGATGACACTTATTGTGTACCAATTTTGAAAAGTTAAAATGCCTATTTTGGATCAAATGTAATAGTATATTTTACTTGAGAAATTTATTGTTTGTCATTGTTCAGATACTTTTTGTCACCATACTTTAGTGAGATAGACGAAGATAAATTATTTGCAATCACATTATCTTAATAAAACTTCTTACATTTGAAGAGGACAACGAACGAAACTATTCAAAAAATATTATACTAGTGTTTTATTAAACATATGATACAAATGTTAAATAAAGATTGTTTTAGAAATATTTACATTTAAACCTTTAACTTAATACGTAAACTTATCATTCGGTTAGTACAAAGTACAAACTCCTAAAATATCAAGGTGTGACAAAGAGGTTGTCTCTTCTTACTTCTCGATATATGATTAATTTTATGGATTAAACCAGCAAGCTAAGTCAATCGAGTACTATGCAATTTTCTTATATTTAACGCCAATCGTCGTATCATATGTCACGCAAATATAGTAGAGGACAAATAGAAAGTGAGCTAACTTTTGTTTGCATAATGTTGTAGTAATAGTAAGTGAATTTTGGTTCTCAAGCAGATTTATTTTGTTGTGCCAAAGATTATATATTGTTTATGTGATAGAGTAATGATTAACAATGCCTACATTTTTCTAACGTCAAATTGAGAGAGTGAATAGTAACTTTTTGAGATATATAGTCAAATATGAGTGATTTTATTGTTCTAAGAAAAATAAAAATAACTTTTTTAGTAATTTTCATAACATAAATGACCATTCATGGAATTAACTCTTATTATATTATACTAAATAATTGTAGTATTGTTAATGTTTAAATAAAAAACAAACCGCTAATCTAAGCCATTCAAGCGTACCAGAACAGAAATCAAGAAAATATCACACACAAAAGGACAGGAGGCCAGAGACAGAAAAACAAAACAAAGAGAGAGGGAAAAAGGGTGAGAGGTGGAAAAAAAAAAAACAGAAAATGGGGTTTGAAGGGGAAAAGAGAGAAGAGGAAGGAGTAATGGCTAATGATTTCTTTTGGTCATATACTGATGAGCCTCATGCTTCTCGTAGAAGGCAAATCCTCTCTCAATACCCTCAGATTAAACAGCTTTTTGGCCCTGACCCTTTTGCCTTTCTCAAGGTATATATATGTATGCCCATTTTTATATAGATTTATGTATAAAGTTCATATCTTTATGTATGAATTAGTGTTAAATTGGTGTCAATTTGATGCATTATTGGTTTTGCTTCATGGGTTTGTCTTAGATCTGGGATAATTATTGTGGTGGTGGTTTTTTTATTTGGGTGTGTGTGTGTGGTGGTGGTGGTGGGGGGGGGGGGGGGGGGTTAAAATTGAATCTTTATACTCCCTCCATTCCACTTTGTTTGGCACTATTATCTTTATTAGTCCTTGTGTGTTAATTTTGGACTAATGAGTTCAAAAAGGGAAATCTTTATACACCCTTTTGCCTTTTTCAAGGTATATGCCCATATTTATATATATGCATGTATAATGTTGAAATCTTGATGTATAAGTTAGTGTTAACTTGGTATGAATTGATGCATTATTAGTTTTGCTTCATGGGTTTCTCTTAGATCTGGGATAATGTGGGGGATCAAAAATTGAATCTTTATAATCCCTCCATTCCATTATATTTGGCATTATTTTCTTATTAGTTCGTACAAAAAAAGAATAACACATTTCTATATTTACTTAATAGTCCGTTCCTTATTAATTTTGGACTAATTGAGTTCCAAAAAGGGAAATCCTTTTACACCCTTCTGCCTTTCTCAAGGTATATATGCCCAATTTTATTTATACATGTATAAAGTTGAATTCTTTACGTATGGATTAGTCCTGTATTGGTATGAATTTGCTGCATTACTAGTTTTGCTTAATTTGGTTGTCGTAGATCTGGGATACTGTGAGGTAAAAGATTGAATCTTTATTAAATAACTCCATCCCTTCTAGTTTATGCGGCATACTTTCCTTTGAATTTGTTTAAAAAAGAGTTGACATCTTTCTATATTTAGAAACAATTTAACTTTAAAAATTCATAGCCACACATAGATCACGAGTAAAGGGAACGAGGGTGCCTTAGATCTGGGATAATGTGGGAAAATCTTTATGATATTACTGAGATATTGTGATTCGGAATGCTATTAGCTTTTTTCTTTTAAGGAATTTGCTTCCTGAATCAGATAGTTCAATTGTGGTACATATACTCTCGGTTGAAATTTATTCTAAGAGAGCGGATTTCGAAATAATGGTGACAACAGAAAATTCCTGTGACTATGACTTGCTCATGTCATATCCTTTTACTCATTCATGTATATGCAGTTTGAGCGTCCTAACTAGATTCCTTGGAGGACAACATTAGATGTTATTACATATTTACGAGTTATAAAATCTATTTCTAAAATATGAGGAACTCGTCACAGAAACTGATAAGTGCTGCTAAATTCATATATTTATAAATAGATATGTTTCATTAATGTTTGAGATAGCTATTTCGGCAGCAATATTTTCAAATGAGCACTCATTATCATTTATTTATCTATTATGGCAGCAAATCTGTCAAATTTTAGTGCTTACTGTGTATTCTTATTGAATATTAACTATGTACTTCCCCCGTCCCAATTTATGTGGCACTATTTGACTTGGCATGGAATTTAATAAAGAAAAGAAGACTTTTGAAAATTCTGGTTCAAAATAAGCCTTAGACGGCCACAGATCATCTCATTAGGGGTTATTGGGAAAATTTGAAGTTAAATTATTTCTAAATATGGAAAGGTGAAGGCATAAAGCACTAGGTTTATTCCCATCTGCCCAAGCCTTGGTGGATAGAGTTGCCTGGTACCTGTTGCTAGTGGGAAGGTGGCAGGTATCCGGTGAAATTAGTTGAGGTGCATGCAAGTTGGCCCGTACACCACGGTTATCAAAAAAATATGAAAAAGTGACATTCTTTCTAGGTCAGACTAAAAAGGAAAGAGTGCCACATAAATTGGGACGGAGGGAGTATGAATTTGTGTATAGTCTTGCAGACTATTTAAATTTCTCGGTCTCTCAAATGTTTTTCCTATTGATCACTAAACTTTGTCCTCTGCAGATATCTGGAGTTGTTTTGCTTCAGCTTTGGACGGCTACCTTCCTCCATGATGCAAGTTGGCTGAAGATATTGATAGTAGCCTACTTTTTCGGCTCTTTTCTAAACCACAATCTCTTCTTGGCTATTCATGAACTAAGTCATAACCTCGCTTTCTCTACTCCTGTCTACAACCGTTGGCTTGGAATATTTGCCAACCTTCCCGTGGGTGTGCCCATGTCTGTTACCTTCCAAAAGTATCACCTCGAGCACCATCGCTTCCAAGGAGTTGATGGAATCGACATGGACATCCCAAGCCTTGCTGAAGCCCATGTCGTCAAAAATGTTCTTGCAAAATCTATATGGGTTATTCTCCAACTCTTCTTTTATGCTTTCCGGCCACTTTTTCTTAAACCTAAACCACCTGGCATATGGGAGTTCATTAATTTGATTATCCAGCTATCCCTCGACGGAGCTATGGTTTACTTCTGGGGCTGGAAATCACTCGCTTATCTAATCCTGTCTACTTTTGTTGGGGGCGGGATGCACCCAATGGCTGGTCACTTCATCTCCGAGCATTATGTCTTCAATCCTGAGCAGGAGACATACTCCTATTACGGTCCCCTTAACCTTATGACTTGGAGCGTAGGATACCACAACGAGCACCATGACTTTCCCAGAATTCCCGGAAGCAAGCTCTACAAGGTGAAGGAGATTGCGCCAGAATATTATGAAAACTTAGATTCTTACAAATCTTGGAGCCAGGTCATCTACATGTACATAATGGATCGAACAGTTGGACCTTTCAGCAGAATGAAGAGAAAGTTGTCAACAAAGGCAAATAAGTCCGAATAGGTGCAGTGGTAGTCGTCTCTTCCTTGCTAATACTTTCAGTCTTACTATGTGATATTTCTTGTCTGTTTTGATTCTTGTAACAATATGATATAGTTCCGGCATCATGTGCAATAGAGTTGATGTAGCAGTGACTAAGTTCATCTTTAATCATGTATAATATCCTTAGTTTTGGGATTTCCATGTTATTTATTTTACTGCATATAGTCTCTTCAATTGGAAATAAAGGGGAAATGAAATGACCCATCTGAAGCCTTTGATAGTGATGTCGCCCAAACTCACACCACAAATATAGGTAGTGAGGCGGTCGAAGCAATAATAAAACCCAACGCAAATTGGGGTCGAATCCTCAGGGAGTTAGAGTTGGGATTAGGTATATATTTAGTGTTATTGTACAACATGCCTTAGATTACACTTCCACATTCTTGTTTGTTGTTTCTACTTCTACTTTAAACTATTGATTGCAATTATAAAACTAGGAGACAATATTTTTGATTTTGGTTGTTTTTCAAATGATAAAGATCTAGGGTCGTGACTTCCATCTAGGTGGTTACCTAATGGGTTGAAAACTCTAGGACAAGCCTGATTGGTCGGGGTTGTAATATACAATCACACGCAATTACCCACTCTATACCTCTCGGTAGTTTGAGTGGTTTTGCCCAATTTGGCTTTCTCAAGTCCAAATGGGTATTGTGCAAAACAAGTGATAAATGCTCAAGTCGTGTCTTACTATCTCTAGATTCAACCCTTTAATTGGGGCTATAAATTTTTTGAGTTCACCCCAATTTCTTGTTAGCCAAGTTTTCCTATACTTAGTCTCTCTTTCTCAAGTAGAGACTAAGTCAATTAGGCATGAATCAATGTTTGTAACCATTAATTCTTGAATTCAAGCAAGAACTAGGCTAAATATCACTAACCCAATCACAAACAAGTCCTAAATCAAACACCATTAAGTACCCACACTAGGGTTGGGCCACAACCCTAGCTAGAAATTTAGCTACTCGTGAAAAATGAAGAAATACAAAAAGAAATTAAGATAGAATGCATAATAATTGATTAGGGAAAGAAAATATAATGTTTAGAAGCTAATCTAGTACAATATTACTCAAAACATTAAAGAAAAACGGATCAGGTGCTCTCCCAAAACAAAACTTACCCTAAAAATGACAAAAAGTTCTATTTATACTAAGCTGAAAATATCTAACAAAAATGCCCCTGCGGAGGTTGTGCGGCCGCATAATTATGTGTGCGGTCCGCACAACAAGACTTGGCTTGACAGGTTCCAGTTCTGCGGCCGCACAATTCTGGATTGCGATCGCACTCCTTCAACTACTGCGGACCGCACATTTGTGATGCAACCACACAATTATAGTGTGGTCCACACTCCTTGATCTTAGGTTCTAGTTGTGTGAGACTTCTGCGGACCGCATAAAAATGAGTGCAGCCGCGCTCTTGATTATGCGGCCGCATAAAAATGGTGCGGTCCGCATTTCTTCTTGAACTTGAAATCCCATCTCTCTGATCTTTGTCTTCTGCGGCCGCACCAGAATTGTGTGGTCCGCACTTTATATGTCATTTCTTGTCAGAGATTTTCTTCATTATCTGCGGCCGCACTCAATATTGTGCGGTCCGCAGAGTGCCCTTTTAGCCTTGTTTTTGTCCTTCTCCAATATTACTCCTTCTTGAGTTAATTTTCATTTCTTCATGCTCATATTCTAACACTTCTGCAAGCAAGCATATTTCGTTAGATTTTGGGAATACCTTTAAGCAATTTTGAGCTAAAACGTAAGTAAAAGAGTGTAAATAAGCAGTTAAAATCCCTACTTATCAGATAGGCCTGGAGTAACCTTCATAACACTACCAATGAGTTGTCAGCTTATACTCCCTTGTTACATTTTATATGCCTCCTATTTCTAGTTCCTTGTTATTACATGGTGCGTCACTATTACTAGTAGCTGGTACTAGTTTTGTATTCTCGTATTCCTTGATCTTGGTTATTGCTTCCTTTCTCTGTTCTTGAGTCGAGGGTCTGTCAGAAACAACCTCTTCACCTTCATCGGGTAGAGGTAAGGTTTGCGTATGCAACTACACTTTATCCTCGCCAGACTTCACTTGTGGGATTACACTGAGGGTGTTGTTGTTGTTACATTTTATATGCAGGTATTTGAATGGATACAGAGTTTAAAAAAAAGTAAAACTATTAGAAATTGTGATCTTAAACGTGTTATGACATTTTTGTATCTAAAGTTAATAAGTTTCCAATTATAGGAAAGATATCACTTTCTTTAATAGACTAATAAAGAAAGGGTATTGCATAAAGTTGAACAATGGGATACTTGATTTCATAACTAGAAAAAAGAAAGTAGTACTTGATTTCTTACAAATTCTTATCACACCACTTCAATTTGTGCCCCCTTTGCAAGTTCTAAGCTAGCGTTTGGACATAAATTTGATTGAAACTTGAAAAACATGAGTTTTTGATGAGATGAAAAATAATTTTTGAATGTTGAAATTGTGTTTAGACATGTATTTTACTTGAAAAGAATTTGAAGTTTTGTAAGTAGAAAACTTCAAAAACTACTCTAGAGCCATTTTTAGGATTTGAAGATTTTGTTTTCAATATCTGCCAAAAAATGATTAAAATCTATAAACAAACAATTTGAAAAAAAGCTCCTAAATTTTGTGACCAAACGGGAGCTAAATATGTTGTGTTTACACTAATAGTTTTATGGCTATGGCTCGCACTTTGTAAATAAGGTATGAATTTCAACCCCATGTGAGCAGCATGCAGTTGTAGAAATATTTAAGTCGTACATGCAAAACTTCATATTTTCACATTAAGAGCCTATTTGACCAAGTTTCTCCAAGGTTAAAAGTATTTTTTCCCCCAAAAAAGTGCTTTTTTTTCAAAGTTAAGTGTTTGGCCAAGCTTTTAAAAAGAAAAAAAGTGTTTTTGAGTAGAAGCAGAAGCAGTTTTGGAGAAGCAGAAAAAAATAGTTTCTCTCCAGAAATACTTTTTTAAAAAGCACTTTTGAGAAAAATATACTTAGAAGCACGCATGGCCAAACGTTAATTGCTGCTCAGAAGTAATTTTCAAATTAATTAGTCAAACACAAATTATTTATCATCAAAAATACTTTTGAGAAAAACGCTTTTAAGAAAAGGTACTTCTCAAAATAAGCTGATTTTAGAAACTTGACCAAACATGCTATAAGTTTTGTTAAATTATCTAATTTTGATTATCAAACCTTCAATAAAATTAGTGAAAGTCATTTAGTTATAACCATTAGTTTCTACGAGTAATATTGGAAAAAAAAATGTTATTTTTATCAATCAACAATGTAAAGAATTTTATATAATCGTGCTATTTAAAAATTAATTACATAATTTACCGCATGCTTGGGTGGGTAACTTTGACAAGATGGTAGATAATCGACATGAATTTTACCGTAGTGCATATAGTATTTTGCTCAGAAAGGAAGTTCTTTAATTAATGTTTAGCAACCAAAAACTTCTACAAAGAAAAATTACTAAAAAAAGAGGGAGGTTCCCGAAAAGCTCTATAAAACTAAACAAAGAGGTAAAATAAGCTATTCACAATATCCTATCCACTAAAGATTTGCCATTTTAAGTCATTGTGAGCACCTAATTTTTTACCGTGCTTGAATATTTCCCGCTTACATCTTCCACGCGTGTCCCCACTCCACTTTTCTTTGCTCCCCACTCTTTGTCCTCACTCCACTCTCCATTGTTTCCCATTTCTTGTCCCCCATCACAACCCCCACATGTCCCTCTTTCAGAAAACACACACACACACACACATGGGGGGGGGGGGGGGAGGCTGAAAACAAAAGGAGTGAGGAGAAATACGGGGGCTCCCCTTTCTTCTTAAAAAAAAGCCAAAATGCAGCAGCTGAGTGGGGGATGAGACTACCACAAAATCTTCATTAAAAATACCTCACCAACCATCAAAATTTCATGAATTTTTCCTTCATCTTTAGCTCCAAAAGCAGGTGAAAACAGCCATTTTTTCAGCAAATAATCAGCTGCAAAAATAGCCAAAAAATAATAAAAATCAGTCCGAATCCCAGCCCCAAAATATCCGTAAAAATTCACGAAACATCCATAAAAATCAAGCCAAAACATGATTGAAATTGCTGCCAAAACGCTGCAACAGTTACCCATTTAAAACACGCGAGTTTCAGTCGAGGGAGGCAAGTTCGCCGTTCTGTTTCGTTTGATACTCTAGTCCACTGTCAAGTTTGGTTAGTTTTCTTCCTTGTAACCCAACACTCGAGGCTCTTTATTAATACAGTGAAAAGCTCTACTCAACAAAGGTCACTTTCTTCTTTGATTCACTTTTGGTTTAATATCATGTTCTTGTTTAATTTTTTAGTGCTTTATTTTGTTTAAATATCTTTGATAGCTTACTAAATTTCTTTGTTGCCTACGTTTGTTTAACAACATCACTAGAATTTGTATGAGTTAAGATTTATATTCATGTGTTTACTTGATGGGTGAAAGTTACTGATTTGCATATTTCATCGCACTATTAAATTTTTTTTTGTAGGTAAAATAACTACTAATAAAATGAATAAATAAAGGGATTTCTAGTAAGCTCTCATCAAATAGGTTGTGGTTGTTTTGTTTATTTTCTTCTTTTTCTTTTTCTTATCCTGTAAGCATATAGTTTTGGTTTAATTTATATACATGTAAAATGGGGAACATTCGAAGAAGACAGTAGTTGAGTTGGTATTGTGCCTTGTGATTTATGGTGTATCAATATGGGTCATAGGTTTGCTTGGTGGAAATTAAAAGGTTGCTTAGTTAATATTTGTTTTAGTTCATATAGTATGTCATAAATGGGATTTGATTAGCTAGTTGGATTTTTAGAGATGTTTGATTATGTTTGGAGTAGTTTGGGGCTGATAGGATTTAAGAAGATTTAGCCTTTTGTTTCCATTTATTTCATAATTATAATAGTCAAATCTTACCCCTTCCACAATGATCCCCATAAACCTTGGGCCTTAATCTCAAACTAGCTTAGGAAAATAACTCATAAATATCTCTAGTATGCTTTAGGCGCACAGTAATAAATCAATTATCGTGATTATGTATACATTCACGTGACATAATTACGATTTCCAAAGTTAAAGGCAAAGTATGCGTTCACGCAACTTTGACAGAATAATTTTAATAATAATAAAAGTGTTATCAATTGTGTACACACATGCGTGGCATGATTTTTAATGCACCAAACAAAACGGGTACACGTACGCGTGACTCGTTTCAAGATAATTCCTTAATTACGAATAATCAAGCAACAAAAAACGGATAAAGAAAAATATGGAAACCAATAAATCACAGTTTGTCCAAAATTAATTCAAGCCAAGTTGTAGTCAATAAAGCGACCGTGCTAGAACCACAGGATTCGGGGAATGCCTTACACCTTCTCCCCGGTCAATAGAATTCCTTATCCGGACTTTGTTTTCGCAGACCAATAATAATAGAGTCAAACCTTCCTTTGACTAGGGATTCAAATAAAAGGTGACTTGGAACACCCAAAACTCAATTCCAAGTGGCGACTCTGTAAATAAAATAATCCCTAATCAAGTTTGTCACTTTATTTGGAAAAACTCTTTAACCCACCATCCATAACACACATTATCGTTTTTGGGGGCATAAAAGGGGTGTGACAGTCATATTCACCTTTTTGGTCAGCTTTGGCGACTCTGCTGGGAATCTCAAGAATTCGAGCTTGTATATTGACTTTGTTTGGCTTTATTAATTTTTGTATATATTGTGATTTATTTGGGCCTAATGTGTTACTTGTCCACTTTTTTCGTTTTGATATTGTTGAACTGTACATATAAATTGTATCCTCTCGCACCCCGCTGAGTCTTCTTATAGTTATTTATGTTGTGTTTGCCTACCAACATCACAAAATTTCTGTCTTGAGATAAAACCAGTTAGCCTACCAACTTCTGGTGAAGGATTTAGTCACACATGCTTAGGCGGGAGAGCCGTTAGCTAGCCAGTGTTGTTCTACTACTGGTGACGCTTGACGCTCCTCGGCTCGGGTTGTTCGTCCGGGTAAGCCAGGTTTACATACTATCTCCTTTAGGATTTAGAAACTTAGAAGAACAAGCCACAAGCAATGAATATCCCTAGTACGCTACGCTTTATTTGCATCATGTGCATTTGACTTAGTAGCGTTCGACACAAGGGCCGAGTTCTATTTTAGGACAGGTACCTTGTTGACACCATTATGTCATGTTATGTGCTACTTGTTGCATTATTTGGGAGGCTGGCATGTCGACCGACTTTAGCATAAATCAGTTGAACAAATATAGAAAAAATGATGTGGTCTAGTGCATACGGTTTTTAAAGATTAATTTTTCAAAAAAATCAAAAAAAAGAAGAACATAGTCGGTTTTGACCGAACTACGCGAGTCTGATTCTCATCGGATGTGAGATACGTACGTAAACATCATCGGTTCCGGCCCCCTATTTTCAAAAATCCAAAAAAATATTTTTTCTTTAATTCCTTCTTTAGAAGTCTTTATTTGATGTCAAATCCAAAAATCCAAAAATATTTTCTTCTTTAAAAAAAAGAGTCTTTCTCCCAAAAAAAATAAAAAATAAAAATCCAAAAAAAATATTGTTGACTTTTTAAATTTACAAAAAAAATAAAAATCCAAAATATTTTCTTTATTTTTTTAAAAAAATCTTTCTTTCGAAGATTCCAAAAAAAAAAAAAGCAAAATAAAAAAAATCTTTGTTCAAAAGTTTTCTTTAAAAAAAAATCCAAAATAAAGAAAAATCCAAAATATTTTCCTTGTTAGGAGCTTTTGTAATATGTTTTGTATATGAAAAAAAATAAAGGAAAAAAAAAGTTAGTTTATTTACTTTATTCATAATCTGCCCGAACTACGCAAGATCTGATTCATGCGGTGTCATGACACGTAGGCAATCCCCATCGGATTCGATCATTTACATCAAATAAACTGAGTGAAAAAAAAGAGAAGAAAGAAAAATGAAAAAAAGAGTGACAAAAATAACAAAGAAATTTTTTTTAAAAAAAACAAAAACAAAAAAAAGAAAGTAAGAGTGAAAAATCCAAAAATAGAACACTGTGTCCAGTTTGACAAAGAAAACAACAGAAATTTTTTTTAAATATGCCATCAAATGGCGCGAGCAAGCCGCCATGGTAAAACCTCCAATGGACGAAGCAGAAATGACTATGGTCTTTCTACAGGTCCAAAAGGCGGACTACTTCCAGAATATGATGTCCATTATGGGTAATCCGTTCACCGAGGCTATCAAAATTGGGGAGATGGTCGAAAATAATTTAAAAATGGGCCGAATCTTGAGTCATGCTGCTTTTAAGGCCACATCACAGATCGTTCAAAATGGTTCACAGAAGAAGGAGGGAAGAGGGAGCCATGATGGCTTCGAGCTCGAGGGGAACCCGCAGGTCATTCAACCAATCATATATGCTTCTTACGGTCCCACAACACTATTATCCCCATCAAGATGATGCTTATGTCGTGGCACCACCTCCCTATGCGGTGATGAACATGCAACCTTACACACGGCTATAGCATTATACACAAAACAGAGCTTCATATCCGAGAAATGCCCGTCCCTACCAAACTTCATATAATCCCCAACCAAATGTTCCCCAATACAATCCTCGCCCAAGAGAGCCCCTCAGAAGAAATCAGTTCACCCCTATTGGTGAATCATATTCAAGTTTGTTTCAAAAGCTAATCGGGCTAGGTCTACTGCAGCCAATAGCCCTGAACCGGCCAAACCCCTAGTTCCCCTCGCACCGGACTAATGCTAGATGTGAATATCACTCTAGAGCAGTGTGACATGATACAGAAGACTGTTGGACTCTTAAGGGAGCAATGAAAGACCTTATCGAGGTCAAGATAGTAGTGCTTAGGGATGAAAAAGCCCCTAATATGATGAACAATTCTCTACCTACTCACACCAATGGGCCAATAGTTAGAATGATCTACGAAGATGAGGAATTTGATCTAGCTCTGAAGGCCATTGCAGCCATTGCCGAGACAGAAGAAAAAAAAAAGGTCGCCAAGCCTAAAAGTCCCACATCAGACGGGAGTCTCGGTAGCCAGTCTTGCTATCTTTTCTGCATCCGGATTATTTTAGGGTGTAATCCGGATGTTTTACTTTATTGTCTTACTTTCCGATGTAAACCTTTCTATCTTTAAAATTCAAAAAAAAAAATTAATTAAATGAAATTAATATTTCATTGTCTAGGAATGTCTCTTTTCTTAATCTTGTCACCTTTCTTATTCTCTTTTCAGTTCTGTTAATGCAGATTTTAATAACATGACATGCTTGCTGACTTCATGCCCATATCCTAAAACGCCGTCAGACCTCGAAATAATGAATCAAGAAGCAGAATGTGTTGAAGATAAGGCTTGTGAGAAAATAAGCAAAGAAGTGGAACACTAGGCCTAAGCCAAGATCCAAATGAAATCGGAAGAAGTTGAAATTCCCTCTCTTTGGATCATTATCGAAGCCGAGATTGAGGAAAAAGATTGGGTCAAGAACCGGTTTGGAACAATTGACTATGATTGATGAAAAATGTATGGCCGCAGTTTGCCACGAGCAGTTGTACCAACAAAGAATGGCCCGTGCCTACAACAAGAAAGTGCGGCCTAGAAAGTTTGAAGGAAATGTCTCCGAGACAACTGTCTATACAGACACGGTCAAAAGGTATTATGTTTGACCCTTTTACGTATCTTTAATGTTCTCTGATTGGATGACGAAGGCTTTCATTCTCACTACCCAAATACTATCAACCCTTTGCAAACCCTTTTGAGCCGGTTACTTTTCTTTGATTACCCTCTTTGGATCCTGGAAGTTTTATGAAAAAAAAAGAGAAAATAAAATGAAAAAAAATGAAAAAATAAAAAATAAAAAAATCAAACAAGTTCATGTTAATCGAACTACGTTCGACTTGATTCCGAAAGGATACATAGGCAGCATCTCTCTGGGGTTCAGTCACTCCAAAATAAAAATCTACATTCCCCCAAAAGTTGAAACTGGGGCAGGTGTTATAATGGTTCGGCGATGGTTTCGCCTGAGAGTTTCCAAAGTTGTAATTCAATCCAAATCCTTTTCAAGTCATTCCGATCAATCAACGAGAATGTTCAAGAATTAGAGGATACAATCATTTGGATCTGATGCCACCAAAATGAGAGAAATAAAATGAGAGAGTCTTATTGGTGAAAACCCTCACGGGCACCATAGGGCGATGACGAGCAAAGAAAATGAAAATGAGAGAGTCTTGTTAGTGAAAACCCACAAAGGGCACTATAAAGCAATGGTGAGAAGAGAAATAAGAGAGATTAGCTGGTGAAAACCCGCAAAGGGCACTATAAGGTGATGGTGAGAAGAGAAATGAGAGAGATTAGCTGGTGAAAACCCGCAAAGGGCACTACTGATCGAAAAGAGGATCTTCACAGCCATTGGTATTGACAATCCTAGGCAAGGTTTCTAGGTTTAGAGGCAAAAGTTGTGATGAATTTCTAAGAGTCAGATGGTTTACACAAATCAGACATCAAGTCCAAAAGACATGCCATGTTCATTGAAGTCCGCATATACTCCAGATAAGTCATTCTTTCCTTCCCGAAAGGGATACCTCTTGTCTAAATTCATTGTCCATTCCATTGTTTGTTTTTCTTTGAATCCATTTTGGTCTAACTCTGTTCCAAAACTAAGGCAAAGAAGGGATAGCAAGACTGATTTACAGGGCTTTTGTTTGATACAAGCTAATATGCAAAAAAGGCACCCAGACTCGGCAGCGACATCAAGTCGACCCCGACTGGCCATGGCGACTGATGCTTAGAAATCAAAAACTCTTGTAAGGAGGAAATCAAATTGAAGTGCCTATAAGGCAAAATGAAGTTGAATAGGTTAAGTCCCAAGTGGCTAACCATTTTGGCAAAGTTTGAAAAGCCAAAGGTTCCCTAATTCTAAGAAATTGAAAGTTTCGGAGGAAAGAAGTCGAAAGTGAAATTCCACAAAGGCAAAATAAAGTTGAAAAGGTTAAGTCCCACGCGACCAACCGTCATGTAAAAGTTTGAAAACTCAGAGGCTTTTCGGGGCCATAAATGTAAGTGGTACTCAGGAAACATCTAGTGGTAGGTTGAAATCATCATCAAAAGAAGAAAGGCACAAAGCAAAGCTGCCAAAGACATCAAGGCCACACACCGACCACCACTTTTAAAACTCACAATTATTCTTTTTCTTTTTTGAAGCAGGAACAAAGTAGTGCATAATGACAATTCTTAAAGGACGAATGTCACCAAAGGTAAGTTTCCGCGAAATCTCCATTTTTCTTTTATTTTTAGCATGCATCACTATTGTTCATACAAGATGTTTTATGTAGCTTAACCCAGGTAGAACCTTTTCGCCTAGGGGGATCCAACTCATAGTTCCGAGTAGAAGTACTCTTCGTCCAGGCTTGTTTTCCGTAGATTAACCCAGGTAGAACCTTTTCGCCTAGGGGGATCTAGCTCATAGTTCCGGGTAGAAGTACTCTTCGCTCAGGTTATTTTTCGTAGCTTAACCCAGGTAGAACTTTTTCGCCTATGGGGAACCAGCTCATAGTTCCGGGTAGAAGTACTCTTCGCTCAGGTTGTTTTAAGTAGCTTAATAAAGGTAGAACCTTTTCGCCTAGGGGATCCAGCTCATAGTTCCGGGTAAAAGTATTCGTCGCTCAGGTTGTTTTACGTAGCTTAACCCAGGTAGAACCTTTTCGCCTAGGGGGATCCAGCTCACATTTCTGGGTAGAGGTACTCTTCACCCAGGCTGTTTTTCGTAGCTTAACCCAGGTAGAGCCTTTTCGCCTAGGGGGATCCAACTCACAATTCCGGGTAGAAGTACTCTTCGCCCAGGTTGTTTTTCGTAGCTTAACCCAGGTAGAACCTTTTCGCCTAGGGGGATCCAGCTCATATTTCTGGCTAGAAGTACTTTTCGCTCAGGTTGTTTTACGTAGCTTAACCCAGGTAGAACCTTTTCGCCTAGGGGGATCCAGCTCACAGTTCCGGGTAGAAGTACTCTTCACCCAGGTTGTTTTTCGTAGCTTAACCCAAGTAGAGCCTTTTCGCCTAGGGGGATCCAACTCATAGTTCCGGATAGAAGTACTCTTCGCCCAGGTTATTTTTTGTAGCTTAACCCAGGTAGAACCTTTTCGCCTAGGGGGATCCAGCTCATATCTCCGGCTAGAAGCACTCTTCACCCATGTAGTTTTTCGTAGCTTAACCTAGGTAGAACCTTTTTGCCTAGGGGGATCTAGCTCATAATTCCGGGTAGAAGTACTCTTCGCCCAGGATGTTTTACGTAGTTTAACCCGGGTAGAACCTTTTCGCCTAAGGGGATCCAGCTCATAGTTCCGGGTAGAAATACTCTTCACTCAAGTTGTTTTACGTAGCTTAACCCAGGTAGAGCCTTTTCACCTAGGGGATCCAACTCATAGTTCCGGGTAGAAGTACTCTTCGTCCAGGTTATTTTTTGTAGCTTAACCCAGGTAGAACCTTTTCGCCTAGGGGGATCCAGCTCATATTTCCGGCTAGAAGTACTCTTCGCCCAGGTATTTTTTCGTAGCTTAACCCAGGTAGAACCTTTTTGCCTAGGGGGATCTAACTCATAATTCCGGGTATAAGTACTCTTCGCCCAGTTTTCCTTTTCGTAGTTTAACCGAGGTAGAATCTTTTCGCCCAGGGGATTCAACATTGTTTTTCAGTAATACAGGGCGCCAACCCCTGGTTACATTTCCTTTTCAATAATACAGGGTGCCAACCCCTAGTTATATTTCCTTTTTCAGTAATACAGGGCGCCAACCCCTGGTTACATTTCCTTTTCAGTAATACAGGGTGCTAACCCCTAGTTACATTTCCTTTTCAGTAATACAGAGTGCCAACCCCTAGTTACATTTTCTTTTGAGTAATACATGGCACCATCCCCTGGTTACATTTCCTTTTCAGTAATACAGGGTACCAACCCCTAGTTACATTTCCTTACCAGTATCATGGTACACCATTCCCTAGTTGTGTTTTCCGAAATAGGGTCACCACTTCCTAGTCTCCTTACCAGTATAGGGTACACCAATCCCTAGTTGTGTTTTCCAACATAAGGTACACCACTCCCTAGTTGATTTGATTTTAAACGTAGGGTACACCACTCCCTGATATCATTGCCAATATAAGGTATATCATTCCATGGCCATATTTTTCCATACACCAATCCTTGGTTGAGACATTATTTTGGGACAATAAAAGAAAATAATTATGACCTTTTCAGGGTACACCATTCCCGTTTTTTTTATTGCTTTCAATAAAGAAGTAGTTTAGAATTTTGTTACAATAACTCACGAAATTTTCCTAGTGAAAACTAGGGCAAAAAAAATTTCATTCGTTTGTTTGTTGTGATATCTGAGTAGGTTTTACCTCGAGGCACATAGTTCGAAATGAACAAAAGAAGTCTCAATCCAGAATAAAGAAAAGAAAAGGAAAAGAAGTGAATCCAAATGCAGAAGCAGATGGAAAGGATATGGACTGCTCAAAACATGACTGAAGTTACGAGCTTCACATTTCCCGTTTTGCTCAGAAGAAGCCGTAGAAGAATGAACTAGCACCTACAGTTAGCAAGCATCAGGGTTCAGATCAGAATCTTCATGAACAACCAGTCAAGACTCAAGATCAAGCTTCAGAAGACTTATAGATAGGAATCTTGTAACTCATAGCTGATAGGCTTGTTTAGTTTCTTTAGATTTTGATGTAATAGTAGGGCCATGGACCGGAGCCTCGACGGAACCTCGCTTGACTCTCGAACTCATCACTCTATCATTCTACTTGAACTACACGCGACCTGATTCCCTTATAACTCGGGATATGTAGGCTGTCCAAAACCAGGACTCGGTTGCACCTTTTTCTTTTATTTTCTTCCTCTTTTGAATAACGATATGGTCAAAACTTAGTCACACGGCTCACTTTATCTTTGCCTGAAAATTTTTAATGTTTTCAAGCAAAGAGGGGCATGCTGTGACACCTAATTTTTTACCGTGCTTGAATATTTTCTGCTTACATCTTCCACGCGTGTCCCCACTCCACTTTCCTTTGCTCCCCACTCCACTCTCCATTGTTCCCCACTCCTTGTCCCCCATGTTTTTCCCCCATCACAACCCCCACATGTCCCTTTTTCAGAAAACACACACACACACACACGAAGGGGGGGAGGGGCTGAAAACAAAAGGAGTGAGGAGAAAAACGGGGGCTCCCCTTTCTTCTTAAAAAAAGCCAAAATGCAGCAGCTGAGTGGGGAATGAGACTACCACAAAATCTCCATTAAAAATACCTCATCAACCATCAAAACTTTATGGATTTTCCCTCCATCTTTAGCTCCAAAAGCAGCTGAAAACAACTATTTTTCCAGCAAATAATCAGCTGCGAAAATAGCCAAAAAATGATAAAAACCAGTCCGAATCCCAGCCCTAAAATATCCATAAAAATCCACGAAACATCCATAAAAATCAAGCCAAAACATGGTTGAAATTGCTGCCAAAACGCAGCAACAGTTACCCATTTAAAACACACGAGTTTCAGTCGACGGAGGCAAGTTCGCCGTTCTGTTTCGTTTGATGCTCTAGTCCACTGTCAAGTTTGGTTAGTTTTCTTTCTTGTAACCCAACACTCGAGGCTCTTTATTAATACAGTGAAAAGCTCTGCTCAACAAAGATCACTTTCTTCTTTGATTCACTTTTGGTTTAATATCATGTTCTTGTTTAATCTTTTAGTGCTTTATTTTGTTTAAATGTCTTTGATAGCTTACTAAATTTCTTTGTTGCCTACGTTTGTTTAAGAACATCACTAGAATTTGTATGAGTTAAGATTTATATTCATGTGTTTACTTGATGGGTGGAAGTTACTGATTTGCATATTTCATCGCACTATTAAATTTCTTTTGTAGGTAAAATAACTACTAAAAAAATGAATAAATAAAGGGATTTCTAGTAAGCTCTAATCAAATAGGTTGTGGTTATTTTGTTTGTTTTCTTCTTTTTCTTTTTCTTATCCTGTAAGCATATAGTTTTGGTTTAATTTATATACATGTAAAATGGGGAACATTCGAAGAAGACAGTAGTTGAGTTGGTATTGTGCCTTGTGATTTATGGTGTATCAATATGGGCCATAGGTTTGCTTGGTGGAAATTAAAAGGTTGCTTAGTTAACATTTGTTTTAGTTCATATAGTATGTCATAAATGGGATTTGATTAGCTAGTTGGATTTTTAGAGATGTTTGATTATGTTTGGAGTAGTTTGGGGCTGATAGGATTTAAGAAGATTTAGCCTTTTGTCTCCATTTATTTCATAATTATAATAGTCAAATCTTACCCCTTCCACAATGATCCCCATAAACCTTGGGCCTTAATTTCAAACTAGTTTAGAAAAATAACTCATAAATATCTCTAGTATGCTTTAGGCGCACAGTAATAAATCAATTATCGTGATTATGTATACATTCACGTAACATAATTATGATTTTCAAAGTTAAAGGCAAGGTATGCGTTCACGCAACTTTAACAGAATAATTTTAATAATAATAAAAGTGTTATCAATTGTGTACACACATGCGTGGCATGATTTTTAATGCGCCAAACAAAACGGGTACATGTACGCGTGACTCGTTTCAAGATAATTTCTTAATTACGAATAATCAAGCAACAAAAAGCGGATAAAGAAAAATATGGAAACCAATAAATCACAGTTTGTCCAAAATTAATTCAAGCTAAGTTGTAGTCAATAAAGCGACCGTGCTAGAACCACAGGATTCGGGGAATGCCTTACACCTTCTCCCCGGTCAATAGAATTCCTTATCCGGACTTTGTTTTCGCAGACCAATAATAATAGAGTCAAACCTTCCTTTGACTAGGGATTCAAATAAAAGGTGACTTGAAACACCCAAAACTCAATTCCAAGAGGCGACTCTGTAAATAAAATAATCCCTAATCAAGTTTGTCACTTTATTTGGAAAAACTCTTTAACCCACCATCCATAACACACATTATCGTTTTTGGGGGCATAAAAGGGGTGTGACAGTCATATTCACCTTTTTGGTCCACTAGTATTTTGATAATTTTTTCAACCTGGATCTCACATCATATGCTTTCTCTTATTTTAACAATTAATCCAATTTTTTTTCTTCTAATTGGCTTTTAGCCCAATAGTATAATCATTATTGGGCAATATTTTTTCTGCAATTCATGACTCATGAGGGAGAAATTAGGAATATATCGTTGGGATTAGGAGAAGTGTGATTATCAAGTAATGGGGTATTTATTTTTGATGGGTTTTTGCTCTAAAATGTAAAATTTGGATAAAAATTCGTGGTAATCTTTAAAATTTTATGAAATTAGGAATACATAGTTGAGATTAGGAGAAGTGTGATTCTCGGATAAGGAGTGATTCATTTTGGATGTGTTTTTGCTATAAAACATATATATTTTGTGTTCACTAGCTGCTATTTCAATAGTTTGGATAAAAATCCGTAGTAATCTTTAAAACTTTATAAAAAATTTCCTTGTAAATTTGGGACAATATACATATGATTGGGCTAAAAGCTACATTTTAACGAAATAGAGCCCTTCCTTTTATGAAAAGTATTTCTTAGATTAAAGGTTTTGATCATATGAAGTGTATTGTTTATAAAAAAAAGTCTCTATAATTTTATTGATTACTTTGTTCTTTTAGAATATGAAATTATTTATAGAGATTTTTACCTGATATAGTATGTACTATATCAGAAATTTATTTACTCTCACTGTTTAGGTTTTAACTTAATTACAAGTTGATATATAATTTATAAATTATATACAAAATAGTATTAATAAGTATCCCTTTATATTAAGAATTGAATATAGTATTACAGTTATTCCTTTGAAAAATAGAGCAACTTTTCAGGAGATTAAACTAATACTGGAGTTATTTTCTTATTTGTCCTCTTTGAAATCTCGAGTTTGTGACTTGAAAAGTGCCTACTTCTAAGCTTAATACTTATAGTATAAGCTAAAATTCATCATAGATTATTATTAAATTATAGATATGTATCAACCCGCCTTGGAAGTTTTCAATCTCTCAGTCCTCACAGAACTTTTCAACTATTAGTATTAAGGAAACATCCATTTTTTTTTTTTTTTAATATATATATATTTTTTTAAAGTTTCAAAATAGATGAAGAAGCATTCAGATTGGTAGTAAAGTACTAAAAGTAAATTTAAAGTTGACAGGCATTAAAAAGGTTCAAAGCTTTGAATTGGAATTTAGATTTATAAAAATTATTATTTTTTGGATGGGATATTGTTGTAAATGATTGAGAATATTCCTTGGAGTTTATATCTCAATTTTGAGGGTGCTTGGTGAAGATTAGAGTTGATTTTTGCTGGATTTCAGATTGAAACTCGAAAAAGAAAAATAACGCATGACATACAATAGACATACAAAATTGTATTAATGTTGTATTCTGTTGTGGTAGTATTTTTTTATTTATTTGAATGATAAATGAAAGTTGAAAAATAGTTGTATAATGTATGAATCGTGAATGAAATTTGTATTTAAGTCATAAATACTATCTTTTGATATAAAATTGTTGATATGTATCAAAATTGTATTAAGAGAGGAAATTTTGATTGGAATTTCAGAGCGTAAAAAGAATACACCACATACAAAATATATACAAATCATATACAAAATATATACTAAAGACATATAGTATAAAATTTGTATGATGTTGTAGTTGTATTTAACTAGGTAAAAATAATGTATGAAAATCGTAGATAATTCAATTCCAAGTATTATACAATAAATGAAACACCTGCGATAAGGATATCATTTTAGTTATGCAACAATCGAAAAACTTTAAAATACAACCAATTCTTATTTCAAATGAAACATCACTTAAAAGTGTCCTCTATGGGTTTTCAAGCAAATATGACGTGCTTTTATATTTCTTTAACGTTGTTTCGGATTGATACATGTGAGATACTTGTATCTAAGTGTATGATCTTAAAAAAAGGAATATGGAGATAAAAAAAGGTGTAGAGAGGCGGCATATTAAGATACATTCCATATTAAATTAAAAGTCTTAAAAAACACTTTTGATTCTTGTATCTTAGAGGAACCCACATATTTTGGCACTCAATTAATGGAGTTTTGGGTGGAGAGAGGCGACATAGAATAGAGAAATATGAGATGCGAGAAAAAAGGAAAAATGTATAACTAAATCTCATAATTAAAGCAATAATAATGAATTGTATATAAATTGTAAGGAAACTCTCGACTCCTTGAGTTTTTAAAAAATTGTTTAGAACATGTAATATATAAGATTAGGACAATTTTGATAAATAAGTTTAAATATTCCTTTATTGTTGATTATTAGAGTACGTATATTAAAGTGCCAGGGGATCTCAATAATAACGTCTCGTTAAAGAACTATTTTATCAAGTATAGAAGATAGCAGGAAAGTTTAATATTATATGGAAATTTTATAGCAAAGAAATTAAAACGCATCAAGACGAGATAAATTATTTGTTTATACTTAATATGATAAAAATAATTTTCTTGATAGTGAGCGGGAGACTTTTATATGGAGGTTATTAGATACTTCCTTTATCTCAATTTATGTGACACTAATCTGGTTGGAGACTTTTAATCAAGCCAAAAAAAAAATGATAATTTTTCATATTTGAAAACAATTTAACTTTAAATTTCTCACTTTACTTTTAATGAGATGAGTTTTAAGTTTTAACCACACAAATATTTATGACTTGTTTTAGACAACAAATTTCAATTTTTTCTTTTTTTATTAAATTTTGTGCCTAGTCAAAGTGTATCATATAAAATGGCACGGAGGGAGTAGTAATATTTTCATCCACTAGCGAGGAATATTTGCAATCCTTTCAAAATGAATTAACTAAATCCAGTCTATATCTCGAATTAAATAAATGTCCATGAATATAAGCAACATATAACAACCCGTGAACCAGACAAGTAAAGGGACAATTTTAGACAATTTCGCAATTGCAACGGCAATTTTGGACCTTTTCATTTTTTTTTTATATTTTATAATAAGTCCGTTAGCTGAAAATAGCACCATAACACTAAGTTAATCTAGACAACCAACGACAATCTTAATCAATAATGCCATCAAGCACTTAGAGTTATATTTCTACCACTTATTTCTTTCGCTTCAGTTATCTTATTATATCGTTGTTGTTACTGCTTGTTGCTATTGCTTTTTTTCATCTGTCCCTGAGCCGGGGGTCTTCAGAAACGACATCTCTACCTCCACTAAATAGGGGTAAGGTCTGCGTCCATACTACTCTCTCTAAACCCCACTTATGGGATTATAATGGGTATGTCTAATATGTTGTTACAAAACTGAGAAATTATACTTGTTTTGCTGAGTAGTACAGAAAGTTCTTCTCATGATATTATGAGACACTTGTCTATGATTGTTTGTTAGCCTTAAAATTCTTGCCAATTTTCCAATGGACTATCAAAAATGTTTCCAAAAGACCCAAAACTTAGAACTTATGCTAGTAATACTAGTAGAATAAAATAAATGCATACTTGCCGAATACATCTATTGTTAGATTCCCAGTTATCTTAACTGTTAGATCCACTGCTGCTACGCTGAAGTCCCAGGTACATCATCAATAGTGTGGCTGGATTCAAGGGATGGTATTCTTTTAACAGCAGGCATGGCCGGCTTCTCTTTGAGAGGAGGCTTGAGAGGCTTGCTCGGATGGATTTGATCGACTTTTTGCGAAGGGACATCAAACTGCACAACCAACAACAAAGCCATTGAATAAGAAACAAGAAATGCACATGACAAGCATAGCATGTAGAGGAGCACAATAACATCAAATGCAACACAAAATGCTAGCGCGGTTGCAGACTAAATGAGCAAGCACTCGATCAAAATAATTGGATCAAATCGCAGGTTAATTAGTTTACATGGATTCTTCATTCACCTAGATGTGCCCATAACATCGGTATGGATATTTGATATGCATTCTTCAAATGCTAACATAGAAATTACCCATGTTAAATCTTATCTACCCGACCCTCGTACTTATGTCCACATAAACAACAACAACAACAACAACCCAGTATAATCCCACTAGTGGGGTCTGGGGAGGGCAGTGTGTACGCAGACCTTACCCCTACCCTGGGGTAGAGAGGTTGTTTCCGATAGACCCTTGGCTTTCTCCCTCCAAGACCTTACCCCTACCTTGCTCTTATGTCCACATAAAGTTACTTCTAAATTTTTTATCTTTTTTTCTTCTTGCACTTGTTTCTTCCTAGCCCTGACAGAGGGTAAAACACAGAGTAAGTTTGAGGTGCTACTTTCACTTGGATCCTCTTTTGATAACCACACTTACTTATATCCATGCTTCTAAATATCTTGAACTTCACTCATCTGCACGCATACTTTTGAGAAGAAAAGAAGGATCAGCACTCAATAACTTTTCAAGCAGCAAGCTTCCGAAAACATGTCCAACAAATTTTATGACAGGGAAAAAGAGCAGCAATTTCCAAGCTTTTCAGTATCTTGATTTGAGAAATTACAGCTATTTTCTCGACTGACATTAGGGTCTCATGATCACTGGTCACGAAACAAGTTACAAGAAGGTATTGTATCAATGCATATTATCTCGACCCAGTTTAATTTATTTTACAATTACTTAGACAGTTCAGTTAGTGCAACTACTTGGGAAATAAACTCCCAAAGCTTATGCCCATAACACAAACTGACCTTGTATCCGCAGCCAGCTACACAAGCATGAAAGCATTCCTGCGTGCAATAAAGAAGATTAAATGTCACTTATGTGCCAAAAAAGACGTTTATGCAGTTCACGTTTTTTATTTGAAGATTATACTCCAGAAACAAACAGATAATACGATATTCAATAATACAACAACAACAACAACAACAACTACTACTACTACGCCTCCGTCCCAAACGGTGTTCTAATTATGATGGAACAATATCTTTCCTCTTTGGATAGGAATTCAGTCATTTTCTCCAGAGACCTCTTTGTGCACATTCCAAAACTGTTAGCAATCATTCTCTACAACTCATCACTTATATTTTGTCTGCACAAAGTGAGCTTAAGAGGCTAACTCAATAGATGATAATGTAAACTAAAGAGTAGAACTCAACCCCTTAGCCTTTTTTCCCTTCTTTTTCTCTCAATATGTTCCTGTTTATGAGTCTAAACAATAAGCGCAATATATTTTGTTGGTGCGCCACTCACGCTTTCCTATGATGCAGATTCAGAAGCTAAAAGACAAAAAGAGGAGAAACCAAAGAAGAACCAACTGCAATGCAGAAATGCTAAAAGAGTATTGAAATTCTAACTACTATAATACCTAAAGAAATCAAATTAACAAACTAAATAAGAAGAGGTATTAAATCATCAATTGCTTAGCAAGTCCCTCCTCAAAATCAATTTAGCCGATAAAACCTATGTTGCTCGGATTCTCCGAAAATGTTGTTGGGTGCGTGTCGGATCCTCCAAAAATAGGAAACGGGTGTGGCAGCATTTTGGAGAGTCCGTGCAACAAAGGATAAAACTGATGACTGATCATACTAGATATAGGTAATTAACTTTCATGACATGAAAAAGTAACTTTTAAGTTGGCTTAAGAAATAGTACTTACGGCCAAATTAAGAGGGATCTCTAAGCCTTCCATTTTTAACCTCAAAAACCAGATAGTCAAGATACTGATCCAGGGATCGATGAACGCTATATTATTTTGATGAAGTTATGAATGCTTATATTAACATATGAAGTAAAGGCATCCACAACTGCCCTAGAAGCTCCCTTGATATTTTAGAAGCTCAAAATATACAACCTTGTTTTGTCAGTCTTTTGCTACATACAATTTGGCAATTTGGTAAGATTATGAAGAATACTATTGAGAGTGTTGACGTTCAATCCAGGCCTTGTACAGATTGAAAATTGAATTTGAACTACGATCGATAAAATTCTTCGTGATACAAATGACATTGTTAGAAACATCACATTTTGAGAACTGTGAAAGAACAACCAATGAATGAAGATAATAAGAAGGGTTGGGAGACCTCAGAGCAGCTGGCAGCACCAGGGGATCGATCAATGTAAGCACTCCACTGTTGATCCTTCAGAACTGGATTTTTATAGCATATTTCCTCACATTCTGACAAACCTGCATATAGCTATTCATTCTTCTAGTGTAGCTTGGACCAATAGTTAAGCCTCATTGAGGTCTCAGGTTTAAGACATTTCCTGAGCATTAGTGATAGATACATGCAACATCTCGAGATTAAATAATTTAATTTGAACTCCAAAGGGGAGCCACATTATGGCCATTCCCCGAACTTGAGGAACCATGAATATCAACTTACGATGTTTGTCTCGACTCTCGAGGTTAAATAACTTAAGCTATCCATATAAGAGAACAACTACATGGGCATTCTACAAAGTTGAGGCATGGTTTTCCACGTTCATAAACTAGATAGTATTGGGCTGCAGTGGCGTATGCAGAATTTTCCAAAGCATTGTCGACATTCAAAGAAGTGAACAAATGAACAAATTACTCTAACGACATCATAAATCAAAAAAGAACACAATTCGAATCATATTAATAAAACAGAATTCAAGTACATTGCTACAACTCTCCTCGGCGAGTTTTTGTTTTTTGAAATGTATCTATAATAGTCTCATTAGAAATAATATTAAATTCTTCATTTTCTATATAAGACACCAAACAATCACTCAAAAACTCATCATTCATTTGATTCCTCAAATCGGTCTTAATCTACTTCATCACCGAGAAATAAGATGAAAGAAAAAAGAAATAGTAAAACAACTTACAATGGAAACAATAGCACCTTAGAAGGGAATTTATTTTTCTTTGGAATGTGTGATATTGACCCTCGACCTACTGTTTTAGTATGAACTTACCATCTAAGAGGTCAATAGTTCAAGCCCCACTTATATGCACAGAAATTTTAAAACACCGATGCATCTGACGATGTTCGAACCCGTGGCCTCTAATTAAACTAAGGCACTTAACCAATAGAGCCAAGGAGCTCTAACTAGTGGTGTCATTTTATCTTATTTAACCTATGTTTTGTTTTATATATATATATATATATATATATATATATATATATATATATATATATATATATATATATATATATATAGTGAAAATTTCCGACAAAGTGGTGTCGGATAACACCACGTAAGCGAAGGTGCATCTGCCCTGCTGGGATGCAACCCATATTTACATATTATCTTGCGCAACATAACAAAATTGCTATTCACCAGAGATCTTTACAGGCAACATAGTTCCTCATCACAATGGTCAGACAACAAGATAAAGAGAGCAAGCAACTTAACTATTCACCAGGGTTATTCAGAAACCAACAATATCCATAGCATGGACGCTTGGAACTTACATTCATCCCATGTCTCGCCATCAGCATCACATCCTTTTTTGCAGAAGACTCTCCCTTCAAAAATTCAGACATAGCAAAATTGTGATATATCCGAGCTTATTCATGCCAAGAAACAAATTACTACAAGAATAAGTCAATACTAAAACATTTGAAATAAACTTAAAGTGGTATTATATTTTGTCAAAGAAAATATATCTTAGAGAATTGTTTCGTAACGAAATAACAAATAGATAAAGATCGCAAGCTAAAAAAGGCCGGAGTGATTGTTGTTAAAGTATTGGGTTTTTACTAGCTACCCTCCTTTTCCATCTACTCCATAAACAACACACTTATTATTCAGTAGAATTACCATGCAATACTTGATGTTTATGACATGCAATACTTTGAAAGAAGAGCAAATTCCAAGTAAGTTTATATTTGTCCAACCAGCATTGATTTTATTAGGATACAAAATCTGAGAGACTCCACTCAAGGTAATAAAAAAAGATAGAATTTAGATACTTGAATATGAACCTGCTAATGCATCTTATCCATTCACAACTAGATATTCTTAAGCTACCCAAGGTGACCTTTAATTGCAATGACAACTTAAACAAAGAGAACAGACCAATCACAAATAGATGATCGTTAGGAAAATAAAAAGACCTTCAAATTTTCCATAGTTAAAGGAACTTGACATTTTTTAAGACCTTATTGACCGTTCCTGTTGGCAGTTATCTTAAAATTCTTTAAAGAGTTGTTACTTTACCAACTTATCCTTCTCAAGAGAAGAGAGGTAGCTGATTAAAAATCTCAATGTCTAGGATTTACTTTCCCTTTTCTGCTTAAGTAACACATTTTTGAATGCTTAACCAACACACTCTTTCTATTATTTTAGTCCATGAATTGTTGCTGATTATTCAGAGTAGCTAGATTGGCTCAAAATCTTATCATTTGAAAATTCAGTAAGCTAACCATAAATTGCACAAAAGGGAATGTGTGCAATTCACTTCATTGTAAGTAATGAGTTACACCAAACATGCTTATGATGGCAAACGCAGCCCAGTCAGCAGTAGTCTGAGTTTCCCGGACTATGAAGGTAGAATAGGCTTGCTAAGAGTTGGGAGGATTCAAATTAAACAGCATGCCTTAGAAATCCAACCAAATGCACAGGCCTAGAGGAATGCTTAGAATTTACTTCATTGTAAGTAATGAGTTACGCCAAACAAGCCAACGGATTATGATGGTAAACCAGGCCCGGTCAGCAGTAGTCTGAGTTTCCCGGTCTATAAGGTAGAATGGGTTTGGTAAGAGCCGAAAGGAATATAAATGAGAAAGAAACGGCACGCCACAGAAATCCAACCAAACACATAGTCCAACCAAAACCTGTTTGCAAGGTATAATTAGGATAGAAGAGAAATAACACCCTAATGACGGCAAGTTGAAAATTTTCCTCCAGGCACTAATACTTTCTTCCTCTTCCTTCAATAGCCAGACACAGTTGAAAACAGCCTAATGCAATGTGCTAAGCTATAATGCTATATCATGCATAAAATGTCGGATGGATGCATATATTCAACAATCACTCAAATTCATACTAACCAGAAAAGCAATTCATCGCAGTCTATAGGGCTTAGATGCATTTTGATTAAAGAAAACCTCTTAATTTGGTACCAGCCGCTAATAAACAATGTAATCAATTTGAAAGACCACCATAAGCTCTAAAGATACCGTCTTTGTCTGTTGTTGTTGCAATGAAAGCTTTTACACCATCATTGCATTTTAATATATTATAGCAAGTTACATATCAATCAATACTCATTAAAGAGAGTGACCTACATATAGCTTTTAAGTGACCGCCAGCGCATAAAACTTAACTCTTTTTAATTATTTCTTGAACAATTAGTCACACCCACTTGGAAAATTAACATAAAATTTCTGCTTTTGCAAAAAATTCCCAAAATCCTATAGCAAATGGCAACTACTTTCCTCCCATCAAACAAAAATAAAATGGAGATTATTCTTGTTTTGATAGCACACATTAACATAGTATAAAATTCAGACATAGAGCAAATGCATTTAGAATTTAAAGAAAAATATCTACAAGAGTGAGAAGAGAGTAATTACAAGGGATTTGCATGAGAGCAGCGTATTTATGGGTGCACTGATTGTTACAAGGCGGTGCCCATTGCTGCGGAATCATCTCTTTTCACAGCTAAAAATTATAACCCTCGCCTTTCCTGTTCTTCTTCTTTTTTTGTTGTTGTTGTTGTTGCCTTATTGGGTCAAGAAGGAGATGGAGTTATGGAAAAAACTAGGAGAGGAAAAGGAAGGAAGAGATGGTCGAAAATAGAATTGGGGGCACAAGTCACAAACAACGGTTACTTCGAAAAATATGCTGTCTTTACTCTTTTGTATCGCTGCTTGTCCCTCGGGTTTTGTTTTCTCTTCTATCCCATGTAATCATTTAATCTGGATTCACATCCAATTTTATATTTTCAAGTATTTTTATAACAACATTATTTGTTTTAATATTTTTTTTGCTTTTATAGTAAATAATTGCTATACACCTGTAACAACACTAAAAGTTTAAATAATTTTGACTATTATAGACAAAAATTATCTAAAAATCAAAAACCAATTCTTCTTTCTAATATTACATATAAAAGATCAAAAAACTATTCAAATTTAAAATCTCAAAAGATATATATATTTCACTAATTAAATATTAAATAAAGCGAATACATTTTAAAGCTATTAGAAAAATAAATTCTTTCAAGATTGAGGGAAGAACTTTATAATTGTAGCTTGTTTCGTAGATTTCATTCTCTTACTAGCGACATAATTGACGAAGATTTTTGTCCAAACTTTCAGCAAAAGGGTATCCGATAGCTTTTCCTTGAAGCCAACCTAAGAATTTAATAGTTAAATCTTCTATCTAAATATTTTTTGCATTTGTCTAATGAAAAAGATATCATGTGCAAATCTTCTGTATTATACAAGATGGAAACTTGTTCAATGGAAAAGATTATGTGCAGATTTCTAGAAATATTATAGTAATCTTAGAGAATTTATCTGGCTGTTATAGAGGGGTAATTTTACAAAGAGAGCTCTGCTATAACTATGATTGTTGCTGTTTTATAGGTAAAGTGTTGTTATAAAAAGGTAAAATATAACTTAAAAATTCGGTTTTGAGGAAAACTTGGCTTTTATAATAAATGGTTGTTATATAAGGATGCTGTTATAAAGAGGTCTGACAGTAATAGGATTTTGTATAGGCAAGATTCGAATTTGAAAATATCTAACTAAAGGGAAAAGATAATTACAAAAAATCAAATTATATGACTAATATGAAATAAAATTCTTAAAAATTATCTAAAATTTGATATTTTATAACGAATTACTTATCATTTAATGAAATTATCAATCAAAATTACTAAATAAAGTTGCTTTAATTACCTTTTGGGTAATCTGACCGTGTAAACAAATTTATGATATCAATGCTAATAACTTATATTCGAAGTCAAAGAAATAAAATTGTGGAAGAAAAGGTATTTGAACATAAATTGTAGTTGAGAAAATGAGACTTGAAATATACCTATAAATTATCGTGCGACGAAGCATTTCGCAAACTTGAATACCTATAAAAAGTCCATCCTAATATATTACATATATGAGTGTTTGACATAAAAATTTTATTTATTGAACTTTTTGGAGTCTAACTTCCGCCAAAGATTAAGTTTAAAATATCATTAAAAGTTTTAATGCTTTTTCGGCGATTCATAACTTCAAACTTTGAATTCAAATCTAAAAATTGACTTCGAGATAAATACTTTAAAAAGTTAAATATTTCTAGCCAATTTGACAATTTTTTGTGAAGCCAAAAGTGCTTGTTTTCTTTAAAAATAGCTTATTTTAACTTTTTCTAAAAGCACTTTTGAAATCTTAATCAAGTACAAATTACAAAAATACTTTTTAAATTAATTAATTAAATATAAATTATTTTTTGAATTGTTTTACTCAAAAATACTTTTTCGAATAAGTTCTCGAACAAAATTGCACATTTTAAAATTTTTGGAAGCTATGCTTTTAATACGGTTCTAAAGCGGCTATTTGTGCACTTCATCATTTTCAGCCCCCCGCCAAACCCTTAAACCCCAACGCCATTTCTGCTTCACTTCCCCAAATTCACCATAAACCCTAAATGAAGCTTTTAATCCCTATCTTAAGAAATTCTTCAAATTCAATATCTGCTAACAGAAATGTGTTAAACCGTTTCTATGTTTCAATGTCAAGTAAACATCTGTATAGATCACCCAATGGAGACTCACTGTACAGAAGAATTTCACCTTTAGGGGACCCAAATGAGTCGATAGTACCCGTTCTTGATCAATGGATCAAAGAAGGGAAATTTGTGGTTAAAGAAGACCTTCAGAATATGATTAAAGAATTAAGAGGCTACAGAAGATACAAACATGCCCTTGAGGTAACATAACTAACTACACCTGTCTATTAGTCACACTCTTATAATTTTGGAGCACGTCAGTGTTAGCTGATTGTAAATAGCTAATAAGCATACAGTGCTGATAAGTACTGATTTTAGCAGTTACGTGTTTGAATAGAAGTGTTGGAACTGATTTGATTTTAGCAGTTACGTGTTTGCATAGAAGTGCTGAAACTAATTTTATTTTAGCAGTTACATGTTTGAATAGAATTGTTGAAACTGATATAATATTAGCAGTTACGTATTTGAATAGAAATGCTAAAACTGATTTAATTTTAGCAATTACATGTTTGAATAGAAGTGCTAAAACTGATTTAATTTCAGCAGCTACGTATTTGAATAGACGTGCTGAAATTGATTTGAGTTTAGCAGTTACGTGTTTGAATAGAAGTGATGAAACTAATTTGATTTTAGCAGCTACGTGTTTGGATAGACGTGCTGAAACTTATTTGAGTTTAGCAGTTACGTATTTGAATTGAAGTGATGAAACTAATTTGATTTTAGCAGTTACGTGTTGGAATAGAAGTCCTGAAACTGATTTGGTATTAGCATTTATGCGTTTGAATAGAAGTGCCGAAACTGATAATAAGCAATTGACTAAACTACTCATAGAGTTTTTACAAAAATTACTACAAATTTAGAAGTATATTTGTAAGGAAAAGGAGGAACGGCAGACATGGAATGGAGAGGAAGTTAGCGGTTTTATTTAGGGCTCCTCAGGTATTATAAGTACTTGACTTGTAAGTACTTTGGGATTTTGCCAAACTTGTTGATAAGCCAAAAGATGCTTATAAGCCAGTTTGACCAGCTTATAAGCTTGACCAAACACTCTCTTAACATGTTCTTTGTTCTATGAATTTAACCCAATGTATTGTGAATTAGATCATTTCTTTTTGTATTTTGTTTCTTTAAAACAAATGGGTAAAGGGTAAAAGACTATCATAACAGTTAATTAAGGTCCAATGTGAATTAGCTGATGCGTAACAACTTTGTGCGTATGGTTGTTATCGAGGATTTACCTGTTGGCTTAGGCATAACACTGGGAAAGCCTTCATGGTGCACTGCACTGCGCTTCAGTTTGTCTGCTGCGAACTAAATGCTTTTCTGTTAATACCAAGGATCCCTGTCGTGGTGTCTTTGACACTTGGGTTTCTACTCTTTTTGTGTCTGCTTTTATGTCTTATGACAAATATTGCCTGGGAATATAAAAATTTCTTCATAAAAAAGGCTGGTGTGTGGCATGCTCATGTGGTGGAATGCTATACCAGCATGCATATGGTGGACTATATGGACTCAAAGAAATGGAAGATGTTCCAAAGACTGCTAGCGTCACTCTATCATCAAGATAAAACTTAACTGTATACTTTTGTTTCTGCTCATGGTGTAGATTGGAACATGTAAATAAGGTTGAATCAGTGTTACAACTGTTAGAAGCCCTACAGGAGTAAAAGGGGCATACTTTTGCTGTTTTGCTTCTGAAGATGTTGTACAGTAATAATAGTGCACAATCTGTGCTAGTTTATCTATAAAACTACTTCACCTTTTTAAAAAGGGCACGGTGTGTGTCCTTCAGAGATATCAAAGTTGTGCATGATTTTTTGCACTAATCGAGTAATCTCTATTCCCTTGTGGCCCTGGCCATGCGTTTTAAATGCCAATGGTTTACCTAACTACCAAAGGCTAATCTGTGTTGTATATGAATAATAAGGGACATAGTTCCTCACTCTTTCAAGATGTGGAAAGAACAAAATTTTGCATACGTGTCAGGAGATCCAAGGCGAAAGCATCAAGCTGCTCGCTTTTATTTCATACGCAGCTGATTTTAATCAATCTTGCCTCTGCCCTCTTGAGTGATCTTAATTTTGTTGACAGGTATCTTATTGGATGACTGACAAAAGATTTTTCAGCCCCCAACCTGCTGATATTGCAGCGCGAATTCATCTGTTGTTTAAAGTTAAAGGTCTAGAAGAAGTTGAGAAGTACTTAAATAGCATCCCACGACAGCTGAAAGGCTTTCATGTTTATTCAGCTCTTCTAAACTGCTATACCAGTGAAAAGCGTGTTCAGAAAGCTGAGGAAATCATGCAGAAAGTAAGGGATATGGGGCTTGCTAGAACACCATTATGCTACAATTTTATGATGAAAATGTATTATCAAACAGGAAGTTGGGAAAAAATGGACAACATGATGAATGAAATGGAGGGGAAGGGTATAACATTTGACCAGTTCACTCTCATGATCCGGTTAAGTGCATATGCTGCTGCTGGAGATTCTGATGGAATAGATAAAATAGTAATGATGATGGAATCTGATCAACGGATCACATTGGATTGGAATACTTATAGTATCGCTGCAGAGATGTATCTTAAAGTTGGGCAAGCGGAAAAAGCTTTGGCAATGCTAACTAAACTGGAGGGCATGCTTGCCCCTGTCAAGAAAAAGAACGTTGCATTTGATTTATTACTAAGACAGTATGCACAAGCTGGAAAGAAGGAAGAGGTTCGCCGAGTTTGGGATCTGTACAAGCAGAATCAACCAATTTATAATAAGGGTTACATTAGCATGATGAACTCATTAATGAAATTTGACGACATAGAAGGAGCTGAACAAATATTTGAGGAATGGGAATCGAGGGGGTTATCCTATGACTTCCGTGTTCCAAATATTTTGATTGGCGTTTATTGTAGAAATGGTCTTCTACAGAAGGCTAAGGCCCTCATTGACAGAGGATCATCAAAAGGGGGTGTTCCTTCAGTCGCCACATGGTGTCATTTGGCAAGTGGGTATATCCATGAAGATCAGGTCTCAAAAGCTGTAGAAGCATTGAGCAAGGCAGTCTCAATCTGCCCGCCTAAATTTAAACCTAGCAGGGAGACTTTACGTACCTGTGTAGAATATTGGGAAAATCAGGGAAATGTGGAGAAGGCTGAGGAGTTTGTGAGGTCTTTAGAAGTGAAGGGTGTTTTTCCAGCAGTTTTTTGTGACAAGTTGCGGTGCTTTATCAACAAAGTAAAACTCTAAATTTACCAGTATCTAGGGTAGGAACAATTGAAGTCCAGGACACTGGGATGTGAGGTATGACTATGTTTTGGCTGTGTACTATAAACTGAAGCTTATTAGGACGCTCAAGAGCAAAGTAGTTAACTGAATACACAGGTTCTGCTTTCACCTTACAAGCAGGAGCAATTCCAGTCTTTTATTGCATGAAAAGCATGACGTTTATCTCAATGAAACTTGTTGATTATTAGCTTCTAATGATCCTAGCCTGCATGTTCATTCGTGATTACTAGCATACCCTACCCAAGATTAGTCGTCAATACTATTATTGAGCTCGGCACATGCTGTGTCAATGAGCTCTTAACGTGGGTATTGACTTGTTTATTCAGCTCTGAACAGAGAGTCAATCCCTACATCTTAATGAGCTTGTATATCCTGTTAAAGCGCAACATTTGACAGAATGTTGTGGTCTTCTGGATGTGCTGTATATGTATTTGTCTTTTAAAAAGAAACCATGTTGTGGTCTTCTGGATGTGCTGTATATGTATTCTTCTTCTTCCAATACTCTCTACTCTGGATCAGTAACTTCTTTGCATCTCATATGGCCTGGTGTTGTTTCAGTTGCAAATGTAGCCTACATTTCCCTTTCTGCCTGCAATTTCAGTAGTCAAATTAGTATGAAAATTGATAAAAATAGCGATAAGCTGCAATTTTTCTACGTGGCAGACGTATATAAACAGGCAAAAGATAATTTCTAATTTTCAGAATTGTGTCATAACGAAGTTTTCCGCAGGGAGTCGTTTTTTCTTTTAATAATAGTCTTGTGAGGATATTGATTGTCAGCAGAATGATTATGTGGCATTTTAGTTTCAGAATTAAAAGGACTATACTAGCCCCGTGGGGTTTGTTCTAGTGGTAAGAGCATAGCCTATGATACATGAGTTAGGCACACGTCATGACTCACGAGTTACAAACAAAAGTTTAGTATTTAAGTGCAGAAAGGTAGACGGGCGGGTTTGTTATCAACCGAGCGCTATAGATTTCTCTGTCATATAAAAATGGACTATACTATAACTGGAACAAATTAAGGACTACTCTAATGGCCGTCGAATATTATTATGCAAACTGAGTGGATCAATCCAAGCTGCAGCACACAACGAGCTTAAGTAAGTATTCACAAGAGAGTGAAATGCTCAATGGGTTCAGTTATATCACATTCTCCTTGCATTGTCAACTGGTAAATCAGTTAATCAACAATCTTCATTTGGTTGGAGAGAGTTGGGTGCATCAGGAGATGGATCACTGGACTACTTATCTTGTCGTTAATTAGCATGAAACCTTTTTTCACAAACCAAGTAAGAAATGCTATTATGTTATAAGAATCAAAACGAACTCTAAAACAAGTTTGATCAGCAAACATGACATAGCCTCACTGGTCTTTGTATAATATGTATGACCAACAGAAATGTAGTACAACTATTATTACCTCATACAGTCATACTCATACACATCACTAGCTAGCATTAATGGCGGATATAGAGTGTGCGTGCACACGCAGCCACGGCTTCACAGTATCAAGTAATATGAGATTATAAGATCCAAAAAAAAATTACAAGGAAGTGAAATGCTCAATGGAATCAGTTAATAGTGTGTAGATCAGAATTCTTGATTTGGTTAGAGAGAGGTAGGTGCATGATCAGGAGCTGGATTGGCTGGAAGATCCTAAAAACCAACAAGAATATATATCAGTTGGTATTACTTTACCCCTAAAACAGGTCATGATTCACTGGAAGATTCTAAAAACAAAATGTTAAAGTTTGCATTTAAACAAACCTGCATCAGATGTTCTTGCCATAGGACGCAAACTGTCGTCTGTAGGGGCATTGGGAGTTGCTTCTGTCTGCAAATTTCTGGATTGGTTGGAAGTGCCTAACAGCAAGAGAAGCAGAGTATCCATATTAGCTTGCTACAAAAACACAACTGATTAATTCATCAAATGATCTTTAGTCACTTTGCTAATTACCAGGTTATGTAGGGATTAGACACATCAAGTTATGTGAGTACAGTTGAATAGTCCTTATGCAGCTCCAAGTTATAAAAAAGTTTCATATCTGGAATAACTCTAACTCTCTCTCTTTAATAGGAAAAACCCACACAAAATATCACACTTCTTTGGCTAATCTGCCACAGATTATTACTTGGCTACGCTATATTATTCCGTTTTGCCTCTGGCGCATCTGGACTACTAGGAATAAAATATTTTTGACCCTAAATTTTTTTTATTTGGAATGCTTAGGCAGATAATTGCTACACATGAACCACAATGAGCTAATCGAGCAAATTACAGTTCAGGATTCATTTCCTTTCAAGTATGCAACTTAATCCTCTTAAGTACTGGTGCCAAAAGGACTCAACTTTTCTTTAATGTATTGGTATGTCAATGTTTACAGATTCTAGTTACATATATGGCTTCATAAATCAGACATTATCAAGAGAACAGAATGTGCAAATTGCAGTTCAGGATTCATTTCCCTTCAAGTATGAAACTTAATCCTCTTAACTGGTGCTAAAAGGACTCAAGTTTTCTTTAATTGTATTGGTATGTCAATATATAAAACTTGTACTTACATAGGAGACTTCATTAGCCAGACATTATCAAGAGAAATGGATTCTAAGAACAAACTGTGAAGTGTGGAAACAAACCTGCATCAGATGCTTTTGGCTTAGGACGCGAACTGTCGTCTGTAGGGGCATTGGGAGTTGGTTCTGTCTGAATATTTCTGGATTGGTTGGAAGTCCCTAACAGCAAGAGAAGCAGAATATCCATTATTAGTTTGCCACTAAAACACAACTGATTAATCCATTTAGGAAGGACTAATAACTAACAAATAGTTAACCAGTAAATCTTTAATCACTTTGCTAATCACCAGGTGATCTAGGGATTAAACATATCCAGTTATGTGAATACAATTGAATAGTCCTTATCCAGATCCAAATTATAAAAAAGTTCCATATCCATTTAGCTCAGACAAGAATGTGTCTGCAGTTAAATCTTTAAATGGTATTTTTATGTTCAAATAAGTCTAGTTATCTCTCTCCTTAATAGGAAATACCCACACAAGATCCTCTCAAATATCAGACTTCCAATGGTCTTTGCAAATATATATATATATATGACCACCAGAAATGTGCTCTTCAATAAACTTAACTAAGAGAATCACCGTGCTATTTACTCATTCATACCGCTATCATTAGTGGCAGATATAGTCTGGTATGTACACACGCGCGCACAAAAACACACACATGCATACATACATACATACATACATACATACATACATACATACATAGAGATGCTATTCTTCTTCCACATTTCTAGTGCCTCCATTAGTTTTAAATTCGTTCTTCGATTTACAGCTTTCCTAATATTGATCAGGGTACTAGTTTCTATACACAGATAGATTTCCAAGCAACAGGTAAATAAAGCTAACGGATTTGTTAATAGAGGGCCAACGGATTTGTCTTCTTATTCATTCATATCACTAAGAGTGTAACCTTCAGTAACTGTCAGTGTATGGTCATACGCCATTAGAGCTAAGTACATGTAAGGAATGAAAACATCAGAAAAAATGATAGTCATACGCCTTAGGTAATTGCTCGTAGAGTTAATCTATTTTCTAGTTCAGCTATTTATATAAGCGCGCCAGTGCTCACACTTTATTGTCCTTTCAGAATTAAAATGACAATAGCTTGAATACTATATTATGCAAACTAGTAGATCAATCCAAACAATTGCCAGTGTCCTTAAAATTAATCATTACTAAAGCTGCAGAATTTTACCATCTAATATCTAATGCAAGAAGGATCATACCAAGGCTACCCCTTTTATGTTAAATGGCAAATATAGTCAATGCTACAAGTGTTCATATGAAACTCTATGCTTTAGTCTCTAGGCTACAATTGGCAGCTCAACATGGATTTAATGTATTAGTATGTCAATATAAACACATTCTAATTACATAGGTGACTTCATATGTCAGACATTATCAAGAGTACAAACCTTCATCAGATGTTTTTGGCTCAATGGGACGCGAGCTGTCATCTGTAGGAGCATCAGAAGTTGGTTCTGTCTGCAAATCTGTGTCTGTGTCTGAAGAAGTAGAACTCTGTCCTTGGACCAAAGAGTTTGATGCAGATTGCTCTTCTGGAATATGTATACCAATGCCTTGCATCACCCTTTCTCTAAAATGTTCCGCGACAACATTTAACATCAGTTGATTATTATTTATTGGCCTTGGCATCCTAGGAAACTGTGGACTATGTATACCATGTCGTTGCCTCACCAGCTGTCCTACATATGTCGTCGAACTGTTTAATATCATTCGATTTCTAGTATTACTCATTGGCCTTGGCATCCTAGGAATATGTATACCCCGGACTTGCCTCGCTATATGTCCAAGATATGTCGCTGAACTGTTTAATATCATTCGATTTCTAGTATTATTTATTGGCCTTGGCATCATAGGATCAGCATTTTGTATAGGCACCACAGTGTTAGTTGCCACATTCTGTGTAGCCTGAAAATCAAGAACATTGCATTCAAGTTACAATTATCTAACATGAAAATAACTTAGAAATATTAAGAACATTGCATTCAAACCACAATTATCTAAGTGGAAACATGAAAATAAATTAAGATTTTTTTTTGCAGGTAAATACCGCAGCAGAGGATTCTTCTGGAAGCGGGGCGTGCTGTGGCTGAAATCCTTCTGTTATTTGAGCTGAAACAATATCATAAATTGTTACTAAATACTTGTGCATGTCTTTCTAAAAACAACTAAACTTTTTCAAGAACGTGTGCAGAAATCAAAGAAAATGACCTCATTTCATTTATCAGGAACAACATGATGTACATTTCATTATATAACAAATAACAATCACTAAATTGGTAAAAAAATATTGAGAAATTTCAACAAACAACAGTCCCCATTCAAGAAATAGCTTATCTCCATTAAAGCAAATTCAAATTACTAGTAACATTTATCAAAAAGGAAGACTAACAATGATGACCAAACTTTTCAAAAACGTGTACAGAAATTAAAGAAATTTTACATTCATGTAAAATCTTCACCAAATTAAGCAAAAATATAACTAAGAAACTTCAAGAAACAACAGTTCCCATTTAAGGAATAGCCGTCTTTGTACATTTCATACATAACAATCAACAAATTGAGCAAAAATATTATTTTAGTAAGAAATTTCAAGAAACAACAGTCCCCCATTCAAGATATAGCATGTCTCTATTAAAGCAAATTCAAATTACTATTATTGGAAGATCAGAATTTTAGGAAGACTAACCAATATTTGGCTGATCGACATTAGCTTCAGTATCATGCTTTCTCTTCTTACGTCTGAAAACAAAGAAAAAGAGAAAAACAGAGTCAGTATACAGAGCAAAAAACTGCATAAATCACAAATGAAGAGAAAAAGAAAAAGTAAATGTAGAAAATAGGAATCAACTCACAGATTTTGTTTCTGTTCGTCGTCCATTATCACAGCAATGCTTTACTAATTCGGATTAAAGAATGAAAAATGCAGAAAAGAGAGAATGGAAAATGCAGAAAAAGAGAGAAGGAATGAAAATTGCAGTAAAGAGAGAAAGTGGGAGAGCGTAAAACTGAATTTTGGGTATTGTTCGTTTTGCAGAGGAGGAATATATTTAACTGTCAAAGCCCTGCAATAACCGAACGGAAGATAACTGACAAACTAACAAAACTTTGGCGGTAATTTGAAAAAAGAAAAGGAAAAAGAAAAAAAGAAACGCAAAAGAAATATTGGCCAGATATGACACAACCAAGTTACTTGATGGATATTGCATGTAAATCTTTTATAAGCATTAATTATAGTTTGTCAAAATTTCTTTTTATCATCCTCCTATTAGTGGTAGAGTAAAAATTCATTTAAGAAAACTCAAAAAAGAAAAAAAATAAGAATATCACATAGTATAAGAATTAAACTTGGCCTAAGCCAATTTTTAAACCACTTTTATCATGTATGCTTTCTTATGTTAAAAGATTTCAACGATATATATATATATATATATATATATATATATATATATATATATATATATAATTACTTTAGTTATACAATGTAATTTTTCGATAAAAAGAACTTAATTGAGCCCCTTGGCTTCATTACATGTAGCTCCACCTTTATTTCTATCAGAGGCGAAACTAATATTTAAACTCTATGAGTCAAACCTTTAAGATTCTTATCATGAACTCATTATTTTTTTTAAAGTACACGTGACGGGTGAGTGACATGATTCTCAAGGAATTACACAATGGCCATGTCATGATGCAAGTTCGAGGAATCGTAAGTCTCCAAGTGCAACTCTGAATAGCTATGCAAATGGCTGTCCCAAGGTATAATTTCTAATACATTAGTGGGGTAAGCTCGAATACATTGAGTACATCATATACACGTATGATAAATCTTTACTGAACTCGACAATGTTCTCATATCTATTAGTTGTTGCAATTTTAGTGAATTTTGGGTATGAAAAATTCTTCTGTAAGAAACAACATTTTATTTTAATCAATTGTGTATTATTTTTATCTGCTAATAGTGTGCAATTCTTTTATACTAGTGAATAATAATAATAATATGTCAAATACAAGGTGACCATCTATGTACCTGGAAAAATGCGTAAGTAAATTAATTGCTATAGTTAGTCACATTAAACTGAGTATATGCAAAGGTTACATTGTCGATGAATGCAAATAAAATTTTAATGTTATGATTAATAGTAATATTTTTGGATGTCCATTCCATATGTAGTTAGCTAGGTTAATCAAAAGCTTGAAATTGATGTATTTATTTTCATCACAACTAGGGGTGTGAATGATTCGGTTCGGCCGGTTATTTATGAAACTTTATCATATCAATTTTTTGATTATTCTATTATGTATATCCAATCATCTCGATTTCTCTTCGTTATCGATGCAGTTTGGTGATTTTTGGTAGTTTATTTTTAAAACATCATGTAAGAGTCGTGATGTTTTTAAACCACACTATGTATATTGATGTATATGTTAGAATGTACTGACTGTCGTCCACTCTGAGTAGCTATCAGTGTTATCACTTTAGCAATCACCGAAAGCATAATTTAGGATATTCAGTGATGTAGTAAGAAATAATGATAGGCCTAAATTTGTAAGAAATAAAATCGCATGTCTTGATAAATAATAACACTAATATCAACAAGGTTAAAACTTATTCGCGCCGAATATTTAAATATTGGTCTATAATATTTAAAGTATCTTTTTAGGATCATATTGATTGATCAGACAATTTGCAAAAATTTAAACATAGTTTTTGACTCAATTTAAGATGCATCACACAATTATGAATAAATTGAAAGAAATGCTTCTATTTGTTTCTTCTAAAAACTATTGTTAGGATAAAAAAATTATAGAAAATCAATATATGGATTATATTTTATATGTATATGTAGAAATTAAAAACACACGCACATACACACGTACCCACGGCTTCATAGTGTAACGTATATGAGATTATAACATCCAAAATTTTTGGTTTAGTCTCAAGAGATATAACTATTCTTCTTTCATATATAACTCTAGTACCTCCATTAATATAATTTTCGTTTCTCTTCTTCAATTTACACTGTAGTTTCTATACACTAAAAAAGAGATTGATCTCCAAGCAACTAAGTAAACCAAAAGGATTTGATAATAGAAGGCCTAATTATATAAGGGATAGGCAATAATAAGAGTGTAGAGTCATAGGCCTGAGAGCTTAAGAAAGTTTTTGTACTAAATGTATTTCTACAGGACAAGAAAGTATATACTACTGTAATGCTCAATTGGATCAGTTAATAGCGTTTCCTAAAATATCATATTCTCCATTCCATGTCAACTGGTAGATCAGTCAAGAGCTAGATTGGCTGGAATTCAAGATCCTAAAAACCAACAAGAATTTATATCAGTTAGTATTACTTTACCACTAAAACAGTTCATGATTCTAAACACAAAATGTTAAAGATTTCAAACATTGTATACTATACTTTGATAGGTCAGCAAAATCCAACATTGTTATTCTGATTTCAAATATGTGAGTCCCAAATTATAAAAAAAGTAAAGTTTCATATCCATTTAAACAGTATTTTTATAGCATCTGGAATTAATTAGTATGTCAATTATCAAACAAACCTGCATCAGATGTTTTTGGATCAATAGGACGCGAACTGTCAATTATCAAACAAACCTGCATATTTCTGGATTGGTTGGATGTGCCTAACAGCAGAATATCCGTTAACAGTTTGCCATTAAAACGGAACTGATTAATTCATCTAATATTGGAAGGAGTACAAAGTAACAAATCTTTAATCACTTTGCTAATCACCAGGTGAGTTAGGGACCAAATACATTCAGTTATGAGAACAATTGAATAGTCCTTATGCAACTCAAATTACAGAAAACTAATCTGGAATTAAACAAACCTGCACCAGATGTTCTTGGTATAGAACGCGAACTATCTGTAGGGGCATCGGGAATTGGTTCTGCCTAGGGGCGGCCCGTCCATAAAGCAGGTAAAGCAACTGCTGTAGGCTCCACATTTGTGGAGGCCCCATTTTTTTTACGCTATATATATATATATATATTTTTTAAAAAGTTATGTGAAGTGAAAAAGTTTGATTTCTTTATTTAACAAATAAAGAGATGAAGGATTTGCAACTGCTTTAATTTCTGCCAAGGAAATTGCATTTGAAATTAATATCGAACCCGAATTTCATAAGAAACGTGTAATATATAGGAAAAAACAATTTGAGGAGAATGTTAATAGTGAAATCTCAAAATCTTCCGAAGTGTCCTTTAGAGTTGATTACTTTTTATACATATTCCCTCTGGTCCATAATAAATGACTTTTTAACCTTTGATGCGCCCCTTAAGAAAATACTTACTCCTAGAACAAAAATGTATTTTGACTGAATTATCCTTAGTTAAAATTTATATGTTGTTAACTTGACACATTGAGATATGTAAATAAGGGTAAATTTTAAAAAATAAAGTTAATTCCTTCTCGATTATATAAAAGGACACTTATTTTGAACCAAAATAAAAGCCAAAAAAATCACTTATTATGGACCGGAGAGAGTAGTAGACAAGGTTATTTTTTCACTTTAAAATAGATTTGAACAATTAGAGGCATATGAAAATATTTTTGGTTTTATATTTGGCGGTAAAAACTGAGATCACTAGTTGATGGAAATTTGAAAAAATGCTGCCTTCATCTTGAATGCTCCTTAAATCATAATAATCAACCCGATATTAATAGTTTAGATTTATTTTCTTAATAAAAAATATTAAGGAAAATAGAACAATTAGAAGATAAAAATTTAATTGATATACTCAATCAAATAAAAAGGTTTGATTGTTTTTCAAATGTATATATTACTTATAGAATAATGTTAATAACTCCTATTACCGTTGCTTCAGCGAAAAAAAGTGTTTCAAAATTAAATTGATAAAACCTTACCTAAGGTCAACAATGTCTCAAAGATATTAAATGAATTAGTTATATTGTCAATTGAGAAAGACTTATTAGGAGAAATTGATTATAAAAAAATAATAATAACTTTGCATCTAAAAAAAAGTTAGAAAAATAGAATTCAAATAAAAATAAAATATTTTTTATTAATAAAAAAGTTAAGGCCCCTCGTAAAGTTTGGCTTTAGGCCACGAAATTGGTCGGGCCACACATGGTTCTGCCATTGCAGGAAAATTACTAGGTGCCACATTCTGTGCAGCCTGAAAATCAAGAATATTTTATTCAAGTTACAATTATCTAACATGGAAATAACTTAGAAATATTAAGAATATTGCCTTCAAATCACAATTAGAAAACTTACCAACATTGTATTCAATCTCAATCATCTAAGTGGAAATATGAAAAAACTTAAGAAATTCTCGCGCAGGTAATACCGTTGCAGAGGATTCTTGTGGCAGCGGGATGTGCTCAGGCCATGGAACTTCAGTGTTGAGTATCTCATAGGTTTTACGTTAAAGATTCATCATTAATAGCTGAAACAATATCCTCACAATATTAGTATTAATCATGATTCTATAGTCTATCAAATTGTGAGAACGTGACAAACAAATTGTTACTAAGGAAGCAATTAAGTCGTGCATATATATATATATATATATTTCTAAAACAATGATGACTAAACTTTTCAAGAACGTGTGCAGAAATTAAAGAAAATGGCCTCATTTCATTTATCAGGAACAACATGATCATCAAGCCATGTACATTTCATATGTAACCAAATTGAGCAAAAATATTACTACCAAGAAACTTCAAGAAACAACAGTCCCCATTAAAGAATTATCCATAGTAATACTACTAAACATTTATCAAAAAAGGAAGACTAACTAATATTGTTTAGTGGTATAACATTAGCTTCAGTGGCAATATGTGTTATTCCCGGTCAATATTGCTGTATTTGTAAATATTAATTCTGCAAAGTATAAGTTAACGTAATGAAACAATAATAATAAATTCGAGCCCACTGAATTCACAGTGTTTCCTTAAGGAATTTAATCCCCTCCTAGTACCCAAGGTAATGGATTATTTCCTCCCAGGATAGAACGAATAACACACTGGTGTAGCGGTACTTCAAACCCCAGTGTTTCGGCGAACACAAAGTTCGGTAGCAAATCACACTTACAGTTGCTTTGTTTGAAGTTAAAAACAATGCAGAACGAAGGAGTATATACTCAGAAAAACGTATGGAAGTTCTGAGAGGAAGGAATGCAATGTATAGCCAATTTGTTGAGCGAATTGTATGTTGAGTTGAGTATCTTTCTTCAACATTTGCTGCTCATATATATAGCATCCAAGAAGGAGTGCAAGACCAAACGTCCACCCTTCATGGTGGAGCAAGCATTATATGTTTGTGGAGCAAGCACTTCATGGTGGGAAGACCATTATCCGGCTGCCAAATTATCAATACACGGATTGGAAAATATCCGTTACAAATACGGATAATCTTACGTTAATATTTACTATTAACAAATAAATTCAATATTTACTATTAACAAATAAATTTGGTCCAAAAAATTAATCAATCAATCATTCGAAGCCGAAGCCGAAGCCGAAGCCGAAGCCGAAGCCGAGCGAGCGACGACGACGGCGCGAGGCTTGCTTTCTTCTTAACTCTTTAAGAGCTACAAGAAGAGCAACTATATATATACCCACCAAAAATGTCTTCCACTTCCAATATGGGACAATGTCTCATTGTTAAGAGGGAAAACTTAAAATTTTACTCAAAATTTCATTTTCCCTCCATTTCCCATTCACCCTCATTTTAAGAATATTACATCTTAAAAATAAAACCTCAACAATATGTACTAGCTGTATCACGCATTCCCTTCTTAACCATGTAATCATGAATGTAAAGATCAAGTCTGAAAACCAAGAAAATAGAGTCACTGCGCAGAGCAAGAATTGCAGAAATCCCAAATGAAGAGGGAATAAAAGAGTTAATGTAGAAAATACGTATCAACTCACAGTCTTTGTTTTTCTTCGTCGCCCATGATCAGCAAACAAAAGAAAAGCAAGGAATGTTTTGAGCAATGACAATGGAAAAAATGGCGAGGATTTAGATTAAAGAATGAAAAATGCAGAAAATTGAGAGAGTTAAATTGAAGGGGTTATGTTAGTTTGTATAGAGAAGGAAGTTAACGGTCGAGCTATGCAAAAACCCAACGGAAGATAACTGACAAACGAACTAAATTTGGCGCTAACAAAGGTAATTTGAAAAATAAATTGGAAAGAGAGAGAAGATAATTACATATAAATTATCTTGATAAGCAAAAGCGGATCTAGGAATTTAAGAAGATGGGTGAACTATTACAAAGAGGTGAATTCAGAATTTTTATTTGACGGGTTCTATCTTTAGGTTCTTATCATGAATGCATTACCATTTAGAATTATAGGTTAAAAATTAAATTTTTCCCTGCAATTTTAATGATTTAACATACATAACATACATACCTATACTTCATATAGAAAATGCTGAGAATATTAAATATGTTGACTATATTCTACATCCTCCACTGCTATTAGTTTTAATTATATAAAATTTTGTGATAACAAAGGGAACAAGGATTTAATGTGTTGGATTTGGGGATTTTGAATGAATAAATCAAATATAAAAAAAGAAAAATATACTTAATTAAAACACAAGAGGGAATACTAAATCTGCCTACAAATGTGAAATTTGAACCTCTAACTTTATTTGTAAAGGTGCACCCAATAATCATTGCACCACAAAACTCTTTGAGCTTGAGCGCACACAAATATATTTAAGATAATTTTTAAAGAATATCGCATTGTTACACATGGTATAGGAAGAGGAGCATGTGTTCACGTGCACCATGCGCCTTCACATAGATATGCCATGTTGATAAGTATTTAATAATCTATTAAAAATGGTAATTAACTTTATTACTATCAAATATTAAAATTCATTATCTTTAAACTCTGAGTATAAATAACTTAACTCCCTCTTTTATCATCCCCCAATTAGTGGCGAGTTAGAAACTCTATTAGGAAAACTCAAAAAATACAAAAATATCACACCTAAGATTCACACACGTTATCTAGAACAATTTTTGAACCATCTTTTCCACTACAGTATATAATGCACGCTTTCTTATGTTAACGAGATTCAATCTTTACAAATAAGATTTTATGTTAATCAATTTGATTATATTTTTTATCTACTACTAACCGTGTAAATTTTCTTATATTGAGTAGAAGCCAAATACAAGGTAATCATTCAACCTGAAAATAAATTGGTAAGTAAATTGCAGCATTTTACTTACCAAATGTAATGTGATTTTAAATAAACGCATTTTTCATCAGTGTATTAGAGTTTCACTCGTAAAAGGTTAAAACTTATCACATTATGCTGAAGTTTCTCCTATAGGGAATTTTCCAAGGTGTGCTGAAATTTCAGTTGTAAAAGCTCCGAGAATTGAAAATTTTCTATGTTTTAGCTAGATATATTTTTGTCTAAATTTTATATTAGCGTTAAATAGTAACTAAATGATGAGTAATTTGAGATGGTGACTAATTTTTGATTAGCAATATAATTATAGCTATTTGCCCATGCACGTTTCTTGATGTTTAAGTTTAACAGGGGAGTCTTTTAGTATGTCACCTCATTAGCTGCAGACCAAATGAGTCCTTATCCCCAATATCAAGAATTTAGACACCAAAGTAGTACCAAGGGCTTTGAATTTTTTTTACTTTCTTCAGAAACAAGCTGGTGAAAGTTCTAGATATTGCTATGATATGAAATATTGTTTACAATGCTCAGATATATACAACAAAATTTCATCTAATATTTCATCTAAAGTTGTCAAGATTTAAATTTGATTGAATTCGATCTTTAAGGTTCTTAGCACTAATATTTATGTTCCGCGTCGAAAATACTAAGTTCGAATGGACCTGTTCACAAGTGTTGCATCTACCCCTGCTTGACACTGCCCTTTTTGTTAACATCTATAACTTTCATCTAACATAGTTCCTAGCCCCAAAAATATGATATCCTTGCAACAGGGAAGGAAACAAAAGAATATGCCTAAGCAAAAAATTTAAGTTAGCATCCTAACTTCCTATAACTTTTCTATGACGCTTGGATTTCCTATTCCTCTCACGCTTTCTGGGATCAGTAACATAACTTGATGATGTAACATTGCGTGAGGTCTGTAGGGTTTCATCGACTACAGGCGGAGGAGGATGAACAATTTCAGTAGCGCCAGGTGGAGGCGGGGGAGCCCAGTGCTCAAGAATGTCTCTATGATACCCCTGCAGATAACAAGAAAGTATAGCAGAAAGTTAATCTATCATATAACAGAAATAAAGCGTGGTTGAAATTGCATTGCGTAGTTCTTATTCAAGCATGCACAAAGTGAAATCGTTTTTTGTTTTTAAAGAAAGAGGAAAGTAAGAAAAGAGAATTTCAACGGTCATCTAAATAAGTAGCAACTCGAAATTGCATTTTTTTTCCTGCAACCATAAGAATCTCCTATACATTGCAGAAATCGCCATTAGCTTATTATGAATCTTCTGTCATAATTCTCAAAAAAAGCTGGTACAAGGAGGCACGTGTCTTTTGCTTCTTTTTTTCCCCCAATTCACTTTACCGGAGTAAAATCAACTACAACAACAAACAAACACGTGGGGTCTGGGGAGTGGAATGTGTACGCAGACCTTACCCCTACCTTATGAAGGAAAGAGGTTGTTAGGTGGAGTAAAACCAACTGAAAATCCAAAAGCAAAGACATAAAGATCACCTGAACCACAAAGTTGCGCCTTTCACAGTCCAGGAACATATTAACAGTCCAATTTGTCTTTGACATGATCTTGTCCCTCACAATGGCGAAGCTTATTTGGTCTCTTGGAGTAAAACGGTCCACTTCATTAAACCAAAGACAAGCAAATAGATTGGAGATTGGATTGTGCTCTCTTACTATTACACATCCCTCCGGGACATCTGCGTGCAAAATAGTATGCTAAAATATTTATCAAAAAGACAATGACATTATTAAATTCGGGGGGGAGGTGGGGTGAATTGTACATAAATAGTAAGGAAAGATGAGAAAAATGACGTTCACATCCTTACCACTTGTAATAGGAAGTTTAGCTGTGGAATAAGGAGTTAGACCTTCCTTTTTATAGAATTCAACTTGGAAATCGATGGAAGCATTGTCAAACTTTGCAGCAGCCTTATTAGCTTCTGCTTCTACATACACATCAAAGCGCCTATAATGCCTTGATATCGCAAAGCTCGCATTTTTTCTCCACAAGAACCTGAAATTGAAATTAAAATTTAAAAAAATTCAGCTAAGCAATTGTAAAGAACAATAAAAGCCCTGCATCACTAGTCCAACATTCAACATTTGCAGTCTTTTATAACCTTTTATCAGAAGGGCAATCCCCTTACTCTTAACCTAAGTCACGCAACAAGAGCAATTTTCATGTAAACTTATTCATCTTTTTTGAACAAAAAAAATGATGTATGACTTGTTCATCCTTGTAAGGTGTGAAAAATGCAAAAGCATTGTTGAGTATGTCCAGAATGCTTTAGCAGAGATCATAACGCAATATGACCATATCTATCATTTCACAATGCTGACATGTAGCAGAAAGATCATTTTTGTTTTGATAAAAGCGATAGAAGAGCCCGTGCTGACAAATCTGAGAGGTGACTAAACTTTTGGCAACAAACGTTTAACTTCCCAGAAACCCTTTTTACATTTCTATTAAAGGCTGATTAAGCTTGTGCAGGCTACTATGGTTAAGAGCCGCTAGAACCAAAATGTTTTTACGCTTATTATAGTTGATTTTAGCTAGGACAGTCTAGGCGAATCTCTGTCCAGTGATAAATCAGGGGGAATTATGCCTATACATTTTTGAAAGTCATACGGGTGGTTGCTAATGCGGAAGCTCTACAGAAACCCTTACTATCATTAGTCAAGAGACAGAATTCAACCCAGAGGAAGCAACATTGTGGTTAAGTATGAGTTTTGCTTTGAATATATGAAATGTGTATTTAGTCCTAGGCATACCTTTCAAGTATTTGATATGGATCGACAACCAGCTCAAGTTTTGCATCTATCCATAGAGAATAACGGGCATTAGGAAAAAGCCTGTGAAGCAGAAGCTTTGGAACCTGAAATGTCAACAAATACAAACTAATCAGTTAAGTTTACATATGATACCAATTTAGGTAGGTGAAGCACTCAGCTAACCCATGCCAATGAATGGTTTTCAAGTACTCAAAAGCTTTTCTTTCCCATCAGATAATAATTTCATGAACATATACACAGTGCAGAAGAATACTGAGTGAACAAGAACGTTAAATGGGATAGGGAAACAACAAAAACTGCCAAACAAAAGGAAGTAGAAAATAATATAGCCTTGTCGCACCCAAAGATGAGGGTTGATGGTCAATGAAGTGGGTAAAAAGCCATGGGAGACTAGGGCTTAAAACCCAACAGAAACAAAACACGCTAGGTGGGTTCTTCCTATCTGCCTATCCTTGATGGCACTGGCAGAGCAGAGTTACCCCGTACTTGTGCTGCGGGAGGCAGCAGGCACCCTGTGGAATAGTCGAGGTGTGCGCAAGCTACGCCAGACACCACCGTTATCAAAAAAGAAAAATGATATAGCCTTGTCACTTCAATCCAGGTAGAAAATGCAAAGCTGCCCTACTAAAAGGCAATAATGCAGATGAAAATAGAAGAGAGAAGTTTGAGTGAGAAGATTTCACATAAAGTCCTTATAGCAATCCTGAGATCAGTATCAAGCTCAATTACTAATCTAGTTCACTAAGAATCTTCGTGATCATGCTGTACTTCCATCAAAGGGTCATTTTCATAATGCCACTGTAAGTGAAACAATTTTTTTTTTAAAGGTTCTCTATTCTTGAAAATTCAAGGAAGCAATGGATAAGAGAATACAAGTACTGGATATCGAGTGCTCGACAAGAACTGTGAAAAAGAAAGACTAGTCTGGATTTAAATTGCTACAGGAACTAAATCACATAAAGCATCACCTACTCTTTTCCAAAAAGGTAATAAGTAACAGGGAAGAACCTAAGTTAACAAGTAACCATATTTGACATTACATAAAGTATCATAGCCAAAAGCGAAAGGCTATTCATGTCTCAAAATTGCCTTCTGCAACAAGAATATCAGTAAAGAAATCCATGAAACTTGACCATTGTGCGGATCTCATTAAAAAACCATTGTGTACTGCATTTTATACTAGCTCATAAGGCAGCCAAAAAAAGAGAGGAAAAAAACGACTGTAGACCAGGATATTTCAAGAAATAGCCAGCCTAGGGCTTCTTCAGGCTGTATAATTCAACATTTGAAAGGAAAAGCTTAAATCCACGTGTAGATGGATATTGAGAAAGGTATCCGAACTTCAAAGATGAATAGAAAAAATAATTGTGTACACAAAGCAGACAAAAGGATAAGGAGGTAGAAGAGATGCACTTGTAAGAATCTTAAGGAACAGAATTTGCCAATCATATAAATCTTAACTGCTATTACTAACAGAGCCAGAAGCTTTTCATTAACTAACTGGTTGCAGTGCTGCCAACTAGATCTTAACTGCTATTCCTCAAAGGTTGTGTCAATATAAATTGTAGCTCTGCAGCGAATGGGTTCAGCAACCATGAATTTAATCTAAGTACATTAAACTATCTATTAAGTGCACTGTTTTTCAGTTCACTTCCAAATATCACTTGCGTAAACAGACATTATGATCATATATGCTGATTGAAAAGTAGTCCTGACAAATAAGGCTTAGTAAATGATTGCATAGATGCCAATAATTTGAAAATTCTGGGATTACCTTTGTGGGGAGAGGGGAGATGGTTTAGGGGAGACAAAAAAGGAAGAAAATTCCTTTACATTACTATTCTCCTGTCCACTCAACAAAATTCTTTTCAAAGGTTTCAATGCAGTCACATTTACAAAAGCGTGATAAGCACTCTAATAAATACCCATACCCAACTAATAATGCTTACAAATTTCAACTGCTATTCAAACATAGGCAATGTATCATTGAGAAAACCAACCTTCCCATTTCGCCTCGGATCATCATAAGGTAGGTTATGAACACTGACAATTCTCCATAAACCAATTCTCATGGTACCATCTAGCTCACTAGAATTTCTTAAGAAAACTTCTGTTTCTTCATCCACGAACATACAAAAGCATGCATTTTTCTTTGCATATTCGCTGATATTTTTTGGTTGCCTTATCAAATCAAAAGCGCCTGTCCAAGAATGTACTTGTTACAACTCATAGCCAGCAGATCCAACAAGAAATAAGACAGAGGGCGTGTACTGAAAGATCAATCCAACAAGAAATAAGACAGAGGGCGTGTACGGAAAGATCAATACCAAATATTGCTGATGCCACAACAACACCTTGACAAGATTCCATTTCAAGAAGGTCAGAATCATCAATGTCAAAACCTGTCTGATGTCCGGGCCTGATGCCTCTAATAAATCTATCACATGGATTTGAAGCAAAAATAAACACAAACAACACAAAGTAAGAGATATTGAAAATCGTGCAATAATGTACAACAATAATGAAGCTTTATATTATAAAAGAATTGCCCAGGAGGGCTCTGAAATATCATACCCACAGTGCACACTCATGGACTCTCTTAAATCATATGAATCATTCCTTTGCATCAGTGAAGGATATCCTCCAAATTCTGAACCTCCAAACTCGGTTTTTCTTAAATTTTCTTCACGAATGTAAGTCAAATTGCTAATCCCAGGAGAAAAGGATGGTGCACCCGGCATTAATGCAATAGCTTGTTCAACAGGAAGGTAGCATACTGGACATGCTGAAAGAGTAAAAAGAATGAAAACATCCAGTTCAGAATCTGCAACTTACATTTTTTTCACCTGGACGGTCCATCCGAGACAAATTTATATATTTAAAATCTTATTATTGGTAAATATATGAAAACTTAAACTTACGCCTTGGTCCCGTCCTCTTTTTATCTGCTGGCGGCGGTGGCAACGTGAAGCCTTCACATGGATTCCCAGGAGGAAGAGTGTATCCTTTGAAGTATACAGTAGGAGGCGGAGGAGGAAGAGGTTGGACAATTGATGCACTTTGTCCAACATTAGTTTGTTCTATTGACTCAATATATGTAGAATTATCCTTTTGTCCAGCTTCTGGAGTAAACACACTATTAGTTATGGAGGCATTAAGTTCTTGTGCATCTTCACCTATGAAAGAGTTGAAAATTGCAGAGGTTGACAGAAAACAAAAAACAAAAATAAAGGAAGGCGCTGTCATCTAGAATCACCCACATATGGAACAGCCAAATCAAATCATTTATTCAGCCGACATATAAGAAGATTCAAAATGTTAGTTGAGAATCTTCAGTGTAAACGAGACATAATCACGAAATCTCCTAATGAAGAAAAGTTAAAAAAAGATACAAAACTAAACACCATCAAGCGAAGGTAACCATTTCAGCCTTTAGCAAGCCCAAAGCTATAATTATCAGATGACTGACAACATAAGAGCATCTCATGTTTAAAATTGCAAAACGATTGTGGTAACAGTAATAATAAAGCTATATAAGATTGTTAATTTCGTAGTATTATAATCAAATATGCTATTTCCCAGAGTGTTAGAACGACAAACTGTAGCTACCAATCAGCACAAATCAAAACAGAATCACGTGGTACGCATTTAAAGTTAAATTTATGCTCCATTAAGTTGAAAGCTTAAGGTTGGAGTTTAAGTCCTAATCAAATAATCGATCTATCAACTAGGATCTCAATAACCAAAACTAGTTGGCTTCGGCTAATGTAAAATTCAAAAAGCTGCAACGGCAAAAGATTAGAGACCAAACCTTTGTCAACAAACAAGACCCAGACAAGAACTGCTAATGAAACAGCACACAACAGCAGCATCCCAACCTTCTTTCTAGGCGCGAATTTGTGGATCCAGGGCAACAATCCTTCTTTCTCCTTATACATTTTAGTTGGCTTTCAAGGTATAGTTTGGAATGTAGCAGAATTGTTCTGAGGTAGCTGTTGCTGCAAAGAACCATACCCAATGACCAATATTGCTAGCCTTCTACTCATTCACATGCAACTTGTCATCTTCTAAAGTTCAAATCTTGGTACAAAATTCACCACCTAATGTGGATTACTTCACCAAAATTCCCCCACTCAGGTGAAAAAAGCACTAAATTCACCAAGAAAAAACGATACCCAACTCAACCAGTTATTCCAATTTTTATTTTCCTAAAGTTCAAATCTTGGTACAAAATTCACTTCCTAAATGTGGATTACTTCAACAAAATCCCCCACTCAGGCGAGAAAAGCACTAAGAAACACGACACCCAACTCACCAAATGATCTCAGAATAAAAAATAAACCAGAAAATCCAACTGTTATCTTTCTGAAGTTCAATTTTTTGCGCTAAATTCAACCAGAAAAAGAGACCCAATTCACCAAATTATCTCCAGAATAAAAACCAATCATCTCTTTAAAAGAAAACAATTCAATCCTAAGAATCAAAACTGAAAAACCATAAGCTGGTTTTAGAATATAAAAAGTACCATTCCAATAGAAACAAAAGATACAAAATTAAAAAAGGAGTAGAATAAACGTTACTGAAATTGAGATGGGGGTGGAAATTAATTCCTAGGGTTTTGTGGAAACCTATCAAATCTCAGATCACCGTTCAAGGTAATTATTAGTTTAGGAATTTAATTTTCCACTTTCATGGTTAGATATATTTGTATAATTTATTAATTTCTTCGTAGAGTTCTGTGTATAGAAATAAATTAATAACACATTGTACACAAAATAGGGTCAAATTAATAACACATTTCCTCCACAAAATAGATAGTGTATACTTTATTGAATGCACCACGTATGTGCCCCGGGGCGGTGCACCGTCAAAACACCATGAGATTAACACGTGGGACTTAGTTACGCGAGGCTTACGCTTCAAGTGCGTGATTGTACGTCCTAAACACTCCTAGCATCCAACGTTCGGGCCTCGTCCAATAGTTATTACTCAAATTATGTGTCAAATTTCCTAACTAGCACTACTAAATGTCAAAATTCTTTAACAACTGAATGATTGAGGTTTTATTATCTATAGGAATATGAAGATTGAGAGTAACTCAAATAACGAGTCATAATATAGCATATTTACTAATTGAGAACTACGTGAGGTGAATATAATTTGAACATTCTTCTAAAATAGATATATAATATGCGGCGCACGAAAGCAGGCCCCCAAACAATTAATGCCCCAAAATTAATTATATATATAATATAAATAATTATATATTTGTTATTAGTGAAAAATAAATTTTTTCAATCGTACTTTTTTCATTTTTTTATCAACCACTACTTCTATATTTTTAAAGTTTAACTATGTACTATTTTAAAATATATAATGTAGTTACTGTTGAAAATAGTAGGTAATTAAATTTGTAGCTACTTCCTATCTTAATTTTGTCTAATACATTTGAACTTGAATCATTTTTGTTTATAACTTCGGTATTGTAAGATTTTTACAATTCTTTGAATGTCTTTTTAAATATTTTCAAGCTCAAGCTAACTAGATTATAAAACTATTAGATTAATAAAAATATATTGTCATATAGCATGTTTCCTCCTAATAGTTTGGTAAAAAACTGCAACTCCTTAAAAAGATACTTTTGGGGATGGGGTGGGGAGCATTTTTACCCTCGGAGAACCTTGGTCAAACAAGGTATTAACCTTGAATATCTTTTAAAGTATAATAATCTACGAAATCGATGGTTTTACCAATTTTTAGAATTAAAAGTGGTATGAAAATTATACAAGTAAAAGATGATACTCTAATTTGCATATGTGAAGTCTTATTTATATTTTTAAAAATGTTTCTATTGCTTTTAGAGTGGCTTTAATATTTTTCTAACAATTCCCTCAATCTAAAAAAAATTATAAATTAAAATCAAATAAGATCTAACTTAAAATCAACAATGTCTCATGAGATTTACATGTACAGACCATATTATTAAGTGAAAAAATTAATTATCCAAATATAATTAACTTCCTTGCATTTTAGGACGCTATAAGAATAAACATCAAATACAATATATATCAATTTTACTAAAAAGGTTTAGGGCCTCTTTTAAGTTTTGACGTTAAGCCACATATTAGATTGAAGAATAAACTTGCAACATTACTAAGAAAAATTAGGATACAGGGTTGAATTATTATATAAAAAAGGTAAAATAAGTTACCCCTGAACTATCGACCAAATTCATGTTACACGTTTTTCGCGGACAAAACTTACCTTACACACTCAAGCTTTCTATAGTATAACTAAGGCCTCATTTGTTTTTTTTTTTTTTTAAGATTAAAGCGTCTTAATTTGAATACATGTCTAATGATGGTAGGCTAGAATCACGTGTTTTAGTCATAGTTTGCGCTCTAATTACTGTATTTTACTTGTGTTTGAGCTTGAATATTAGTGTATTGTACTTATTATATATTTTATGCCTTGCATAAAGTAATTTCGAGTTAAAAAGATATTCGGGAGCTAATTTGTACAAATTGAAGCTTTGAAATCTGAGTAAAAGCAAAAGAAATTAAGTCGGGATCACATTCGGGGGTCGGGGATCAAGTCTAGATGTCAAAAAGTGAGAAAACAAAAATTACTTTGGGAAAAATTACACTACCGCGTCGCGCCATGCGTAGCGGGGCGCTAGTGCAAATGTTACACCCTGTTCGTCCTAAGGTGACATATAATGAATATAAGACTTGTTAATCGTGATTTAAATGATTTTAAAGTCATAATATGACTATATATGATATTTGGATAGAAAATATAAAGTTTGAGAAAAATCGGATTTAAGTTGCGGAAAAATCGACTAAGGATTTGCCTTGTAACAGAGCTTTTTGAAAAATTATTTCGTGTGCTATATAAGGTCTTGTTGGGACATATCATATACCAAATTGAAGGTCTTGGAATGTAGTTTCCAATACTCTTAACTGTTCGTTCATACGACATTCGAATAAAAAGATATAAGCGTCAGAAGATGGGCGAATGAGAGGGTGCCAAGCTAGCACCTCTTTGACTTTTCAAAAGTTGATATATATGTCTTAACTCGTCTCTCTCTCTCTCTCTCTCTCTCTCTCTCTCTCTCTCTCTCTCTCTATCTTCATTTTTACATAGAACCCGACCAAAGAATACCATAAAATATATCCTTGATCTCTCTAATAGTGTTTCAAAGAATACTAACATCTCGGGTACGAAATCGAGAAGCAATAACATCAGAACGATCCCTACGACGTAAGTATCGCTATATCGCCTCTCTTTTTCTTCGTAGTATGAGTTTTGGAATGTATTTAATAGTTAATAAAATGCCTAATTTTTATATTTAAGTTTTTAAATATCAAAGAAGGTTGATAAATTTATTTCCTAATATTTAAAACTCATGGGACGGTGATCAGAAGTCGTGAGTTTGATTTATTTCACTTTTAGTGGACTGTTTTGTAGTCCACTCGTGTTGGCCTATTGTGCTGCTGATTTATGGAGTTTGGAATGATAAAGGGCGTGGAGAAATGCCACATGTGGTAGGGTAGTAGGCTGGTTGCTCGTTGTTGCAATTTCAGGCTAATTGATAACTTATTGATTGGGTATGTTATGGTATATTTGGGGGTTTTGAAGGTCCCGAATTGTAGTTGGGTTGTTTTTGAGTTACTGATTGTATTGTGTTTGTATCTCTCCTATAGTAGGCTTGAGGGAGCAGTGAAATCAGAGAAAATGCTGCCCGTTTTATTTTAGAATCGAGTTATCATTTGAGATACGTGATATACCACCGCCATCTAAGTTGTACACGTATTTCTTTGTTATAGGGTTGGCGCGCTAATTGTCATAAGCTTATTGATGAGTTGCATTGACGACTTGAGGTATGTTAAGACTATCCCTTCTTTACTTTTGGCATGATCCATATGATACAAACTAAACGAGCAAGCACATAACTTTCATAAATGATTCTATTTTTAGAAGTACTAGGGTTGCCTATATTCTGGATTCCCCATATGTCCTGCTTTCATATTGTCTGTTCATGGGTATTATGACATTCCAAGAGATATTATTGACTTACTTCATTATGCATTACATCCATTTATACATGTATACTGACCCATGATCAGATGGCGTTATATACACGTATAGTATATGTATATGGGGTATGGGGAAAGGTTATGACGTTATATACGCACCACCACTGATCAGCTGGTATACGTTGATGATTTCGCACACGGTGGCCAAGATGATATGATGGGATGCCCTCAGAGGCTTGATGATGTTATGTACGCATACACCTATGCATGTTATGACATTTATACGCACATGCATGACATTATAAATTTTTCATGATTCACAGTGATATTCATAATTTCAGGTTGAGTTCTTTACTCTATGTTTCTTTAATGTCTGTTATATACTATTTTTTATGCCTTACATACTTGGTACATTATTCGTACTAACGCCCATATTGCCCGGGGGCCTGCGTTTCATGTCGCAGGTGCAGGTAGACAGGTTGACGGTCCCCATCTTAGTATCCTTGCTCAGCGATAGTTGATATGCTTCATTTGATCCGGAGCTGCTATTGAGTTTTGGTACGATACTTTTGTATGCGTATGGTTATGACGGGGCCTAGTCCAGTCCTCTATACAATTGTACACTCTGTTAGAGGTCTGTAGACAGTCATGTATAGTTGGATAGTATGTGGCCTTGTCGGCTCACCCTACTGTGTATATATATATATATATATATATATATATATATATATATATATATATATATATATATATATATATGTCTTTTGGGCATATTTTACCATGTATGTTGTTCATATGAATCAGTAGTTTATTTTCAGACGTTAGGCATGACTTACACTTATTTCATGTTTATATCTTAGACATATGCTTAGGGGTGTTCGATCGATAGAACTCGGGCACTCATCACATCCCCTCGGTATGGGTCGTGACAAAAGTGGTATCAGAGAAGTTCCATCCTAGATTTGTCTACAGACCGTGTCTAGTAGAGTCTTATTTATGAATGTGTTGTATACCACACTTATAAACATGAGGCTACAGGACATATAGGATGTTACCCTCCCTTCTTATCTTAGATCGTGCGATATAAGAATTCATTTTCCTAATGATATATTATGTTTTCAGCGATGCCCAAGAAGGCTACAGCCGCCTAGAAGGGCAAGTTCGTGGATGCTGATTCTACAAGTCGAGCGCCACGAGTTACCATGGCTCATAGAGAGACACATAGTGAGACTCTATCTCAGACTTCACATACCCTACCCTCTCCGAATGAGATCGAGGGGCACCAGCTCTAGCACCAGCCCCAGTACCCCCAGCTCCTCAGCCAAATACACCAGGTCAGGAGATCGATGCTATTCAGCTATTGACTCGATTAGTGACCGCACATGATCGGCGCCTGGAGGTAGGTATTGGTCATGCAGATAGGGCCATCAGTGAGAGGGTTCATGATTTCATTAATTTGGACCCTCTGATATTCACTGGAGCAGATCCAAATGAGGACCCTTAGGTATTTATCGATAGGATGCAGAGGACTTTGAGGGTAATGAAGGCCACTGCAACCGAGTCAGTTGAGCTGGCTTCCTATAGACTTCGGGATGTTGCAGTTAATTGGTACGAGTCTTGGAAGTTGTCTAGAGGTGAGGACGCCCTTCCAGTAGTATGGTAGAAGTTTACATAGGCTTTTCTTCGTCATTATTTGCTACAAGAGCTTAGACGGTCCAGATTAATAGGTTCTTGACCCTTCGACAGGGTAATATGAGTGTTCGGGAGTACATTATTTAGTTTGATTCTTTGGCTAGGTATGCTCCCACTATTGTAGCTAAGATGGAGGATCTGGTTCACCGGTTCGTGATGGGGTTGGAGCCGCATCTGCTTAATGATTGTATGTTGATCTCACTTCATCCAGGCATTGATATTTCTCGTATTCGGTCATACGCTCAGGGTGTAGAGGAGTGTAAGCAGATGTAGAGGGCTGATTGTGAGCATGATATGGGCCAGAGTAAGAGAGCGAGATTTTCAGGTCCTTCTGGTGAGTTTCGAGGTGGTCAGAGACAACAGTACCCAAGGTATCCAGCCTAGCCATCGGCTAGTGCACCCCATCAGTTTGCCGGTAGGAGATTTGATTGTTCCATATATTCAAAGCCCAGTCAGAGTTCCGGGGCCTCTAGTTCACAGTATAGGGGTGAGTCAAGTCATATGAGGCCACCCTTGCCACGATGTGCTCAGTGTGGTAAGCAGCATGTCGGGCAGTGCCTTGTAGGGTTGGGTGTTTGTTATACTTGTGGTTATCCAGGCCACGTTATGAGAGATTGTCCGATGAGAGATAGTACAGGTATAGTTCAGCCAGCGAGATCTGTAGCCAGTTCGTCATCATCAGTACGCCTACCTAGGCAAGGTTCACAGGCACCAGCTGGTTGTGGTAGAGGCAGAAGTAGAGCATCTAGCTAGAGCGGTCCTCAAAACCGTATCAATGCCTTAGCGGGTCTACAGGATCATGAGTCATCATCTGATGCTGTTAAAGGTATATTATCAGTCTCCTCATATGATGTATATGCATTGATTGATCCAGGTTCCTACTTATCGTACCTCACTACGCTAATTGCTAGTAAGTTTGGGATAAAACCCGAGTTGATTGAACTTTTTGAGGTGTCTACACCTGTTGGGATCCAATAATAGTTAGACGGGTATATAAAGACTGTATAGTAGTAGTTCATAGTCATTCTATAGCAGCAGACCTGATTGAGTTAGATATTGTGGAATTTGATATTATAATGGGTATGGATTGGTTGGCTTCTGGTTATGCTAACGTTGATTGTAGATCAAAGATGGTTCAGTTCCAGTTTCCAGGGGAGCCAATTCTGGAGTGGAAAAGTAATATTGCATCGCCAAGAGGTAGGTTTATTTCCTATCTCAAGGCAAGGAAGATGATCATGAAGGGCTATATTTATCACTTAGTTCGGGTACTAAATGTGAAAGTAGAGTCACATACCCTTCAATCCATCCCGGTGGTTAGTGAGTTTCCCGATGTTTTTACCGATGAGCTTCCATGCCTTCCACCAGAGATGGAGATTGAGTTTGCTATTGACACATTACCAGATACTCAATCTATATCTATTCCTCCTTAGAGAATGGCACCTACAGAGCTAAGAGGGTTGAAAGAACAATTGAGGGATTTGCTTGAAAAGGCTTTATCAGACCCAGTATATCACCGTGGGGAGCACCTGTGTTATTTGTGAGAAAGAAAAATGGTTCCTTGCGGATGTATATTGATTACAAACAGTTAAATAAGGCGACGATCAAGAATAAGTACCCACTCCCGAGGATTGATGATATATTTGATCAGTTGCAAGGTGCCAGGTGTTTCTCGAAGATAGACTTGAGGTCTAGGTACCATCAAGTAAGGCTTAAAGAGAAAGATATTCCAAAGACAACGTTCAGGACTAGATACGGGCACTTTGAGTTTCGTGTTATGTCGTTCGGTTTGACCAATGCCCCAGTAGTATTCATGGACTTTATGAACCGTGTGTTCAGACCCTTTCTAGATCTATTCGTGATTGTATTTATAGATGATATTTTGGTTTATTCTTGTTCAGAGGCTGAGCATGCAAATCATTTGCGTACTGTGCTCACAATTCTACAAGAAAGGAAGTTGTATGCAAAATTCTCCAAATGTGAATTCTGGTTGAATTCTATAACTTTCCTTGGACATAGTATTTCAGGTGAGGGTATCCATAAAAATACATAGAAGATTAAGGTAGTGAAGACTTGGCCTAGACCCACGACACCGACGGAGGTTCGTAGCTTCCTGGGTTTAGCAGGTTATTATAGGAGATTTGTATAGGGTTTTTCTTCTCTTTCAACACCATTGACAAAGTTGACTCAGAAGGCAGCTAAGTTTCAGTGGACTGATACTTGTGAGCGGAGTTTCTAGGCATTCAACGAAAGATTGACTTCAGCACCAGTTTCGACACTTCCAGAAGGAACCGATGGTTATGTTATCTATTGTGATTCTTCGGGCGTTGGATTGGGTTGTGTATTGATGTAGCATGGTAAGGTTGTCGCTTATGCTTCTAGATAACTAAGAAACCACGAGAAGAATTACCCGACCCACGATTTAGAGTTAGCCGTGGTGATTCATGCACTAAAGATGTGGAGGCACTATTTGTATGGCATTCATATTGATATCTATACGGACCATAAGAGCCTTCAGTAAATATTCAAGCAAAAGGTAATTGAATTTACGTTAGAGGCAATGGTTGGAGCTACTGAAAGACTATGGTGTTGATATTTTATACCATCCAGGGAAGGCGAATGTAGTAGTCGACGCCCTCAGTCGTAGATCTATGGGTAGTCTGTCATATTTACAGCCAGAGAAGAATGAGATAGATCGTGAGATCATCAGCTAGCTAATCTTGGAGTTCTATTACTAGATTCAGGTGGTACCAGAGTTACTATTCAGGACACGACAACATCCTCCTTAGTAACTAAAGTGAAGGAACATCAGTATGAAGATAATGTGCTAGCTCATTACAGAGATACATCCTCTCAAAAGGAGAATACAACGTTTGAGATTACAGGAGATGGAGTCCTCAGATATCGAGGTCGATTATGTGTTCCAAATATGGCAGGGTTGTACCAACAGGTTATAGGAGAAGCTCACTATTCTCATTATTCTATCCATCTAGGAGTGACAAAGATGTATCATGATATCGGAGGAATATACTGGTGGGACAAAATGAAGAAAGATATAGTAGAGTTTGTTGCTCAGTGCCCTAATTGTTAGCAAGTTAAGATTGAGCATCAGAAACCTGAAAGATTATTGTAGGCTATAGAGATTCCAACTTGGAAATGGGAAGTGATTAATATGTATTTCATCATAGGCTTAACTCGTACCCAGCGTAAGTTCGATTCTATATGGGTTATTGTTGATAGACTTATAAAATCAGCCCATTTTTTTCATGTCAGGACTACATATTCAACAGAGGATTATGCAAGGCTTTACGTTAAAGAGATAATATGATTTCATGGTGTCCCTATATCTATTATCTCAGATAGAGGTGCTCAGTTTAAAGCTAATTTCTGGAGGTCCTTCCAAAAAGGATTGGGGACTCAAGTAAGTCTTAGTACAATATATCATCCCCAGAAAGATGGTCAGGCGGAGCGTACTATTCAGACACTAGAGGATATGCTACGGGCTTATGTGATGGACTTCAGGGGTAGCTGGGATGATCATCTTCCACTTATTGAGTTCACATATAATAATAGCTATCATTCAAGCATCCAGATGGCTCCATATGAAGCACTTTATGGACGGAAGTGTAGGTCAACTATCGGATGGTTCGAGGTTGGGGAAACTAAGTTAGTAGGACCAGAGTTGGTACAACAGGCAGTTGAGAAGATTAAGCTTATACGGAAAGGCTATTAGCAACTCAGAGTCGTCATAAATCCTATGCAGATAACCGGCGGTGAGACTTGGAGTTTCAGGTAGATGACTGGGTATTCCTAAAGGTATCACCAATGAAAGGCGTTATGAGATTCGGTAAGAAAGGAAAGCTTAGCCCTCGATACATTGGACCTTATAAGATCATACACAGAGTAGGCCAGGTAGCATATGAGTTAGACTTGCATTCCAACTTAGAGTCAGTACATCCAGTTTTTCACGTGTTTATGCTCCGCAAGTGTATTGGTGATCCTTCTAGAGTCGTTCCAGTTGACGATGTTTAGGTCACAGAGCAGCTATCATATGAGGAAGCTCCCATTACTATACTAGATAGACAAGTTCAGAGATTGAGAACTAAGGACGTAGCTTTAGTTAAAGTACTTTAGAGGAACAAGAATGTAGAGGAGATGACTTGGGAAGCTGAAGAAGACATAAGCTCTAGGTATCCTCACTTGTTTCCACTTCCATAGGAGGATCGGTCTGAGACATCACAGCCTTTAGGTACGTATGTGGTACTTGATTCTTCTATTTGTTATTGTCATTGGTCATATGAGGCCATTGGTATTTTTGATGATTGTGGCCCTGTGTGAATTTGTGTTGTTGGGTTTTCTGTATGACAGGTTGGTAGTAGTACCATTATGGAGGAGACTCTGCCAAAAAAAAATTCTATAGATCTCTGGGAGTTTAATAATCGGGGACGAATATTTCTAAGGGGGAAGATTGTTACACCCTATGCGTCCCAAAGTGATGTATAATAATTATGAGACTTATTAATCATGATTTAAATGATTTTAAAGTCATAATATGACTATATATGATGTTTTGATAGAAAATATAAGTTTGGAAAAAATCGGATTTAAGTTGCGGAAAAACCGATTAAGGATTTGCCTTGTAATAGAGTTTTTTGAGAAATATATTTCGTGTGCTATATGGGGTATTTTGGGACATATTATATACAAAATTGAAGGTCTTGGAATGTAGTTTCGAATGCTCTTAACCTTTTGTTCATACGACATCCGGACAAAAAGATATAAGCGTCAGAAGATGGGCGAATGAGAGGGTGCCAAGCTAGCACCTCTTTGACTTTTCAAAAGTTGATATATATGTCTTAACTCGTCTCTCTATTTATTTTTACATAGAATACCATAAAACCTGTCCTTGAGCTCTTTAATAGTGTTTCAAAGAATACTAACATACCGGGTACGAAATCGAGACGCAATAACATCAGAAAGATCCCTACGACGTAAGTATCACTATATCGCCTGTCTTTTTCTTTGTAGTTTGAGTTTTAGAATGTATTTAATATTTAATAAAATGCCTAAATTTTTTATTTAAGTGTTTAAATATCAAGTAAGGTTGATAAATTCATTTCATAATATTTAGAACTCACTGGACGGTGATCGAAAACCGTAAGTTCGCTTTATTTCACTTTTAGTGGACTGTTTTGTAGTCCACTCGTGTTGGCCTATTGTGCTACTGATTTATGGAGTTTGAATGATGAAGGGCGTGGAGAAATGCCACATGTGGTAGGGTAGTAGGCTGGTCGCTCGTTGTTGCAATTTCAGGCTAATTGATAACTTATCGATTGGGTATGTTATGGTATATTTGGGGGGTTTTGTTGTATTGAAGGTCCCGGATTGTAGTTGGGTTGTTTTTGAGTTGCTGATTGTATTGTGTTTGTATCTCGCCTATAGTGTCTTGAGGGATCAGTGAAATCAGGGGAAATGCTGCCCATTTTATTTTAGAATCGAGTTATCATTTGAGATACGTGATATACCACCGCCATCTAAGTTGTACACGTATTTCTTTATTATAGGGTTGGCGCGCTAGTTGTCATAAGCTTGTTGATGAGTTTCATTTACGACTTGAGGTATGTTAAGTCTATAAATGTTTTCCTTTTGTCATGATCCATATGATACAAACGAAATGAGTAAGCACACAACTTTCATAAATGATTCTATTCTTAGATGGCGTATGTCCTATGTTCTGGATTTCCCATATGTCCTACTTTCATATTGTCTGTTCATGGGTATGATGACATTCCAAGAGATATTATTGACTTACTTCATTATGCATTGCATCCATTTATACATGTATATTGACCCATGACGAGATGGCATTATATACACGTATAGTATATGTATATGGGGTATGGGGAAAGGTTATGGCGTTATATACGCACCACCACCTGATCAGCTGGTATACATTAATGATTTCGCCCTTAGTGGCTGAGATGATATGATGGGATACCCTTAGAAGCTTGATAATGTTATGTACGCATACACATATGCATGTTATGACATTTATACGCATATGCATGACATTATAAATTTTTCATGATTCACAGAGCTATTCAGAATTTCAGGTTGAATTATTTACTCCATGCTTCTTTCATGTCTGTTATATACTAATTTTTATACCTTACATACTCGGTACATTATTCGTACTGACGTCCCTATTGCCTGGGTGCATGCGTTTCATGCCGCATGTGCAGGTAGACAGGCTGATGGTCCCCCATCTTAGGATCCTTGCTCAGCGAGAGTTGGTGTGCTCGATTTGATCCGGAGTTGCTATTGAGTTTTGGTACGATAATTTTGTATACATATAGGTATGGCTGGGCCCAGTCCTATCCTCTATACAGTAGTACACTCTATTAGAGGTCTGTAGACAATCATGTATAGTTGGATAGTATGTGGCCTTGTCAGCTCTACCATATATATATGTATCAGTAGTTTATTTCCAGACTTTAGGCACGACCTACACTTATTTCATGTTTATAGCTTAGACATATGCTTAGGGGTATTCGATAGGTAGAACTCGGGCACTCGTCACAGCCCCTCGGTATGGGTTGTGACAACAAAATTCATGTAAAGTGTAAAAATCAACTCTCTGAACTTCTCACAGGCTCACCGCGTGGGGCGGCGCGCCATGCACCGAGCATGTGTAATTTTTACAGAGTATTTCTCCTACTTCGGCTTGAAAATGATAGTTTCGTCTGAGCCCATTCCTACATGATATAAATACACAAAAAACACGATTTTTAGAGGTCTTTTGACCTTGGAAGCTTTGGGAGAGCATTGGAGGCTACAAGACACAAGACTTCATCATCTTTCCATCAATTCAATATGGAATTTTGAATTATAACGTTATATTGATGTTTTGTTACTCGTTAATTATATTTGTGATGACTTCTCCATGATTATGGAGTAGTTTATCTTAGAGTTTGATGGATATGGTGTTTTGATAAATAATTGTGGATTTTAACACTAGTTTATGCTTGAATTCGTTTATGGAGTTTTGAATTGTTGCAACTTTATTCATCAGTTTATTTAATCGAAAGAGGAATATCTTGGTAATTATCTTTGCACTATTTTTGTTTGATTTAATTCATTGATTATCTTAAGTAATCAAAAGAGCTTGTTGAATTGTTGATTGAATCAAGTTAGGAGAATATTCGAGAGACGTTTTCCTAAGGACTAATCCATTAACGCACGCTTGCATACTTCATAGTGCTTATATTAGTTCATCTCGTAGAATTAAGATTTAATCGAGAGAGGAGTATTGACTACACATTTGAACTAATCATCGAGTGAATTCGTGAGAATCATTAGAATATTAGAGTGAATTAAACTAGAGTTAAATCCCAAATATCTATCTTGCACCTATCCTGTCAAACCTTTATCCCTTACATTGATAAGAAACCACTATGCGAATCTCCAATTCCTTGTTGTCAATTGTCAGTTGCGTTATTTTAGTAGTTAAACTTAGATCATAATCATTTAACTCAAGTGTTGATCCTGTTGAATAGCAATTAAATTAGGAAATACTTGAGCATTATTTAAATCAAATCTCTGTGGAGACGATATTATACTATACTACCTTTGATTAGCGAGCATCAATTTCATGTTAGATTTTGCGCTCGTCAAATTTTGGCGTCGTTGGCGGGTATTGGCAATAAATAGTGTTCAAAATAATTTTTGGTGCTAATTCGGGAATTAGTTTTTTATTATTAATAATATTTTTTTTAGTTAACTTCTCTTTAAGATCTTTTTTGTAGCATCTAACAAGTTCTTGGGGTGAAAACTTCAATAAACTATTATTGATATTGAACTCTAATTACTGTGAAGATGGAGTACAACCAACCTAAGAAAACGGTTGCAGAATTAACAGCTGAACATTATCACAAGTATGCTATTTATTTTAAACGTGGTGGAAATCATATATGGGTTGGCTGTCAAGCAGGTAAGTATCCTTCTTATGGTTCGTATTTTGAACAGTCTCACTCTATTTCTAGTCCGTACAGGTATGAGGTTTCATATGGGCACAATCTTGACTCTAGTTGGGATAAATATCCTTATTATGACTGGAATGAGAGCGAAGTGAGACAACCACCTCAAGAGGAAAATGGTAGTTTAGAAGAGCTTTTGTATAAGTTCATGAATAGTTTTGAAGAAAGATTTATACAAAATCAAGGACTTATACAAAATGTTGAAGCCATTAAGAACCTAACAACGCAAGTGAGTAAACTAGTAAATATACTTTCAGAAAGCTCATTTCAGAAAGCTCATTGCATTTTGATAGTAAATACATGGAGGAGATACCCTGTGAGAATGAGCCTACCCACAAGGATAAACATCTACAGAGAGAGGTTTTCACTATGCGAGAGGAATCTAATTCAATTGAGATGACAGTAGATGAGGGTTTGGTTGATTGTGAATCAATAAAAGAAGAGTTCAAATCCCATCCACCTTTCCACATTTATAACCTTTAGTAGAAGAGAAAAATGGTCTTGGACATACCACATGAATATTCACATGACCTTTCTTCTTTATTTTCTTATTCTAACCTTGATCATGTGGATTTTATTTTTGGGGATTTACAGGAATATGCATGGATCGGTCCTGTAAAAGAATGAAGAAATAAGTTGAAGATAATCCTGCAAGAACAATCCACCGCTCAAAATGAGGCCAAGAAAGAAATAAAAGAGCGAGGCTTGCAGATATCCTTAGAGGACATTGTCTTGATGAGCTCCATAAAGAATCCCAAAGAGTGAAAACGAAGAATGAATTCAGAATTAGGGGTGAAGTTCATAAGTTCTCGGAAACGGAAAAAATTCAGGGGAGTTTTCTTTACCTCTTGCTTTTTACTTGTGTGTCATAGGGACACACCATAATTTAAAGTGTAGGGCGGGGATGTAAATATGTACATGTGTGTTTGTTGTTATTTTTTTTAAATCACTAAATTTTTTGACTGTTTACGATGATGGATTTCCTCGACTGTCTTCTTGAGGGATCAAAGTCGAAGAACATTTTTTGAGCCATTTATTTTTGTTTTGTTTTTGTAGGTAGTGCAACAATTTCCCCTTGGTTTTTCTTTATGCTTTAGTTCTTTTTCAAGGATTTTGTTTGAACCAGGTGTTGTTAGTTTTTCTTTTGTTAGGAAATTTGAAGTCTTTGTGCTATGTATTAAATGGAGATGACTTTCCTTGACTTTGTTGTGCCTTGAGAGCAATGAGTACCTCATTTGTGACGCCTAGGCTTAGTTCTCGACTGGATAGGTACCTTAAATTGTTTAATTGTGATTCTGCTTATCTGCTTTGACTAGAGAGTCGGAATAGATCCAGTCCTAAGTGAGTTATGTGCCGTGGTGTGAGTGAGGTTTTGTGATATTGTGTGCATGTTGGTTGATGTCTAGAACTTGTCCCGTGTATTTGCAAAGCGAAATAGTAGTCTTGTTCAGTCTAGGAAGTGATATAGGAATTTCTTTATCGAGCCACATATATGCTTTTACCCATCTAATAAATGTGTATCTTAGTTAGCCCCGTTTAGCCTGTAATCCTATTTCTTTGGCAACCACACTACAAGCCTGATCCACTTTGTTTGAATTGACCATTTGTTTGAACCTCTTACCTCTCTTGAGCACTTGAAATTGTTATGAGCTTGTGAAAGCTAAAATTGAGGTATGGTCGGGTTATTGAGTGGAGCTATTGAAAAAGGAGAAAGGTGCATTGTGTGAAAAATTGTGAGAAACACTTGTAAAGAATTGAAAAAAATGAGTTTGATTGAAAAAAAAGAAAGAATCAGCACTTAGAAAAGAAAAAATGGATTCCATGCTAGTGGTAGTTATCATCTTGTTTGTGCTTAAAGATATTGGGAGTTTGATGCTATTATGAATAAAGGTTGGGGTTTGATTCAACATAAGTGTGGAGTTTAAATTGTAAAATTGTAAGTATTAAAGTGCTCAGAAAAGTATAGCCACCATATCCATATACATCCTACCCGTCCCGCAACCTATATTACAACTAAAATAAAGCCATACTTGATCCTTAACTGAATGAGCTTAAATTAGTAGAGTACTACACGACGGGAAAGCCTATGGTACGTCTTTTATGGCATATGAATCTTAATTCTAAGAGTGAGTGAATTCTTTCTATTTTGAGTCCTAATTGTTCTTGAATTTTATCGTGTGTGGAACTACTCTCTATTGTTTATGTGAGGGCACATGATTTGAGAAGGTAAGGTGAATTCTTTGAGCTCTGTGTTAGAGTAAGTGAGTATGTTGTAAAAAAAATACGAGGTGCTCGTGAGTCGAGTCTTGAGACAAGGATTTTATGATATAGTGCTTAGTCTGTTTTAAATATTCTTGGCATGATGTGTTAGGGAAGTTGTCTGATAAGAAGGCCGTCTCTTTGTGAAGTGCGGTTTGATTTCTCGAGGACAAGCAATGGTTTAAGTGTGGGGTGTTGATGATAGGTAGAGTCACGTGTTTTAGTCATAGTTTGCACTCTGATTACTGTCTTGTGTTTGAGCTTGAATGTTAGTGTATTACACTTATTATATGTTTTATGCCTTGCAGGAAGTAATTCCGAGTTAAAAAGATATTCGGGAGCTAATTTGAACAAGTTGGAGCATTGAAGTCTGAGTAAAAGCCCATGAAATTAAGTCGGGATCACATTCGGGGATCGAGGACCAAGTATGGATGTCAAAAAGTGAGAAAACAAAAATTACTCTGAGAAACTTACACTACCACGACGCGTCATGTGTAGCGGGGATCTAGTGCAAAATTCCTGCAAAGTGTAAAAATCAACTCTCTGAACTTCTCACAGGTGTATCGCGTGGGGCGGAGTGCCATTCACCACGCATGTGCAATTGTTACAGAGTATTTCTCCTACTTCGGCTTGGAGAGGATAGTTTCGTCCGGGCCTGTTCCTACATGATATAAATACACCAAAAATACGATTTCTATAGGACTTTTGGCCTTGGAAGCTTTGGGAGAGCATTGGAGGCTACAAGACACAAGATTTCATTATCTTTTCATCAATTCAATACGGGAATTTGGATTGTAACGTTATGTTGATATTTTCTTATTCGTTAATTATATTTGTGATGACTTCCTCCATGTTATGGAGTAGTTTACCTTAGGGTTTGATTGATATAGTATTTTGATAAATATTTGTGGATTTTAACTCTAGTTCATGCTTGAATTCGTTTATGGAGTTTTGAATTGTTGCAACTTTATTCATCAGTTTATTTAATCGAAAGAGGAATATCTTGGTGATTATCTTTGCACTATTTTGTTTGATTTAATTCAATGATTATCTTAAGTAATCAAAAGAGCTTGATGAATTATTGATTGAATCAAGTTAGGAGAATATTCGAGAGACATTTTCCTAAGGACTAATCCATTAAGGCATGCTTGCATACTTTACAGTGCTTATATTAGTTCATCTCGTAGAATTAAGATTTAATCGAGAGAGGAGTATTGACTACACATTTGAACTAATCATCGAGTGAATTCGTGAGAATTATTAGAATATTAGAGTGAATTAAACTAGAGTTAAATCCCAAATATCTATCTTGCACCTATCCTGTCAAACCCTTATCCCTCACATTGATGAGAAACCACTATGCGAATCTCCAATTCCTTGTTGTCAATTGTCAGTTGCGTTATTTTAGTAGTTAAATTTAGATCATAATCATTTAACTCGAGTGTTGATCTTCCTGAATAGCAATTAAATTAGGAAATATTTGAGAATTATTTAAATTCAATCTCTATGGGGACGATATTATATTATAGTATTATTAGTTAGCGAGCATCAATTTCATGTTGAGTTTTGCGCTCGTCATCTTAATATCAAGATTTGTATTAAAATTAAGACATCTGAATCTAAATACACATCTAAATATTAGGATGTGTATTAAGATCTGATTATTAAATAATTAAGACTGTTTGTTTTTTTAATATCTGAATATATAAAATTTATCTTTATTTAAAAATTAATAAACACAAAATTCTAATAAAATACTAATTATATAGAGGTGCTTGTTAGTACCGACCAAAGACAGTGGTTGGTGGTGTTTTTGGTTGATGGTGGTAGTTCTGGGTAATAACTAGTGATTATTGACATCGATGGCGATTATGGTTGAGGATGATGGTGGTGGGTGGTGATAGTTAATAATGATGGGTGGTGGTGGTGGTGGTGGTTGTGATTGAGGATGATGATAATGGATGGTGGTAGCTAGTTTATAATAGTGGGTGATGTCAGCTATGGTTGTTGATGGTGATGGGGTGATTAGTTGAGGTGGGTGAGTGGGTAGTTGTGGATGAGGATAATAGTGGCGGTAGTGGTGGCGGTTATGGTTGAGGATGGTGGTGATGGTAGTTGATAATTGTAGGCGGTAGCAGCAGTTAGTAATGAATGAAGATGGATGCATCTTAATGAAATTAAGTTTTTGTTATACATCTTAATCATATAGACCTATTCAGGCCCATTAAGTGATTGTGAAATTAAAAAAACAAACACACTTAATGAATAAGATATGAATAATTAATATTCAGACGTTGAAAACAAACACACTTAATGGATGAGATCTGGATGATTAAGATTCAGACGTTGAAAACAAATACAATTAATGATTGTGATATGAATGATTAAGATTCAGACCTCCATTAAGTGCAAACAAATGAGGTCTAAGACACACCTTTTTTATTACGTGGCACACGCGTGATTTGCATGCAAAAAGAAGGCGTTAACACTATAAAACACTTTTAAAAGTGTATATCTAAGTGGCATATGTAAAAAATTATATTTTATCTTCTTTTTTTGCCATCCCTATTGTCTTCTTTGTTGGATCCTACATCCCATTTTCTCTTCTCCATGATTTTAAAGTCCAAATATCATATCACTTTGATACAATTCAAGGAGAACCACACCCCAAAAACTCGCTAATAAGGTGGGAGATCTCAAGGCTATATAAACCTCACATCAGCACATTGCAATACCTATGTGGGACTCAAATCTCATACCTTGCAATGGACCATAACAAACTACCACGCTCCGCATCTGTCGTCCCCGACGGTTGTGTGCTAGACTTTTCTAGCCCCGGGCGAACACTGCAATATCGGTGTCACTATCCATGGCACGGTGGGTACGGAGAGTGGTGGGTGGCTCTGATACCATTGATACAGCCCAGGGATAACTACACCCGAACGCTAGCTATTAAGGTGGGAGAGCCCAAGGCTATACAAACCCCACATCAGTACATTACAATACCGATGTGGGACTCAAGTCCCATACCTTGCAATTTACCATAACATACTAGGGATCCTAGTTTTCAAAAACTTCCGAAAAATTAGCACCTAAATTCGATGTTCTTAGCAATTCAAACAAATTAGCAATTGAAAATGACGGTGCCGTTGAATTGGATTCTGGTGATGCGACATCATTGTGGTCGAATATGTTGCCGGAGTTGCTATTAGAGATTATACAACCAGTAGAGGCTTCTGAAGACTGTTTTCCGCCCTGTCAATTTGGGTGCCACCATATTCAAGTAAAAGGAGATTAAAAATTTAAAACTTTTTGGTGTTAATCTCGTAGCAGAGCATGTCAAGATTTATGACTCACTTCTGCTTTGCTTTCTCTTGGCTGAGATTTTATTTATTTGTCTTCGAATTATCTTGGTCAATAAATTCGAATTTTATTTCTCTATTTTTGAATTATCTTGGTCAATGAATTCGAATTTGTTTTGGGCTTTGTACTGTATGTTAAAGGCCTCATTATCTGTGCGTTATCTCTTATGACCATCACCACACAATGTTACTTCTAAAGTGTTAGATTTGACAACTCTTGGTTTGAATTGTGGTTCTGATTTTTGTGGTGGTCGTCGGAGGGGAAGATGGAGATGGAAGAGATGGGGTTGAATAAGATGAGGCATGATGATATATCTGTAATTTATATTTTTAATTATTATTTTAAGGTAATGACACGTGTCACAACCTAATTGGTGTGTGACATTAAACATAATTTAGTACACTGGTCAAGAAAAAAGGTGTGTCTTAGCTACACTCCGAAAAGGTTGAGTGTGTAAAGTAATTTTTGTCCGCAAAATGTGTGTGACAATGATTTGGCCCATTATTCAGGGGGTAACTTATGTATTTTGCCTATAAAAATGATAAAATATGATTATTTAATAATAAAGAAGGACAAAATGAGAAAACAAAAAAGGTAACGATGCCATCACACCAAATATATCGTTCTATAAAGTGACACTTCTCGTCGTTACGTAACATCGGATTTAACAATACGATGCAATAAAATTTAAGTAACAATCAAAACCAACATTATATTTAAAATAACAATAACAACCATATAGATAAGATGTAAACGTTCATTATGGGTACTTTCTGTAGAGATAAATTAATGATAGAGTGTGGCTCTTTTGCTATATAGAGACAGTATTTTACATGATCGCTGTTACGCGGCGCCTTCCTGAAGTTCCTTGGAAGGGCGACGTAAGGCTAAGCAACCGATATCAGTACGGTTGATGTACGCCAACTGAGGTCCCCTCCGTACGCTAGACTAGATTGTCAGTGCCGTACAGAAAAACCAATGTCATGAGCAATTGAAAGAGAGCAGAAAAGAGAATTGAGAATGAAAGAAAGCTTGATTGCATTGAATAAAAGCTATTACAGAAAAACAAGACGGTGTCGGGGGGGGGGGGGGAGAGACACCAGTACAGAGAATTGTTTACTTGCTTGAAAGTTTTGATTGCTTGGTCCCCCTTAATAATGCTTAAAACAATTAACCAAAGTTACATGACTAGACCTATGAAAGCTGGAAAATCACACTTAAAGAAAATGCAGCAAAACTACTCTATATTTACAATGAAAAGGACTTAGTCTTCTACAAAGCAGTAACAAGTCTGTTGGCAGCAACTTTATCTTTAGCATCAGGGTCTGTGCGCGCAGCATTGTCTACGCGTGCGGCGCCGTTGGCATCTGCCTGTGGCTGGGCGCTGGCGATGGCTATCAGTGGGGCGACAGAGGAACATGCGCGCTTGTCACTTGGAGCTGCCGAGACCACGGGGCCGACCGTGGCGACGGGCGTTAGAAGGCTGGCCAGGACGCCACGGGGCGCGTCCAAGAGGTCATGGGGCATGGTTGGAAAGCCGCCTATGACATTCTCCCCCACCTGAGTTGGCGACGTCCTCGGCGCCTTCCTTCCAAAGTAATCATCAATCAGACTCTTGTAGGCTTTGAGGTTTGTTCCCCTCTCCCAAGTATTCTCCTCTGCGTCACATCCCTGCCATTTCACCAAGAACTCCTGGTGATCTTTTCTTGAGGCGTGAATCACTCGATCATCAAGAATAGCTTCAGTATGCCTTTTCCCAGTTGAATTGGGGCCTCGAATACTTGGTATTATGAGTTGGCTTCGTGAAGGATCCTCCATATCTTCCCGAAAAGTTTTCAGGAGACTGACATGGAAAACAGGATGGATTTTCCACCAAGCTGGGGTATCCACCCGGCATGCAACTTTCCCAATGCGCCTTTCAATAGACAAGGGTCCAATATATTTTTGCAATAGGCGAGGGTCATGGACCCCTGCAAACAAGTACCGCTTTGGGATTTTGACCATCACCTTGTCTCCCACCTGGTATTCAACAAAGCGGCGATTCTGATCAGCATGCCTCTTCATCCGTTTTTGGGCTTTGACAAGATAGCTCCGCACTATCTCCAAATTTTGCTTCCATTCTTTTGAGAAGCTAGCAGCCCGAGGAGATTTTGACATGTTTGGTGTGTTCACTGTGTGTGGGAGTAGCGGTTGCTATCCAGTAACAATGTCAAAAGTACTTTTGTTGGTACTTGAGCTCTTTTGTGAATTGAAACACTCAAGAAGCTTCACCCAATTCTTCTGCGATCCGGTCACAAAGTGCCGGAGATATTCCTCTAGCATGCCATTGAATCGCTCCGTCTGGCCATCAGATTGTGGATGAAAACTTGAGCTATGACTCAATTTTGACCCGAGGCACTTAAAGAGTTGGGTCCAAAAATTGCTAGTGAAGCGTGAGTCGCGAGCGCTAACAATGTATTTAGGTAGGCCCCAATATTTGAAGACATGAGAGAAGAATAGTCGAGTTGTATCTTCTGCTGATATATATTGTGGGGCTGCTATAAAGGTAGCATACTTGGAAAATCGATCCACCACAACCAAGATAGTTGTGAGATCTCCGACCTTGGGCAATCCGGTGATGAAGTCCAGGGGAACGCTTTCCCAAGTCTTTTTGGGACAGCTAGTGGTTCTAAGAGCCCTGCCTGCGTCAAGAGGTCTGACTTATCCTTCTGGCATACTAGACAAGTCTTCACATATTGAGCGATGTCATCGACCATTTGAGGCCAATAATATGCACGGCGAAGTAATGCCATGGTGCGTTCCTCGCCAAGATGACCGACCCACAAAGTATCGTGGCATTCCACAAGAAGAGCTTGTCGTAGATCTCCTCCTTTAGGAACATAAAGTCGGTTCCCTTTCACCTTCAGGAAACCATCTTCGGTGCGTTCCCTTTCACCTTCAGGAAACCATCTTCGGTGTAGAACTAGCGAGTCTTGCCCTGTCCTACCAAATCAACCAAATACTGTGCAGCAGGATCCTTGATGAGTAGATCCTATATCTGGTCTTTTATGGTGGTGGTTACTTCGCTTCCCTTTAGGGTGGCGAGTACACACATCGATGCTAGATCAGATCTTCGACTGAGTGCATCAGCAACATGATTGGTCTTTCCACTTTGGTACTCCAGGTTGAAGTGAAATTCCGCTAGAAGTTCCTGCCACCTTGCCTGTCGACCATTCAGCTTTGGCCGGGTTATGAAATGGCTAACGGCTATGTTGTCTGTCTTGACCATGAATGGGGCTCCCAGTAGATAATGCCTCCAAAGGCGTAAGCAATGAACGACAGCCAATAATTCTTTCTCATGGGCGGCATAGCGCCGCTCTGTATCCTTCAGTTTTCGGCTCTTGTACACTACGGGATGCCCTTCTTGTAGCAATACTCCACCAAGTGTATAGTCGGAGGCATCCGTTTGCACTTCGAATGGCTTGGCCAAGTCAGGGAGGGACAAGACTGGGCTACTAGACATAGCCATCTTTAATGCGTCGAAGGCCTCTGCCCGCTTGAGGCCCCAATTCCACGGGGTGGCCTTCTTGAGAAGTTCTGTCAGCGGCACTGCAATGAGGGAGTAACTTTTCAAAAAATGCCAATAGAAGTTGCATAGACCAAGGAACGACCTCAAGGCATGGATATTCTTAGGAGGCAGCCATTCTGTAATGGCCTGAATCTTCTGCTGGTCCATCTTGATCCTCCCTTCCTCGATGACATGTCCGAGGAAGTCAATTTGTTTCTGAGCAAAGGAGAACTTGGATAGCTTCGCATATAATTCGTGCTCCCGCAATCGGGCTAGGACCTTCCGCAAATGCTCCAGGTGTTCTTCCAGTGTCTGGCTATATAACACAATGTCATCCAAATAAACCACGACGAATTCATCAATGTATTCTCGGAAGACTTAGTTCATCAAGGTGCAAAATGTGGCTGGCGCGTTAGTCAAGACAAAGGGCATAACCAGGAAGTTGTACGACCCATATCTTCTCACACAGGTCGTCTTGTGCACATCACCATCTGCAATCCGAACTTGCCAATAACCTGTCCTCAGGTCTATTTTGGTGAATACCGTCGCACCACCCAGTCTATCAAACAAGTCTGCCATTAGCGAAATAGGGTACTTGTTTTTCACGGTGATTTTGTTTAGAGCCCGGTAATCCACGCAGAGTCGTAAACTACCATCATATTTCTTTTAGAATAGCACAGGGGACCCGTATGGGGACTTGGATGGCACGATGATCCCTGTGTCTAGCATTTCCGTCAATTGTCTCCGAAGCTTGGAGAGTTTAGGTTGTGACATTCTGTACGGCGCCCGGGCAGGTGGCTTCGCACCCGGCACCAACTCAATCTCATGGTCCACAGTTCGCCTAGGCGGAAGGCTCTTTGGCATGTCTTGTGGCATGATGTCTTCAAATTCCAGAAGCAACTCCTTCACGGGTGCAGGAATGGGACCCAAGGAGCGTTCTATATCTTCCATGCAGAGGGTAGCCAGGAACGTGGGTTCATGTCTTTCCTTCATAAGGGCCAAGCTTCACTGGTACTTCTTTGGCTATTCTACCCACTGGTTGAGGTGGTGAGTTGATAGCCTTCACACGACCTTTGCCCTTTCCTATAACTAGTCCAAGACGCTCCACCTGAGTCGAGGCTAAGTAGTTGTGGGTGGCACCCATGTCTATCATTGCCCTAATGGGCTTGCCATTTACCTTCATGTCAATGAACATTAAGGTTTTCTCTTGATGAGGAGGAGTCCTCTCATTCGCCTTCTTTGTTCCTTTCCTGGCAATTGGACAGAGGTCCTTCTTCTTGCGGATACCGGCACTGGTTCCCGTTAAGGGCTCAGAAATGGAGCCAACAATTGCATTGAATGTACCTATTGGCTCGGTCTGGTCCGCATCATCGGCGTCGTCATCCGTCCCATCCTCAAAAGCTTGATGGGCATTCATCTGTGCATGTGGGCATTCATTATTCCAATGTGGCCCGCCGCAATGACGACATCCTGAGGGGGGCTTCCTCCCCCGATCATTGTTATTAGATGCAACACTAGTACTGCCTAAAGAGGGAGCCTTAGATTTGGATGCACTCCGGTCTCCTCCACTTCTGCTAGGGCCACCATTGTTTGGCTGGCCCCCTTTGTATCCTCCTCGGACAGGTTGTTGTGGCCTATCCTTCCGGGCTTCCACTTGGTAATCCCCAAGGCACTCTGCTGCTTGGATTGCCTTAGGCAACGTGTCTACCCTTTGTCTCTGCAACTCCATCCGGGAATAAGGTTTCAATCCTTGCAGGAAGGTGAAGATTTTGTCTTTGTCCCCCATGTCACGGATGTTCAGCATGAGCGCAGAGAATTCCCGCACGCAATCTCGCACTAATTTGGTCTGGCGGAGCTCCCGTAACTTTCTCCTGGCATTGTACTCAACATTTTCGGGGAAGAACTGTAGGCGTATGGTTGCCTTCAGTTCTGCCCATGTCTCGTGGGCATCTTCACCAGCCTTGATGGCTTCGTACTTCACCTGCCACCAGAGTTTGGCATCACCCTAAAGATACATGGCAGCAGTTGCTACCTTCTTAGCTTCTTCTAGGCCTCCCACAACATCGAAGTATTGCTCGATGTCGAAAATAAAATTTCCACTTCTTTGGCATTCCGAGCTCCACTGTATGGCTTTGGCTCAAGAATTTTTAGCTTTTGCATCATAGGGGCGAGGTTCACACCACCCCCAAATATGTTTCCGCCTCCTCGAAGTAGGCCTTGTAAAGCTGCATTGACAACGTTGAGATAGCCTGTCAAGTTATCTATAGTTTGTTGCATGGCAGTCACCCTGTCTGCCTCTTGTTCCCTGTTGGCTAAATCCTCGGCACGCTCCTGCTGGAGGACCTCAAATTTACCAAAAATTTCAGCTGCTTCTGTGGCTGCCATTTGCCGGTCTCCTTCAGAGTCACGACTAATGTTTTCTATGTCAACTTCGGCCTGGATCAGTCTGCGGTCCAGGTCATCCAACCTTTGCACTAGGCTAGTCTTTAGGTCAAGCACCATTTCCACGATGGGCCATAATGCGTCAACCGTTCCCTCAAGGGTCGCAATGCGATCCCCATAATTCACCATGGTCAGAAATGGTGGTAATTACAATGTAATCCCTCATCCGATGTCGAGCCTAGGCTCTGATACCAACTGTTACGTGGCGCCTTCCTTAAGTTCCTTGGAAGGGCGACGTAAGGCTAAGCAACCGATGTCAGTACGACTGTTGTCCGCCAACTGAGGTCCCCTCCGTACGCTAGACTAGATTGTCAGTGCCGTACGGGAAAATCAATATCATGAGCAATTGAAAGAGAGCAGAAAAGAGAATTGAGAATAAAAGAAAGCTTGATTGCATTAAATGAAAGCTATTACAGAAAAACAAGACGGTGTCGGGGGGGAGAGACACCAGTACAGAGAATTGTTTGCTTGCTTGAAAGTTTTGATTGCTTGGTCCCCCTTAATAATGCTTAAAAAAATAAACCAAAGTTACATGACTAGACCTATGAAAGCTGAAAAATCACACTTAAAGAAAATGCAGCAAAACTACTTTATATTTACAATGAAAAGGACTTAGTCTTCTACAAAGCAGCAACAAGTCCATTGGCAGCAACTTTGTCTTTAGCATCAGGGTCTGCGCGCGCGGCATTATCTACGCGCGCGGCGCTGTTGGCATCTGCCTGTGGCTGGGCGCTGGCGATGGCTATCGGTGGGGCGACAGAGGCATATGCGCGCTTGTCACTTGGAGCTGCCGAGACCACGGGGCCGACCGTGGCGACGGGCGTTGGGAGGCTGGCCAGGACGCCACGGGGCACGTCCAAGGGGTCATGGGACATGGTTGGAAAGCCGCCCATGACATCGCTAACGGCTAATTGGGATGGCAAAAATAGAGTAGTGGGTTGTAAAGGAAAATTGATTGAGAAATGTTGAAATTAGGTACTGTGGTTGATGGTAGAAGATCCGGTGGTGGCGTGGTTAAAGAAGAAGGAACGTGCAGTGAAAATGGTTAGATTCTCTATGTAATCCATTTTATTGGAGGGTAGAGGCGAATTCAGATTTGATGGCTATGGGTGTAATTATTTTAATTCAAATCGGCCATCAGTAACAGAGATTAATTAGGGTGTACATTCAATAGATTCGATTCGTCTTGGATTAATTTGGTTCGGCTCGGTTCAATCTATTTAAAATTAATTCAGTATAATTTGAAAGATTTTTATATGCATAAATGATTATGTGATACACCCTTCAATCTACGTGTAACTAATTAATGTTATATCTTTGACGCATCACTTTAAAAAATTCTGAAATTAATAAAATAATATTAGATGGGTAAAAAGAAAAAATGATTAAAATTGCATCTAAATAGAATTTGAAGATCTAGATTAAACCAAAGGAAGCAAATATAAAATTTAAATAATAATAAAAATGGAATTGTGCAAAAAAATAAACAACAAAGATAAAGAAAATAAAAAGAAATTAAGAAAATGAGCATAAAGAAAAGAAAGGAAAGGTAACAAAGGAATAACTAGGACCATAAACCAGAGAGTCTTGAACCTCGGTCTTGCATGTGAGACTTCAACACTTCAATCATGGCACCTACAGTCATTTCGTGACTTAGAGTGCCACTCGTTGTTTATATTGAATTTTTTTAGGAATATACTAGTGTGTGTATAAGATTTTATCCGAGCGACCGGGTGACATACCACCCCCAACCTCTTACATAGATCCGCCCCCTATTGGAGGGCAAAGTTAGACCTTGTGGTTTTTTAGAGCTTTTCATAGATCACAAGGGTAATTTGAAAATTTTCACTATATAATATTGGTCTATTAGTTACTTTAGGCAATTTCGAGCCAAATTGTAATAGAAGGCAAGGACATAAGTAAGCCAAACTTCTAATATAAGGCAAAATTAAACCTTTTCCAGTAGTACAAAAGCAAATCTAAACGTTTTTCCAACAAATTATAGTGTTATTTTTGCATTGAAAGATCGGGAAGGGGGGAGGATAATGGAGTTAATTACATATGGGAAAAGGGCTAAAAATACCCCGTGTCGTACGAAAAGGATCATTTATACCTTCTGTTATACTTTCGGCCCATTAATAGTGCTGACGTCTTAAAATTGGTACAAAACATATCCCTCAAACATGGTAGCACCATCCTACAAGGCCGGATATTTCGGTGAGTGGACACCAAGTGGCATGTCACCTCATCAACCCAACCCATTTTAGCCTCGTCCCTCATTTCCACCATTTCTGTCACCTAATTCTTTTCAAGTTTTGTGTTTTATTCTAAATTATAAATTACATAAGCTGCAAAAATACTAGTCCATTAAACTCACAATTAAGAACTTTAATAAGGTAAAATTTTATGGAGAAGGGCCAAATATATCCCTCTACTATTAAAAATTATTTAAATTTATCCTCTGTTATACTATTACTGTATTTGAACCCATACTGTTATACTTTAGTTCAAAATTGCCCTTAGTTTTAATGGAAGGACACATGGCACCTGTAGAACAAAAATCCCAACCCCCATTTAAAAATATGCAATCCAATTAAAACCCACACCTAATTTTAGCCGACCCATCGGAACTTCACTGGAAAAATCTCTCCTCCAACTCATTTTTCTCTCTTAGCAAACCTTCCTTACCCATCTTTCATTTCCTTTTCTGTTAAAGTTCGATACACGCACATATCGTTGAAGTTTTATCTAGGGTTGTTGTGAGGTTGCTGAGAGAAAATAGAAGCTTCTAGGTTTCATTAAATTAAACTGAGAACAAAGTATCTGTCTATACAATGTTATTATCTGACCCAATGAAATGGCTCAGCCCAACACTTATATTAAACCCAACTAACTGCAATGTAATGAAATAAATACAAGGTGGGCTTCTGGGCCCAATAGTAAAAGAAGGAAGAAAAGGAGAAGCCCAAATGGCAAAGTAATAGCATTGCCATTCTCATCACCCCCCCTCCCCCGACAAATTGGAGGGTGAGACAACCCCCAACTTACAAAGATGTAGATGATGGGCAGTTGCCCCTAAAGGTTTAGAGAACATATCAGCGAGCTGAGTGGCACTGGAAGTGTGGAGCAGCGGAAGCAGGCCCTCATTCAACTTGGTGCGAATAAAATGGCAGTCCAATTCAATGTGCTTGGTGTGCTCAAGGAAGATACGATTCTTAGCAATGTGGATGGCTGCCTGGTTATCACAAAATAGACTAATAAGAGAAGAAAATGTAATACCAAAATCAGAGAAAAGCCTGAAAACCCAAGTAATCTCACCAGTTGCCTTACTCATAGATCTGTATTCAGCCTTAGCAGAGGACACGGACACCACAAATTGCTTCTTTGACTTCCAACCAACTAGGCAGCCCCAGTAAAATGCAAAACCCATTGATTGACTTCCTACTATCTGGGCAGGAGCCCCAATTACTATCATAATAAACACTGAGAGAAAGGTCAGGAGAGTTATTATAGAAGACCCCAAAATCAAGGGTACCCTTGAGATACCTAAGCGAAAGCAAAGCAACCTGCATGTGAGGAAGGTAAGTTTCTTGCATAAACTAATTTAAGTATTGAACTGCAAAACAAATGTCAGATCTAGTATGGGTTAAGAAGTTGAGCTTACCCACCAAACACCTATAAGTCTCAAGATTTGGCAGGGGATCACCATGATCATCCTGCAACTTTTCATGCATTTCAAGAGGGGACATCACTGAAGAACAATCATAGGAGTGGAACTCTTTGAGTAGATTATGCACAAATTTTTTCTGATGCCGCAACACTCCACCTCATAATACAATACTTAAATACCCAGAAAATAGTTAAGGTGGCCTAAGTCCTTAATTTTAAATTGATCATGGAGGAAGATTTTCACAAAAGCAATCTCACACAAATCAGTCCCAGTGATGATAATGTCATCAACATATACCACTAAGATCACTAATGCATCACCAAAACCTTTATTAAAGAGTAAGTAGCCATTAGGAGTGCTCATAGCCTCTAGAAGACAAGGATTGAGACAACTTGGTATACCATTTCCTTAAAGCTTGTCTCAAACCATAAAAAGATTTTTTGAGCTTACATACTAAAGAGGTGGAAACAAAAGTAGAAAGGACACTGTGGGAGATAGCAGAAGCTAAAAGACCAGGTGGAAGCTTCATAAAACCTTCTTCATCCAATTCCCCATACAAGAAAGCATTATTAACATCTAGCTGGAAAAATTGCCATTTTCTTTTAACAACTATAACAATTAAAGTTTTAACAGTAGACATTTTAACTACATGTGAAAAAGTTTCATGAAAGTCTATGCCTTCAACCTGTGTATCACCCCTTACCACAAGCCTAGCTTTATATCTTTCTATGCTCCCATTAGCTTTGTACTTAATTTTGTATATCCATTTGCAGCCAATTGCTTCTTGCCCTTGGGTAACTCAACTATGTCCCAAGTACCATTAGTCTTCAATGCCTCAAACTCTTGTCTCATAGCATTCTGCCACTAAGGGATAGCTACTGCCTGAGAATAAGTAGTAGGATCAAATACATGGTGTTCACTAGAAGTAGACACAACAATTGAATTGGAAGACCTGGAGCCATGAGTTGGTAGGGTGCATACATAATTCTGCAGGTAAAATGGGGGATTATGAGGTCGAGATGATCTACTTAAAGGAGGGAACTCAAATTCAGGGAAAGGAGAAGAGGGACTAGGAGAAGGAGGGGAGTTGTTCACATATATTTCAGAATCTGGGCAAATAGAGGTGCAGTTGTTGGAGCAGGGGAGAAAAAGTCATGGATCAAAGAAGAACTCTGCTTAACAGAGTGATCAAAACAAGCAGAAAATGATATATTGACATGTTAGGAAAAGTAGAGCCAGATTGAACAAAAGGAAATACATGTTCATGAAATATAACATCTCTAGAGATAAAACAGGTTTTATTCTGTAAATCATATAATTTATAGGCTTTCTTCCCAAAAGGATAGCCAATAAACACACAAGGAATGGCTCTAGGCTGCAGTTTGTCCCTATGCGGTTTTGGAACAGTAGAGTAACAGAAACATCAAAAAGCTCTAAGATTTGAGTATGTGGGAAATTTGTCCTTTAATACACTAAAAGGTAACCTATTTATCAGGTAGGTAGCTGTGAGTATGCACTCTCCCCAGAATCTAAGAGGGAGACCATACTAGAAAAGAAGGGCTCTAGCAGTCTCCAAAAAATATTTGTGCTTCCTTTCTACAACTCCATTTTGTTGTGGAGTTTGAGGACATGTTGTCTGATGCAATATCCCCTTTTCAGAGAAGAACTTTGATCCAACATTGTTGGATCCCAACTCTAAAGCATTGTCACTTATTACAATTTGGACTTTAATTGAAATTGAGTTTCAGCCATGGCAATGAAGGCTTTTAAGAGATAAAAAAACATTGATTTTGGCTCCCATTAGGTGAGTCCAAGTGGCTCTTGAAAAATCATCAACAATGGTCATAAAATATTTGGAGTCATTATAGGTAGGTGAGTGATATGGACCCCATGTGTCAATGTGTATTAACTGAAAAGGTTTTGTGGTTTGTATACTACTATCAGAAAATGGTAATCTTGTTTGTCTAGCGAGTGGACATATTAGGCAGGAAAAAGACTCTTTTGAAGATACATGTGACCCAATCATAGAAATGTGTTTCATTCTAGAAAAAAGAATATGCCCAAGCCTATAATGCCAAATCACATCCATTTTATTGATATTATTCAGAGTTGCATCAGTACTTATATGTGTTTCATCAGCAACAACATTTACATTCTTTACATTGTCATGTATCTCAGGAAAAACACAGACATGGGGAATAACATGGAGAATAACAGGGGAAGTAACACTACCAGAGGAACAAGATGTGGTACTGGCAGAAGTAACAAGAGGAAGTAAAAGCTTGTAGAGATTGTGGTTCTGCTTACCAAGAACCAGAGGCATCTTCAAAGAAGGGGCCTGTATAGCACAAAGAGTTCTGGTAAACATGATGGTAGGCTAGAATCATGTGTTTTAGTCATAATTTGTAGTCTAATTACTGCATTTTACTCGTTTTTGAGCTTGGATGTTAGTGTATTGCACTTATTATGTATTTCATGCCTTACAAGAAGTGATTTCGAGTTAAAATGATATTCAAGAGCTAAATTGAATAAGTTGGAGCTTTGAACTCTCAGTAAAAGCCCAATGGATTAAATCAAGTTCGCGTTCGGGGGACGGGAGACAAGTCTGGATGACAAAACATGAAGAAAACGAAGTACTTTGTAAAAACTCCAGTGTCACGCCGCATGGGGCAGTGCGGCAGTGCATTTTCCTATTGTTTGTCAGAAGTCACTCTCTGAATTTTCTCACTAGCGCCCCGCATGGGGCGGCGCGCCTGTTTGATTTTCTTAGACTACTTTCCTATTTCAGCTTGGAAAAGGTAATTTCGCCTGAGCCCACTCCTACAAGGTATAAATATACCAAAAATACATTTTTGAAGGAACTTTTGAATGAGGAAGCTTTGGTAGAGCATTGGAGACTACAACATTCTGGATTTCAAAAATTTTCCATCAATTCAATATGAGAGTTTAGATTGTAATGCTAGATTGATGCTTCCTTATTCTTTAATTATATTTTTGATGACTTCCTCCATGATTATGGAGTAGTTTACCTCAGGATTTAACGGATATGGTAATTTGATAAATATTTGTGGATTTTAACTCTAGTTCATGCTTGAATTTATTTATGGAGTTTTGAATTGTTGTAACTTTATTTACCGGTCTATTTAATCGAAAGAGGAATATTTTGGTAATTATCTTTGCATCATTTTGTTTGATTTAATTCATTGATTATCTTACGTAATTGAAAGAGCTTGTTAAATTGCTGATTAAATCAAGTTAGGAGAATATTCCAGAGATGTTTTCCTATAGACTAATCCATTAGTGCATGCTTGCATACCTTCATAGTGCTTATATTAGTTCACCTCATAGAGTTAAGGTTTAATCAAGAGAGGAGTCTTGACTACACGTTTGAACTAATCATCGAGTGAATTCATGAGAACCATTAGAATATTGGAGTGAATTAAACTAGAGTTAAATTCCAAATAGCTATCTTGCACCTATCCTATCAAATTCTTATTCCTCATATTTCTAAGAAACCAATTCTACTAATCTCTAGTTCTTTCCAATCAATTATCAATTGCTTTATTTTAGTAGTTAAACATAGTTCATAATCATTTAACTCAAGTGTTGATCCTCCTGAATAGTAATTAAACCAGAAATTATTCGAACATTGTTTAAATCCAATCCATGTGGAGACGATATTTTATTTTACTATCTTTGACTAGTGAGTAATAATTTTGTATTGTGTTTTACACTCGTCAAAGTTTTGCGTCGTTGCCGGGGATTGGAAATCAATAGTGTACAAAATATTTTTTAGTGCTAATTCAGGAATTTATTTTTATTTTTTGTTCTTCAGGGTTTCTCTTCCGTGTGCAGGCAATAGGTTAAGTTCGTGGTGTATGACTTGATCTTCTTCAAAAGAAGTAATACCCTACAAACCGGAGTTGGAAAATCACCTGTGATAACTAAGGAAAGAGAAAGATCTCACTGAAAAGTTCTTGGGGAAACCTTCAACCCAAGAACACATGGATAATAACGGTGGCGATGAAGTAAATTTAGCTGCAAGAGAGACATCAGAGCTTAGAGAAGAAGCTGCAAGGATAGGAGCTGAGGCAGCACGTAGAGCTGTGGAGGAGACCATCGAAGATGATATGGGTCGAAGATTCAATCTAAATTGACTCTTGATTGAAGACCAGTTCGAGAATGCGGTACCCAGGCTTGGTAGAGCATTAGGTGATTATATCAGACCAGCCTACAATCAGGGACTATCCAGTGTCAAACCTCCGCCAGTAGTAGCAAATAATTTCGAGTTGAAGCAAGGCTTGCTTCAAACTATTCAGAACAACTGTGTCTTCATAGGGAACAACTCTGAACACTGCAGTCAGAAGTCCTTTAATAAAGAAGACTCCTGAGGAGATTGTGGCAATTCTTGATGAGCTCTCTAAAGATGCTAACCAATGTCTTGCTGAGAGTAATGATAGAAGAAAATCAGTTGGGGTTCATCAAGTAGATTCTAACACAGCAGTGCAAGCCCAACTAGACACCGTGGCCAAAGAGATAAAAAAATTGACCTTAGCCAAGGTCCAGAGCCAACCATCACCAGTTTGTGATTTCTGTGGAATGGGTCATCCAACGCATGAGTGTCAGGCCCTAGCTGCAGATGAAGTGGTAAATGTCGTGGGAAGCTTTGATAGAGAAAACTACCAGAGTAGTAATAATTTCAATTCTCTAGGACAGAGGCACCCGGGCTTTTCTTGAAATTCACCAAGGGGTAGCCTGAACTCATGGCAACAAAATAACTCTATACCCTAGGGACAAGGAGCTCCAGACTTTCAAAACTAGCAGAGGCAACAATATCAACCTCCACAATCTAATCAGTCTAGAATGGAAGATCTAATGAAGGATTTCATTATCAAGACATATGAGAGGCTTGAAACTCATCACTCAGCTATACGAGAACATGGCACAGCTATCAAAGAACTTGGCACGATTGCTCGAAACTTGGAAAGACATGTTGGGCAACTAGCTAATTTATTGTTTGAGAGGGTTCCAGGAACTCTCCCTGCTGATACTGAAAGAAATCCAAAAGAGATAATAAATGCAATGTCTATGAGGAGTGGGCACGTATTGGAGGATTCTAGGGCAAAATAGAAGCATGAGATAATTGAAGAACATGTACAGATTGTGGAGGAGCAAAAAAAAGGATAACATTCAAAAAAGTACAGTGGTGGTAGATGATGGTCTGAAGAAGAAGAAGGGGAAGACTAGAGCTCAGAACAAGAAGAAAGATGGAATTTCAATGAATGAGGAGAGAAAATACATGCATGCTCTACCTTTCCCACAAAACCAGAGAAGAGAGAGTTGGACAAAACATTCGGGGGCTTTTTACAAGTGCTCAAGCAAGTGTATGTAAATATACCTTTCACAGAGGTGCTTTCGCAGATGCCAGCTTATGCCAAATTCATGAAGGAGATATTGTTCAAGAAGCGGAAAGTGGAAGAGACATATGTTGTCAAGATGACAAAGCATTCTAGTGCCATTTTGCAAAATAAGCTCCCACAAAAAAGTGGAGATCCAGGGAGTTTTACTATACCGTACTCTTTAGGAAGTACTAAATTTAAAAAATCTTTGTGTGATTCAGGTGATTCTATTAATCTTATGCATTCATCTATTTTCAGTAAATTTGAGGGAGAGATTGGAGAAATCAGGTTGATACTTGTGTCCTTGCAGCTGGCGGATCAGACCACAATCATAATGGAAAGAATAGTGGAAGATGAGTTAGTTCGGGTGAAAAAATTTGTGTTTCCCGTGGACTTCATTGTGGTGAACATGTAGGAGAATAGAGGGTCCCATTGATTTTTGGAAGACTCATCTTGGCTACGGGCAGAGCAAGTCTGGATATTCAGGAAAGACAACTCATGCTTAGAGTGGGGGGATGAAAGGCTGATCTTCAAGATGGAAGGAGAAATGGGGTCCTAAAAGAGCAACTCGGAGAGAGTAAAACTGATAAGTGTGTGAACTGGGTCTGGCGTGTAAAGGAGATCCTGACTTCGATTCAGACCCCGACTAGATGAATCAGAAAAGTTTTCCTTACCTCTTGCCTTTTATTTGTATGTCATGGGGACATGTCACAATTTAAAGTGTGGGGTGGGGTATGTAAATATGTATATGTATGTTTGGGTGAGTTTCTTTTGATTGAAAGAAAAAAAATTGACTTTTTCCGACGATGGATTTCCTCGACTGTCTTCTTGAGGGATCAAAGTCGAAGAAAAAATATTTTATTTTCCTTAGGTAGTGTAATAATTCCCACATTGGTTTTTCTTTGTGCCGTGGTTTTTTTCAAGGTTTTGCTTGAACCGGGTATAGTTAGTTTTTCTTTTAAGTAGGAGTAGTGAAGTCTTGTGCTATGATATTAAATGGAGATGACTTTCCTTGACTTTGTTGTGCCTTGAGAGCAGTGAATGCCTTATTTGTGATGCCTAAGATCAGTTCTTGACTTAAATAAGTACATTAAATTATTTGATTGTAACTTTGATTAACTGCTTTGACTAGAGAGTCAAGGTAGATCCGATCCTAAGTGAGTTATGTGCCATGGTGTGAGTGATATTTTTGTGATATTCTGTGTATCTCGGTTGATGTCTAAAACTTGCCCCGTGTGTTTGCGAAGCAAAATAGTAGTCTTGTTCACTCTAGGAAGTTATATAGGCATTTCTTTGTTGACACACATATATTCTTTTACCCGCCTAATGAATGTGTATATTAGTTAGCCCCTTTGAGCTCATAATCCTATTTTTTTTGGCAACCACACTACAAGCCTGATCCAATTTGTTTGAATTGACCATTTGTTTGAACCTTCTCTTGAGCACTTGAATTTGTTATGAGCTTGTTAAAAAACTGAGTGGAGGTATGGTTGGATTTTTAAGTGGAACTATAGAAAAGGATAAAGGTTCACTGTTTGAAAAAAATTGTGAGAGCCACTTGTAGGGAATTAAGAAACAAAAGAAGAAGAGAAAATTCGAATTTAGAAAAAGGAATTTGTTTTAGTGTTTGTATATATTATAAAGAAATAAATTATTCCTTGCTAGTGGTAAATCTTGCCTTGTTTGTGCTTAAAGAAATTGGAAGCTTTGTGTTAATATGGTGTGTGATTTGGGGTTTGGTTCAATACAAGTGTGAAATTTAAATTGTTAATGTATATGTATTAATGTGCTTAGGGAGGTGTAGTCACTATATCCAAATATATCCTACCCGTCATGTAGCCTACATTACAATCAAAATAAAGTCTTACTTGATCCTTGACTAAATGAGCTCAATTCGTAGAGTATTACACTATGGACATGCCAATGGTACTTTCTCTATGGCGCATGAATTTTATTTCTGAGAGTGAGTGAACTATTTATATCTTGAGTTCCTATTTGTTCTTGAATTTTATTGTGTGTGGGACTACTCTCTATCTTTGGTGTGAGGGCACATGATTTTCTAAGGAAAGGTAATGTGGGCCTCTATGTTTGAGTAATGAGCCGGTTTTTGAAAAATACGTGGTGCATTTGAGTCGAGTCTTGAGGCTAAGATGTTATGATAGGGTGTTTAGTCTGCTTTAAATATTCTTGGCATAATGCGTTATGGAAGTTGTCTGATGAGAATGTCATATCTATGTGAAGTGCAATTTGATTGCTCGAGGACGGGCAATGGTTTAAGTGTGGGGTGTTGATGGTAGGTTAGCATCACGTGTTTTAGTCGTACTTTGCACTCTAATTACTGTATTTTACTTGTGTTTGAGCGTGAATGTTAGTGTATTGCACTTATTATGTGTTTTATACCTTGAGGGAAGTGATTTCACGTTAAAAAGATATCCAGGAGCTAAATTGAACAAGTTGGAGCTTTGAAGTTTGAGTAAAAGTCCAAGGGATCAAACCAGGATTGTGTTCGGGGGTCGGGAGCCAAGTCTGGATGTCAAAACGCGAAGAAAATAAAGTACTCTGTAAAAATTCCACTATCGCGCCGCATGGGGCGACACAACAATGCATTTTGCTACTGTCCGTCAGAAGTCGCTCTCTGAACTTTTCCACTAGCACCCCGCATGGGGCGGCGCGCCTGTGTGATTTTGTCAGAGTACTTTCCTGTTTCGGGTCGGAAAAGGTAATTTCTTTGGGAGAATTGATCTTGTGTCAAACTAGGAATCATTGAAACATTACCAGACTCATATGGATTGACAGACTCAGAACCATATTAGAAGCCACATTAGCAGGAAGACCAAGAAAGTTCACTTTAATATGGGTTACAATTTTTCTACTGCCAGGCCCTTTTGTGAACTTGAAGTTAGGAGGATACTCATGTAATTTATAGCATTTATCAATAGTGTGACCCGGTTTCTTACAATATTTGCATGTAAGAGGTCTTTGATCATTAAAGTTAACTCTAGAAGGAAACTCTTGTTTAGATACCCCAGCATTGAAAGAAATAGATGTAGGGAGAAATTGAGGAGAGGTAGAGACCTGCTTATGCTTCTCATCTGACAACGGTACACTATAGACAATGCTCACAGATGGAAATGGCTTAATCATGAATATATTACTTCTAGTTTGCACATATTTATCATCGAGACCCATAAAAAACTGATACACCTTTTGAACATCATCATCTTTATGATAATCAGACTTAAAACCACAATTGTTGCAAGACCTGACTCTACTAATTGACAAGGCATCAATTTCATCCCACAACCGCTTGATTTTGTTAAATTGGAGGCAATAGCAAGTGGCCCTTGTGAAATATGAGCTAACTCTTTCTTAAGCTCAAATACACTTGCAGCACATGTCTGACCATATCTTTCCACCAACTCACTCCAAATATCTTTGTCAAGTTTAGAGTACTTAACACTATGGGCAATATCTTTGGACAGAGAGTTAGTTAACCAAGAGATGACCAAATCGTTACACATCTACCATTGTTTCGCCAATGGAGAATTGTCAAGAGGCTTAATTGTGGATCAATTAATGAAATCCAGTTTATTTCTAACAGACAAAGTCACAAGGATAGTTCGTCTCCAACTCCCATACCCAGTACCATCCAAAGGAACATAAGACGGATACACATAAAAGGGATGACATGGTTGCGTATAATTACCCTCATGAAAAACAGAACGAGAGGTAGTAGGGCGATTAGTTGGTAACATAGATGGGTAAATATCATCATTCAATATTTTGTACGCAATTAATCAGAGAAAAAACACACAAAGTCAAAGAATGAGAAGAGATAACTAGGGTTACCAAACATCCTTCGCGGCCGGAAAAATACCAGAAAAATACTAATTCTGATGTCATTGAGGGAGAATCTCGTCGGAAAACGTCAAAGAGATGAACAAACAACAGAATATCAAAACTCCAATGAAATCACGCGATGGTAACATCAGACGAGAGGTAATTACCCGATTTACCCAGATCTGGGCTCTGATACCATGTTAAAGTTTGATACACACAGATTGTTGAAGTTTTATCTAGGGATGTTGTAAGGTTGTTGAGAGAAAATAGAAGCTTCTAGGTTTCACTAGATTGAACTGAGAACAAAATATCTGTCTATATAATGTTATTCTCTGACCCGACGGAATGGGCCAACCCATTACTTTTAATAAACCCAACTAACTTCTATGTAATGAAATAAATAGAAGGTGGGTTTCTGGGCCCAATAGTAAAAGAAGGAAGAAAAGGAGAAGCCCAAGTGGCTAAGTAACAACATTGTCATGTATCTTAACATTTTCACTTACCATCTCTTCACTGTTATTTCATCTTTTTCTCCTTTATTCCAAAATTTTTATTTTAGAAGAACCAATTCATTTGAGATCATCATAAAAACAGGAACAACTTTCACCATCACGGAAAGAAAAAAGTCACCATCTCAATTACTGAATACTAGCCTCTAACCAGTGAAAGGCCTAACTTCCTTCATCTTCATTGCTTGATTTTTCGTTATCAGCTTCTCTATTTCTTATTACACATTCAATTAGAATAGAATTACGGAAATGTATCTGTCACAAAAATACACCCAATATCATTATCACATTTTTGTTTCTTATTGTGTGATGATGATATTGATTTGACTTTTATAAGAATAAGCACAACAATGAGTTGGAAACCTCATTACAAAAAAGAAATTATTGTGCATCAATTGCAGTAACATTTGTAAGTAAGATTGACAAAGCTAGTGACTATGAAAATTAGACCCACTTCCTCCGTCTTCTTTGCTTCGATCGGTTGGTTCGTATGAAAAAGGCTATGGATTTTTTTAGATAGATATGCGAAGTAGGAGTGATGGTGAAAAATTGAAGAATGATCTACTATAGAGATTCAATCAGTAAGATATGAAAAATTTTCAAATGCGATTGTCAACTATTCGTCGGCGGGAACATCGATAGCCGGCATAAACATCGATAATATCGACGTTGAGAAAAATTATTGATAGAGTCAAGTAGCAAACATAACTTCTTACCATGTACCATTGTTTATCGAAGTTTGTTTTGAATTTGATCGGGAATAAAGGGAGAGGGAGGGGATACGAATAATAAGAGAACGAGGGATATGGGTGCTAGTTGGTTAAATTAGGGGTGAGTTTTAATTGGATTGGGTATTCTAAAATGGGTGTTGAACTTTTTGTTCTTGAACTGCCATGTGTCCCTCTGTTATAATTAAGGGCAATTTTGAACTAAAATATAACAGTAGAGGCTCAAAGACACTGATAATATAACAGAGGGTAAATAGTTTTCAACAGTAGAAAGATAAATTTGGCTCTTTTCCGAAAATTTTATTATCTAAGCAACTATTGAACAAGAAACAAACGTCGTTAATATAAGCACACATGCCTTTTTATTCTCACCAGCTAAAAGCAATGCTTTCAGTTCTACTTACTTTGCGACCAAGACTTTCAAATTATCATCTATAGAAATTAAATTACATAAATATCGACTTATATTTTTGTGGGTTAGATAGAGTTCCCAAATTGGATAAGTTTAAACGAATCATAGTAGTATTTTCTGTTTAAAAATTCTCTTTTATTTCCAGAAAAGTGGCTAAATATTTTATCATTGCAAGTGCCATTGCTTTGGAATTGGATCCTCTATAAAAAAAAAATTAGAATATAAATATGATAGTATTATACTTACCAAAGTATAAATTTATTAATTCAAATAACGTGATTCTAGCACTTCAAAATTACTTCTTTGTCGATTTTGGGTCACAATTAGAGATGAAATATGATGATAAAGATTATTTTTGGTGCTTCAGTTAAAGAAGAGTTTAGTTGCTGTGAATAAAGATAAAAGAAAATAATTCTATTAAAGGTGGTAAAATCGAGGGAGAATAATTTTTTTTGCAGCTTTACAATTTAGAATACGACAATAAAACCCAAAAAGAATTGGGTGACGAGGTTGGTGGTGGTGGTGGAAGAAGAAATAAGGGAATGGGCTAAAATGAGTTGGGGTGGTGAGGTGGCATGCCACGTAGTGTGCATCTCATTAAAATAACGGTGGACCAATATTTTTAAAAAAGGAATATTTTGCACCAACTTTAGAACGTCGTGGATATAAATATATATTAAAATCAAAGGAAAATGAGAGAATTCAAATCAATTTAACAAGATGAACCCTAGAATGTTCGAGAGTGAGAGAGACGGCAGAGAAAATTATTTCTCCATTTTCTTCAAGATTCAACTAATTACAATACTCTAAGTATTTATAGTTCTGGGTCAACTAGCTTATACCCGTACATGTCAATACAACAAATAAATAATTGGGCCTTATAGCATGAGCCTGTACAAGAGAAAGAAAGCAATACTAAATTGGGCCTTCATCTAGTCTAACACCCCCCTTAAGTCGTGGGGTAGAAGAACCCCGAGCTTGCATAGCAAATGGCTGTGATGAACACCAGATAAAGATTTGGTGAAGATGTCGACTAATTGAGAAAAGGTGGGGATGTAGTGAAGAGAAATTAGACCATCCCAAGCTTTTTACTAACAAAATAACAATCAAGTTCTATATGCTTGGTTTGTTCATGATCTACAGGGTCCATGGCAATGCTTAGGGCAGCTTGGTTATCATAGTAGATAGGAACATGCTGAGACACATAGACACCAAGATCACCCAATAGTCGAATAAGCCTAGTCAATTCAGCAACAATCTTCCTCAAAGCCCTATACTCAGCTTCTACAGAGGACAAGGATACAGTAGGTTGCTTCTTGGACTTCCAAAAAACAGGGCTACCACCCAATATAACAAAGAAATCAGTAACAGATTTTATGAAAGAGTAGCAGGTGGCCCAATCTGAATTAGAATAAGCTATGAGAGAGAAGTCCACAAAGTTGTTGAATAACATGCCCTTAGCAGGATCATTGAGAAGATATCTAAGGACATGCAAAGCAGCTTGCATGTGAAGATACTTGGGGGCATTCAAGAACTGACTAAGGTGTTGCACTGAAAAAGACAAGTCAGGCCTGGTGTGTTGGAGAAAGTTGAGTTTTCCAGCCACTCTTTTGAATAGAGAAGGGTCAGGAAGCAGCTCCCTAGAAGTGGGAGTGAGCTTACTGTTCAGATCCAAAGGTGTCACAACAGGAGTGCAGTCAGAACAATTAAATTCAGCCAAGAGTTCCTTGGCAAACTTATGTTGATTCACAAGATAACCTTCAACAACACTAGAAACTTCAAGCCCCAAAAAATAGTGAATATTTCCAAGATCTTTGATCTTAAACTGAGCATCCAAGAAATATTTCAAAGACTCCGTCTCCTTAGTGTCATTACCAGCTAACAGTATATCATCCACATACACTGCAAGGACAACAATGAAAGTGGCTGAATTTTTTGTGAAAAGGGAGTAATCATTGAGGTTGGACCGGTACCCTTTGGATATAAGAGCAATGGAGAGCTTGGAAAACCATTGTCTTGATGCCTGCTTGAGACCATAAAGAGACTTTGTAAGTCTACAGACAAGAGGGGAACCATCAGGAGATGAACCAGAGACAGACAAACTAAGAGGAACCTTCATATACACTTCTTCAGAAAAGTCCCCATGCATAAAAGCATTGTTAACATCTAGTTGGTAAACAATTCAGGACTTCTTGGCTGCAATAGCAAGGAGGCATTTGATGGTTGTGAATTTGACAACCGGGGAGAATGTCTCACTATAATCAATCCCAGCCTGTTGAGTGTCACTCCTAACAACAAGTCTTGCTTTGTATCTTCAATAGTCACATCTGACTTCTGTTTGATCTTATAGGCCCATTTACAGGGAATGGCCTTCTTGCCGAGAGGAAGAGGGACAATATCCGAAGTCTGATTTGCCTCAAGATCCTGAAACTCTTTTAGCATAGCTTCCTGCCAAGCAGGATTGGAGACAACTTGCTGATAATGTGGGGGTTCATGCATGACATGAGGGGCTGAAGATTGAGGAGCATAATTACAAACATAGTCCTGAAGGTGAACTGGAGGGTTATGTGGTCTAGAGTACCTTCTAAGTGGAGGAGGAAAAGGTGCAGCAGAAGATCTAGAGGGGAGATGAGAGTTTGGGACATAAATAGAAGGAGGAGAAGGGGAGGAACATGAGGGAATTGAAAGATCAGAATAAGGAAATGATGTATCAGAAGAGGATGGAAAGAAAGTAGAAGGAGAATATGTAGAAGAAGAAGATGTATAAGGAAAGATGTTTTCAATAAAAAAAGACATACCTAGAGTATAGAATATACTTGTTGTGCAAGTGAAGAAGTTTGTACCCTTTTTTCCAAAAGGATACCCCAAGAAAATGCAAGGTATAACTCTGGATTGGAGTTTGTCTCGAGCTATAGGAACAAAAGCATAGGCTAAACATCCAAAAGATCTCAAATGGTCATACGAAGGTGGTTGACCATTCAAGACCTCATATGGAGTTTTGTTGGAAATAACAGTGGAAGGGAATCTGTTAACTAAATATGTAGCTATGAGGATACATTCACCCCAATATTTGGTAGGTAATTTGGACTGAAACAATAGGGCTCTAGCAGTTTCTAACAGGTGTTTCTGTTACAGGATCCCATCTCAAAAGCATCATCTGTTTTGATGGTCCGAACAATGCTATTTTATTGAGTAGAAACCATGTCTATAAATGCTTTAATGATAGAAAAAGCATTGCCTTTGCACGAGAGGAGATGTGTCCAGGTGACTCTACTATAGTCATCTAAATGGTCAAAAAATATTTGAAACCATTGTAGGTGGCAGTATGGTAGGGGGCCCAAAACTCAATATGAACAAGTTAAAAAGGCTTAGAGGAGTGTGTAATACTAGCAGAGAATGGATTCCTTTGTTGCCTAGTCATGGGGCAGATTGGACAAACAAAAGATTGTTTAGATAACAATTTACAAGATAAATATGGGATAGAAATCATTTTCACAAAAGGAATATGTCCCATTCTTTGATGTCACAAAACATCATTTTTATTAATGGAAGTAGAATTACAAGAAGTAGGAAGCATTGAACTAGCATTAACAGGGGAATAGGGAACATGACTAATAACATAACGAATGGAACAATCACTAGATGTTACATCAGAACAAGAAATAGAAAGAGAATCATATTTTCTGGAAGGCATATGCAGAATGTATAGACCATGTTCAACTCTACCAATTTTCAATGGCATCTTCAGAGAAGAGCCCTATAGGAACAAGGAAATGGTAGTTAGAATAACATAGCAATTGAGTTAAGTGAGAAGTTGATGTATATAAATTACATTGAATTGAAAATAAGGCACCAATAGCACATTAGTTAGGGTGATAGTAGAAGAGAGTGATAGACAACCTAGAGAAGTAACTTTAACTTTGTATCCATTTAGCAATATAATAAGAGAAGATGTGACTAATGGTTGTATATTGTGAAGTAGGTCCTTGTGAGGGGTCATGTGATTAGTGGCCCCGGAATCTAAAATTCAAGAGATTGAACCTATTTTAGAAGCACTAGATGCAAATGAACCATCAATATTAAAAACAATATTGTTTATCAAACCTGCAAAATTGGCATAAGCAATAGATAATGATGGTGTTGAAGCTAAGTAGAAGATGAAAGTTGGGCCTGCTGAAAAAGTGACAGAATATGAGCATATTGCTCCTTCGAGAAACCATGTGGAGCATCACTAGCTTGTTGAGAATCATGTAGATGAGGAGTCTCAGGAGTAGCATACATATGTACAGAAGCTGCAACTCTCTTATTCTTAGTGAACTTAAAATCTGAGGGGAATCCATGAAGCTTGTAACACTTGCCTACTGTGTGCCTAGACTTCTTGCAATACTTGCAGAATAACATGGATTTCTTAGGATCAAAATTCACTCTTTGAGGATAATTTCTGGAGTTGTTAAATTGAGGGGGCCTAGTAGGAGGAGCATGAGAATTGGCTAGGAAGGAGGTTGAATCAGGAGAGTATAGGGGAATTAGACTTGATCTCTCTATGTTTTTCATCTCTGATCAACACTGAGTATGCCTTTGCATATGATGGTACTGGACTCATCATGAAGTTGTTGCTCCGCATAGTTAGAATATGTGTCATTCAGTCTAGATAAAAATTGAACAAATTGTTGTCCCTCAATGAACTCAGGCAAAGTACCACAAGTGCACGGCCTACCAAAAGAGCAACTACCAATTTTATCCCAATAACCCTTTAACTTTGTAAAGTATGTAGCTATATCAGAAGATCCATATGTAGTGGCTGCTATGGCTCTTTGAATACTATAATATTGAGAGGTATTTGCAACACCATATCGTTCTTCTAGATTATCCCAAGCCTCCTTAGCAGTCTTGGATATCTCCTTAGATAGTGCATTCATAATCCAAGCTTTAACCATGTTATTACACCTCTCCTAATAAGGATAAAGTGCTGAGGTAGGTGCAGGTTTGGGTAAGGAACCATTGATAATTTAGAATTTTTTTTTAAGCCGAGAGTGAGATAATCATGCTCTCCTTCCACTCTCCATACCTTATCACAGCAAAAGGAACAGAAACTAACATTGTACCCGGAGTATCAGAAGGATGAAGATATAACGGATGAAAAAGATCGAGGTTAGGGTTTGAATTTGTGTTTGAAGGTTCAAGTATAACACGTGTTTCATAATAAATATCCATGTTTATGAAATTATCATAAATGAAAATATCAATTCACACAAAACTAGAAGATGATATACAATTATCTATTAGAATATGCAAAGTGGGAGAAGAGATGTCACCAACTGTACGAGAAAACCCTAAATTTACATTGATGTCGCGGAAGTGGAAATTTCAACCAAAACTTTGCATCAGCAACACAAATTGAAGACGAAATTGACAGCAACACTAAAAATCGCAGCTTCGACGAACAAAATTACCGAAAAATACAGAAATTGACGGTGCAACGAAATTGCTCCAAACCAGAAATTCGTCCAATAGAAACCTAGTTACTGCCGGAATCTACCAAGTTTGCTCTGATGCCATGTTAAAATCAAAGAAAAATGAGAGAATTCAAACCAATTTAACAAGATGAACCCTAGAATGTTCGAGAGTGAGAGAGACGACAGAGAAAATTATTTTCCCATTTTCTTCTGGAGTCAACTAATTACAATACTTTAAGTATTTATAGTTTCAACCAACTAGCTTATACACGAGTCCAAGACCCTCTTCTGTACATGTCAATACAACAACAAAAATAATTGAGCTTTATAGCATGAGCGAGTACAAGAGAAAGAAAGCAATACTAAGTTGGGCCTTCATCTAGTCTAACATATAAGGAAAGTATAACATAGGACATAAATATTTTTTTTATCCTTTTCCCATTACATATTTGTTCTGTTTAGTGAAAGTAGCCATCTCCTTTCCATGGCGAAGCAATGTCAATAGGCCCGCCAAGGTAACTCACTTGAATCCCCCATACTTTCTTACACAAAAAACTGGTTAAGACGATACCCAAATCAAGATTGTGGTTCCTATTTATTTTTATGTTTACAAAACCCTTAAACCCAAATTCAGATTTTACTATTCTATATGAGAATTTTTTGCTAGTGCAGAAAATAAAATGTACTTAAGGCTCATCACTGGCAAAGCAGTTCAAGCTTTATCCAGAATTCTCTGCAATGGCAGATCTCAATATTTCTACTCAACAACGTCAACCCGTATCCCAGCCAATTTTTTGGTTAAATACCTAATTCATTCTCTAGGATTTTCCAAAAAAGAAGCAACTTTTACTTCTTCTAAGCTAACTTCACAGAAAACCTTAAAAGATCCTGATTTAGTCCTCAATTTCTTGAAACAAACTGGTTTTGACAAGACCGACATCAAAATATTGGTTTCTAGAGCACCCACATTGCTATACCGTGATGTTTCCAAAACCCTAAAACCCAAACTCCAGTGCCTTATGGATCTCGGGTTATCCGGGTCGGACCTAGTGAATGTAATTGCTAAAGATTCAAATATTTTTATGAGAAGTTTAGATACTCATTTAAGACCTACCATTGATTGTCTTAGGAGAATTTTGGGTAGCGACGAAGATGTAGCTAAGGCTATAAAGAGAGCTCCTTGGTTGCTCTCTTTTGGTACTCATCATATTATGGAGACTAATGTATTGTTCTTGAGAAACTATGGTTTTTCTAATGTCATAGTAAAAAAGTTTGTGCTTAGATCTCCTGGTTGTATTAATCTAAAGCCTGAGTGGTTTAAGGATTTGTTGTATAGAGTGGAGAAGGATTTCCGAGTTCTGCCCGACTCCCCTAGTTTTCTACGTGGATTTCATGTGTTAGCCAGCCAAAAAAAGTCTATGTTGGAAAGGAAGATCGGAATTTTCAAGAGTTTTGGATGGTCTGATGATGATATACTCGAGATGTTTAGGAAGCTACCGTATTGCATTGCTAAATCAGATGTTAGAATTCAAAAATCATTAAATCTTTACATGAAGGAGCTTGGTTTTGAACCTGCTTATTTGGCTTCGCATCCTGCAATTTTGGCCTATAGTCTTGAAAAAAGAGTGGCACCTCGGATGCAAGTCTTGAAAATTTTGGATGAAAAGAAGCTTGAGAGGAGAAAGTGGACTCTTTATCGCGTTCTGATGATAACAGAGTCAAAGTTTATAGAGTATTTTGTGCTTCCCTATAAGGATCAGATACCTTATCTGTATGAATCGCATAAGAAAACTGTGACGCCTTAACAGTTTTGGTTTACTTTTTAGCACTAAGGGTGCTGTGACCTTTTTAAAATTATCATTTGTTGTCCAGTATACTTTGCTTTTCGTTTTTCAGTTGGTATTTTGAAATATATAGTTAGTGTTGCCAAAAATCATTTCTGTCCTGATAAAGCAAAAATATCATTGGAGTGTTTCTGTTATTTCAAACTCCATTTGCTTTCCAGTGACTTACTATTTGATAAACATCTAGCTAGCTAATATATGTCTCACTTTATGGCTTGTTGATTTCTGTTCACATTTGAATTACTCAATTGTAAACCTAATTAGTTAGTTCTGGAAAATGATAAACCAAAAAAGTGGAAAGCTTCTATATTCTCCATTAAGTAGAAAAGCAAGTGAATTAACTACTCTAGGAATTACTGTTATACCGTGAGGATATATATACCAGGTTTTAGGACATTGTGCTCCTTGAACCGAGAGTCTGTCAGAAACAGGCTCTCTACCCTCACAAGGTAGGGGTAAGGATTGCGTACGCTCTATCCTCCCCAGACCCCACTTATGGGATTACACTGGGTTTGTCGTTGTTGGTTGTTTCAGGACATAGTGCATAGGTTGATGAATGTTGTTGGCATTTCTTGACATGTTCTTCTATGGAGTTTATGTCTTTGGTTAGATCAGTGAGCTGCTTTTAGAGAAGAGGTTTGCAAATTATCATGGCTCGGAATGTACCTTGTTGTTTGACTCTGTCAGAGGCTACAATCAAGAGGAAAAGTTAGATTTTCTTATGAAAGGAATTGGGATTAGAACGAGAGATCTTGGCTTCTGCTTCCGTTTTATCGTATAGCCTGGAGAAAAGAGTCGTGCCACAGATTGATGTCTTGAAAATTTTGGATGAGAAGTTGGGTACGAGATATCAAGTTCTCGTACTTGGCTTCTGCTTCCCTTTTTGCTTTTAGGTGCAGAAATTATATCTTATTCACATTCACTTTGGCTGTTGAATATTTTTGCTGCAACTCATATCTTCAATATTGAATAATGCATATATGTGACTTACAATCATATATAATATTTCTAAGGAGTCCATTTCGATTTCCAATGGAGTCAAGTTTTTATCGAAAGCCACTGTCAGTCCAGTGCAGAGGGCCGATAATTTAGCAAAGAAGTTGATTTGCGTAAGGTATGCTCAGTCCGGTGCTTAGTATGTAGGGTGTCTTTTCCGGGGTAATCGGTGACTCGTAGGCAGTGGCTGTTTGCAGCTTGTATATCCTTTTGTTTGGGCTTGTCATAGCTGGAATTTCGTCCGATTCTCATATTTTCGTTTGCTATGCTCCACGCCTTCCATGGGCCCGAGCCCCCGAACCCGCGTTAAAATTTTTTGGGCCATCAAATACGACCTAAGGAATCATAGTCACCGCTTTGCCATGACCGTTCCTCGTTTTTTGGGAATTCAGTGGGTCGGGCAATGAAAGTATGAAATTGCCCTCCGTTTGAGTATATTTGCCCCTTAAAAATGATGAGGGTATTTTAAAGGCGAATACTCAAACGGATGGCAATATTAAATAATTTATGATAGTAAAGGGGCAAATATAATCCTTTTTCGTTTTTTTTCTTTGGAATGTAGACAAACCAAATAAAAATAAGAATATGATTGGCCTTTTCCTCTATTTTGCCTTTTCTTTATATATTTGTTCCTTTTTCTAAAGGGAAAAGGGGCAAATATACCAATCTACTTTGATATATTGTTCATATTTATCCTTCGTTATACTATCGGGTCAAAGCTACCATCATCGTTAGCAAAGTTTTCAAATTTGCTCTCTAACCTAACGGAAAGCCCCAAATCTCTTCTATTTACTGCAATTCTTCTCACAAATCAGTCACCTCCTTCGTGTGATCCACTAGAGAAGAAAAAAGGTCCATATTATAGAAATGAGAGTGTGGAGTTATAGCATAATTATTCCTCTTGTCTTTGGTTATGCTCAAACCATAAATGAAACGCAGAATTCACGGTTTATGGGTATGTCTCCAACGGAATGAGGATGAGTGAAATACCGTAGATAATTTGAAAGAGATTTATTTGATTCTTTAGGTGATCGAAATGCATTCGCTTACAAAGCTGTTCCTAATATTTTCTATCATGACTCTTTAGTATTGTTTGAGAAATCCTAAATTAAATGATCTGTTTAAATTATGTCCAACTTCAGAACATTCTTTCAAAGGAATATTTACTAGTGTTCTCATGCCTTAAGATGGCGAGTATGTTAAGTCTTCCTGCTCTAAATAATCAAGTGGAATAAGAAATCAACTTGTTGAGGATATTTTCTTATCTGGTAGAGCACACACACGAATAAGTAATTTGTGAGAAAAAATTGTAGTAAATAGAAGGAATTTGGGATTTGGGGGCTTTCCGTTAGATTAGAGGACAAATTTGAAAACTTTGCTAATGGTGAGGATAGATTTGACCCGATAGCATAACAGAGAGTAAATGTGAACAATATACCAAAGTAGTGGAGTATATTTGGCCTTTTTCCTTTTCAAAAAGTGAATTAATGCCTTTTATGCTTATTATCAAGTTAGTTTTACTTCTTACGCATTTATATAGTAAAAATGTCATTTATTTGGTAGAAACAAATAATTTAAGTTAAAATAAGGCTTCAAAAATAAAAGTTAACTATTCACTCGCTTCTTTTGTGCATAAAACACGCAATGACCACATGGACAAAATGGACTGTATTAGCCAGAGTTTTTTTTTTTTAACCACAAATTTAAGCAAGCTAATATATGTGACTTGTATCAACTTTTTTTTAAAAGTAAGACTTGCTTACACACTATCATTTTCAGTCCCTATGAGAATTTAATAGGTTTGTTATTGTTGAGAATAATAGCTTGTTTGAAGTGCTTTTTTTTTTTTTTTTTTTAGGTGTTTGGCAAAGTTTTTAAAATGAAAAAAAAAATACTTTTCCGTAAAGTAGGGGTGTATAATCAAAAGGTATTTGGGTGCAAGTTAGGGTTACAAAGTATGTATCAAGCCTTTTTTTAAAAGGTTAATATGTACCACATTCCTCGCTGCAAATAGCCCTTCCGTTTCTTTCCTTAAACTAAAAGTCCAAACACTTTCAATCTCTTTTATGTCTGCACTCTAGTCCATATTTTTAAGGTTTTCAATTTCTACTTGTGTTGGCATTATCAATCGAAGATGAAGAAGAAGAAGAAGATTACTGGTAACAAAGAAATACTTTCTGATATTGTGTTTGAAGTGCTAGCTCGATTGCCCATTAAGGCCTTAAACAGATTCAAGTGCGTATCGAAATCTTGGTCATCAATGATCAGTCACCCTGAATTCATGAAAATTCATAGGCCTTGCGCCGGTATATTCATCAATCTCTTCCCCATCGACAGCTTCTTAAACTCATGGGAATGATGTGAGTTCTTATTCTTAAATTATTATGTATTTAAGTCATACACTTCAATTTGTGATAACAACAACCCAGTATAATCCCACGAGTGGGGTCTGGGGAGGATAGTGTGTACGCAGACCTTACCCCTACCCTGAGGTAGAGAGGTTGTTTCCGATAGACCCTCAGCTCCCTCCCTACAAAAACTTCCCACTTTGCTCTTGGGATGACTTGAACTCACAATCTCTTAGTTGTAAGTGGAGGACGTGCTCACCACTACAGCAACTCACTGTTGTCAGTCAGTTTGTGATAGTAGGTTAGTTATCATTCTTATCAGATAATTAATGCTTACAATAAAAAGTTTGTAAATATTCTGTTACACTAGTGTTGATGCATAGAACTTCAACTCAATTTCTACGCACACTAAGGATCTGCCATTACTTATACGTTTAGGCCATTCTATTTTGCAGGAAGTATTTGCACATAGGTTAAGTTTGCCTTATTTTGGTTATGAGGATATTTCTCCAATTACAAACGGGCTTGTTTGCCTTTACACGGCTCATCAAGTTTCACTTTTTAATGTAACTACTCGTGAACTTATGGAGCTTCCCTCTTCAAGTTCACGTAGTGACGCACATAATATTTAATCTGCTCTCGGGTTTGATCCTGTGGATAATGTGTACAAATCTCTTAAAGTCACTACCCTTGCCAATCAACTAGTTTACAAGATCTTCACTCTTAAAACAAGTTCAAGATCGACATGGAGATGGAAAGATATCTTTCAGGAAGGTTTGCCTCGGTTTCCCTATTCCAAAGTTCAAAGTTACTCTGTGAATGGTATAATCTATTGCAAAATCCACGATCCAAGGAAAGAGTATCTTCTTGCCTTTGATGTCCACCAAGAGTATTTCACAATTTTCAACCGACCAATGCAAGAGCATTCGATATTCGATTTCATATTCGGTCAATTTGAAGGGCGCCTAGCCCTAGCACATAAGACACAATTTAAGACGGTTTTGAATGTTTGGGCGTTAGAAGATGACCAAAACTCTATATGGAGCAAGCACAGTATCAACATGCCAGATGAACTAGTAAGACATTTTTGTGAGGTCACACCTATTGGGAATCTTCCTTCTGGTGAGTTATTGCTTTGTGGTATGACATATTGCTTTGGCCGCAACTCAATTTTTATTTATGATCCTATCAATAAGAAATTTACAAAATTGATGGTTGAGCTTCCCTATTCACTAGGACATGTACAAAACTTTCCTAGTGGTCATATAACTTGTCTTATGGAGAAGATCACACCACTTCATGATTTAGTTGGATTAAGAGAAGATAAATTATTAGAAGGGGTGTCATGTATTAGCACAATGGGGAGTCTTAGAGTAACGGTCAAGTTGTGTCTGTGTGACCTATAGGTCATGTTTTCGAACCGTGGAATCAACCACTGATGCTTGCATTAGGGGTAAGCCGCGTACATCACACCCCATTGGAGTGCAACCCTTTACCGAATCCTGCGTGAATACGGGATGTTTTGTGCACCGGACTACTCTTTTTTGTCATGTGTTAGCATCCCCCAACTTTCGTTTATTGTGACATTAATCTCATGTTCTACTTTTGCTGGTGATATCTATTGCACTGAGTATGGAAATGTATGTGATTCTTATTTGGACTTTTATTTTATTTTCAATTATTTGGCCTTTTATCAAATTGACATTCTACTATACTAGGCAAATTTTATGGCAATCGAAGTTAATTGTCATCCAAACATCCTTGTTTGTTTCCCCCATATATATATATATAATTTATTAAACACCTAGTCACACCCTTGGGTGCCGAAATACTTGTGATTCTTATTAGGCCCTTTACCAAATTGACATTCTAGTATTCTACTATACTAAGCGAAATTTAGGGCAATCGGATTCAATTGTCATCAAAACATCCTTGTTTAATTTTTTGCCAGTAATACTTATCTATTGTTGTAAACAAGTTCTACTATACAAAGCGAACCGTATGCATATTTCCTCCCAAATTAATTCCACGTTTATCAAATTGGAAGGAACAAAACCGTGCTAGTTATGAACACAATTTTGTAATAAGACACTCACTGGTCTGTAGAACATCAAAGAGTTTTAGAACTTCTGATTCACAAATTTCAACAACCAAATTGATACTTCCGCATACACAACACCATTAAAAGGCAAACTTAGACTGTCAGTTTTTGTGTGTGCATTACTATAAGTGAATTTGATGTCCCATTGTTTGATTATTTCCTGACCTTGTACTCTGTCAGAAATTCCTCTGGAGGTCCGACAGCTGAAACAATATATCCAAATGAATTAGCACTCAACTTTCACTTTATTGCACCAAATTCATTAAACTATCAACTATAACCAAAAAACAAAAAAAGTCAACTTTACCTAAGTACCACAGAAAACTCACCAAGAGGAAACATCGGACATATTTTCTATGACACTTAAGTAATGAAAGAAAATTGAGTGACCATCCGTAAAATTACCTTAATGATATTCCTTTCATTATAAAGATTAAAAAGGGATCCAAGAAAAATAAGGGGTTGGTTCATAATATGAGGGACAAACTCATTTATTTTTTTGGGTGTACTTATTTGACGTTGAGCTTTTGAACTTATAAAAAGAAATGGAAAGGTCACAATATCTATTAAAAGAATCTTTCTTAAATGTAGAAGATTTGTGAAAACTATCATAGAAAATAAGTGAATTAGAATGATAAGGATTATTATCAATGAAAAAAAATCAATGCAGAATATAATCGTGTATTAATATTTTCTATATATAATTGTTAGAACAAACAATTATGTGTAGTGCGATGATAAATTAGTGCTTAATATACACACAAGAACTTTAGACAGGTAAGTATATTTCCAGAGAATAAATAAGTTGAAGTAATCTCATTAATAGGTACTAGTATATTTTGTTCAACTTATTTAGAAGACGTTTCAATAAGTTAAGTAGGCAAAAAACTAGATGATATCAATTCTGCCAAGTTTCAACATTGAATACGATTCATCTAATAGTTAAGTCATTAATTTTAAAGTCATTAATTAGAATGTACACTTAGGTGATAAATTCATTGAAGACACGTTTAAACCTTTTGAAAAATTTGCAAGAATTCCTTCTAAATGCCTATTCCGCCAGAATATATGGATGTGGGCTTAATTAGTCTAATCATTATAGTTTAATTTAATACTTATCCTATTTATGTGTAGGTTTGAACTTCTTCGTAGTTTATATAATGAAATAACAATTTAACCGAAACTTATTGTTTTCATACCAAGGCAATTATTATAATCATATTCAAAACAAGTTATGCATATGGTAATTAAATTGCAGGATAAAGAAGATCCCAATAGAAACGTTATAAACATAAGAATGTATACCTGAATCTGAAAAGATATTAACTACCTCTTTGTACAGATAACCTCAGTTGATTAGAACTTCGTGCTGATAACGTGTTATAAAATAAGAAGAAAACAAGAAATGAAGAGAAGAGAATGTAAATATTTCTCATTCAAGTAAACATAATACAGAAAGGAAAGTTCCTTTTAACCTTAATTTGCTCATTGAAATATAACAAACTATTCCTAGACTCTTTACTCCAAGAGCAATTTTGAAAAAAAAAAAGTTAATTCCTTCTTGAAATTTGAAAAAATCAAATATTGTGGATCACAAAAAAAGACCAAAATCACTTAAAGTGGACCGGATGGAGTACCATTTTAATAAATTATTGAATACTTATCAAGATTTTTACATGTAATTAACTATCAAATATCCTGATCGAATTAATATTTTTTACACTATCAATGTATAACATTTAAATTCCATAAAAAGAGATAATTTACCGATCCTTCAATTTCTGGGAAGTGATTCGTTTCAGTTAATTCTTTCTATTTTTCTCTCTTCTTTTTTTTCCCCATTTCAAATTACCGTTGTTAGCGCCAAATTTAGTTCGTTTGTCAGTTATATTCCGTTCGGTTTTGGCATAGCACCAACAGTACTTAACTTCCTTCTTTATACAAACTAACATAACCCCTTCATTTTAACTCTCTCTCTATTTTCTGCATTTTTCATTCTTTAATCTAAATCCTCTCCAATTTTCCAATTCTTATTGCTCAAAACATTCCTTTTTTTTTTTGTGCTGATAATGGACGACGAAGAAAAACAAAGACTGTGAGTTGATACGTATTTTCTACATTAACTCTTTTTTTCTTCTTCTTCTTCTCTTCATTTGGGATTTATTCAGTTTCTTGCTCTGTATACTGACTCTATTTTCATTTTCTTGGGTTTCAGACTTGATCTTTTCATTCATGATTACATGGTTAAGAAGGGAATGCGTAATACAGCTAGTACATTCGCCGCTGAAGCTAATGTTATACCACCAAACACTGTTGGTTAGTCTTCCTTTTTTGATAAATGTTAAGTATTAAAAACTGATTTTCCAATATAGTAATTAGACTTTGTTTTAAATGGAAACAGCTACTATTACTTTCTTTAATGGGGTCTCTTGTTTCTTGAAGTTTCTTGGTAATATTTTTACTTGAACTATCATGTTGCTTAGTTTTGCAAATGAAATGTGGTCATTTTCTTTAATTTATGTACACGTTCTTGAAAAGTTTAGTCACCATTGTTTTAGAGAGATAAGCACAGGTAAATTTCTCCTTCAGTAAAGTGATTTATTTGTCACGTTACTATTGATAGAGTATAAAAAAAAAAAAAATCATACAAATCTTCTTTTAGAAGTTTAAAAACTCAAGGTCGAGTTCACACTAAAAATTAGATGGATTAATGTTACTTATAGGTCGCGGGTTCGAGTCATGGAAGCAGCCACTAATGCTTGCATTAGGGTAGGTTGTCAATATCACACCCCTTGGAGTGCGGCCCTTCCTTGGACCTCATATGAACACGGAATGCCTTGTGCGCCAGGCTTTCCTTTTTATCCTTCGTATTGTGAACCCCCACTGTTTTCTTTTTCGTTAAAATGGAGGGCTCGTATGTCATGTTATACTTAAACTATATATAGAATCATGATTAATAATTAATATTGTGGGGATATTGATTCAGCTATGGATGATGGATTTTTTACTGCCTGGTGGCGTAAAGCCTATGGGATACTCAACACTGAAGTTGCATGGCCTGAGCACATCCCGCAGCCACAAGAACCAAATTTTAGAGAAAGGTTGAGGCAAGGCATTGGTATACATATTCCAGATTTTCCTCAAATGCCAGAAGAGCTATCTGCATCAGACTCTTTGGTCCAAGGACAGAGTTCTACTTCTTCAGACACAGACACAAATTTGCAGATAGAACCAACTCCTGATGCCCCTACAGATAACAGTTCGCGTCCCATTGAGCCAAATACATGTGATGAAGGTTTGTACTCTTGATAATGTCTGACATATGAAGTCACCTATGTAATTAGAATGTGTTTATATTGACATACTAATACATTAAATCCATGTTGAGCTGCCAATTGTAGCCTAGAGACTAAAGCATAGAGTTTCATATGAACACCTGTAGCATTGACAATATTTGCTTTTTAACATAAAAGGGGTAGCCTTGGTATGATCCTTCTTGGATTAGATAGTAATGATTAATTTTAAGGATACTGGCAGATGTTTGGATTGATCTACTAGTTTGCATAATAGTACTCAAGCTATTGTCATTTTAATTCTGAAAGGACAATAAAGAGTGAGCACTGGCGCGCGTTTATATAAATAGTTGAACTAGAAAATAGATTTAACTCTACGAGCAATTACCTAAGGCGTATGACTATCATTTTCTCTTACGTTTTCATTCCTTCTATATACTTATCTCCAGTGACGTATGACCATACACTGACAGTTACTGAGATTACACTCTTACTTTGGCTTTATTTACCTGTTGTTTGGAGATCTGTATCTTTAGTGTATGTATGTATGCATGTGTGTGTTTTTGTGCGCTCGTGTGTGTACATACCAGACTATATCTGCCACTAATGATAGCGGTATGAATGAGGTAAATAGTACTACCTGAGTGTTTAGATATAATGTCGTTCAATAACAAAGAAGGAGATGGTAAAATGCACGGTGAATCTCTTAGTTAATGTTTTTGAAGACCACATTTCTGGTGGTCATATATATATATATATATATTTGCAAAGACCATTGATGCTAAGTAATGTTTGGTAATGAAACTGCTTAAGAGTTCGTTTTGAGGCTTACCAACTCCCGATACCCTTACAGACAGTTCGCGTTCTAAGCCAAAAACATGTGATGCAGGCTAAGTATATTCTTTGCTGCCCCTACAGATTTGCTGGCTAACTATATGTTAGTTATTAGTCCTTCCTAAATGGATTAATCAGTTGTGTTTTAGTGGCAAACTAATAATGGATATTCTTCTTTTCTTGCTGTTAGGCACTTCCAACCAATCCAGAAATTTGCAGACAGAAGCAACCTCCAATGCCCCTACAGACGACAGTTCGTGTCCTAAGCCAAAAACATCTGATGCAGGTTTGTTTGATTGACAATATATATTAATCCGTCTTAATTCCATATTAGTTTCGTACGTATTCTATCATGACTGTTTAATTGGAGTAGCATAAGGACTATATTCAATTGTTCTCACATATTTGGATTTTGCTGACCTATGAAAGTATAGTACTACAATTTTTGTTTTCTGTTTGCTAGTTTGTAGTTCTTTCCAATTAGATGAATTAATCAGTCGTTCTGTTTAAGTGACAAAACTATTAACGGACTGTCCTTTTGCTGTTAGGCACATCCAACCAATCCAGAAATTTGCAGACAGAAGCAACTCCCAATGCCCCTACAGACGACAGCTTGTGTCCTATGGCAAGAACATCTGATGCAGGTTTGTTTAATTGCAAACTTTAACATTTTGTTTCTTATTTGAAGGAAGCTAGTGAATCATGACCTGTTTTAGGGGTAAAGTAATACTAACTGATATATATTCTTGTTGGTTTTTAGGATCTTGAATTCCAGCCAATCTAGCTCTTGACTGATCTACCAGTTGACATGGAATGGAGAATGTGATATTTTGAGAAACACACTATTAACTGATCACATTGAGCATTTCACTTCCTTGTAACTTTTTTTTTTTTGGATATTATCATCTCATATACTTTATACTATGAAGTCGTGGCTGCGCGTGCATTTCACTCTATCTCCGCCATTAATGCTAGCTAGTGATGTGTATGAGTATGACTCTATGAGGAAATAATAGTTCTACGTACTGCAAATGGTAAAAATGGATCTCTTATGCAGTTTGGATTGATCGTCTTCTCGTTTGCATAATAGTACTCAATTATGCTTGACTGCTCAACAGAAAAGTTCTATCTCTTGACACTTAACCAAAAACATCGGATATCATTATCTCATTATTATGTTACAATATATATGAAGCTGTGTATGTATGCATGTTTTGTACGTAAGAGTGTGTGTGTGTGTGTGTTTACCATAAAGAAGGAGATGGTAAAATGCACGCTGAATCTCTTAGTTAACATAATAGCATTGCTTCCCTGGTTTGTGAATAAGCATCTTAGTCAATCAAATATGCAGATTATATATCTGTCAAAGGGATTAACGATGAAGGATTAATGTACTAAGCTAATTATGATCAACTCCTTCAGATACTTTAATAGACTAATGTAGTTTAATATCTCAAATGGTTAACCAACATACAAATTTTTCCAACAAATTAAAGTTACTTAATTCATTTTTGCCACTTCAAAGTCATCTATCTTACATCTTAAAAAATCCAATTTACGACTCTTTCTATCAAAAGTCACTACACTTACTTTTATCACTTTAAACTCACTAAACTTACTTTTTCTCTTCATTTGAGATTATGCATTTCTTCCTCTGTTACTGTATGTATAATGTCTCTGTTTTTTCTTTTTTAATTCTTTTCTTATTTTCTCGATTATGAGGGGTTTGGTTTTCACTTTTCAGACTTGAACTTTACATTCATGAATACTTGGTTAAGAAAGGATTTCGAAGTACAGCCGATAAATTCGCCAGAGAAGCTAATCTTATTCAGGAGCCTATCGGTTAATCCTCCTTTTTGATGAATGTTAAAACTGATATCTTCTAAATTTGCAAATTAAGTAATGCCATTTTCTTTAATTTATGTCACATTCTAGAAAAGTTTAGTCAGTTTTCATGTTTATAATTTATTTCAGTGGGTTTTCCAAATGGATTTAGTCAGTTAAAACTTAGACATATATCGCAAAGATCAAAATCAAAATTCTAATACATTTTCCTGATTAATTCCACTCGGATAATTGTAAATTGAATGCATAATTTCTCAGGCTCTCTCAAACCAAATGAAGGATTTTGATTTAATGATCTATCAGTTTAACTGATCCGTTGAGCATTTCACTTTCTTGCAACTCAGGATTTGCTGTTAGATACTTTCTTAAGCATGTTGTGTGGAAATTTGTTTGGAACAAACATTTAAAATAGGGTTCAAAAGGAGTATTAAACTCATAATGGTAGCTTTCTCCCAATTGTCAAGGGCTGTTACATTTTTACTAATCGATGTAATGCGTTTACTGGAAGTTTATAATGTTGTTCCACCGGAAAAGTGTTTGATAATAAAGACGGAGATGTAAAATGCTCAGTGAATCTCTTAGTTTAAGCATTTCAATGGAGAACCTGCTGAGGATGCAGGGTTTTCTTGATCAGTTTCATTGAACTCTTAGTACTTTGGGTCTAGTAGACCATGGCGCGAATACATGTGAATACATGCGCGTACAGCTGTATTCATGAATACAACAGCGCGAATATATGTGAATACATGCGCGTACAGCTAGACTGCCCTGATTTTAGGCGCTTTTTACTGTTGTATTCATAAATACATCGCGCGAGTACATGTGAATACATGTACGTACAGCTGAACTACCCTGATTTTAGGCGTTTTTTGTTGTTGTTAGGCGTTTTTTGTTGTTGTATTCATAAATACATTGCGAATACATGCACGTACAGCTAAACTGCCTTGATTTTAAGCGCTTTTTGCTGTTGTATTCATGAATACAGCAACGCAAATACATGTAAATACACTACCGTAATAATTAAATAGTAGCTATAGGAAGTAATTATGTATATGATAGCTATAGCAAGTTAATAGCCACTACACAATAGTAGTTTCTGAAAATACCTCCTTTCATTGGTTTGTGAATAAGCTGCTTAGGCTAATTAACGAGAAAATCAGTAGTCAATTATAAGATGTCCAGATTTTCTCGTGTCCGTTTAGACAAGCTGTGCCCTAGGAATATAGCCCATCATATGCAGCGGAATTGTGCCTAATTCAATACCATTTGGTTCAAGGAAGTTGGGGACAACTGGAAAAATGGAAAAACATGAGGGACTAGCTATCTTTTAAGGGGGGGGCACATGTTGCAAAGTTTACTACTTGTGTAAGTTTCACAAAATATATATAATTGGTCCGTTACCCGAATAACGAAGGATAATGTTGTAATTAAGCTGATGGGTAAACACTGCATTAATCTTGGTTGCCTTGACAACTAAGTAGGAAATACTAACATACAACAAGTACTTACAGAAATCTGCTATTTGACCTTTATATAAAGCTTCGAACCAATTGTCAGGGAAGCCAGAAATTTCACAGTATGTCTACAGGCAGTCTATTCTCCCATCTGACTGCTATAAAATTGGCCTTTGATGCATACCAAGCAGCACAAGCATACAGTGAAAATATTACCTTATTTCCACTGATTATAAGAAGCAAAACTTGTCCTCGCATAAGAATAGACAAGTTAACTTGCGCGAAGGAACATCCCAAGTGCTCTTCTGGATTTGCATGTGTAAGCTTGCAAAAGGAGAAGATTACCAGAAGCAAATGAGTCGATAAGCATGCAATCAACCTCGTCTTCCCTTTCCCTTTCCCTTCCCCTTTCCATTTCTGTTTCCGTTTCCGTTTCCGAATCCCTTTTTACCACCTTTATTGAACTTCTTCCCCTTCTTAGTCTTCAAATAAGATGCTCTCTGGGCCTTCTTCTCTCTTTCCTTCCGAACTTGTTCAACATCTTTAATTTCTGATCGCACATGAGCGTTAGGTATTGACTTATTGTTTCTCCCACCTCTGAACATTCGGCTACCACCTTGTCCTCTAGGACCACCTGTTCAAACAGCACAGGGTCGCAACCATCAACCATGATTTCATTTCATTGAACGTAAGCAGGCAGAACACTATATCAAAACACAAGCCTTCATTTGATTGAAACAAACATATACTTGCAGGGTATTTGAAACAAAATGAATTTGCACTTTCATCACCAAGGAAACAACATGGAGCAGATAATAGCATGTTCCCAAGGAGGAAAGTAACCATAATAAAAAAACATCAACACCCACAAATCCAATCAAGGTTAGACTCGTTGATAAGAAGCAGAATATGGAGAAATATACTATGAACGCAACTGAGAGGGCAATGTACCAAGAAATATGTAGAATTCACCACTAAACATTACTACTGTCAAAATTCTCTTAGAAGAGAGTTTTCCAAAATAATTACCAGCTAAACTAGTTGATGCTGCAGCAAAGCCACCATCATTAGTTCCGTTAACAGATACTCTCTTGTGTGATTGGTCTTTCCACTTCTTGTATATCCCAGTTTTGTGGGTCTTCATCTTAGAACCACTCTCTGTCTTTATCTGCACATGTTAACAAAAAGATGTAAAAAGCTTTGGAAAGCCTGGAGACCTGATAACTTTTAAAAAATCCCAGTAAAAGTCAAGTAAAACTCAATGTTATAATGCAACAAAAAGGTCAAGTCAAATAGGAGCACATCAACGGGAAACTATGATAGCGACCAAATATTGCCTCTATGTTGCTTTTATAAAATCACTATGCTTACGTCCTTATCATAGTCAATGTTGTCTGCTTCAGAAAGGGATTAAGGCTATATAGGGAAATGGACGTATTCCATGTTTTAATGGATAGAATCTAAGGACAGTCTAGTTTCCATCAAGGATCTCAAAGAATTTCTGAAAAGTGGCCAAAAAATAAATTTGACATCCTTACTGTTTTGAGAAAGCATGATTTAAAATCATTTCCCCACCTTCAACAGAAGTCAGGATGCAACCAAAAAATATCATACACACTTGACGAGATTAGATCTAATTCTCTTTCTAACATTTTTGGATTGACAGGAAGCTTTCTTGCTGTGTGATTCTGCCCCCCACTCTGCCAGCAGCCTATGTGTCGATCTATACCCAGTTGATCTACCGCTATTTTACTTTGCACGTTCTGGATAGGCGCGCATCCTCATAGAGCGAGGGGTAGAAAAGATCAATGAAAGACTAGAGCGCGAGCTAGCTGATCTACCGACAAGTCCTTGATTTCTTATCCGCGAAGGCAGACTTGGACTCATTGAAGAAAGCATTTGAGGTGAAGACCAGGTAAAAAAATTCTTTTGAATATCTTTCAAGTTATTCTATCTGGAAAATAACCAAAACATTTCAATCTTTCAAGTTATTCTATTGGTTATGTTCTCTAAATACTACATAAAAAGATCTAGCATTAGAAAACATACATCTAAATCGTTCCCAGGGCTTTGGTCTAGTGGTAAGAGCGCAATGTTTGGGATATATGCATGTCACTAGTTTGAACCCTGTCGCAGACAAAAGCCTAGCATTTAAGTGGAGAAGGATAGAGGGGCGAACCCATTATCCACCATGTTTCAAACCGTGCAACATTGACTCTCTGGAATTTCTCGGTTATAAAAAAATACAATCTTAATCTCTGACATGTCCAAGAGAAAGAAAAAGCCAAAGAGAGATGCATAACTAGGCAAAGACCCACCTGACTCCATAGTTCTTTGAGCTACTTAGATTATGATGAAAATTTAATGCGGTTATTATATTTCAGTTAGACAAGTGTCCTGAATAATATTAGGAGTAAAGGAGGGAAATTTACATTAAGCTCAAAATAACAAGTTACATTGTATTATTATTGCCAAGGGTCTATTGGAAACAGCCTCTCTATCCTCACAAGGTAGGGGTAAGGTCTGCGTACACACTACCCTCCCCAAACCCCACGGTGTGGGATATTACTGGGTATGTTGTCGTTGTACATTGTATTATTATTATTTTATTTTTTTGTGATTCGCAAATAACAAGTTACATTGTTTAATTTCATTTCCTTAGCAAGGGTAGATATTTTCATTACGAGGCAAATATTTTTTAACCAACCAAATACAAAGTTATCATGGGAAGGGAGTCACATCTTCTCAGTGCTCACAACATGAAAAGAAGTAGGCTCATTTTAACTCTGCTGCCACACTTCATAGAAAATTAGATAATTTATTCATCAAGTTTGCTGGTCCATAAAAAATAACACGCAAGGGCAAAAAAATACCTTCCCACTAGCTGTAACACGATCTCCATTGTTAAGCTTGATGTATTTCTTACTCCTCTGTGTTCAGAATATGCAATTAGCATTCTAGAGAAAATTTACTCATTACATGAAAAAGGCAGCTTTATTCATTAGCTATAAGTACCTTATCCCAATGATATGTAGTCTTTTGTTTCTGCAGACCATTTTTGTCATCAGCTACCAAATCCAGAACAGCAGCATCCAACCTAATTTATTCAAAATACCACGATAATGTAATGTAAATTAATGTCAGTGTTGTGGGTCCCAAGTCCAGATGGAGGAGGAGGCTGCAGTAGGTTGACCACCAATCTAAACCTAGTCAATTTAGGGTGAATCTTCAATTTTTCACAATACAGAATTTGCCGCATTAGCAGTTTGAAGCTAAAAACCGCAGTATTAGAATTTTTCCCATTTCACTCGACGTCACATACAGAAACAAAGATGAAAGGTTCATCCACGAAACAGATGAGAAAGCAGAATAAACTACTTCAAGATGTGTAACATTTAATATCCATCTTCCATGCTAATATGTATAATAGGTCAAAGAATAGTAATGCTTACCTATTTGATTCAAAACCTCGGTTTCCTCTCACGGAAAGTCCAGCCTCAAAATGCTGCCAACAGTGGAGGACAAGTTAGATTAGTCATTCCGCAAATCCAGATAAAAGAACAAACATGAAAAGCGTACGACTCTAGCATGATGCAAAAATCTGCAGAACAAGACGAGTGTCGGAATACGGAATCTCCTAGTTCAGAGCTAATTATTTACCTGATTTGTTGGTACTGAACTTATGAAGTTTTCCTCGTCTTTAAAGCTCTTTGCTTTCCTTTTAGAACCAGAAACTGTCCAAGTCCAAAAGAACAAATCAACAGAAGATCAAACTAAAATGAATATCATACCTGCAAAAGAAACAAATAAGCAACCAACACTGTTTTTCCTCATCTAGGCCTAACAGTCCTTTGTTCCTTTTATTTTTCTTTTTGATGCAGTAGACCCCAACAAACCAAAATCCGTCCTCCAGGAGCCAACAGTGCTTTTTTCTACTTGCTCCCCTGGTGACTTGAACGTCCAAACTCATGGTTGGAGATAAGGCCCTTTCTACTAGGCTATCCCTCCCTTGACTTTAGATCTCACAATCTTAACTGGGAGTATTGGGTTCTAGCTCCAATCCATGTGACATGTCTCTTACTCTTTAATCCTCACAGAGGAAAACTAAAAACAGCAGTGTCCATATCGATTTCCAATTGACTGCGTATCTAACAGCTACTGCCAAATCAATACATGAAAATCTTGTAAATGCTAAGATTTAGTTTATCCAACCTAAAAGTGACAATCATCTATATTATTGAAATGGTAAGTATCAATGTTAGAATAAGAATTAAGTTCCTAAGTTATATATTATCTCACATCAGGCAAATATCATATGTACTGTCACACCACAATAGGTGTGCCCTGTATTATCTATAACTCCTCCCTCTAATTTTCTCAAATGGCATCCAAGCATTACGATCCTGGTATAGATTTAAACACCTGTTTTTTATCATTAAAAACAAGTAGCTTTTGCCTACTCATAGACAATCTTTGCACTTGTTTGACCTACTTCCATCTTGTCATTAGTTTATTATTTTGTTCTCCGACGGTCGTTCTGGCAGCAGCAGGCAATGTCCCCCTTTCCAATTATCATCCTAGTGGCACTGCTCCTCTTCCTAGCGACCATATTGTGGCAGTGTCTTCCAGCCATTTCTCTAGCAATTAGGGTTCTTCAAATTCCAACCACCATAACTTTTTTGGCGAGGTCCAGTGATCTGATTCTCCATCGCAATTCCAGTAATCAAAGCTTCTTTGACAATTTCTTCCAACAACTATCCAACTATTTACTTTTCTATGTTTTCAAAATAACAAACTCAAGTTAGTCTCCCCACCTTGCATTTAAGTGGAACATATTAGAATGTTCAGTGTTAATGTCAGATTACCAAAAGAAAAATATCTGAAGATCTGAACATCTAGACACTGTCCCATACAGAAGAAATATCATTTGCTCGTGTCTGACACCTATAATTACAAGTATATCTTGTATTCACCAAACTGTCAAGTCATCAATCTATCTCTCCTTTCTCTTATTTCTCAGACATACTTCCTGATACTTGAAGAAAAAGATCCTAAGCACTATGCAGAAGGGAGGGGATAAGCTAAATTTAAACCACAGCATACAATGTGCTGCATCCTGAAACAATATAAAATAATCCATAAAGCTCTTTTTGTCGTTTATGTATTGCTCAAAACAGTACAGTTCAAACTGAAAGTGCTCTCAGCCATGATCTTGCTTTGTTATTTCTTACTTGTTGCAAAGGTAGAGAAGAGTAATTTCAAGACTCCAACAGTTTTTGAAAAACATATAATACACCAACCTTCTTCTTCTTCATAAAAAATACACCAACCCTCTTCTTTTCTTCTCTATTACGCATGTTTTGCTCCCCAACTACTCTTTGGTTCCAAGTGCTTTTTCTCTTCTATTGATAAGGGGTTCCAGGTAACTTTTAGATTACTTGCACAAAGAAACAAATTTAATTCCAGCCTGCATCTTTTAGGTAATCCAGCTGGAGAGAAACAGAAGGTATTTTGAGGACAAGCAAGTCCTATCTACGAACTCTGTATCATTTGCCCTTTTCGGTGCAAAATAACAAATAATGTTGAAGTGTGTGACCCTCTCATCTAAAGGCTTAAGTTGTTAGAGATAGCACACTTTTAATTATTTAATCATATTATGTCTCAACACGTCCTCTCATATGTGGGCCCGATTCTTTTTTTCATGGGCCAAACATGTGGAATGTTTTCTTCCTCTCTTTTTTTTTTGCTTTGGGTGGCAGTGAGATTTGATCACAGTACCTCAGTCAGCTTGATACCATGTTGAAGTGCGTGACCATCTCATCTAAAGGCTTAAGCTATTAGAAAGAGCATACTGTTAAATATTTAATTATATTATGTCTCAACAAACGCATGTGGTCAACTCATACTCCACTGACCCAATTTACGTGGCATACTTTCCTTTGTCCCAAAAAGAATGTCATACTTCTTTATTTAGAAACTGTTTTAACTTTAAACTTCCTATTTTACCCTCAGTTAGATGATTTATAGCCACATAAATGTCTATGACTTGTTCTAGACCACGAGTTTCAAAAGTCTTTCTTTCTTAAACTTTGTGCTCAGTCAAACATTTGCACATAAATTGGGATGGAGGGAGTACTTGATTTCCTCCGCTTCCTAGATGTTAAAGGAGGGGTGTAAGTTTTTGATGCGTACATATTTGCACCTACTTGGTGCCACTTGAATAAAATGAACTCTCTTCACTTATCCACCAAAAAAGAAAAAGATCCACCGACAGTTAGAAATTATATTTCCCATATCCTCTTGCAAACAAAAGAAGCAACAGAAAAACCTAGACATTAACCCCGAGATTCAAGTCTCGGAAACACTGCGGACCAATTTTCAAGTAAACCCTTCATAATTACAAAATGGTAAAAGTCAATTAGTGGAAACAGTACGATGAACAAGTGGTCCAATGAGAAAGTCTTATCTGTCATAATTATAGCAAGCATAACGCACAAAAGAAATAACTACTATTGTTGACACCTCCCATTAAATCTAAGGAGGCAGCTACACATTTATAAGTGTCACAAGTGCTCGCAAAGGACCTCAACATAAACTATTTCTTTGAAGTCTCAACTCTCAAAAGAAGTCGACAACCAAACGTTGTACTTTGGCTAACACTCAAGATCTTATAATCAGAATCCAGAATATGAGAATATCAATGAGGTGATACACTAAGCACATAAATAGTTTTATCTTTCCTCATTTAAATGATGCTCATTGTCTTTTTAAGTACACTCCATGATGAATGGATGTTAAATGTTCAAAATCAAACTAAAACAGGACTCAAAACTACCCAACTTCCCATTCCAATATGATACTATCAGTATATCTGAATACATGATTTATCAAGTACCGTGGGCTTGTTTGGAAAGTCACCTTGAAAATGGATTTGGGTGTAATAACACAATTTTAGTGTGTTTGTCTCGCAAAGTAATTGCTTGGTCAACAAGGAATTGAATGTAACTGAGGGGAAGCAATTGCACTCTACGACTCTCAAGGGAGAGGTCAAAATTGCAATTTGACATTTCAAATCCTCTTTTATTTTTATTTTTAGTATATTACTCTCTTTATCCCAACTTATGTGATACCCTTTCCTTTTTAGTCTGTCCCAAAAATAATGATACATTTCTACACATAAAAACAACTTAACTTCATACTTTCCAACAACATACCTAGTATATTCCCATGTGGGATCTGAAGAGGGACCTTACCCCTACCATGTGCAGGTTGAGAGGCCAAATCCAAGAGACCCTCGGCTCAGGCAAGCACAAGTTAATGAGATGATTTAGAGCCACAAAAAGGTCTATGGCTTTTTTTAGATCACAAGTTTCAAAGCTTTTCTTTCTTAAACTCTATGCCAAGTCAAGCACCCTCACATAAATTGGGCCGTATTCCTTCTTCACCCTTTCTCTTCGATTTCTTTTTTTTCTTCAACAGATATAGAATGTTAGAGCAAATAGATTAGAATTTCATACAAATTTTTGTTATGAGAATATTTTATGGAAAACACGACAATTTTTTCTATCTTTTTGTTAGTTAAAAAATGCAACAAATCATGACTTTCATATTATATTTATGTGAGTTGGTAAAAGTTTTAAATTCGCAGTTGGTAATATATTTTCAAGGAAATATATTTATTCATAATATGTAGTAAAAATAATATTTAATATTTCTTAGATACAAAAATATTTGTCACATATTAAAGTTTATATTAAACAAACATATTAAGAGTTTATGTACTTGTATATCTGAAATAAATTTATTTAGATTTTGATAATTAACTTTTCATATTAAAACTAAAAATATTTAACTATGTAATTACACTTCTACAATCAAACATGATACTTGGAATAACACTGTACTTATATTATGACAAAGAAGCACGACCTTGTACTTACTATATCGTGTAATTACTACGCAGCCTAGTAATTACACGGTGGTTTCCAAACACACGCTACATATTCCTGAAAGAGGTAAACCTGGAAAGAACCACAAAATGAAGAGTGAACGAGGACAAACCTTGTTTCTCCTTCCGTTCTGAAGGTGTGGGATCAAAGCCATCTTCCTGGAATAAAACAGGGGGAAAAAAATCAATAATGAAGTCAGTTAATCAACACTTGCAAATCATAAGACCAAATCATATTCTGACGAAGGACTCTTATGACAATATCATATCAAGTAGCTAGAAGGGACCTTGCCTCAACAAATAGCTGAAGGGAAAATTCCAACAGCTAACAAGTGGGAACTGCGACATGTCTCTTCTCCCAAATCTAAACATGCTTGTTCAGGGGTCAAGCAAAAAATCACTGTCTTTTGGCACAAGTTTTCTACTGAGGATACTTTTCAACATACATCAATTTTGTAGCCTAAACATCAATATTTACAACTCACTCATGTTGACTTTCAGTCAGCATGCAATTTTCCCTACCATTTGGCCCATGTCTAACACATCTGCATATTCAGTTCTTTTTTTTTTATAAGAACATCCGCATATTCAGTTCTTATCAAAGATCTTATTTGAAAACCAAAAATTTATTCAATAAAAAAGAAAAACCATAGTACCCTCCAGGATGGTTTTACTCGCCTGAAAGGTATCTTGTCAAATTTAATGGACAAACAGACCAGCAAGGACTCCCACATACTCCAGCTCATTTCGAACTTCATACCAAAGAAAAGTAGCATAAAATGAAGCCATACACCCATGAGGAAAAGAATTAGAGACTACAGATATTAAAACCCTTTTTATACACCAACTATTTGACAAGTAGTACCCAAGTGATCTTCACCAGGTTGAGGTTTAACTGGAAATGACACAATGTCTATTGCCTATCTCTACGTTCCAGCACCTTACTCCATAAGGCAGGAATTTCAAGGGAGTATCTAGGTACTAAAATCAATAATTTCAAAAATAACCAGCATCTGAACATATCCATATAATACTCTGTCCTTTTCAGGTTTCCTATTTGCATTTTGAAAGCAACTAGAGGGCACACTCCTAAAAATCTAAACAAAAGATGATACATATAAAAGAGCTTCACCTCTGGTGCAGGAACACCGGAGCGCTGTTGACGAACTTTATTGATGACCTCCTCATGAATAGCTCTTTTCCTCTTCATCACATCGACCCATTGACTCTGCATGGATTGTCCAAATTAGTTATTTAGAATCACCTAGGAGACGAGACACACAGGGGGGTGGGGAAAAAACCTGCAAGTTGACCCAAAATGTCACCAACTCATAAGCTTAAAAGACATGATGATAACTATACACCTAACCAGAACATATCACTGTCAGGACTGAATATGCTCCAAAATTGAGCTTTTAACTCATTTCTACATAATGCACCTCAAAGTAACAAGAGCACACAATCTTTTAAGAAGTTTCTGTTGTAGGGATGAAGAACACAAAAGAGGAAAATCAGTGATTAGAGGGGGCTGCTGATATGTTCAAATGTCTAAGGGAGACCTAGCTGTGAATTGTCCCCAACAGAACTCTTGCTCAGTCCAGCATAGATGACTCACTAATCCCCAGCAAATTCGCAGATTGCATTCCGCTATCCATAGACAATAGCAACTTGGAACACTACATTTAGCTATCCAAATTAGTATCCTTCCCTTTTTACAATTTGCAAGAGCCTTTTTGTCTAACTCCAATTCAAGAAAGATATGATTCACAGAATCTTTTCTTAGTAGTTCTATTATTGTAAGTCTTTCAGATTCTCTTCAATTTTAAAACATATATTATTTTTTAGTCAAGGTTGCTTAAAGTACCAGGCATATGATCTAAGGAAGCCTACCCATAGAATTGAATTTTAGGTTCAGTAGAATTGCAAACTCCTGTTCCACAAACAGAAGCAATATATGTAGGTACCATTGCTTCAACCTCCTACTTCACCCCGAAAAAAAGGTATATGCATCTGGTAGGTGGAGGTGGTAAAGGACCTGGTGCTGAATCGCAAGTTGTCCCCAGGAAGGGGAGAAGGTGGAGGGGGAAACCATGGAAGATCAAGGAAGAGGAAAAGAGAGACATGATGCCGAATAACAAGGTATCCCCAGAATCACCTTTTCCCCCCTCTTTCGAGTATCTTGAAAGCAACAACGACCCAATGAAATCCCACTAGTGGGGTCTGGGGAGGGTAGTGTGTGCGCAGACCTTACCCCTACCCGAGGGATAGAGAGGTTGTTTCCGAAAGATCCTCGGCTCAAGAAGACGAAAAGAGCACCCCAAAGCAAAAGCTAAAAATGTAAAAATATAAAGTTTCCTAATGCTTGAACAAATATATACTATATATCATCAGTTACAGCACCCCATAGTTATCACCTTATATGAAGTGAAAGACGATATGAGCGGTAGAAAAATAAACACAAGTTGAATTCAAAAGAACCCATTAAAAAAACAGGAATTTGAAGTTTTCCGTGTTCGTTGATGAAATAGAAGCTAACATAAAAGATGAAAAAATTACATGATTTTTTGACTTGGCAGCTTCACCTTCAGCTTCCAGGATTGTCTGCTTAGGTCTACAACGAAACTATAATGTTAAAGAACAGAAATAACATCATTCCACCATGACGATAAAAAAACAAAATTATGGAAGGACTGTAGAGTGACCTGAAAGCCTTCAAGCGTTCAGAAAAAGCCATTGCTGATAATTCAGTACCACCAAGGTCATTTTTGAACAGTGGATGCAACCCTTCACGTGGTAGATCTTTTACTCTTCTAACGGACTCTTTCGAAGGCTTTGGTTTTGTCTTTGAATACAAGCCAAATGCTTTCATACAGGGCCTTAGCAAAGTTTCTAGTTCAGTTGATGAATCAATGATTTCCCGAACTCTATCAGAGAGGAGATCTAGAACAGTTTGAGGAAAACGTCCATAGACAGTTCCTCCATTGGCAACTGCTTGATCTATTTTGGACCGGACTCCATCCATATCTTGTAAAACCTCTTCCTCAGTTGGCGCAGCCCTGATTGGTTTAGATAGAAAGAGATGAAGATCTAACAAGTAAGGCATGTCTTCAGATGTGAGAAGAGAAAAGGCAGTGCCAATACGACCAGCCCTTGCAGCTCGCCCAACTCGATGCACAAAAAGTTTAGGTTTTGGAGGAAAATCGAAGTTGATAACATTATCAAGCAGTGGAATATCAATTCCTCTAGCAGCCACATCGGTCACAATGAGCACCATTGTCTTTCTTGCTCTAAATCTAGAAATATGAATTTTGCGAGCATCGTGATCCATATCACCATAACAAACAGAAGGTTCAATACCCTCTTCCCTTAAAAGAATGTTAAGGAACTCAACATGATACTTGGTGGAAACAAAAACTAAAGTCTGCTGATCAGAACTTATTTGTTCACGAATCAGATACAGAAGTGCAGCATGCTTTTCTTCATGTCTTACAGTGAAAAATGCAAGCTTCAAGTCTGGACTTATCTTAGTGTCCAAATCAAGACGCACAAGCTGAGGATCTCGCAGCCCAGCCTTAGCAAATTCAGCAAGGGCACTGGGTAAAGTGGCACTGAAAAGCAGAGTCTGGCGATTCTCACCTAGATGGGTGAGAATTCTATGCAATTGCTCAGCAAATCCCATGCTAAATAAACAATCAGCCTCGTCAAAAACCACATACTCCACAGTGCGCAGTGACATATCATCAACCTCAGATAAATGGTGCATTAGCCGACCAGGAGTTGCAATTATAATATCAGGACTTTGTGCCAATTCTTCAAATTGGCTTTCCATACTATCACCACCAACCAATAAACTAACACGAATATCTGCATCAAAGAGAAAAGTGCAACTTTAAACCATTTGAGGCTACAGGTAAGATCTCCTAAAACTCCTAGCACCAGGGGGAAAAGAGATAATACAGACAATCAGTCCTAAAAGCTCTTGTAGGATAGCCTTACTTAAATTGAATCAATATGACCAAAATTGCGAATAAGGTAATTCAGAAAAGGCCATAATTTGGCTCCAGAAAACACCCTTTCCATCCCTCCAATAAAAAAAGGGAAAAAAACAAATCAATAATGATTAATTGCTTCTGCTTATGTACCTTATAACTTGTGTCAAATTAAACTACTAATCAGATAACCACCTAAGGAATATCACTTAACTGCCGCCCACATAGAAGATGTGAAAACAGGTTTGGTCATATAATATGTATGTAATTGTTCTTCAATTCTACCTAATACTCAATCAAATCCCAACCACTTTTTTTTAACTCTAAAAGCACAACGCTCTATTTCTGTCCTCATTTTCCCGTCTCCACGTCCTTCCTCATTTTCTTTTGATAAGGTAAATTGTATTAATGAAAAGGGAGAGAACTCCCGTATACACGAAGTATACCAAAAAGTAGAGAATTTACATCAGAACATGATTCTCTACACAAGACGCCCAATCTTCTATACAAGTAGGGGCTAAATGAGTGCATCAAAAAGCGATCAAAGATAAAAGACTATTCTTAAGATGTGAAAAAGGAGACTCAATCTCCTCAAAAGCTCTCATATTTCTCTCCCCCATACTATCCACATGAGAGCTAACGATGCGAACTTCCACGCCTTTTGCTTTCTTCTTCTACGGAAATTGGCCCAGCTATATAACATTTCCTTTACAGTGCTTGGCATCACCCATTGAACACCAAAAAGATTCAGGATTGCCCTCCACAAAGCAGAGGACACAGGGCAATGCAACAAAAGGTGATCAACTTCTTCCCCTGAGCTTTTACACATGTAGCACCAACTAACAAGTGTAATTCCCCTCTTTCGGAGATTTTCAGCAGTCAAGATCACTCCCTTTGCCGCTAGCCATGCAAAAAAGCACACCTTCGTGGGCGCCCTAGGAATCCAGATCGAGGAATATGGAAAAGTGATCTCCTCTCTCACCAACATACTCTGGTAAAAGGACTTTACGGTGAACAAATCATCGCCACGCAAGCCCCATCTCCGAGAGTCGCAAGATGGATGGGGCATGTCTTGCCCATATACAGTGCCAACAAGTCTTGGAGCTCCGCAATCTCCCAATCTTGCATGTTCCTTCTGAATGAGAGGTCCCATACTACCCCCTTTCATGCTCTTTACGAATCTGTTGGACCATCAGTTCCTTCTGGTTTGAAACTCTGAAGACGTGGGGAAGGAGACCCTCAGAGTATCCTCTCCACACCACCTATGATTCCAAAAGCTGATTCTCCTTCCATCTCCCACCATGTAAGTGATGTTGCCACTGAATGCTTCCCAATTCTTCATGATGCTCCTCCACATGCCACACCCGAAAGGTGTTGTAATTGCCTTGGTCCTCCAACCCCCTCCCGTGGAATCGTACTTTTCTACTATGACCTTCCTCCATAGAGCATGCTCTTCTACCCCGAATCTCCAAAGCCACTTCCCCATTAAAGCTCTGTTAAATACCCTAAGATCTTTCACTCCAAGTCCACCCCACTTCTTTGGGGAAGTGACTGTCTGCCAATTCACTATATGAAACTTTCTAGTTCCATCCGCCGCATCCCAAAGAAAATTCCTTTGAAGTCGCTCCAGTTTTTCTGTGATGCTCACCGGTGCTTGCAACAAGGATAAGTAATAGGTAGGCATACTCGATAAAGAGCTTTTGATAAGCACTTCCTTACCGCCTTTTGACAAATACCGTTTCTGCCAGCCTGCTAATCTTTTTTCAACCCGCTCGATCACTGGATTCCAAACCGTAGTATCCTTATATGAAGCGCCCAATGGGAGGCCCAGGTAAGTAGTGAGAAGGGAGCTCACCTTGCATCTGAGAACATAAGACAAGGCATCAATATTAGCAACCTCACCGGGAAAATCTCACACTTGCCGATGTTGATTTTGAGTCCTGATACTAACTGAAACCACTGCAAGACCTGCTTCATGTAGGTCAACTGATCCATATCGGCATCACAGAAAACCAGTGTGTCATCCGCAAAAAGCAAATGTGAGACTCTTCGGGCACTGAGCACCCCAATCGGAGCTGAGAATCCTCTGAAGAAGCCTCCGCCCGCCGCACGATCCATCATTTTGCTCAGAGCATCCGTCACTACAATGAATAGCATGGCCCTCTAAAAACCCCATCTTATATGTTCTCCAATGAATCTATCAGACCAGTTTTCTCATTACAAAATGGAATAAAACAATAACTACAAAACTTATGGAGGTCATCCGTAATACCATCAATTGATAAAAGTTCCTCATATAAAATAGTGCTTTTTATATCTTCCTCAAACACAGTTTTTACCCTGCATCTACCGAAATACATATAGAATATTCTTCTCCCTTTTTCCCAATGTCATAAACAAAAAAAGGGAGAAATGTTGAAATTTCTAGAATTTCACCTTCCCACATTGTTGTATTCACAAACTTAACTCTTGAACTAAAATGTCACAAATTCAGAGCTCATTTGGTTTGGAATTAGAAAGTGATTCTAATTATTTAAATAAGTAATTACTTCCTCAATTCTTGTGACCCTACTTCCTTTTTCGTCTGTTCCAAAAGAATTACCTCTTTCTAAATTTAGAAATATTTTAAATTAACTTCCTGTGTCAACAAATGTTATGGTTTGTTTAAAACATCATATTTCAAAAGCCTTAGAACAACACAAATGTTATGGCATGTTTAAGATCCCAAGTCTCAAGTCTCCTTTTTTTCTTAAATCCTGTGCCCAGTCAAATAGGTTCACATAAATTGAAACAGAGGGAGTATTATAACTTAAACAAATGATGTTCACACGTGATAATCAAACCTGTAAATTACCATGAACGAAGTTGACTAAATAAAACAGGGATCTAAGCCATATACATTGACAATGTAAAAGAACCTTTATACTATCAATACAATTATAACCTCAGTTCCACTGTTATCATATTAACAATTAATGCTCGTTAACAAATGTACCTGTAATTATCTAATAAGTGACCTAATTGTGTAAAAAAATTACACTGTCAGAGCTTAAACTCATAAAACAGGTAAATTCTTATTTTGGTCCTTGATATATAACTCATCAAATTTAACCTAACAATTAATTCAAATGTGTGTTTGTGGTCCCTTTATGTAGGAAATATATTATATTTGGACTATTTTTTAAACTAAGTTATCCTAAAATATGAATTAACAGTACAATGTTAATATAACATATGGGCAATTAAGTGGTGGAATGGTTAATAATTCTGGTAAATTTGTGAATATTCACAAGCAAAGGTACCCAAAACGCACATTTTGATTAACTGAAGGTTAAAAAGGGACAAAAAGTGCTATTAACTCAATCGAGAAACCAAAGACGAGAGAAAAAAGCAAAAAAACCTGTGAATCGACCAAGCTCTTTTGTAAATTTAAGCGTTTGAAGTGCCAAATCTCTAGTAGGAGATAAAATAAGGGCTCTAACACCAGCTTGAGGCACATGTTGTTTCAATTTCTCAAGCATGGGAAGGAGAAACGCCGCCGTTTTACCAGAACCAGTACGGGCCATAGCGACGACGTCGATACCGGAGAGTATGAGCGGCATTGTTTTGCGCTGAATAGGCGTCGGAACTCTGTAACCTTTCCGTTTGATTCCTCGGAATACATTGGAGCTTAACCCTAATGACTCAAACCCTGCTGATTTTGCCTTCTTTTTCTCTTTCTCTCTCCGCTTTAGCTCCGCTTTGGAGCTTACTAGAATCGCCATTGGAGTGAAAGAAAGGAGGAAATTTTTGGTGGCTGACTGGCGAAGGAGAAGAATGAAGAAAAGGGTTTTGGGTTTTGTGATTTACCGATTTTCTTTTTTTCTTTTTTCCTTTTCTTGTATTTTGTTTTTTTTTTTTTTTACTTCGTTTTTTCAGCTTTAGTATGGCGATTTCACATTGACCCAATAATGCGTGAGACCCAATCGTCGATTTTAAGTGGTTGAGCCAAACTTTTAGCAAAAATTGAGATAGCAATAGCGAGGGCTATCCACTTTTTAGTTTTGCAACAATTGAAAATTGATTATTGTCATTAATTTGTATAGTTGAAACTTTAGCATATTTAAAAATTTTGTGAGAGCGATAATTTTTTATTAGATAAGCTGAAAAGTGGCTATCTTGTAAATTTTATTCAAATTTGAGACACCACTAATAAAAGTGGGATAAAATTTGAAAATAGTCCCTTTTCATTTCCTTTAATTGAAAAAATAGACATTATCATGAAATTTTAAATTTCAAAGATAAAACTTAAGCACCTGTAAAATTTGAAATTCCATGACAATGGTTATAATTTTACTTATGAAATTTGAAACTCTACAACAATAGCTATTATTCAATTATAGGGGTTAAAAAAAATGGCTAGCCTGGTGCTATTACTGCCATTAAGTGACTAGGTATGTCAACTAGGTGTGTTTGTCTATCGGAACGGTATGATTATTAGATATTTCACTATTCGATTTCTTAAAATGACATATTAATATTATACCTAATTAAATTCAGTATGGTTTGATTTTTCTCCTTTCGATTACGGTTTATTCGATTTGAATATTAACTAATGCATAGAGCAATAGATTGTAATATTCTTAATTAAAGTACTCAAAAGTACAAAACTGAAAATATTTATTGACAAAAGTTTTGTCAAGAACCAGCAAATATCAATCGAGAGAGAAAATCGTACATAAAGGAATAAATTTGATCATTAGAAATATCTTGTTACTTGCTTAGAGTAAAGGAAAGTAAAATTTTAGATTTTTTATATTTATGTTATAATTAATAATATGTATACTGGGTAATATAATATATATTTCTGTATGGTATCGGTATTTCGGTATTTTATTTTAAAATATCAAATACCATACCTAATACCATTATTTTTTAAACTTAAACCGAATATCAAATACCAAAATTTTCTGTTTCAGTACGCTAATTCGATATTTACCAAATTATGCACAATCCTAAGTCAACTTCAGCCTATGAAAGCCGTTCAATCTAGGGTTGTGCATAATTTGGTAAACATCGAATTATCGTACCGAAACCGAAATTTTTGGTATTTGGTATTCGGTATGGTATTTGGTTTAAGTTTTAAAAAATATTGGTATTAGGTATGTTATTTGGTATTTTAAAATAAAATACCGAAATACCGATACCGTACCGAAATATATATTATATTATACAATACACATATTATTAATTATAATATAAATATAAAAATCTAAAATTTTATTTTTCTTTATTTTCTAAGTTCATCAATTAACTTTAACCAAGTAACAAGACATTTCTAATGATCAAATTTATTCTTTTATGTACAGTTTTCTTCTCTGGTTGATATTTGCTAATTTTGGACAAACCTTTTATCAACAAATATTTTTAGTTTTTGTACTTTTGAGTACTTTAATTTAGAATATTACAGTCTATGACTCTATGCACTGGTTAGTATTCAAACTGAATAAACCGAAGTTACCAAACCGAATAAACCGAAACCGAAAGAAGAAAAAACGAATCATACCGAATTTAATTAGGTGCGATATTGGTATTACATTTTAAGAAATCGAATACCGAAAATAACGAACCGAAATATTTAAATATTGTACTGTACCGACCGACGAACACCCCTAGTTCAATTTGTCCAAATTTGAAAGATTTGGGTTGGTCATACATTTATTATGGAAAAATGACATTGTATAGTCAATCTCAAATTTGAGTTTTGATTTGTCAGATATTGTCGTAATTGATTTGGTAACTAAATAAATTATAAAATAATAAATAAATAGATAAATAAATAAAAATAAAATTTGAGTAGGATCGGTAGTGTTACGGCCTATTGTTTAGCCCAAATTGACATGCTCCCCTCGCTCGGCCTCCCTCATTTGATGCAATCAAATTTTGGACAGAGTATGATTCAACCCATTTTATAAAAAATAAACACTCAAATAAAGTATTCATGTCAAATTACCTTAATAATTTCTCGTTTTCACTAAAATGATGTAAGTAAAGTAATCATGTTAAAATTATCCAAAAAAATATTTGCTGATTAGCACTTGGCTTAGTAATTGCTCATGCAAGCCCTGCAACCATTATGAGGAAATTCCTAGCAACGAAGGTATTAAGAGGGTTAATCTGGCATTGGACTTAGTATTAGGTATTTAGGTTAATGCCTAATAGGCAGAGTTAAATATAAGCTACAAAACTTTTTGAATTTTCGGATTCCAAATTTAAATTCCAATTCTAAATTTAAATTTTTCAAAAAAGAAATTCGAAAATGGAAATCAAAATATTCGAATTTCGACTTTGCTTAACTACACCCACCTCTACTAACTAGTACTTCATTTGTTTAGTAACTTGGTTAATGTACTTAAGTGACGGTGGATTATGAATATTCTCAATGGTTAGAAGACAAAGACTCAAATATCGCATTGATGGAATACACTTGACACTACAAAGTTTTAGCTTATAAGTTGTTGCTCCCTTCGTTTTAATTTAGATGAGGTAATTTGACTCGACACGGAGTTTACGAAGAAAAAAAAATTGAAACTTGTGGTCTCAAAAGCTTAAGGGGCAAAAACTTTGTGGGGTCATGATATTTGAGTGGTTATAAAAGTTTTCTTATTAAGGGCAAAATTGTTAAAATGAAGAGTTCAAAGTTTAATTATTTCCGATGATAGAAATGTGTCATTCTTTTTTGAACGGACTAATAAGGAAAGTGTGTCATCTAAATTGAAACAGAGGGAATAAGTTTTATCATTTATTGAAAGCATAAGTTATAGATTAAAGAGAGGAAAGACCAATTTGCTTGCATTTATCTTGAATATGACATGCTCCATGATTCAATGTACATTTTCTTGTGTTGTTTCATAACTAAACTTGAAAATATTTTGGGTGGAAGCTAACATACAAGTATTTACTGTCGCATTTCGTTTTCTCGCGAAAGCGGGTTTCGACGTGTAACAACTCTTTTAAATGGGTATAAAGAAGCAAGAGTCGCTACCTAACGATTTTAGGGTGTGTTAAAGTATCTATTTGCAAATAACTTTGTTTTAACTAGTTAGTGTCACCAAAGATCGGGTAAGAGCTCAAATTACCTCGAAAAGAAGGTGTTAGACACTCTTCGAAGTCCACAACTGTGGGTCCCGTCCGAATTTTACGCTATATGGGATTATTGGATTATAATTGTCATATGTGATCATGTAAGTTAAAGGAAGATAGGGAATCTAAATATCCAACAAGTATAAAGAAGATTGCACATATGAAGGAAATAGATTATACATTGATAGATGATTGGTACAAGTCCTTGGAGATTAAAAAACAAAGGTGCAAGTAGTAAACGTATGAGGGGGGAAAGGGGTCCAAAGTTTTTTAGCCTAAAGGATCACCACGTGCAACATAAATAATAATTCACAACTCCCTTAAGGTAGGGGTTGCTCATATTTTTCAGTGGGCATAAACTATCATCTTATGCTACCCAATTACTATCTTAAAGTTATTTACCTAAAACATTCTAGTTCAATTCTAAACCGCATCCTATACGTGCATTACCCGTCCCATGCCTATGGTCCAGAGGCTTTGGACCTACTACTTAGGTGGTTCTAGACTTAGGGTACTCAAAATGATAAAACTAGGCGCACATTTAAAATAGGCATGATTGCACATAATAGCAATGAAAGGCTCAAGTTTGCCTCCACACATAAGCACAAAAAGCACGCGATCAATCACATATTTTCAGATTATGCAGTAAGGGGTCATAGGCAGTTTTAGAATTAAGACGCATTAAAGACGTTCAAAACCTATAGCCATGGCTTCTATGTGGCTGCATGGTTTAACAAAATCTCATAGGCAGTAATGCTAGTCAGATTATCGAAGCTACAGATTATAATCATTGTTAAAAACCCGTAGGCATGATCTTTAAGTGATTCGCGCTTGGGCAATGAAACCGTTGAAAACTCATAATTATGTGTCTTTGATCCTATAGGCATGCTTTCTAAGCGAGTAGAGATATCCTATAGATATGTTTTCTAAATGAATTCATTTTGCTTAACCCTATAGGCATGTTTTCTAGGCAGGTCGTGTGATGAGAACAACAACAACGACGGTTTTATTAATCAATTAAGGCTCTAAAGGCATTGTATCTAGATGAGTATCGATGGAAGCAAATCTTAATTACTTAACGCGATCCTATAAGCATGATATCTAACAATCACATAGCAATAGTAAAAGCTAGGCAAATAGCCAATGATGTTTGAATCCTATATGCATGTTATCTAATAGCGTGTATGAGTGAAGCATGTAAACGAGTGAAACACTTAACTCTTATAGGCATGCTTTCTAAAAGTGTATAGGAATAGGACATGTAAAGCGAGCTTCGGACGAGTTCCGAGCAGTGCTCGCAATAGGGAGGTAGATAAAGAGGATTCTGGCGGCCTTGGCTTTCAGCCGGCCACAATCAAGAGTACAAAATAATCCAGAAAGAGTAAGAGTGAGAGAATAATAGTAGTTCTGAGGTCCCTTTAGGGAAAACGGGGAAGGGGTTTTTATAATAACAAAATTGAACGAATTAACAAGGAAACACAGTTAATAAAACACAAATAAGGAAAGAAAAGCATGCAAAATCGATTTGGAATCAATTTAGGAGTAAAATCGGGTAAACTCTAGTTCAACAAGAAGAATACAAATAGTCAAAGATCTCACCGAATCGGACCTATGTAGCCTGGTGGTGAAAGTATCGAGTCAATAACATGAAGATAATATAAAATCAGAGTTGGACGAACACTCACTGACTTAGCTTCCATAAATAATTGAGTAGCAAACACTGTAACGTTGAGAAAATGGTAAGAACTACCGTGTGTGCAAAAAAGAAAAGGGAACATGGAAGATTTTCCATGTGATATCGGATTAGGGAATGGGGTTTGAATGGAGGCGGCTAGGAGTTTCTTTTAGATAAGAGAGAACATTCAAAAGGGTTTGAGGGCAGCTGTTAGGTGGGAAATGAGGTGGGATTTCCAGGTTTGGGTAGTTAAAAGAGAGGGGTTGCTTATAGGTCGTTGATCATATGAGATCAATGGCCATGATTTTTAAAAAGAGCAGGGCGGGTCATTGAGGCGGGTCGCGTCCGGGTATAGTAAAAGGGTCATTTGGTTTGGGTTGTTGAAGGGTGAACTGTGAGGTGGGACAAATGTTTTGGACCTGATCTTGGTTCGAAATTAGCCCTATATTGGGCTACAATTTAAATATACGAAATTCATTTAAAATAAATTATAGAAAATGACTAATAAATAATAAAAATATTATTTATGCAGTAAAAATCTTAAAATTAATAGCTTAACATTATAAAAATATAAAATACTATTTTTACATAAATAATATAATAAACGTAATTATTTATAGAATATAGGCCATTATTATAACTAGTGTAGATAAAATAGAGAAAATGCAAATATAATTATGTAAAAATGAGACAAAATACTATAAAATTCATGTAAGTATAAAATGATAAATTTGGATGATTACATCACCTAAAAAATAACTTAGAGGGATGATTAGTAAATATTTGAATAAATTAAATGCAAGAAAATCAATTTTAAAGCTTTAAAAAATAATAGCAAATACTTATATGACCCTTGTAAATTGGGTAATAATACAAAATAATATTTTGAAAGTATATGGAATACTTTATAAAATACGAGGGCAAAATTGGGTATCGATAGCTGCCCCTCTTTACCCGAGAATGATGAAAGAGTTGTCGGGTAAAGAAAATGATGATCAGTTTTATCCGAATGAGCAAGGATGAGGTGCTTTTGAAAAAATGAGGGTCGAACCCTAGTTCTTGAGTTGCCTACATATCCCTGATATTACGGGAATTAGGCTGTGTGTAGTTCTTGATCCAATAGCGTACGAAACCGGTGTAGTTGTTATACAGATGGTCTTATATTTCGAGGAAAGATCTTTCAGATAGGATAGTGTCATGAGTAACGGATAATTTCAGGCGGAGCTATGAATGTGAATTTGAACGTTATGTACGTATAAGACAAGCGTTTGAGCGGTTATGGGATGTGAACGATCAATTGCTAGTGATCGGCTACATTGGAAGCGATCAAAGGATGTGAACATTGTGAACGGAAATCGGAGTAAAAATTGCTCCCGTTTGTAGAACGGTTACCTCCCGGGTTATCTACAAAACTTAAAACATAATACGCGCGAATATATGTAGTTGTTGTGAAAATTTAAACATGATGTAAATTCCCTTTGAACCATGAGAGTTGTCTTTCGGAAGATGGGGATGGTGTCCTTAGACCATTACGTCCTGGGCCATGAAGCGTATGACAAGGGATTTGCAAGCCATGAAATGGCGTCCTCGGGCCATAAGGATGGTGCCTCTAGACTATGACGCCTTTGAATGATGATATCCAGTTTTGAGAGATCCTCAGGCCATGTCATGATGTCTTCAGGCTATTAGGATGATGCCTTCAGGCTATTACGCCTTTGAAATTTGTGATGATGTTTCAGCCCTTGAAATGCACGTATGCATTGATATTGATTGCTTGATAGAGAGAACGGGTGATGCTTAGTCATATGTGAGAACGAGACCAGGCAGAGCTTAGCCTTTTATGAGATGAGGGCAGTGCTTAGCCCCATGCAGGGAAAGACAACGTTTAGCCTTATGTAATAATAAGGGCAGTGCATAGACCTACATAGAGGAAGGCAACGTTTAGCCCGATGAGGGCAGTTTTTAGCCCGAGACAGTATATGTGGATTTAGCTACTCATATTTTATACAAAAATATGTAACACATGGATTTGATACCAGAAAACATATCGTATGTATAACTTAAAAATACAGAAATTAAAAGCAGAATAAAATAGTACTTACTTAAACATTGCTTTCTTTATATCATAGTAAGAGAGTACATTGAAAACATTCAGAGAAAATCTTAAGGGCCAAAATTTTTCTGATGCCTCCTATTACATTTTGTAAGTTCTTATATAGAACTTTGAGAGAGATATACTTTTCCGAAGTCAAAAGAGCGATTAGGTTGAAAAAATAATAGATTTCTAACCATCTTATTATCCTATAACATTATAACATAGACCAATTAAACAAAATGAAAAAAAAGAGATGATAGAGAATCCGTTGAGAAGTTTACCTGTATCCAAGGTATCTATTCTTACTATAATACTTTTTTTTAACTATATCGCACTATATATCATTTGATAACCCTAAAAATCTTCCATATGTGAGATGCTTCCACGTGGATGGTCCTCTTTAAAGATGCTTTCTTGGTAGTGCAGACTTGATTTAATAAAAGTCTTTTATCCTTAGCGGTAGCTTTTATAAAGTTGTCTGGGCTATCAGGATCATCTTTAAATAAAGTTGTCCTTGATAATGATGTCTTGTCTTTTGATGATGACTACTTCTCTTCTGCTTTTGTGAATGGGCAAGTCTAAATGGGTAAGTCTAAAGGGGTAAGATTCCAACTTGTCCTTTAGATGACTGGGTCTCTATTCTACTGTATAGACAACTTACCAGGGTAATTTCGGTTCTTTAAACCTCTACCCACATTAGTAAATTGACTAATCGCCGTAGTCTACTACGTATGCTTGAGTTATTCCTCTAGGGTATAGTTCATCACCATTTTCACTACTGGATGATTCAGTGATGAGATTCATGATGTTGTCATGTTCATTATCATTGTTTATGTCCGAGAGAGCTTTCAAAATCTTCTTTCTTAACACCTGCTTTGAAATTTTTGATTTCTGGATGGAGGAGGAAGCTGTTGATGTCTTCACAGAAGAAGATCCTTTTGCCTTAGGTGCCCATCCTTTAACAAAGACGACTTTGCTAAGAAATTTAATTCTTCCAAATTCCTTGATCTCAAAGGACCAACTGATGATACAGGAAATTCTTTTGGCTATAAAGAATTAACATATTTGGATATTCTCTGGGAGAGTAGTTATTTCTGATTCTTGAGTAAATTTCGGATATTGGTGCAGAAATTGTTTTGACAAGATCTGCTTATTTCCTCCATAGTGATTCCACCATTCATAGAACCACCTTGGAATAACTGTTTTATGAATTTCATCGCTGTATTTGACAAACCAGGTGTGCCTTGGTCTCAAATATGTGAAGTTATACCAGACCGCTTTATAATCAAACCAATTATATATTTGTGGCTTGTGTTCCATGGATAGGGAGATTGGTGTATGCAAATGGTCTGTTTGCCATTTAAAAGGGGTCAAAATTCTTTTAATAGTGAATTTTGAATAGGAAATATAATCAGGGTTTGTCACTTGCTCGATCTCTATTGAGTCTGTATCAACCAAGATAGCCTCGTAAAACTTTCTTGTTTTAAGTGGATTTTCAACTTCCACGTAATTTTTATCTGTATAACAGGGATTGGCAAAATCTTCTACCCTAAAATTTTCATACTCTTTGTCCAAAGTGAGGAGAAGTATGACTTGTATTGGTAGGAATTCAAACTTTTTTTCTTCTTTAAAAGAATTCTGAATCTCTTCTTTCTTTATTGGAGTAGTAGGGCATACTGCCTGAGTGAAAGTCTCTGGGGCTTTCTTGTTGTAGTCTTCTCTTTTGTGCGATTCGCTAGATGGCTGAGAGACTATAGCTTTTCCTTTGTCTTTTTTCAAAGGAGTAACGGCTGGTATTAAAATGATTTGACCAGTAAGAGGGTTTGTTGAGGAAGAAAGGAGGGGTATCCCAGAAGGGAGAGGAATTTCAACGAAAGCTGAGTATATGTTTTGTGGCCTTATTTCAGGTCCACTAGTAGGTTTGAAATGGTTCCCCGAAGGTGGAACTCTTCCTGTAGAGATGAAGGGTCTTGGTGGCCCTTCTGGCCTTTTAGGCTTTGTTATTTCCCTGTAAAAATTCTCTGGCTAGAAAATCAGGCAAATAATTTTATTCTCCTTTGATAAATTCTATTTGAAAATCAAAGTTGGATAATAAGGCTTGCCACCTTGCAAAGATTTATTTTGAAATAAGATTTTTGACATCTTTTTGCAAAATTTATTTAGTTGATTTACAATCAAATTAGAGTAAAAATTCTTTATTGATCAAGTTATCTTGAAATTTGGTAATACATAGTACTATAGATAAAAAAAAATTATAGTACTATAATTCCTTTGAGTAGATTTCCAGATTCCTAAAGTAAAGCGAACTAATTATTTAGGGGGATACAGAATTGACTTTCTATTTTAAAAATACCACAGTATCCTTTATTAGAAGCATCAATTTCGACAATCATAAAGGCAGAATGATTTGGAATTCCTAGATAAGGAAGTTTATGAACAATTTGTTTGATCTTTTGGACTGTTTCAGTTTGTTCTGAATTCCATGGGACAATATTTTTCCTAAGATGTTTGTACAAAGGTTCACAGACCAATTTAATATTTAGAATGAAATCAACAACATAATTAAGACTCCCAAGGAAGCGTTGTAGTTGAGTTTTATCAAGAATGATATCAGGAAACTTAGACGAGAACTCTATGGCTCTGCAAATAGGCTTATAGGTACATTGATATAAATCATGTCGTAAAAACGGATGGAAGTTTGGAAGAGCTTGATTTTCGAGCACTAACAACTAAACCATTATTTTTGACCACTTTAAGGAAGATGTTAAGATGCTCGAAATGGGGATCAATGTCCTCAAAAATGATTAAGAAATCGTCTATGTATACTATAGACATATGGCTATAGGGATTAAAAATGCTATTCATGATATTTTGAAACTCAGAAGGAGCATTTTTAAGACAAAAAGGCATGACATTCTATTCATATTGTCCGAAAGGGACATTGAATATGGTCTTATACTTATCCTTTTCGACAATCTGGATTTGCCAAAACCTAGATTTCATATCAAATTTACTATAGAGGTTTGCTCTATAGGTTCGCTTAAGGAGGTCACGTTTATTAGGTATCGAGTACCTAATCTATTTAAGAACCTTGTTAAGAGGATTGTAGTTAATGACAAGCCCGGGGGCTCCTCTTTCAATTTCAGCTGCGTTGTTTACATAAAATGGAGAACAACTCCAAGGTGATTTAGAAGGACGAATAATCCTTTTTTCAAGAAGATCATAGATTTCTCTTTTGCAGACCTCCATCAGATCATGATTCATCTGAATAGGTCTAGCCTTAGTAGGGATGAAATGTCACTCCCCAAATCGATGGGCTGTGACGAGTGCCCGAGTTCTACCTACCGAATACCCCTAAGCATACGTCTAAGATATAAACATGAAATAAGTGTAGGTTATGCATAACATCTGCCCCTAAACTGATGAATCGTGTGAATAACATACGTGAGGAGACATACTCAAAAGACATATATACATATACGGAATACAGTAGGGCGAGCCGACAAGGCCACATACTATCCAACTATACATGAATGTCTACAGACCTCTAATAGAGTGTAAAACTATATAAAGGACAGGACTGGGCCCCGTCATACCCTTATATGTATACAAAAGTATTGTACCAAAATCCAATAGCAACTCCGGATCAAATGAAACACACCAACTCTCGCTGAGCTAGTATCTTAAGGATGGGGACCGTCAACATGTCTACCTGCACCTACGGGCATGAAACACAGACCCCCAGGCAATATGGGCGTCAGTAAGAATAATGTATCGAGCATGTAAGGCATAAAAATCAATATATAAAAAGCATGAAAGAAACATGGAGTAAAGAACTCAACCTGTAAGTCTGAATAGCTCTGTGAATCATGAAAATATTTATAATGTCATGTGTATGCGTATAAATGTCATATCATGCATAGTTATATGCGTATATAACATCATCAAACCTCTGAGGGCATCCCATCATATCATCTCAACCTTTGTGGGCGAAATCATAAACATATACCAGCTGATCAGGTGGTGGTGCGTATATAACGCCATAACCTTTCCCCCATACCCCATATACATATACTATACGCGTATATAATGCCATGTGATCATGGGTCCATATACATGTATAAATGAATGCAGTGCATAATGAAATAAGTCGATAAGATCTCTCGAAATGTCATGAGACCCATGAACAGACGATATGATAGTAGGACACATGGGGAATCAAGAACATAGGTAAACCTAGTACTTCTAGGAATGGAATCATTCGTGAAAGTGGCGTGCTTGCTCGTTTCGTTGTATTATATGGATCATGCCAAAAGGAAATAAGGGATAGACTTAACATACATGTATGATCTCTTACTTATTACTCAACCAAGTTCAACACAACTTCTTGCATCTACAACAAGTGAAATGATATTGCCGTTAACATATAATGTCGTACCATCGTATTTGGCTAGTCGTATGGCATAAGGAAAATCGGGCAGCAACTCCCCTATTTTTAATACATCCCAAAGACTACTAAGGGTCATCAACAACCCAACAATAACTACTATAACCAACAATAGCAACAACAACAATATAATCCAAACCATATTTTCATCTTTTCTTCTTCAATCAACTTAATTAACACCTAGAAAATCTTAACAACAGCAACCACAACATTATCAAATTATTTCTCACAATTTCCAGCCACCACAAACTATATATTTAGCCACAAAATAGTCCAACCAAAAAGACAACCATATCCCATGTTCTTTCAAATACTATCTTATGGTTTTTCACTCAAACAACACAACCAACACAAGATTAACCTTAGGCACAATCAAGAAGATGTTATACATACCTTAGATAGCAGTTACAACTCGAAAACCTATATCAACTTAGCTCACAATATCCCTCAATCACACCACAACATCATAGAAGCATTCTCTCGTAGTCTTTAATACCTTTGATGATGATTTGAGTTGATTTCCCTTGAGTTTGGTTCTTGGGATCTTGGGATATGTTAGGGAGGGTTTTGGATAAAATTTGGGTGAGAAATGACCCGAAATGAGGCTGAAACAACTTTCAAAAGACGTAAGGTCGATGGCTATCTCAAGTGGGTCCCAACCGAGCTGCTTGCGTATTCTCGTAAAATACGGATATCTCCCCTACTCCAAGCTTCCTCATATGATAGCTGCTCTGTAACCTGAACATCGTCAACTGGAATGACTTTAGAGGGATCTCCAATACACTTACGGAGCATAGACACATGAAAGACTAGATGTACAGACTCTAAGTTGGAAGGCAAGCCTAACTCATATGCTACTTGGCCTACTCTACGTATAATCTTATAAGGTCCAATGTACCGAGGGCTAAGCTTTCCTTTCTTACCAAATCTCATAACGCCTTTCATCGGTGATACCTTTAGGAATACCTAGACGTTTACCTGAAACTCCAAGTCTTGTCTTCGTTTATCTGCATAATACTTCTGACGACTCTGACTTGCTAATAGCCTTTCCCTTATAAGCTTAATCTTCTCAACTGCCTGTTGTACCAACTTTGGTCCTACTAACTTAGTTTCTTCAATCTCGAACCATCCGATAGGAGACCAACACTTTCGTTCATAAAAAGCTTCGTATGGAGCCATCTGAATGCTGGAATGATAACTATTATTATATGCAAACTCAATAAATGGAAAATGATTATCCCAGCTACCCCTGAAGTCCATCACACATGCCCGTAGCATATCCTCCAGTGTTTGAATAGTACGCTCAGCCTGACCGTCTGTCTGGGGATGAAATATTGTACTAAGACTTACCTGAGTCCCTAATCCTTTTTGGAAGGACCTCCAGAAATTAGCTATAAATTGAGCACCTCTATATGATGTAATAGATATAGGGACACCATATGAAGTCGTACTATCTCCTTAATGTAAAGCCTTGCATAATCCTCTACCGAATACGTAGTCCTGACATGCAAAAAATGGGCTGATTTTGTAAGTCTATCAACAATAATCCATATAGAATCGAACTTACACTGGGTACGAGGTAAGCCTATGATGAAATCCATATTAATCACTTCCTATTTCCAAGTCGGAATCTCTATAGCCTACAATAATCCACCAGGTTTCTGATGCTCAATCTTAACCTATTGACAATTAGGGCATTGAGCAACAAACTCTGCTATATCCTTCTTCATTTCATCCCACCAGTATATTCCCCTGATATCATGATACATCTTCATCGCTCCTGGATGAATAGAATAACGAGAATAGTGAGCTTCTCCCATAACTTGCTGGCGCAACCCTGCCACATTAGGAACACATAATCGACCTCGATATCTGAGGACTCCATCTCCTGTAATCTCAAATGGTGTCTTCTCCTTTTGAGGGGTTGTATCTCTGTAGTGAGCTAGCATAGGATATTCATACTAGCGTTCCTTCACTTCAGTTACTAGAGAGGATGTTGCCGTGTCCTGAATAGTAACTCTGGTACCACCTGAATCTAGTAATCGAACTCCAAGATTAACTAGTTGATGAATCTTATGAGGTACCCATAGATCTACGGCTGAGGGCGTCGGCTACTACATTCGCCTTCCCTGGATGGTATAAAATATCAACATCATAGTCTTTTAGTAGCTCCAACCATCGCCTCTGACGTAAATTCAATTCCTTTTGCTTGAATATATACTGAAGGCTCTTATGGTCCGTATAGATATCAACATGAATGCCATACAAATAGTGCCTCCACATCTTTAGTGCATGAATTATCGCAACTTACTCTACATCGTGGGTCGGGTAATTCTTCTTGTGGTTTCTGTAACGACCCAACCGGTCGTTTTGAGTATTACAACCCTATTTTCCCATTTACTTCTCAAATTGTACTTTACTGTTATTGTGTGAATTGTCGGGGTAATTGGTTCGGGTCCATTGAGATTTTGGAAGGAATTGGAACACTTAGTTCCAAGGTTTAAAGCTTAAGTTAAAATAGTGACCGGATGCGGACTTATGGGTAAATGACCTCGGATTCGAGTTTTGATAATTTTAATAGCTCCGTATGGTGATTTTGGACTTAGGAGCGTGTCCAGAAAATTTTTTGGAAGTCCGTAGTGGAATTAGGCTTGAAATGCCGAAAGTTGAATTTTTGGAAAGTTTGACCGGGGGTTGACTTTTTAATATCGGGGTCGGAATCTGATTCTGTAAATTTGAATAGGTCTGTAATGTGAAATGTGACTTGTGTGCAAAATTTGAGGTCAATCAGACGTGATTTGATAGGTTTCAGCGTAGTTTGTAGAATTTGGAAATTTAGAAATTTATTAGGCTTGAGTCCGTGTGTAGTTTGTATTTTTGAGGTTGTTAGGTATGATTTGAGGCCTCGAGTAGGTCCGTATTATGTTATGGAACTTGTTGGTATGTTCGAACAGGGACCCGAGGTCCTCGGGTGAGTTTCAGATGGTTAACATATTGATTTTTGAATTTGGAAGACTACTGGTACTGAAGTCTTCTGGTGTAATCGCACCTGCGGAAAAGTAATCGCAGGTGCGAGCTCGTGCAGGTGCGCAGGTGCAGAAAATGCTTTGCAGTGCGGAATCGCACACGTGCGAGAAGGAGCGCAAATGCGGGCAGAGGGTTGTGAGGCATTGGTCGTAGGTGGGAGGGAAAATGCTGCACCTGCGTGAGCGCAGATGCGGACGGATGCGCGCAGAAGCGAAAACTTGGCAGACGAGTGGAGTCTGCAAATGCGACATTTTGCTCGTACAGGCGGATGCGCAGGTGCGCAAATCTTGTCCGCAGATGCGGAAATCGCTGGGGCAGAACCTTAAATTCTAGGGTTCGACATTTTCACCCAATTTTTCAGATTTTGGAGCTCGGGTTGGGCGATTTTGGAGAGGAAATTTTTCACACAACTTGGGGTAAGTGTTCTTATCTCCCTTGTGATTATATTCCATGAATTAACCTTCATTTTTGGTGTAAGACTATTGAATCTTCAAGAGAAATAGAAGAAAATTTCTATAATGTCACAAAATGAATTTTTCAAGTTTGAATACCGATTTGGAGTCGGATTTGAGTAAAATTAGTATGGTTGAACTTGTAATTGGATGAGTTTTCGTATTTTGTGATTTCGTCAGATTTCGAGACGTGGGCCCCACGAGTGATTTTTGGGGCGTAATTTCGGATTTTTATGGAAAATATTAGCATTTTGATATGGAATTAATTCCTATAAATTGTGTGGACTGAATCAAATTAATTGTTACTAAATAAGAACCGTTCGGGAGTTGATACGCGCATAATGGGATTTCTGGAGCATTGTTTAGCTTGCTCGACATTGGATTCGGCTTGTTCGAGGTAAGTAACTCTTCTAATCTTGGAGTTGGGGGTATGAACCCTGAATATATGTATTTTGTGAATTGTTGGAAGGTGACACACATATTAGGTGACGGGCGTGTAGGCGTGCACTATAGAAATTGTGACATAATTATTTCTGTGAAATTTTATTGTTAAATAATCTTGGCATTTTCCATGCGGTTTTATGTGTTAAAGAAATTGAGCTGAAAGCATATTAAAAATCATGTTGAGGCTATGTGCTAGTATTATTGGGACCCACAGAGGTCATATTACTGTGAATTATTGTGTTAAATTAAAAATTCATACTCAGTCATATTCATTTTATTGCATATCATATCTTAGTCTCTGTTGTTATTTATTGATACATCATATCATCATTTTGGGCTATTTTTCATGACATTGTGAGCCCGAAAGACTGGAGAGATTGATGACTGAGTGAGGCCGAGGGCTTGATTTGTGAGGATATTTATGGGATTGGGTTGCACGCCGCATCATGTTGCATATTTATGGGATCGGGCTGCACGTCACAACATGTTTGATATCGGCCGAGGGCCTGATTATGAGGATGAGTGTGGATCGAGGTTGGCCGCCTACAACATACTTTATTATTATAGCACGTGAGTTGTCCGTGCAGCATGTGAGTTATCCGTGCAGCACGTGAGTTGTCTGTGCAGATTATAGCGTTTGGGCTGAAAGAGCCCCTCCGGAGTCTGTACACACCCCCAGTGAGCGCAGGTACCTACTGAGTGCCGAGTGCTGAGTGACTGGGAAGCACGAGTGATTGTGAGGTATGCCCGAGTGGCATGAGTGATTGTGAGGTGTGCCCGAGTGGAAAGAGTTACAACCCAATCCAATGCCCGAAGCGTCACAATAGATAGCATAACTATCAGTCCCTTTTGGAAGTGTCAGAACCGGTGCTGGAGTCAATTTATCATTCAATGTGTGGAAACTCTACTCACAAGCATCAGTCCACTGAAACTTAGTTGCATTATGAGTTAACTTTGTCAATGGTGCTGAAAGAGAAGAAAAACCCTCTACAAATCTCCTATAATAACCTGCCAAACCCAGGAAGCTACGAACCTCCGTCGGTGTCGTGGGTCTAGGCCAAGTCTTCACTGCCTCAATCTTTTGTGTATCAACCCGGATACCCTCACCCGAAATAATATGACCAAGGAAGGCTACAGAATTCACATTTAGAAAATTTTACATACAACTTCCTTTCTTGTAGAACTCTGAGTATATTATGCAAATGATCTGCATGCTCATCCTCTGAACGGGAGTAAACCAAAATATCATCTATAAATACAATCACGAACTAATCTAGAAAAGGTCTGAACACACGGTTCATCAAGTCCATGAATATTGCTGGGGCATTGGTCAACCCAAACGACATAACTCGAAACTCAAAGTGCCCGTATCTGGTCCTAAATGTTGTCTTCAGAATATCTTTCTCTGTAACTAATCAAATAAATCATCAATTCTCGGGAGCAGGTACTTATTCTTGATCGTCGCCTTATTCAACTGTCTGTAATCAATACACATCCATAAAGAACCATCTTTCTTTCTTATAAATAACACAGGTGCTCCCCACGGTGATGTACTGGGTCTGATAAAGCCTTTTTCAAGCAAATCCCTCAGTTGTTCTTTCAATTCTCTCAGCTCTGCAGGTGCCATTATATACGGAGGAATAGATATCAGCTGGGTATCTGGTAATGTGTCAATAGCAAACTCAATCTACCGCTCTGGCAGAAGGCCTGGAAGCTCATCGAGAAAAACATCGGCAAACTCATTAACCACCGGGATAGACTGAAGGGTCGGTGACTCTGCTTTCACATCCTGTACCCGAACTAAGTGATAAATATAGCCCTTTTTTATCATCTTCCTTGCCTTGAGATAGGAAATAAACCTACCACTTGGCGATGCAGTATTACCTTTCCACTCCAGATTGGCTCCCCTGGAAACTAGAACTGAACCATCTTTGATCTACAATCAACATTAGCATAACAAGAAGCCAACCAATCCATACCCATTATAACATCAAATTCTACCATATCTAACTCAATCAGGTCTGCTACTGTAGAACGACTATGAACTACTACTATACAGTCTTTATATACCCGTCTAGCTATCACTAGATTCCCAAAAGATGTAGACACCTTAAAAGGTTCAATCAACTCAAGTTCTATCCCAAACTTACTAGCAACCAACAGAGTGACGTACGATAAGGTAGAACCTGGATCAATCAAAGCATATACATCATATGAGGAGACTGATAATATACATGTAACAACATCAGGTGATGACTCCTGATCCTGTCGACCTGCTAATGCATAAATACGATTCTGAGGACCGCTCGAGCTAGATGCTCCACTTCTGCCTCTATCACGACCAGCTGGTGCCTGTGAACCTTTCCCAGAGGGGCGTACTAATGATGACGAACTGGCTACAGATCTCACTGGCTGAACTATACTTGTACCACCTCTCGTCGGACAATCTCTCATAACATGGCATGGATAACCACAAGTATAACAAACATCCAACCCTACAAGGCACTGACCAGCATGCTGCTTACCACACTGAGCACATCGTGGCAAGGGTGGCCTCATCTAACTTGACTCACCCCTATACTGAGAACTAGAGGCCCTGGAACTCTGACTGGCCCCTGAATATGTGGAATGATCAAATATCCTACCGGCAAACTGAAGGGGTGCAATAACTGATGGCTGGACTGGATACCTCGGGTACTGCTATCGCTGACCACCTCTAAACTCACTAGAAGGACCTGAAGATATCGCTCTCTTAATCTGGCCCCTATCATGCTCATGATCGGCCCTCTGCTTCTGCTTACGCTGGTCTACACCCTGAGTGTATGCCTGAATATGAGAAATATCTATGTCTGGGTGAAGTGAGACCGACATACAGTCATTAAGCAGGTGCGACTCCAACCCCATCATGAACTGATGAACCCGATCCTCTATCTTAGTTACAATAGTGGGAGCATACCTAGCCAAAGAATCAAACTGAATGTTGTACTCCCGAACACTCATATTACCCTGTGGAAGAGTCAAGAACCTATCAACTCTGGCCCGTCTAAGCTCTAGTGGCAAATAATGATGAAGAAAAGCCTCTGTAAACTCTTGCCATACTGTTGGAGGGGCATCCTCACCTCTGGACAACTCCCAAGACTCGTACCAATTAACTGCAACATCCCGAAGTCTATAGGAAGCTAGATCAACAAACTCAGTCGCAATGACCTTCATTACCCTCAAAGTTCTCTGCATCCTATTAATAAATACCTGAGGGTCCTCGTTTGGATCTGCTCCAGTGAATACAGGAGGGTCCAAATTAATGAAATCGCGAACCCTCGCACTGATGGCCCTATCTGCATGACCGATACCTACCTCCTAGTGCCAAGCCTGTGCGGCCACTAATCGAGTCAATAACTGAATAACATCTCTCATCTCCTGACCCGGTGCATCTGGCTGAGGAACTGGGGTTACTAGGGCTGGCACTGGAGTTGGTGCCCCTCGGATCTCCTCCGGAGAGGGTAAGGTATGTGAAGTCTGAGATGGAGTCTCACTATGTGACTCTTCCCGAGACCTGGTAACTCGTAGCGCTCGACTTGTAGTCTCATCATCCATAGACTTGCCCTTCTGGGCGGCTGTAGCCTTCTTGGGCATCGCTGAAAACATAACATATCGTTAGGAAAATGAATTCTTATATCACACGATCTAAAAAAGAAGGGAGGGTAACATCCTACATGTCCTGCAGCCTCCTGTTTATAAGTGTGGTGCACAACACACTCATAAACAAGACTCTACTAGACATGGTCTGTAGACAACCCTAGGATGGAACTGCTCTGGTACCACTTTTGTCACGACCCAAACCGATGGGCTGTGACGAGTGCCTGAGTTCTACCTACCGAACACCCATAAGCATAAGTCTAAGATATAAACATGAAATATGTATAGGCCATACATAACATCTGCCCCTAAACTGTTGAATTGTGTGAATAACATATGTGAGGAGACATACTCAAAAGACATATATACATATATATGCAAAATACAGTAGGGCGAGCCGACAAGGCCACACACTATCCAACTATACATGAATGTCTACAGACCTCTAATAGAGTGTAAAACTATATAAAGGACGGGACTGGGCCCCGTCATACCCTTATATGTATACAAAAGTATCGTACCAAAACCCAATAGCAGCTACGGATCAAATAAATCACACCAACTCTCGCTGAGCTAGGATCCTAAGAAGGGGGACCATCAGCCTGTCTACCTGCACCTGCGGGCATGAAACACAGACCCCCAGGCAATAGGGGCGTCAGCAACGAATAATGTACCGAGCATGTAAGGCATAAAAATCAATATATAAAAGGCATGAAAGAAACATGGAGTAAATAACTCAACCTGTAAGTCTGAATAGCTCTGTGAATCATGAAAATATTTATAATGTCATGCGTATGCGTATAAATTTCATATCATGCATAGTTATATGCGTACATAACATCATCAAGCCTCTGAGGGCATCCCATCATATCATCTCAGTCTCTATGGGCGAAATCATAAACGTATACCAGCTGATCAGGTGGTGGTGCGTATATAATGCCATAACCTTTCCCTCATACCCCATATATATATATATATACTATACGCGTATATAAAGCCATCTAGTCATGGGTCCATATACATGTATAAATGAATGCAGTGCATAATGAAATAAGTCAACAAGATCTCTCGGAATGTCATGCGACCCATCAACAGACGATATGATAGTAGGACACATGGGGAATCAAGAACATAGGTAACCATAGTACTTCTAGGAATAGAATCATTCGTGAAAGTGGCGTGCTTTCTAGTTTCGTTGAATCATATAGATCATGCCAAAAGGAAAGAAGGGATAGCCTTAACATACCTGTATGATCTCTTCCTTATTACTCAACCAAGTTCAACACAACTTCTTGCATCTACAACAAGTGAAATGATATTGCCGTTAACATATAATGTCGTACCATCGTATTTGGCTAGTCGTATGGCTTAAGGAAAATCGGGCAGCAACTCCCCTATTTTTAATACATCCCAAATACCACTAAGGGTCATCAACAGCCCAACAACAACAACTATAACCAACAATAGCAACAACAACAATATAATCTAATATGAGTTTCTCTGATTATCTTAACAATTATATTGAGCGGCAAGCTCGTTTTTACTCATAACAAGATATAAATTGAATCCAATTCTTATTCCATAAATTAGTTTACAACCTTCAGAACATCATACTTATATGTACTATATTATTTCTAGTTCAAAACAGCCACAAAATGCCTTCCAAAATAGCCCCATATGTCTAGCACCTTAATTTTTATCGTCAATCACTTATTTTTCATCTTTTCTTCTTCAATCAATTTAATTAACACCTAGAAAATCTTAACAAAAGCATTCACAACATTATCAAATTATTTCTCACAATTTTCAGCCACCACAAACTATATATTTAGCCACAAAACAGTCCAACCAAACAGACAACTATATCCAATGTTCTTTCAAGTGCCATCTTATATTTTTTTCACTCAAACAACACAACCAACAAAAGATTAACCTTAGGCACAATCAAAAAGATGTTATACATACCTTAGACAATAGCTAAAAATCGAAACCCTATCTCAACTTAGCTCACAATATCCCTCAATCATACCACAACATCATAGAAGCATTCTCGTGTAGTCTTTAACACCTTTGATGATGATTTGAGTTGATTTCCCTTGAGTTTGGTTCTTGGGATCTTGGGATATGTTAGGGAGAGTTTTGGAGAGTTTTTGGACGAAATTTGGGTGAGAAATGACCCGAAATGAGGCTGAAACATCTTTTAAAAGACGTAAGGTCGGTGGCCATCTCAAGTAGGTCCCAACCGAGCTACTTGCGCAGTCTCGCAAAAACATGAATATCTCCCTACTCTGACGTCGTATCGATGAACGATTTAATGCATTAGAAATTAGACTCATAGATATTCAATTTTGTATATAGTATGTCCTAAAAATACCTTATATAGCACACGAAATATATTTCTCAAAAAGCTCCGTTACAAGGCAAATTCTTAGTCGGTTTTTCCGCAACTTTAATCCGATATTTTTCAAAACTTTATATTTTCATCCAAACATCACATATAGCCATATTATGACTTTAAACTTATTTAAATCATGATTAACAAGTCACATATTTATTACGTCACTCTGGGACGCACAAGGTGTAACGTAGAATATTCGTCAAACTCATTAACATAGGGAAGTTCAACGACGTGATTCTTTCTTTCCCAGAAAGCATTTGGGAAGTCAGAAAAGACTTCAAGTTAAAGTTTCTTTTGAAAACAAGTAATTTTGTCAATCATCTCCAGGGTTTTAAAAACAAGTTCAATTTTCTTAATTTTGATGTATTCTTTTAAGAAATTGAGTTGTTTAGTAAGAAGATTAAGTTTGAAAATTATCTTAGATTTTAAAAGGGCATTATCTTCGATAGTCATAGGTTTAAGAAAAGGAAAAATAATCTTTTTACCTAGAATAATGGTTTTGATAGAATCTAGTTCTGTAAAATATGGTTTTATTTGGGATAAAAAGGGTATACCCAAAATAATTTCCTCGTTAATATCACGTGTAATAACAAAATCATTTACAAAGCAAATACCGTTATTACAGATATGAGCCTTAGAAAGTTTGTAATTGATTTTAAGACGTTCGCCAGTAGCGGAGTATAATCGAGAAGTTCCTTTCTCAAGATATTTGGTAGGGATTAATCCTTCGACGATACAGTTCTGATCGGCGCCAGAGTCAAGTAAAGCAATCTTGTTAAGAGTGAGATTTTTGTTAATCACAAGATTGATGGGAATATGCCAACTTTGGGTCTTAACTATTGAAATAGTTTTTATCCATGTGGCATCAGATTGATAGGTTTATGAATCTTCAGATATGTTTGAAGGATCAACCTCTTTAAGAGGACTATCTTGGTAAGGAGGAACCTGACTTAGAATTTCGTTAGTCAGTTACTCCATTTCTATTTTTTCAAGTCTCTGCTTGATCTGTTTGACTTCGTCTTTGACTGATTTTAATTCAGTCTTAAGTTCTTGTATCGAAGGTTCATAGGTAGAGGTATGCGTATTGAAACGGTTCATGACATGCTTCATGTTAAAGGGTTCTACATGGGATTTCAATTTGGGAGTGAAAATGACAATGTTTTTGAGCTCAAAGAGATATTTGCTCTTAAGCTCAGGGTCTTCGATATGGTTGGTAATATCGAAAAGAATTTCTTTAGAGTTATTAGTGAGAACTCTAATAGATTTATTGTCACAAGTGCAGAAGGTTCCTATACATTGACAGGAATCGCTAAAAGCGCTTGAGTCAGACTCATAGGCAACGTTGATAAGGTCACCATCGCTATAGTCTTCGGATGAGGATGAAGAGTTGGTCATTTTCTTCAAGGATAGAGATGACTTTTTTCTTTAAATCATTATCGAGTTCGAGAAGATTAACTTTCTTTTTTTCTTGACTTTGACTCGACACTCACTAGCTTTATAGCCCATTTTGCCACATGTCCAACACGAGTCTTTATGCCCTTTTAAACTATTTCTCGGTCTTTTGATTCTTTTATTGTAAGAACCAGATTTTTTATGGGTTCTGGGTTTACCTGTATAAGGCTTCTCCTTGATTCGCTTTGAAGCAGCCCTGGAAGGTGCGATGGTATTACTGAAACCAAAATCTTGACAAAAGTTGTCAAGTTCACTATTGGATATACCACGCTCTTTCTTAAGCTGGGTTTTAAGCTTAATGTTTGTACAAAGCTCTAAGACCATGACATTAATTAAGCTGATAATATCACCGTAACTAAGGTCTTTATAAGGGATTTGGCCATTACAACGATCCTTTATCCTAGCTCTAACCTTTTCGGCGAATATGGAGGGTAGTCCGCTAATAAATCTTTCTTTCCAGAAATCATTATTGCAATATTCTCTTATAATGACCTTAGCTAGGAAATTTTCCATGTACCATCGAAAGTCGGTAAGATGAGGACAAGAAAGATTATTGAGAATTTCAAAACTTCTGTCCTTGAAGAATTTAGGTTCAACAATAAAATGCTTGGCTATACAATAGATTAAAGTAACTATAGCGTCTTCTTTGATCTCTTGAGTCTGGACTTCTGCTTTGTTTTCAAGTTTAATAACTTGATTAACCGTTATGGCGTTGAGGACATTCCTTTTGTCCTCATTGGTGAGGTAATTGTCCCACTAATTTTTCAAGGTTCCAGTGAACCCAGAAGTGATCATAGTAGCCAAATTTTTGTCTGAAGCATCAGCGACTTTATAAGCTGTTATGGCCAGGCCATTTCATGCAGCTTATTGAAGATTTGATGATCAACAAGGCCATCAGTATTCTATTCGGTGATTTCTTTTCCAGAATACGAAGAAGAAACCGTAAACCTATCTTCTTTGAATTGTACATCTGGAAAAAATGGTCTACTAGTATAGTTTTTCCTATAAGGAAATCTATATGACTTAGAGCTTAATTTGTTAAGCTCGTTACTATCCTTGGATAGTACTTTGACTCCTTCTTGGGTAGTATCTTTGCTGGTAGAGGCTACATAATTCTTTTTGTCAGAAATATGAGTCTTAGCCAGCTGACCGCTGATCTTTTTAAGGAGATCTTTGGTAAGATCAAGCTTGTCATTAAGTTTGGGAAACTTAGATTTATCAAATTTAGGGATTTTGAAGACAAGATTTCTTTCAATGAGAATTGGCTCTTTAGAAGAAGAGGGTTGTTTGGAAACAATCCCAGAATTGGAGTCTTGTAGATGGCATGAGACAACATGAAGAACTTGATTGGTGTAATTATTTTGTTCAATTACTTTATTGATATCTGCATTTGTAATTAAAGCAAAGGGATTGGAAATTTTTCGTTTAAATGGAGAGGCAATAATAATTTCTCCATTATAAGGAATAGAGATCTGTTCTAATGGTGGAATGGAAGATTCTATAGTTTGTGCCTTGGTGTACCACTTGTTCACCAAAACAGAAAGTGATTCAGCATGGTCATCGAGTTGACCGGAACAAGAAAACCATTTGAAAAACTCAATATCGCATCTGAGTCTTTTCATGTCAGCTATCTATTTTTTCTGAATGCTAATCTTTGGTTAAGTGTGTATGTATCAACATACCACTTTCGCTTGATTTGATTATCAGGTTGTTCCCATAATTTATTGAGGGTTTTGAGATCTGGATCGAATTTCTCTCCGGATCTAATCATGCCTAAAACATCGTTTCTCATTTCACTAGCAGTTGGACTACCAGCTTGAGGTGGAAGATTATAGTAGACTTTGGGAATGGTTTTATTAAAGTCTACGCCATGAATTTTACGATCTTCAAGATCGTCGCTATTTTGGCTTCCATTTCTTTCCGAGGGTTTAGAAGAAAAAGGTCTTGAAAAAGACATTCTTCTCATAGAATTGGATCTTAAGAATTTTAAGTCTATAGATCCATCAGAGAATTGAATAACTTGCCTAATTTGCGAGCTTTCAGGAGCAAGCCGGGGTTGAGAAATTGAATTAAAGTGCCATTCATCTCTGGAAAGAATGTCACTCCACTCAATTATCCTAGGAACGAATGTGTTGCCATGTTCATGGCTAGCTTCCATTAACATAGTAGCACCTTTGGTACTTGAGATTCTAGCTTTTGGGGCTAGAGTAGTTTTCATGAGCCTATAATATACTCTGTATATTATGGCGATTTCGCGAGTGTTTACCTTGTTATTTAGGTTCTTGACCTTAATATTCAAGGTAAGAGTATCCATAATATTCTGGTCGTTGATATCAATAGAGTAATTAGGATAACAATTAAAGTAAATCAAGCCATTAGCGAGGTTACTTTGAAAGACACCTAAGAGGGAGTCATCAAAATTAAGATGACGACTGTCTCTTAAGAGTAGACAGAGGAGGGGGGAGGGGGGAGGGGGAGTGTCTAAACCTAATCTAAAAAGAGGTTTGACAGCAACTTGTACAAGTCCGATATGAAGGAACTTGTATTCTTTACGATACCTATTGATATCTCTTTGATTGAATAACTGAATAGTTTCTAGGGACTTATTGATAGTAACAATAGGCTCACAAGTCTTGATATTATAGCTTTTTACAAAGCTGAAATGATCAATATCATAAATAGAATGGAATTTTTCTCAAGGGATATTCCAATTTTGAAGGTCTTGTTCTACTTTGGATATTTTATCCGTAGAGGAGATGTTAACACTATTTCAGACAAATTGGTTGCTAGAGGATGCACTCATGAGAGTAGATATTAGATGTACTATCCTTAGAGTCTTTATTCAAATATCTTGGAATTATGATTAAAGAATTACGTAAGTAACTGTTTCTAAATATAGTCTACGGTATTTCTTTAGAAAAATCAAAAAATACAGGTTCAAGTTTATATTGGATTTTTAGCAATAATCTTGATAGGTCAATTTTCTCAGTTACTGTAGCGTGACGGGACCACCAACCTGCCTGTCTTACCACACTGCGGGCCTTACGGTTATTCAGGCTAACCAACGTCTGAATCGGTACTTATCCGATTACGAATAGTCTACAAAGAAAATTCATGAATCTTATTTCTAAAAAGACCCTCACAACAAGAATAGTATTGTATAAATAACCTGAAAGACATGCTGTATTCTATATTACGAAACAGTATAATCAGTAATACTAAATCATATTATCAAGATACGACTGACTCCAGGACAATATATGTGGATTTAGCTGCTCATATTTTATACAAAAATATGTAACACATGGCTCTGATACCAGAAAACAGATCGTATGTATAACTTAAAAATACATAAATTAAAAGCGCAATAAAAGAATACTTACTTAAACATTACTTTATTTATTTCATAGCAAGAGAGTACATTGAAAACATTCAGAGAAAATCTTAAGGACCGAAACTTTTCTGATGCTTCCTATTACATTTTGTAAGTTCTTATATAGAACTTTGAGAGAGATATCCTTGTGGTGAGATACTTTCACGTGGATGGTCATCTTTAATGATGCTTTCTTGGTAGTGCAGACTTGATTTAATAAAAATCTTTTATTTTTAGCGGTGGCTTTTATAAAGTTGTCTGGGCTGTCAGGATCATCTTTAAATAAAGCTGTCCTTGATAATGATGTCTTGTCTTTTGATGATGACTGCTTGTCTTCTACTTTTGTGAAGGGGCAAGTCTAAAGGGGTAAGATTCCAATGAAGATGTGTCTCTGGAATTACTAAGGGGTAAGATTCCATGAATTAACTCTGGAATTACTTAGAATAAATTCCATAGGAGTTTTAGTACAAAGTGCTCAAAGTGAGGAATGAGAAAGAGTTCAATACTAAAATATCAATGTAAGAATTTAAGCATAAATAAACATGACAGCCTCAAACAAGTATAACACCCCAGAATTTTTTTAAATGACTACATTGAATGAACATATTCAGGCCTATACAAGTTGCGATTAAGGATTCCAGAAGAAATTCAAAGCAAGGTCGACACAATATCATATTGACTTAGAAAGGTCCACATAACACAGATGTTCAGAAGCATGAACACAAACCGGGATGAAACATAATTGCGAGGGCTTGGACACATACCAATTTACAGATTTAACAACAAGTAGAGGAGAATCACCAAGTTCCAGTAGCAAAATAAGAACAACAGCAAAAACTCCAAACTCTAGTACGACAGAGTTCACAGGAGTTTCGAACGAGCCCCAAGCAATGCTCGCGCTAGGGAGGTAGATAGAGAGGATTCCGGTGGCCTTGACTTTCAGCCAGCCACATTCAAGAGTACAGAATAATCCAGAAAGACTGAGAGAATAACAGTAGTTTTGAGGTCCCTTTAGGGGAAACAGGAAGGGGTTCTTATAGTAACAAAATTGAACGAACAAACAAGGAAACATAGTTAATCAAACACAAATAAGGAAAGAAAAGCATGCAAAATCGATTTAGAATCAATTTAGGAGAAAAATCGAGTAAACCCTAGTTCAAGAAGGAGAACACAAATAGTCAAATACCTCACTAAATCGGACCCATATAGTCTGGTAGTGAATGTATCAAGTCAAGAACATGAAAATCATACAAAATGGGAGTTGAACGAACACCCACTGACTCAGCTTCCATAAATAATTGAGTAGCAAACACTGTAATATTGAGAAAATGGTAAGAACCTCCATGTGTGCAAAAAAGAAAAGGGAACATGGAAGATTTTCCATGTGATATCGGATTAGGGACTAAGGTTTGAATGGAGGCGGCTAGGATTTCTTTCAGAGAAGAGAGAACATTCGAGCGGGTATGGGGGCGGCTGTTAGGTGGGAAATGAGGTAGGTTTTTCGGGTTTGGGTATTTAAAATAGAGAGATTGCTTATGGGCCTTTGATCATCTGAGATCAACATCCAGGATTTTAAAAAAGAGCGGGGCGGGTCATTGAGACGGGTCGCGTCCGGGTATAGTAAAGGGGTCGTTTGGTTTGCACTGTTGAAGGGTGAATTATGGTGTGGGCTAAATGTTTTGGGCCTGATTTTGGTCCGAAATTAGTCCTATATTGGACTACAATTTAAATACACGAAATTCATTTAAAAATAAATTATAAAAAATAATAATAAAAATATTATTTATGCAGTAAAATGCTTGAAAATAATAGCTTAATATTATAAAAATATAAAATGCTATTTTGGTATAAATAATATTATAAACGCAATTATTTATAGAATATAGGCCATTATTGTAACTAGTGTAGATAAAATAGAGAAAATGCGAATATAATTATGTAAAAATGAGATAAGATATTATAAGCTGCATATGAGTATAAAATGATAAATTTGGATGATTACATAAACCTAAAAATAATTTAAAGGGATGATTAGTAAATATTTGAGCAAAATAAATGGATCAATTTTAAAGTTTTAAAAAATTATAGAAAATACTTATATGGACCTTGTAAATTGGGTAATAATGCAAAGTGATATTTTGAAAGTATACATAATACTTTATAAAATATAAGGGCAAAATTGAGTATCAACATTGACTCCTCGTGGATTTTATTTTCACATATATACATATGTACACTTTTATTTGCAGTAAATTATAGCATGACTAAGATTCTTTTAAGTTCTTGTTCAACGCTTGACTAGCTCAAAAGAAAGTAGCTGAAGTTTGTAGATGGGCTTTTGAATAAGAAATGGGTGATTTACGAGAGCAACGGCCCCTAGCGCCAAGAGCAAGCACATTTAATTTATATTATTTTCTTAACGTGTGTCATATGCTATTAGTACTATTTCATTTTGTGAGAGGGCTCTTTCTCCATGAAAATTGAATAATTAAACTTGGTAAGATTAGTTTGAAGATTGTTACATAACTATAAATCATTAAGGTACATAAAACTATTCGCCATTTTTCAAATTTTGACCGTAGGCATTTGCATCTTATAGTCATGTATCTTTATCAACAGATATACAAACGACGCTACCTTAAAATTTCATCAGGATGCAGCTTCGAAAGATCAATTTGGAATCCAATTCTAAAAAATATTTCCATATTGCTATTAGCTACGGTCCGAGGAACCTATATGTAATATTGAAAGGTTACCGGATCTCGTAAACTTCAGCAGTGTATATACATGTGGATACTTTGAAAATGATTAATTTAAATTACTTGGCACCCTAAACACTAAAAGCTTTTAGGGGCACTGGTTAAGCAGAATACTGTGCTCTGTCGTGTTAAATTTCTGGGTCCGGCTCTATACGGAGTAATCCTAGTACGAGTGAGAATCACAACTGTGGACCAAAAAAGATGCTTGAAATCATTTTAATACTTATATTCCTATGTGATATGATAGAGGCAGCAGTGCAAACTAAGTGGCCAAGTATAGACAAAAAAGAATAAATAAGAGATCTTTAAGCAAACGCCACAACCGAAAAATAGGCTAGTTCATTAAATCAGTAGGCCGTGCTAGCCTTTGCTGTGATTACTTTTCCCCTATGTAAAAACAAAGGAATCGTCCTTGCTTGAAAACTATTGCCAAGACAGATGCTACTACGTACGTCTTTATTCAATAGCGATCTGAGCTCTTGGAATATGAACAAATTCGAAGAATTGCAAAATCTTGGTGATCTTCACTATTTAATGAATGGGGGAGTTGGCAGTATATGTGTCTATTAATTAGAAGCTGGTATTGGGTGAAACCTCAAACTATTCAAAATAAGGATGCTTTTAGGTAGATGAATTTGAGTAATGATTCACATAATAGCCTGGTTTGCTGTCACTTATTCTACAACGTTGTCTAGAACACCTATCTTAATGCCTTGGAAACGGTTAAGTTTATCTCCTAGGACAAGGGAGAAAAAAACTTTACACCAAATCACATTAATTATCTACCAAGTTTAAGCGATTAATTAAGGAGCAAATACGTATAAATTAATTATGATCAAGTCATAAAAGTATATATGAAAAACGTGTCATGCATTAATCAGCTTGGAGTAAACATCAAATGTGGGTATGATTGATGGTAAGAGAAGGATGGAGATTTTTCTAAGGTCTTATGTATTCATAAAAGTTTTTATTGTTTTTTTACCGTCTTGCTTAGGAAAGACACATCTCCGTCCAGACAAGATCCTTCAAGTTTCATTTTTGAATGAAGTTAGACGATACAACTCTTATTAGTTTAATAATTTACTCAGGAATTATTCAATGAATCGGTTAATTGGAATTGCGGGATGAATATATATTACAAATGATAAATCAATTTCTTTTTTTATATGTCTGCCAGAGAGGTTCAGAAAATAGGCATATAAAGAATAGAAGTGCTGACTCTTAATCCCACAGAGGTTCAACTTAACTATCAAACACTACGAGGGGGTGAAGAACTACTGGGAAAAATAAATGAACGAGCACTGGCCCTTGACCTCTCACCTCCATTCCTTGCAAGAAATAGGCTGGGAAAGAATTTGCTCGACATCAATGGCAACCCAATTTAGTCATTTGAAACAAAATCTAACATTTACAATAACAGAAGAGAGTTTTGCAGTGGCAGAGCCACATTGCCAAGGGTGGTCAATTGAATTCAGAATCTAACATTTACAATACCAGATGAGAGTTCTGCAGCGGCGGAGCCACATTGGTCAAGGGTGGTCATATATATATATATATATATATATATATTGATCGTTGCATCTTATTAAAAATCTGAAAATGTTTATAGTATAGTGGCAAAAAGGATTCAAAAAATACTTAAGATCATAGGTTCCACTTTTAACAGTGACATTTAGTGTTTTTTGAATCCCTTTGTCTCGAATCCTGCCTGAGCCCCTAGGTTTGCTGACTTCCAACAAATTACCTCCCTTACGAAAAAGTATGGCTTAATGATCAATGAAGTGGGTTGAGAACCTGATGTCTCAGGTTCAAATCTCAGTAGAAATAAAAGCATTAGGTGTTTTCTTCCCATATGTGTAAGCCTTGGTGGATAAAGTCACATGGTACCTATTGCTGGTAGGAGGTAGCACGTATTTCGTAGAATTTAATCAAGGTGCGCGCAAGCTGGCCCACACAGCACAGTTATAAAAAAAAAGAAGGAAAAGAGGTAACAAGGAGTAAATTCAATAGGTGATACAAAAACATATGGAAGCAAAGACATCATAAATGACTTTCATATTCCCTGTACTATGTTAATGTTATGGATTGTCACGTTCTTCTCTCTCATGCAATAATGCTAGGTCACGTTAAAGTCGAAGTCCTTGTTGTAAGTTTGAGGCCAATAAAAGTAGCTTCATCTGTCAACATAAACTTTCCCCATTCTGTACGAGAAACCTATCAAATTGTAGTATCTTTAGCTCATCTTTAATCCAAATCCTGTTCTCCACTTACCAGACTTCACATAGAAGCAGAAAGGTATGGAACTTTGTGGTCCTCACATATTCTTTCCCTTCTCTTTCACCTTTATTTATTTCAAGTATCACTTTATTCATTTTCTCATATTCTTGTGCTCCTCTCTCTAGTTTTTCCCAACTTGTTTGCTTCCCCACAAAGAGATGGAAACTAGCAAATGGGAAGAGAAGAGAAGCATGACGGCAGCAGAAATGGAAGAGGAGGATGACGAGGAAGACGAAGATGTTGTGGAGGACAACAAAAGGAAGAGGGTCTTGACTCACTCGGGAAGGAAGGTACCTGGCGGAGAGGGTTCAAAGCTGCCTTCCTGTCAAATTGAGGACTGCACTGCAGATATGGCAAATGCCAAGACATACCATCGCCGCCACAAGGTCTGTGAATTTCATGCAAAGGCTCCAGCAGTACTTATTGGTGGACTCCGACAGCGTTTCTGTCAGCAATGCAGCAGGTTCAAAACTCTAAATCTTTCAATATGCATTTGAGTTTAACTTCTATACACCGATGAGATCACCTAAAAGATAATTACAAGGAACTGCCTATACACTTGGAAAATAAGGCAGGCAATTTGCTACAACAGGTTAAATTACACGGTCAGTGTACAAAAGTTAAATTCTATGCATTTCTAGTTTGTATATGTGTCTTTGTGTTGTCTTACGATAACATTAAAATGCAGTTATATGCATAGCTTAGAACACACACAGCCACTAGGCACACAAACAAGCATTTCAATTAGCCGATGACCACAAAACAGGATAACTTTAGCTAAAGCCCTAATGCATCTACATCAAAGACCATCACCTTCAACAAGAACAAAACCAGAGTGGCATAAAGTTGCAAGGCTGGTAATCCTCCTCACATGTTATGCTTCGGGTATCATTTTATTTAAGAAACATAGTTCTGGGTGAACAACAAATCCACTAATATCCTTGTATTTATGCTGTTTAAAATAACAATATATTCTTCATAAAAAGCTCATTGAGTCTACAGATTAGATAGCCTTCAGATTCACATAGCATGGAACCAAAGCCAAATCAAACAACTATGGGGGCAGCCTGATGCACTAAGCTCCCGCTATGCGCGGGATCCGAGAAAGGGCGGAACCACAAGGGTCTATTGTACGCAGCCTTACCCTACATTTCTGCAGGAGGCTATTTCCACGGCTTGAACCCGTGACCTCCTGGTCATATGGCAACAGCTTTAGCAGTTACGCCAAGGCTCCCTTTCCCAAATCAAACTACTATAATAACGGTAATTTCTTTTGTATGAATTTCATTGTGCTCAGTGCTGCTTTAAATTCAAAGGTAAGGGCATTCTAAATCAATAACACTAGTATGGAGAACAATCTGTTGTCGAGTCTCAAAATGGGAATTCTTTGTCGTTCCCTGCATTTATTCGGCAGGCAGGAAACCTGGACCGAAGATACTGACGGGATAAATATCTGAACCTCCAAGGTAAGATTATTGCATCTGATACTGGGTTATTCCCAGAAGGTACCTTCATTTCCTATAAAGACAGACAAAATATTACTACTACGGAGAACAAATAATTTCTCTCCTCTCAAACAGGGCTTATTCTTGACACCCAATTTTCTATTCCAAAAGCAGGAGGTAGGCTTGATTCAACTAATATTAGGGCATGCTAAAGATTCACTCATTTCCTATAACAATCTGTAGTCTCTCATCAATGATGAAAGTCTATACACATCGCACGGATTTTACTGATCTTTTAATCAGCTGCTTTTAAGTTGCAAACTCTAGGCATAGGTAAAAATTAAGTACTGTAAACTCACCATGGCCTGACAACTGAAACATAAAAACTGAGTAAGAACCAACAGTAAGACAAAGAAATAAGCAAGGGCAAAGCTTTTTCTTCCTAGATCCCTTTCCCTTAGTGACTAGAATGGAACCAACCAGATCTTTATTTACGGTCTTTTTTCTAGCTCTATTTTGTTGCAAGGATGTTGTATCTTGGTTGTCTTGTGTCCTCTCAGAACTTTTCTGCGGAATTTCATTTCTTTTATATCATGAATTTATAATATGCAGGTTTCATCAGTTGGGAGAGTTCGATGAAGCAAAAAGGAGTTGCAGGAGACGTTTGGCAGGCCACAATGAACGCCGTCGTAAAAGTTCATGTGATTCTCCTGGAGAAGGGTCAAGTTAAAGGGGCATCAGTCCAATGGCAGAGAAATCACCTACTTGTGGACTGATGGAAGATAAACTCCCACTGAAAAATATAATCACGGTTTTACCATGCTCGCTCTCTTCTGTCACTATCCAATTTTCCTTTTTAACAAAAATTATCATGTAAGGTATGCATTGAGTAGTAATTTCATTTCGCTTGAAAAGAAAGGAGTATGAAAGAGTGTGTCATTAACTTTGTCTGTTAGTACTTTGATAGTTCGTAGACTGAAAATATAATTATGCTGTGTTACATATGGATGCTGCTTGAAAACTTCCCTCTTGACATGCCATCTCACACTTACAAAGTTTCTTTAATTTTTCTAATTATCATCACTCTCACAGAGCTTGAGTCTAGCTTAAAAATGCTTTTCACCTCATGCAACAAAACAGCACTCAATGAGCATCACAAAATATAAACTGTGTGTGAGAAACAGGTAGAATTGACCTGTTCAATTAGGCATATAGTTAGTATTCGACTGCACTGAAGCAGATTGGAGTACGCAAAACCGTTTTTCACAGAATATATCACCAATATTGCAGCTAATAATGTTGTGCAATAAAGCTTAAGAAGAACACTCCAACTTCAATTAACTTTGACCAATAACCAACCACATCAATCAAGCTACGATACTACCTTTGGTCCTTTGAATAAAGGGAAAAAAAGAAAGTGAGAGAACCACAAAGCTATTAAAGATGCTCGGATTATCTCATTAAAAAAATAACGTGCTTGTGCCAAATTAGTAGTGCGACGGTGAGGGCACATCAAAAGAATCATGGAGTAACCTTGCCACGAGCCTCTAAAGCTTTAAGCCAAGCAGGCAACCAGAATAGTATTGGCAGCAATCAGGATTTCTTACTAGTTCAAATCACGCTTGATTCCCAACAATTTGGCAGACAACTCCCATGCGACAATTGCAGCTGCATTAGCAGGAAAAGCTCTCACAATTGTAGGACCTAGACCCGTATAGCATCCTCTAAGACCTGATCTCCCATAAATCTACAATAATAAACTGATTCAGGCATTTCGTGTAGTAATTTTCAAGTTCAAAATACAAGAGATTATGGTAATTACCGATTTTAAAATGAGAAACGGATTTCTCGTATGGTTTTTCTCTGGGGTAGTCTGAATTATAGTTTTTGCTACATCCAACGGCAGAACTGCTGACCAACACTGGAAAGGGCAGATGCACCAATTAATTGTGGATAGAGCATCACATGGAAAGTTTACAAACAGTACAGAACAAAACAAGGACAAGAGGTAGACTAATCAAGTAAAGTTACAAGGAGAAGTCATAAAGAATGTGGTAATTCCAACCAAGAATACTCACTGCTATACCACCGAGACCACCACTCATTATTCCAACTCCAACATCAACCAAGTGGCTTGACTCAGAGGAAGCACCTTTCAGTTGTAGATGCAAGTGATAACGAACATATTCATATGTACTAAAGAAGACAGCGTTTCCCAAAGATTCTCTTAGTAAAGTCGTGAAGCCTCCTCGAAATATGCCTGTGATCTGGAGAGGTTGTTTGTCAGCTTAAACGCACACCAGAAGCCAAATTTGCATCGATCAATAAATTTCTCACCCCTTCACTTTTTACAGTTTTAACAGCACACTCAAGTGGACCACTATATCTACTGGAGCTTGGTACCACAGAATCAGCACCTTGAACTTGCATCCTACACTGGAAATCACAGATATATCAAGGATGATACTTTCCAAGTAATTCTACAGCAGGATGTTATGAACTCTCGCATCACTTACCTTCACCAGTTCTGATGGGCATAGAATGAAGCTGATAATAGCTCCTCCAAAGGCAGCTGAAGGAACTATTGCACGAGGTTGGGGCTTACCTCCATCTGGTCCACCCTTTAAGCAAACACCAAATGTTCGTCATTAATAACAAACTACTGAGATATTGTCACAAAATCGCCAAAGTTCCAAGATACAAGTTAACGGTTCTAAGAGTAGTTGGCTTTCAACATATAACTGACAATCTTCGAATTGAAAGACACAGTAAAATCATCGCTGGATGAACGTTGAACAAACCTGCAGCAGTAGTTTTGTTTGGGAGTAAATACCAAATACAAGTGAGCTCTCAAAGGCCATGCCAATGAACGAAGATGTAGCTCCTCGATATAGCCCCTTAACCTGACACAGAAAATCTTTATCAGCCCAGGTCCTTCAGAGCCCTGAATCCCTGTGCCACACAAGAAGAAAAAAGAACAAAAGAAAAAAATAATAATTGCAGCATAGACAACAAAAATCGACTTTTTCTGGTGTACTCAATAAAAAAGGATATAAGATAAGGCTTATAGGTAAAAAAATATTATCTCAATTTATTTGAAAAAACAGAAACTAGGTTCTTGTATAAAAAAGTAACAGGATTTGGTGGCAATTCTACTTGACAAACGGTCATGGCGGCACAACTTGGCATTTATGTAAAAGAGCCTCTAGTGAGTTCTGTTTCCTCAGATCTGTTTACGTTCTACTTCAGTAACCAGAAACTTTAGACAGATCTTCAACGGAATAAACAATAAGATCATACGCGCATGAACATGCTCATGAATATAAATAGCAACAACAACAACAACAACCACCCTGTGAAATCCCACAAATGGGGTAACGGGAGGGTAGTGTGTACGCAGACCTTACCCCTACTCCGGAGGAGTAGAGAGGCTGTTTCCGATAGACCCTCGGCACAAGAAGAATGAATAGCGCAAGTAAAGATATATCACATTTAGTATATAGAAGACAAGGCTTATCGAAAACTGCGGATGGATTGAAAATAATAGGATCTTTCAACATCAGAAAAGCATTTAAGTAAAGAGATTACACGTTCCACCAACTAAACAACATTCCAATAAATAGACAGGTAAAGCTCAAAGTTGGATCTAGGAAAAAGTTGAGAGGCATACTCCTTCAGTTTGTAATATTCTAGCAGCACAATGCAATCCATTATTGTACTTTATTCCACGAGCTTCTGTATTGTGTTTCTGGAGCTTCACCTGACAAATACATTTCACTTAATTCAATAGGCAGACCCAGAGAAAGTCACAAGAACCTCTAACGCCTGCACAAGTATATAGTATATGATACTATTAAGATCTTCCCTAAACATAAAATTCTAACATCTCGCAGAGGTGACATTCAAGGGCGGATGTAGTGTTACTAGGTTTATTCAAACCGAACCTAGTAGCTTTGGCTCAGATCCTGTATGTGTGTTAAGAAATCCACTAAAGTATAAATAATAGATTTCAAACCAAGTAAATCAAATGTGCTGTGCTGAATCTTGAACTCGAGCCTTTAAAGTTCCTAGATCCGCCTCTAGCGACATTATGATGTGCTTCAAAGAAAATACCTTACCCTATTTCCTAAAACATTTTACTTAGACTTTTCAATAGCGAGGATGAATAAAGTAAGACAAAGCAATTGTAAAAACCAGAATATATGAATCCTCACTGACCATGTTACTCTATTTAAACTCATCTCATTTCATAATATAATCGACAATATGAATTCTCGCCGACCATGTTACTCTATTTAAACTCATCTCATACCAATATTATGCAAATTCTAATAAGAAGGTAGTAGAAGTTCTCTAACTAATTCCAGGGGAAACATGTGGTTTATTGGGTTAACTACATCTAACGGCCAAAAACAACAAAATACAGAAATCTCAAAATTGTGCTGCATCTAGTTCTAGCCATTCATCTATGAACACACAAAAAACCAGGAGCCTTATTTGTCCAAAATTCTACACGATAAATGAAAAAAAGGGGTTAAATTACGATTGCATAAATCAATTCAGTAATGCAAATGGGTATTTCTGTAGAGGAATTTACCTTGACAGTATCAAAAGGGTGACCAGTAATAACCATAGCAATACCGGCCATTAGACCCGCTACATAGTCCTTGTACCCGGAACTTCCCGGATCCATTTCTCTTTTCTTCCCACTTAAGTATTTGCTGTCTTCTCAGTTATCTATGCAGCTGTTTTTTGGAATTGTGCTGGGTTTTTGAAGGGTTTTTAGCTCAGTGATAAAATCCAATAATTTGCTCTCTGAGGGAACTGACACTTTTTGTAACAATACTAATTCCATCTTTTGGTTATTACCAAATTCGAGAAAATAACAAAAGTTATCCCTAATGTTTGGGAAAAGTTCAAAATAGTCTCTTATGTTTGTCAAAAGTGAGTACTTTTGGTCCACATTAAATATTTAATACACTTTCATTGTTAAAGTTACGAAACTCTGAAGAAATTGATTTAACATGACCTCACTTTTGCGGTACAGTTTTTGTAGTTTTTGTTATTTTTTAGTATGAAGTGCAATTTTTTTTAAAATCTATTTCTAGTGTCTGATACAAATTTTTATGGTGCAATTTATAAATTTGACAGTATTTTCTGGCATTTCTAGTTACATCTTTTTAACACGTTTTTGTTATATCTAACCACTAGAGTTTGTTAAATATTTTATGGAGATTAAACGTGTTCACTTTTGTAATTTAGAGGATCAAAATTGCTCTTAAATATATTTTGAGAGATCATTTTAAACCTACTCCAAACACAAGTGATCGTTCTTTATATTTTTTCTACCGAATTCACTAAAAAAAAAATTCAACTTTGACTTTAAATACATTTTTTGCCAATTCAAGTCAAATATTGTCGAGACGGATGCCAAAATATCACAAATCCAAATAAGTTGTTTTAGACTAGGGCTATATTGTGAGTTTGTTCTTTTCATAAAATGTGTTACTATGTCTCTATCTACATAAGCAAAGCATGATCTCTAGACTTAGATTGAGAAGATCAGTTATACTTAAAATAAAAGTAAAAACAAAAAAACAAAAAAAAAAAAACAACGAAATTACGATCATCTTTTATAATATTAAATTATGTAAGCAGGACGGAATGAAAAAATAATTAATATTAGATGATATTAAGGCATAATTGGTAGGATTAGGATTGAACCCTGTTACGAATGTACCATATACAGATAATCAAATACAATCATTTGCAACCAACTTATATAATTTGGTATTTAAATATTTTGAGCATATATATATATATATCTCTATCGATTTCTTTGTCTAACAATATACTTGTAATTAAATATCTCCATATATCAAGGAGGCAATTGACAAGTTTGGACCAAACTATAGCATTACGCTGATAGTCGAAAGAGAATAAAATTTGATATATAATTTTAAAGGTCAAATATTTAATTAATTGCATGTTAAGAAAGCAAAAAAATATAGAAGTCCGGCAAAAGTTTTGGGTTTTTTTTCTTTTTGATGCTGTGCATGTGGGAAAAAAAAAAAGGAGTCCGGCGTGTGTAGTCAACTGCAAAATGATAGTGTATTTATTTGTGTGGTGTGTGTTGTGTGTGCTAGTGTGTCATGTAGAGTGCATGTTTTAATTGTTTTCACTATATATTCACATATATATTTAGAATTTTTGCAGAGGTTAATGAGATTCGGTGACCCTTCTTTTCTGTACATAGGTCCGCCTAGTGGCGGACCCAAAATTTTATGCAAGCGGGTTCAATCTTAGAAGTATATAAATTTAGTTGTAAAATAATAGTTGTCAAGTGAGTTCAAATAAAATATTTATGCAAAATTTACACAGCTTTAATCCTAATTTATACATATACACAGTATCATTTTTTTGTGAAGCGGGTTCAGTTGAACCCGCTAGCCACCACTTGGGTCCGCCTCCGTGCACATGTACGCATCATGTATGCATGCAGCTTCAAAAATTAGCATTACCTCACATACATATACAAAAAATAATAACATATGAATTAATTCCTCTTTATGTATATATGAAATTTTTGCCTAACTTTACGGATGTCAGCAACCCCTCTTTGTATAGCATAGGTCCGCCTCTTCTTGGAGAGTTGTCTTACTCTTCCAAAGTATATGCACATGACCACTGAATCCCCTATTTCTGTCTGAGCTGGATAAATATTGTAATTTGACTATGAAATTCCCTTTTCATGTGATAAGAGTGTGACAGTTCTGATAGGATCCTCTACTCATTAAAACTAACAGAAGCATAGAATGAGCAACAAAACAATACATGTGCTATCCTTTGGAAGAATTTAGTGTTTAAGGTTAAGATTCCTTATAAAATCTTTGAATTTCAAGTCGTTTATAATGCTCTATGAAACCTAAAGGGCATAAGTGCGATAAATACAGAAATCAGGAGGATTTTTAAGTTCCACAATCAAGAGCCAACTAATATAAGAAGAGTTAGCCAAAAGCCACTAACTTAGACTAACAAAGAAGTTGCAATGCACTGTCTAGGACCTTTATTGCGCTATTGACCTTAGCTTTCAAGCCAAAAGAACAGTTATTGTCGCTTCTAATGTCGTTTGCACATCGTTACATGTCATAGGATGCTCAGTAACTAGTTCTACTGCAAACTATGTCATTGCCATGTTATACAAGCAAAGGCTCAAGAAAACTCCTGTTGTTTCAAGCCAAAATCTCCAATTATCTCTTAGGGGTCGTTTGGTACGCGGGATAAGGTGGAATAAGGTGTGGTACTAAATTTATATTTGTTTGATTGACGGTATAAATTTATCCTATACTGTCAACCAAACATAATATAAACTTAGTCTCAGACTTAATCCTGGATATCCCAATCTTATCCCACCTTATTCCATCAAACTTAGTATAATTTTATCCCACCTGGAGTGAGATAAATTAATCTAGGGATTATAATTCCAGGATTATAATCCCGGGATAATTTAGTCCGCGTACCAAACGACTCCTTAGTGCATAGTATTTGCTTGGACCTGCAAATAAAACTTACATTATCTTAAGACTGGATCCTCACTAATTAAACATCCAACTCATTGCACTTCCTGCTGGTTCAACACATGATTAGACTCGGAATAATTCTTACGCAGCTTTAGTTAACAACTCAATGCTTAATGAGATGGCTATAGAGCCAAGGAGATTGCAATCCAACATAGATTGCCCACCAGAGAATGCCATTGCATCTGACCATACTATTGCACTGTTTTTGGCAGAGTACCACTCAAAAGATCAGCATGTCAATACAACATCCACAGTTCTATCAACATAGAGAAATAGTGTTAACGACAACAACCAAATTCCACATGACCTCCTTTTTACCTGTAACAGAAGTATTTTTAAAAATTTGCGGTGGTGTTCGAGCCAGCTTGCACACACTGCGACTATGCCACCGAGTACCTACTTACCTCCCATCGACGCGGATGCCAAGTAATTTTGCCCATCAAGGTTTAGGCAAAAATGAAGAAATCACTTCGCGTTTTTTTGCCTCAATCTCCCATCAAGCTCTTAAGATATCCTATATGTTAAAATTGGTTACCATGGCTATTTAAAAGGTCAAATGCACAACAAATCTAGTAGTTTGGTTGTTCCTCACATGGAATACTTTACTTTTCAAAGTACAAGAATGTCTAGCACAATTGACCATTACACCCTTATCTAAGGATTGAATGAACAAAAAGCTGCTCAAACCTAAACCTCCGTTTCCCAGTCAAGATCCTCCCATCATAGTGAACCTCTCCCCGGATGAGGTGGGTGCCTCTTACTCAAGGGGATCAAATCAAAGTTCACTAGGTAACCACTGATCTATAATTATCCATAAACTCCCATGTTTAGTGTAGAAGAAACAAACAAAAGTATCCTTGCTTGCTATCCAATACTTTGTCACGAACTATGGTTGCTAGTTTATTTCATGTATTACTTGCACTAGTCAATATCTAACCAGCTAAGTTGATTGGAGAAAGATTTTATGAGGACATATTCCCCTATTCAAAGACAAGGGATGAAAGACCTCCCAATCTACTTCATGTAACCCTGGAGAAAGAAGTTGACACTTCCCTTACTAACGAAATGTCGTGTTTGTTTATCTTCAAAGGCACAATCTGCTCCTACTCGTCTTTATTACCTTCCTTCAACTATTAGGATGTTTTAGTTTCCTAACTTTTAAAAGTGCAAAGAGCACAAACTACGGTTCAGACCCGGAGCCTTATACGAGCTAATGAGACCTTCACGCCAAAGCCATCAAAGTATCTTTCTTATAGATGCCTCTATTTGTATGGAGAATTGGCTGCTAATAGATGTCGCGCCGTGTCCTCCTCATTTTCCCACTGCCTTCCGACTTGCGGGAGTATACAATGACAATGTCAGGACGTAAGTGCCAAATTGTGAGACTAGCTGTTGACGTCAGATTGAAGATTCCTGGATTATCAGTGGTCTCCTCCACGGCCTATTGCATCTAAATACATCCTTCCTTCTCAATGCCAGAGCATCCAATGAGGAAAAAGCACAGAGATAAGTATGACAGGAGCAGTAATCTAGTAGTTGACTCCAGCGAAGATGATGGCACATTAGCAAATATTATTTCCCTACCAAGATTGAATCAAACTATTACCAAGAAATCATAGAAGATTCCAAACACTTTCGAGCCATAAAGCAGCAAAAAAGGTCTTATCTTATAAGAAGAAATCCATACGAAAAATTAACATTTTGATTCTAGCCCCTTAGTAGAAACAAAAGTTGTCCCACAATGACGTGTTTCACCAATTCCTGACTGATGGCAGCACGTAGAGCAAAATTCATCTCAAGATTTTCCATATTTCTCCACATACCCCTGCAATCACAGATAAATCAATTGTCAAGTTCAGGGAAGAAAGACTCAGCCACAGTCAGTGAGTACTGTTCCAAAGTGTTGACTCACCTCAATGAGCTTAGCTACTTTTGGCTTAGAAACAGAGAGATACTGCTTAATGGATTCAGTCGTATCAGGAATTTGATCAGGTTGCAAAGAGTTAATGACCTTATCTACTGATTTCTTAACAATCATCTTATATGCATCCCTAATCAAGAGACCTTCATGCCAAGTTGGCTTCAGCAATTCTTTGACGAATTCCACAAGAGCAGCACGAAAATGCTTCAAAACTCCTGATTCATAGTTCACAGATCCATCTCTCCTAAAGTCATTATCAATTTCATAGTTGTGTCTGGGCCTCTCTAATTTTGATTGTGTCCTTTTTTGGCCTCTGGGATTAACTGGTCTTGGGTGCTTTTCTTCTTTTGAAGAGGTATTCACGTTTTCTTGATGAGTTGTAGCTCTATCAGTTGTTTCTCTTTCATCGGCAGTCAAATCTTTCTCTGCTGCGCTGGTTTGCTCAATGCTATCACGAATCGGATCATACAGACTTTCTGGAGGGGGAATAATTTGACTAAGAAAGGTTGATGGTTGAAAAGGCACAGAAGGCTTCCAGTCATCAAAATACACCTTGGTCTTATAATCACGTGAGTGTTCCATGTCCCTTGATAAATGAGTCCAAGAGAAAGGCCCAGTTCCAGAACCAGGAAGTGCTGAAGACTTGTTTGAGATTGACCTAGAAGAACAATATGCTCGACTATGGTCTAAAAGCTTCTGATCACTAACCGGATCTAGGTTTGAAGAAGAAGTAAGATAAGAAGGCCACCTATCCACAGAGTGATTCAAGTGTGGATAATGATGATTTCCGAGTATAAGCTGGGACCTCTTATAACTCGTGTCGTCCAAAACTGAGCTATAAGACGGAACTTCAGCGTTCTGATACTTGTAAGATGACAGTACTGAGCTACTTAGAAGCACTCCACTATGATAGCTATTTTTATTAAGAGAATCATCTTTGAGTAATAGTGATGAAGAGCTTCCATAACCAGCCAAGTAGGATTTACATCCAAGAGTCTCCCTTTCGATGTCTCTAAACGGTATGTTTGACCGATGCTCATCGCTATGCATATGCAATTCAATGTCACTATTCAACCTTTGATTTTCTCCACATCGAACTGCAGATGGTGCCAAATCAGAAAAACAATCTGCTGCTAGTCTTTCAGTGGTATTTTTTGAACCTATAAGGCAGAAGTTACTTTGTCAGGATTAGTAATGCAAGGCTGTGCAATACTTAAGGTTAACCCATTCCTATAAAACTAGTTTGATATTACCTTCTCCATCTATGAGTTTGCTTTTCATCTTTGCAGCATCTAAAACACCGTCATTATCATGGCTAGTTAGAGGATCCCTTCCTTTGATGCACCAACTTCTAGAGTAAAACTCACTTCTATCTGCTGGTCTTTTATTTCCACCACTAGAATCATCAGCAGGGGACAAACTTCTTAGCCTAATCTTCGGAACATCCAACCTGGAAAATCCAGAATATCAAGACTTGGTTCTACTTGAAATATAGCCAAAACAAACTTCCAACAAGGAGATATTCAAAAGCAGCATAAGACCCAACTTCCTAGTACGACTAAAGAATTGAACCAGGACCAGTATAATAAACCTTGATGATGTTTGTCGTAAATCCTCAGACGCTTCTTGATGACCTCCTCCTTCAGAGAATTGGGCACCAATAACTTCCTTGCTAGAAGCATCACTATTTACTATATCAGCACTTGCTTCATGATCAAAAGGCTGGATTACATGGGTTATCCTTTTCCCACTGTATCTAAGAGCTTGAGGATCAGAAAGCACGACCATTCTTTTTCCTGCAAGAGCCCCAATAGGATCCCAGTGAATCTCTATGACTCTTGTTACAGGAGATCAGAATGTTCAATTTTTTTAATTGATAAGTAATATCGGAATGTTTCCCATTTAATTTAACAAGAGTTCTCACCATCCAAACTTGAATCATTCTTTTCTCTTCTTTCATCTGAATTAGATATTCTGCAACTGCCACTACCCTCTTCAAGCATAGTGGTATCAGGATTTACTACAGATTGTTTTGGAGTAGAAATTCCTGATCTTAAGTGCTCTTCAAGACCCACAGGCTCCAGAATGTGGGTTCCATCTACAAGGAAGAAAGATCAGAGTAAGTCAAATAGCAATGGAACAACTTTTTGGCGGATACCCTAACATTTATCTACCCGAAAACTCTACCTAAGCATGAAAACCATTGTCTGTCTTACCAGATCTACCGTGCACACAAACCTTACAACAACTACTAGGCCTCAGTCCCAAACATGTTGGGATCGGCTACATGTATCCTCACTAACCATGTCTCTCCATTAAAGCTCAACTCATGTCATCAACATACCAAATAAAAATAAGAGTGAAAAATAAGTTACATATCTATAAATAATAGTTTAAATATTAAATTTATGATAAGGTCAAAACACTCCTAGACAAAAGCAATAGGTTTAAAATCAACGTACTAACAAGACTAAACCTATTCTCAACTAGTAGATATTACCTATATGGATCTTTTTCTTCTATTGTGCCCTATTTTTAACTACTCTGTATTGATTCTAAGAAATTATAGGTATTTTAAGACAATTTCCTTACATGTGATTTTAGGTCTACCTTGTTCTTTTTTAACACCTTCACTCGCCATAGTTTCACACCTACGGACCGATGCATTTGTTAGGTCGATGCAGGACATGACCAAACTATCTAGGAGCCTTCTCTCATGTTATTTTCAATGCGTGTTATTTTCACTTTCCGACGAATATGGTCATTTTTTATCTTATCTAATTTTGTATGACCACACATCAATTCTAGCATCCGCATCTCTGTAACATTCATCTCGTAAATACATTAGATTTAGTGGCCCAACATTCACTAGCATTTTGTTGGTCCTATAATTTTTTTGTACAACTTACCTTTTACTTTAGTACGCATCCTCCTATCACATAACACCCTGATAGTAGCACTTCTCCATTTCAACTATCGGTTTTAATTCTATAAGTAACATCTTCATTTATCATTCCATTCTCTTGAAACAACGATCATATATATCTAACGTATTTCTATTTTGGCACTGCAATTTCGTTTAGTCTCACCTCAATTTTGCTTTTCTCATGCTGACTAAACCTGCAGTGCAAGTATTCAATCTTATTTCTACTAATCCTAAAACCTTTAATCTCCATAGTTCATGTTTTTGGTTGACGCCCACGCCGGTTTCGTCCATTAACACAATACTCTCAATAAATAGCATATACCATGGGACCTCATATTGTATCGTATTAGTTAGCACATCCAAAACTAGGGTAAACAAGTAGAGGTTCAATAATGATCCCTGGTGTAGATCCATTGTTATGAGAAACTTTTTTGTATCTTCTACTACTATTCTCACGCTAATGACGGCTCATTCATACATGTGCTTTGTGACATTTATATACTCTCTCTATCCCATTTTATATGAAGGTATTACTTTTTGGGAGTCGAACAAATTTTTCTTTGATTATGATTTTCTTAGACTCTTATTTTGAATCACTACCTATGTTGACTTGTAGTACTTTTCATGTAGTTTGCAAATGTATAAATTTTATTTTAAAAAATATGAAGAATCTATAACCGAATTCACATAAACAATTAAGTGATTTGACCCTCGTACTCCGAACCCCTTCACATAAATTAGGATAAAGGGAGTATTTAATATGAATTCCTTTTTTTTCTATTACCCACCTAAGGACCTTTCATGGTACTCTACATGTGCTTTCTCTAGGTCAATGAACACCATGTGTAGATCTTTCTTCCTTTCTACGATTAATTTTCATCAATCTTCTTCGCGAGAATATAGCCTCGGTTACAGATCTACCAAGCATTAACCCAAACTGGTTGTCTATCACACTTGTATATTCTTACATTTACGCTCTATTACTCTTTCCTATAGCTTCATCATATGGCTCCTGAGCTCAATATTAAGATATTTTGCACAACTTTGATATTTCCGTTGTTCTTAAAATTTGGAATCAGCGTATTCACTCGTCGGGCATCCTACCACTTTTTAGTATAGCATTGAATAGCTTGGTGAACCATTCTACTCCCTCTCCATGACACTTCTGAACCTCTATCAGGATACTATCTGAACCACAAGCACTCCAACAACAACAACAATAACAACTCAGTATAATCCTACTAGTAGGGTCTGGGGAGGGTAGTGTGTACGCAGACCTTACCCCTACCCTGGGATAGAGAGGCTATTTCCAATAGACCCTCGGCTCCCTCCCTCCAAGAACTCCCCACCTTGCTCTTGGGGTGACTCGAACTCACAACCTCTTGGTTGGAAGTGGAGGGTGCTTACCACAAGCACTCCAATCCTCATATTTTTCAAGGCATCCTTTACCTTTGTTTGCCTAATTCTACGAGTGTAAACGTTTCTATCATGCACAGATGTGTAGAGGTCCAAAATGTCATTGTCTTGATTCAAGTTGAACAACTGATCAATAGCTCCGTGACCTCGTTATTTCCCTAGCTTTTGGTACAAGTCATCTAGAGCTTCCACTCGAGCTTTATTAATAGCCTTCTTAGCTTCCCTCTTGTATCCTTCAAAGGCTTCCCTGTCTTCTGCTTTTAGCAACTTCATATAGCACTTTCTTTAGCTTTAATAACTCTTTATACCTCATCATTTCACCACCGGGATTCATGTGGTCGAGTCCTAGATCTTTAAAAACACCTAACAATTCATTTACTTTTTTAATGCACCCTAATAGTTCCCTCCATAGAATGTCTGCATCCTCCTCTATGTCCTTAGCTCCCTTCTCTCGTAGTTTTTCTTAAAACGCTAATCCGTAAGCACCCTTTAATGCCCACCACCTAATTAGCGGTTGTTTGCAGGTCGTACTCTTTCTCCAAAGGCTTCCTCGTCTTCTACTTTAGGCAACTTCCTATAGCACTTTCTTTTAGCTTTAGTAACTCTTTGTACCTCCTCAATTCACCACCAGAATTCCTGTCTTCGAGTCCTAGAGCTTTAGACACACCTAACGATTCAATTACTACATTTTTAATGCAACCTGACATTTCCTTCCACAGGATGTCTACGTCCTCTACGTACCAAGCTCCATTCTCTGGTAGTTTTTCTTAAAACGCTAATTGTTAACGCCTTTTAATGTCGACCACCTAATTTGCGGTTGTTTGCAAATTGTCTTCTTTTTTTTCACTCTACTCTTAAGCTTTACATTTAAAATCACTAACCTATGTTGGGTTGTCATCACTTTTCCTGGAATAATTTTACCGTCCTTGCATGTAGTTCTATCACGCTTTTTTGGAAGGATAAAGTTTATTTGACTATGGTTACCCCCACTTATATAAGTTATTAGGTGAGAATCTCTTTTTTTAAAGTATGTGCTAGCTATCACTAAATCATAAGCTAAAGCGAATATTGAGACGACCTTCCCTTCGTCATTCCTAGTAACCATAACCATAATCCCAGTGTACTTGTTCAAAACTGTCACTATCTTCATCTACATGACCATTTAAATCTCCCCCTATAAAGATTTATTGTCTCCTGGAATCCCTTGAACCAAAGTGTACATATCCTCCCAAAACTTAGCTATACCTTCTACATCTAATCATATTGTGAAGCATAGCCAATAATATCATTGATTGTCTCTTTTCGCCATACAATCTTTAGTGCAATAATCCTATCTCCGACTCATTTTACCTTTATAATCTTATCTATAAGTCTCGGTTCTACAATAATTTTCACTACATTCCTATTTTATCTATCTCACAATACCGTAATTTATAACTCATGTTACCTATTTCTATAGGCTTTAGCCCTATCCATTTATTTAGTTTCCTATAAGCCTGCAATATCCACGCTCCTCCTTTTTAGGGTATCCACTCAAAGTGCCTATGTTCCAGCTACCTACCCGGATCCGACTTTCTTAGACTAGCTCTTTTACCCTTATTTGTCCATGATGTGAGAAGATTTTCTTATTTTGCACCACATCCAGGCACTGATATGGTGGAACTAGCTACTTTACCCACACCCATCCATGTTATGGGAACCCTTTCATATTTTGCACCACATCTGGACACTGATGTGGCGCAACTAACTTCTTTACCAAGACCTCTCCGTGATGTGGGAATCCTTGCTCATACTTCCTCACACCCATGCGACAATGTGATACAACCCCTTGCCCATTTTTCTATCACATTTGGGTGCCGATGTATGCATGCCTAGGTGGGCACACCCCAATGATATTTGTTATATAAGGATTCATCATAAATTGACATGTTTTACGCTAGCTTCAAGCATACCGCAACCCCATATGAGCAATGTGGTTTATTTGTGTTTAGGACCAGTAATATGAGCAAGCTCACACAAGCAAAGTTAAGGCACATGAAACTTTATTGCTAAATAATAAGGCCAATAGATAATGGTGCAGAACAAACCTTAAGGAAATCCTACATTGCATATTTCCATATTTAGGGATGGTAATGGGGCAATGGGGGTGGGTTTGAGGAAGAGTCCCCCCCTCCTTCTCATAAAGCATGCACCTCGTTGCCAAAACCCCATAATTATTTCTCAGAATTAGCTTTGTTGAAGACACTCAAACCTCTCATCTCGAACCCCTTTGCCTCTTTATCAAAGATGTAACTGCCTTCAAGTTTTGACCTCGTTCTTAGTGTCCCACAAAACTCCTTTAAGCATCTCTAATTCCTTGGTAACAACAACAGGTGCATGCATAAGAGACACGCAATATTGGAAACAAGGTCTTGATCAATACTTCTGAACCATCTTAAATCCATGGTCTAGGTAATATCCATATAAATGGAGAAAACTCAACATTAGGTTATCACCACTAAGTTTTTATGCATGGTATTTGCAACTCTGGATGATCATTTGATCTTTCCGAATTCTACTGTTTGTGTTCTTTCAATAAGAGTTCAAATTGTTCAAGAGGTCAAGTTCATTTACTGTGCTTACTACGAAAAAGAGTGGAGCTAATGATATTAAGGAATTTAGGTTTTTTAGCCTTGAGAAGTATCTAAAAATAATAACAATAACACTTGAAAGGATATTGAAACTCGTGTTGGATAACCTAATCACCTCAATATGCATTTGCAGGGAGAAAACTTCTTGTTTGATAGCTTATGAGTTAGTAGACACAAGATTAGACTGAGAATTGGACAGCCGAATTTGTTAGTACGCCGAATTTGTTAGTACAATTATACTTTGAAAAAGCATACATATGATCAAACATATATATGATCCCATAACCATATACAACGGTGGAGAAAACAGATTAGGCAATATGTCTATAATGGGGTTTTTCGTCCTTTTGAATGGCACCACATGTGAATTCTTTAGAGAGTCTGGGGGGTAAAGGGGAGATCCTTATCAGATCGCAATGGGGCTTTCAAGCTTCAGTATAATCATAGAGGAAACATTGTCTAAGGGAATTCAAAAGAAAGGTTTGAGGTTGGCCAGGAAAGAAAAGGAATGATCACCATATCATATCTATTGTTTGCAAATGATACTTCTAACCCCTATGAATCATAGGGTAGATTACTGCCGTACTTATTTAGTAGCATGTTTAAAGTTGTGCCGAGGCTGCGAATACATACATAAGGCCAAACTGGTACCAGCTGGGGTTGCGCAAGAATCCATACTTTGACACTAACCATGAGTGAATCAGGAAAGTGGTCCCAGTATTGAGTATTGACTACGTATTTGGGACTTCCTCTATGAAGGAAATTCAAGGACAAAGAACTCTAACAGCATGTCATAGAAAAATTCTCTAGAAAAGACTTAATAGTTGGAATAACTATATTTGCCTAAGGGAGGAAAGTTGAAGATATTTTTATAAGTTACCCACATAGTATGTGGCTATATTTTACCCCATCCACTATAGTTGATAGATTGGAGATACTTTTTAGTGGGAACTAAAAGACGAGAAGAAATCACATTTGGTAGAGTGGGGAAAAAAGGCTTAATAGGCAAATAGAGTTTTGTATTTGCATGGATTTTTGTGCTTGACCCCCCAACTCCACAGGTTTTCATCTAGACATCTGAAACTGTTCAAAACCAATGTTTTAAACACCTCTGACTCTATGTTCTCTTAATTGTGTTGATGTGAATACATGTCAGTATCTACCTAAAACTACTTTGCGTATTTCTTAATCGCGTTGACGTGAATACACGTCGGTATCTACATCAGATACACCAGGCCACATCACCATTTATTTTCAAAAAGCTACTTTAAAAAAAAAAAAAAAATCCCAAATCCATCCCAGTTCTCTTTCTAACCACAAAGTTTTCCGACCATCTTCTCCTTGAAAAACTCCTCCAGTAATCTTCTCCCTCATAAGAATCTAATTCACTCTGACGCTCATTCCTAATAGAAGACTGACCACCAACAAAATCCATAGCTCCACCATTTTTCAGCATTGGTCATAGTTCAACACAGTGTTATCAAAGGGGAAATGTGCAAAAAAGCTCTAAGGTCCGTTGGGGCTTTAAGCGCAAATCGCGAATAAAGTGTGGGTTTTAATGAAAAAAGGTGCAACTGGAGAAAAAGTAAAAATATGTATATGCAGTCCAAGACTAATAATTATAAGCATGAATAACAAATATATGGACAGAGAAATTGAAAAAACAAATTACGATAAAGTGAAATATCAATTGTTTAATGTCGCCTTTTCAGGATTACATTCATTGGCTAGGAAAAGTATGCCTTAGAGCCTTGATGTAACACTAAAGCGTCTACAAAGCGAGGCGAAGCGCTCAACATGTTTTGAGCCTCGCTTCCGGGCTTAAGCACGCCTTTGACAACACTGGTTCAACACAACCACCATCTCTCCATCTTAAATCTTCACCATCCCCTTCCTCTTCATTAAGAACACACACCACCTACACCACAAACAATTGCATGTCATTCCCTCAAACTCAATAGAGTTGAATCCCACCTACATCCACGGATTATAGGGATTAATTAGAAACATTCGTGCTCAGTGCCACAAAAGCACTATCAACGGTCAAAGGTGTTTAACACACTGTTTTTGAACATTTAAGAAGTTTGGATGATAATCTGTGGAGTTGGAGGGTTGGTACAGAATTTCGTGCAAGAATGGATGTCTATTTGCCTATTATGCCAACAAAAAGAATAACCCTTACTTTGGAGGGAGTTAGGATCTCAAGATTGCGCCCCATATGTGACACTATGAAAATAATAGTGCATATTTACTCTAGACTTATATGGACTCAACATCTCATAGCAGTGTTATTAAAAGCCATTGCTTCGTAGATTAAAGCAATGAAGCAATGTGGAGCAAGGGATTGTCACTTCATAGGTGAAGCCATAAAGCTTCGTAGAAGTGCGGAATCAAACGATGACATGCAAATTGATCCCAACAAAAAAGTGGCCAGTTCTTTTAATATCAATTTTGAGGAGTTGGACTAATATAATCATTATTGTATATTGGAAACTTTTTTGGATCGGTAGAGGAATCGCAATTTGATTATTACACTTTAAATCATATGTTTGGTATTTTTAATGTTGTGAATTGTGCGATGCACTTCAAAGAAGCATGCGCTTCCCTTCCCGCCTTTCGCTTCAAGACACATGGATATTTGTCATTTGTTTACGTTTTTCCCTTTAAAAACATTGTACAAAGATTCCTTTTATAAAGGAGGTAACAAGGAAGAACAATGAAGGCCACAATAGAAAAGTGAGCCGGAAATTGCATTGACATCAAATATAGGAAAAGATATAATTATAAAAAAGATATCATCTGTGATCCGAGTTGTGGAAGCAGCCAATAATGCTTGCATTAGGGTAGGGCGGGCTCCTTCCCCGAACCGCGTGAATCAGGGTTGTAAATAGCGCTCGCCTTAGCGCTAATAGCGTGAGGCGTAGCGATGCGAGCCTCCATCGCTTTTCTGCTGTGTTGCGTTTTACAAATAGCGCTCGCTTCTGCCTGTGTAGCGAGAGGCGACAATGTAGCGAGATGTGACTGTAGCGTCGCTTTTAAAAAAAAAAAAAGAGCAGTGATTAAAGAAAACGACTCGCGATTAGGGCTTTGAGCTTTCAGACATTTCTTTCTTCTTCACGCTTCAAACAACAAAACAGCCACATCGATTTCTTTCTCCAGCCATAGCCACAGTGGTCGACCTAGCCACATCTCGAGATTCTGCCATTTTCTTCTTCATCCAAGTCGACCCAGGTATGCTTCTCTTCTTCTTCGAGTTTCCTTTTTTTTTTTCTTCTTGTTTCTTCTTTCTTCAGTCTTTCTTTCTTTCTTCCTTTTTCTTCTTTTTTTTTTTTTTGCCTCTGCTTTTGATCAAGCAGCAGTCAACAGAACAGAGTCTGCTTTTGCTCTGTTTTTTCTTCCTTTTTCTTTTTCTTCTCTTCTTCTTTTTTTCTTTTGCTATGTTTTTTATCAAGCAACACCCTGTTTTTAGTCTGTTCTGACTTCTGTCTTTCTTTTTGTTCTTCTTCTCTTCTTCTTTCTTTTTTTGCTCTGTTTTTTGTTTTTCAATTCCTTCACAACTTCACTTTAGGCAGAGGCAGAGAGCTTTATTTCAAACCTGAAGAAAAATAAATGTTGTTTGTTTTAGTTTATGAATCTACTATGACTATTGAGTTTTTAATTTTTGAATTGAGATATTTATTAATATATTATTGCTATAGAGTTTTTAGTTTTATATATATATATATTATCTTTTGTATAAATTGTCGCTTCACATAAAAAAGGCGAGCGCTTCGCTTCTCGCCTCTCGCCTTAGTGAAGCGAGCCCTCGTCGCTATTTGTCGCCGCACGCTATTCAAAACACTGGCGTGAATGCAGGATGCTTTGTGCACAGGGCAAGTCCTTTTTTATATTATCTGTGATTCAAGTTGAATTGTGTGACCATCTCATCTAAAAGTTTAAGCTGTTAGAGAGAGCACATCTTATTTATTTAAGTATGTCTTCAACACGTTCCTCACAAGTGGGCTCGATCCTGAGCCAAGCACGTGAAATTTTGTTTGATAACGGATGGCGGTGACACTCAGAACCAAAAACCTTGCTCTGATTCCAATCTTGAAGTGTGTGACCATCTCATTTAAAAACTAAAGCTATTGGAGAGAGGACGCTTTTGTTTACCTAATTATGTCTTCAACATGCCGACCTTGGGCGTAACTCAACCTCAAAGCTCGCTCATAAGGTCAGGATTGTGCAAGATCATATAAACAGACCCTCCCATCTGATGTGGGAACTCAACACCCCTTCCCTCTTTGCACGCCCAAGCTTGCCAACTAGAGTGTGCATGATAAGGGGGCCCAACATTGGTAAACCAAGAATTGGAATAGGCCTCCTCTAATAACATAATAAAGAAATGAAACTTGGGCCTAACTAAACGTCAAAGGCTAGTTCATGAAGTGAGAATTGTCTAAGACCATATAAAGAGACCTTCCCATACCTAAATAGCTGACGTGTGGACTCAACAATTCAAAATGAAAATCGAAAAGACTGAATCATGACAATAATCATGAAGAATGAGGAGAACAAACGAGCATGGCATACAAGGAATGTCAAGAAGGTAACGGAACTACAAACAGGAAGTCAACCCCAAATCGGTGGGGTTTCGCCCATTTTCCCCCTGTTTTTGAGTGTTTACTCCATTTGGATGCATATATTGCATAAGCCAATCCTATAAGAGGAACAATTACAAAAGTAGGACATCAACACCAAAGCATGCCGAGAACAACCATCCTACGACATGCTACAACCCTCTCGTGTCCCGAGTTCAGGTCCATATCCCCAATCACCCTATTTCTTAGGCGGCAAGGGTTAAATCTCGATCATGAAGGATAGTTTTTAACAGAAAAACGAATCTCCAAATTCTTTTGCCAGCAAGTACAATTGCCTCTCAAAGCTCTAGGCTTATTCTGAAATAAAAAAATGGTAAGGTCAGTTTATCCGCAATGACCGAAGTGACACTACCCTAACGATTTTTGATAACCAAGAAATCCTGAAGACCACCTGGCACCTGCTCCTCTATTCTTCTCCACTTAATTACTAGGCTTTTTTCTGCCAAAGGGTTCGACCTAACTTGTTACTACTTGCCCCATAAAATCAACAAAAACAACCAACAACCCAGTATAATCTCACAAGTGGGCTCCGGGGAGATTAGTATATAGATAGAGAGGTTGTTTCTGATAACCCTCGGCTCAGGTGAACTTGCCCCATAAAATCAGCTCAGATTAATTTACCATGCTTCAGGAAAGCAGTGATTAAATGATAAATAAAAATGCAAAAGAAACTGGGGCCAACTACTAAATCGAAACCAACATATTTTATCATAAAGATTGGAACTTGTACACTATATATCATATGCTCGTCCATTTGATAATAAAAGACAAATAAAGCCAAACAGCGAAACTAAAGACATGCAGTCACAAAATAGTAAACACCCAAAAGTTATAGCACCAAAAAATCTACATAAATAAAATGGAATTTATTTCTTAAAGAACGAACCTTTTTTATGATTTTCTTCGTGGAGTGGAGCTAATCCTTCACTATTTTCTTCTCTGTTTTTAGTTGCTTCTTCAACCTCAATTTCTTCGTACTGTGATGCAATTAATACTGGAACTAAAGGAAATTGCGGTATAGAAGGCGCATACTCGTCCACGTTAACAGAGGATTTGGGTATCGGGATTGAGTTGTTGTTTAGTGGATCAGCCACCGCAACCGATGAGTATCGGGGCATTGAGGTCTAAGGAGTGAATTCATAAATTGTTTTTTTGGTGGAAAGGAGTAGGCGTCCATTGGTCGGTTCTATTCGGGTTTTATGAAATTCGGTTCTTACTTACCCTTTGCTAATTGAAGCTATAATTTTAAAAGTAATCCAAAATTTAAGGCAAATTATATAAGTTATCCTGAATTAGTTTTTGAGGACAAAAATTACTTTGTCCGCTTAACCTTTTTAAAGTGGTCTAATAAACTCTCCTTCTGCGTTTGACCACTTTTTTCAACAAGTGTATATCACGAACCAGTAATGATATGACACGTGTCATTAACTTAAACAAAAAACAAACGAAAACCCTTCCTTTTTCAAAACAGAAAAAAAGAAAGAAAAAGAAACAAACTAGACAGAACCCTGGTCCGCTTCATCTCCATCTTCTCCCTCAGTCACCTCCCTAAACAAAACTCATAAATTCCTCCTAATTACATCTTATAATAATCTTCAGCCCCAACCATTATGCTTCCCCTTCCGTGATTTTTCTATCAGAATCAACCATATCAAGACCCCCATTTTTCAAAACATAGAAAACAAACCAGCAGCCACAAACCCCTCTTTTCCCCATTTTTTTAAATTCCCACATACACCTCTGCTCCCCCAAGAACCATCATTGCAAGATTGTTCTCTCATTTTCACCCACAAAATCCACCACTAATTAGATTCCAACGGAAATTGGAATAAGAAAATAATCACAAGAATTGTTTCTGTCAAATGGATGATGTGAAAATTGAGAAGAGACTACTGCAATGTCATGGGTAAAGAGAGGTGGACGAGACTCTTTCTATTGGAAATTTGCAGCATTCAGGTGAAGAAATACATGAAAAATATGTGTGTATGAGCTTCTTGATGATTGTGAATTGTGGATGGTGAGTTTGTGAATAAGATAGTGAATTAAAATTCAGTGGATATTCTGTGTGCAGGCAAATTTTGGAGTGCAAGAATGTTAGTGGCGAAGACGGATCGGGGAATAGGAAAATGAAAATAACTCAAAAAATGAAAATAATTAAAAGTTGGATTGTCACGACCCAATTTCACATATAGGTCGTGATTGCGCCCAACACTATAGTTAGGTAAGCCAAAAATTAAGTTAAACATATATCAATTATTTTCAGAAAAATTTTCTAAATAATTTTATTTTATTACTAGCAATATTAAAGAGCATAGAAAAGATACCGATTAATTTAAATTCAAAAAAAATAAAACCAAATTTCAAATTCTACCAATGTGTGTGCCAAGACCTGATGTCACAAGTGTATGAGCATCTAGTAGATTATACAAAACTTCAAATATTGTCTGAAATAAAATAGACAGAATAAAAATACAAGAAGAGACACGGGTAGCTGCAGAACGGCTCAGAAAGGCAGCTCACCACTACGCCTCTGGATAACGTGGGTGTAAGATGATAGGTTCTCCACTAGTACTTGCCTCAGGTCCTGCACAAAAAGTACAGCAAGTGTAGTATGAGTACGTAAACAACGTGTACCCAGTAAATATCAAGCCTAATCTTGAAGTGGTAGAGATGAGATGACCGACTTTGACACTCACTAAGGGTCAATAATAATAATTGAAATAAAAATAGAATATCTAAATCAACATGTTTCACAGAGTTAACAATAATTTTATTTATCCAGCAGAAATAATTAGATTCCTTCAAATGCAACAATTTCCAATCTATTAATTAAGTCCACAAGCTGCAGTTAAAAATCAAAGTCTCATATAATTATTTTTATTATTATTAGGCACGATTACTGCCGAGGTCGTACGGCCCGTTCCAGAGTGTCGTGTACACTGCCGAGGGACGTGCGGCGCGATCCGTGGATGCATCTATCCTGTCGAGGCGTTCGACCCGCTCCACAAGAAAGGAGGACATTTTTTTATGTACCTCCGGAAGGAGAGTATATTTATTATAAGATCAATTCGAGAGGATGAACAATTTTCTTTAACAATTAATTAATTTAAACAGAAAAATTAAGCATATGAGATTTTCATCTTTTAATATTTTTCCCTAACAATTCACAATATATATAAATATATCAAATAATTTTCAATTAAACAAAGAATACAATTTACACAAGTAATTCATGGTTTGAGTCATAAACTACCTAGACTTTTAGCATAAATAGTAGCTACGCACGGACTCTCGTCACCTCGTGCGTATGTAGCCCCCACAATTAGCAGAAATTATTAATTTAATCACCTATGAGATAATTTTCCCCTCACAAGATTAGACAAGATACTTACCTCAATTTGCTCCAATTTAATCCACTAGAAGGCCTTTTCCACGATTATCCAACTCTTTATGGCTCGAATCTAGCCAAAATAATTCGATACAATCACTAAAATTTATAGAAATCAATTCTATAAGAAAATACTACATTTTTCAATGAAAATCCGAAATTAATTCAAAAATCGTCTATGGGGCCCACGTCTCGGAATCCAGCGAAAGTTACGAAATATGAATGTCCACTCAACCATTAGTCTACCCATATCAAAATCACTAAATTCCGATAACAATTCGGCCCTAAAATCTATCCAAGAGGGTTTTCAAACTTTTCCAACTCAATTCACCAATTAAATGATAAAAATAATGATGGATTCAAGTAATTTAACCAATATTGAGTTAAAAATACTTACCCAGTTATTTTCTCTGAAAATCTCCCAAAAATCGTCCAAATCCGAGCTCCAAATCATTAAAAATGGTTCAGAACTTAAACTCCATGCCCAGTGATTTCTTCTACGCGATCGCGAACTTCCTCACGCGATCGCGTAGCATAAATTTTACTGCCCAGAAAATAACCCTACGTGAACGCAAACAATGCCACGCGATCGCGAAATTCAAACCTACAAGCCCACGCGATCGCAGACCATTTCACGCGATCGCGAAGCACAAATGCGTGGCCTTCCCTGCTGCTTCACTTACTCTACGCGAACGCGACCTCCTTCACGCGGTCGCGAATACCAAATTCCCTCACCTACGCGATCGCAACCCTATTCACGCGATCGCGAAGAACAAAAATATCACTGCCTCAAACAAGCCTACGCGATCGCAGACTATCTCACGCGATTGCGTAGAACAAAGTCGCCTCTGCCTAATTTACCCTACGCGATCGCAGACCAACTTACGCGATCGCGTATAAGGAAATTAAAAGAAAAATACCAGCATGTATCAACAGTCTCCCAAATGCCAAAAGTGATCCGTTAGCCGTCCGAAACTCACCTGAGCCCCTCGAGGCCTCAACCAATTATACCAACAAGTCCCAAAACATCATACGAACTTAGTCGAACCCTCAAACCACACCAAATAACGCTAAAACCACGAATCATCCTCCAATTCAAGCTTAATGAAATTTAAGATTTCCAACTTCTACATTTAGTGTCGGAATCTATCAAATCAAGTTCGATTGACCTCAAATTTTGCACACAAGTCATAAATGACATGACGGAGCTATAAAAATTTTCGGAACTGGATTCCGACCCCGATATCAAAAAGTCAACACCCCGGTCAAACTTCCAAACTTAAATTCTTGTTTTAGCCATTTCAAGCCTAATTTAACTACGGACTTCCAAATAAAATTTCGAATACGCTCCTAAGTCCAAAATTACCATACGGAGCTATTAAAATCGTCAAATCCCGATTTTGGGGTCTTTTTCTCAAAATATCGACCGAAGTTAAACTTAGCACTTTAAGGCTAACTTAAGGAACCAAGTGTTCCAATTTCAACCCGAACATTTTCAAATCCCGAACCAACCATCCCTGCAAGTCATAATTTATTAAAAGCACATACAAGGAGTTTTTATTTAGGGGAATGGGGTTCTAAAAGTAAAAGTGACCGGTTGGGTCATTACATTCTTCACCTCTTAATGAACGGGTTTAGAATTGTACCTGAAGTGCTGAATAAGCGTGGATATCTGCTCCGCATGTCTTCCTCGGCCTCCCAAGTAGCTTTCTCGACTGGTTGGCCCTTCCACTGGACTTTTACTGCAGAAATCCTCTTGGACCTCAACCGGCGAACATGTTTATTAACAATGGCAATTGGCTCCTCTTCATAACCCAAACTCTTATCTAGCTGGATTGTGCTGAAGTCTAACACATGTGATAGTTCAGCATGATACTTTCAGAGTATAGATACATGGAAAACCAGATGAACTCTCGATAGACTGGGAGGCAATGAAAGCTCATAAGAAACCTCCCCGGCTCATTTCAACACCTCAAATGGGACTATAAACCTTGGACTCAATTTCCCCCTTTTCCCAAATCTCATGATTCCCTTCATCGGCGAAACTTTCAAGAGAACTTTTTCACCTACCATAAATGATAAATCACGTGCTTTCTGATCCACGTAACTCTTCTGTCTGGACTGTGTTATACGAAGTCTCTCCTGAATCAACTTTACTTTTTCCAAGGCATCCTTCACCAAATTAATACCATATAACTTAGCCTCACCGGGCTCAAATCATCCAATGGGCGAACGACATCGCCGACCATATAAAGCCTCAAATGGAGCCATCTCTATGCTGGATTGGTAACTATTGTTATAAGCAAACTCGGCCAAAGGCAAAAAACGATCCCATTGACCTCCAAAGTCAATCACACATGCCCTGAGCATATCCTCCAAAATCTGAATTATCCGATCTGATTGCCCGTCGATCTGCGGATGAAAGGCTGTGCTGAGCTCTACATAGGTCCCCAATTCACTCAGTATTGCTCTCCAGAAATGTGAAGTAAATTGAGGGCCTCTATCTGATATGATGGAAATTGGCACACCGTGCAACCGAACTATCTTCTGAATATATATCTGGGCCAACCTCTATGAAGTATACGTAGTCACAACCGGAATAAAGTGTGCTGACTTGATCAACCTGTCGACAATGACCCAAACTGCATCAAACTTCCACAAGGTCCGCGGCAACCCGACTACAAAGTCCATAGTGATGCGTTCCCATTTCCACTATGGTATAGTCATCTGCTGAAGTAGGTCACCTGGCCTCTGGTGCTCATATTTAACTTGCTGGCAATTTAGACACCTAACTACATGCTCAACGATGTCCTTTTTCATTCGTCGCCACCAATAATGCTGCCTCAAATCACGATACATCTTCTTAGCACCTGGATGAATAGAATACCGAGAACTGTGTGCCTCCTCTAGGATCTTTTTCCTCATTCAATCCACATTAGGAACACATAGACGATCCTGGAGTCGCAGAACACCATCTGCACCAATAGTAACTTCATTGGCACCACCTCGTAGTACCATTTCTCGAAGAACCAATAGTTGTGGATCATCAAACTGGTGAGTCTTGATCTGCTCAATTAGCGAAGATTGTGCTACAACACATGCAAGAACTCAGCTGGGCTCTGAAATGTCCAACCTCACAAGTCAGTTAGCCAAGGATTGAATATCCAAAGCTAATGGCCTCTCAACTGTTGAAATGAAAGCCAAACTACTCATACTCTCCGCCTTTCTACTCAAGGCGTCTGCAACCACATTTGCTTTGCTCGGATGATATAGGATAGTCATATCATAATCTTTCAGTAACTCCAACCATTTGCGCTGCCTTAAATTTAGGTCCCTCTGCTGGAACAAATGCTGCAAACTGCGATGATGAGTGTAAACTTCACAAGACATCTCATAAAGATAATGCCTCCAAATCTTAAGAGCGTGAACAATCACCGCTAACTCCAAATCATGCACCAGATAATTCTTCTCGTGGGGTTTAGCTAACGTGAAGCATATGCAATAACTCGCCATTCCTGTATCAATACATAACCCAAGCTAACGCGTGAAGCGTCACAATATACTGTATACATCCCCGAACCGGAAGGCAACACTAATACTAGTGTTGTAGTAAATGTTGTCTTGAGCTTATGAAAGCTCACCTCACAATCATCGGACCATCGGAACGGAGCACCCTTCTGGGTTAATTTGGTCAAAGGTGCTATAAAAGATGAAAAACCTTCTACAAACTGACGATAATAACCTGCTAAACCCAGAAAACTCCTGATCTCAGTCGCCGAAGTGGGACGATGCCAATTCTGAACTGCCTCAATCTTTTTGGGATCAACTTTAATACCCTCGCACGATACAATATGCCCCAAAAATGCTACAAACTCTAGCCAGAATTCATATTTGGAGAACTTAGCATATAACTTTTATTCCCGCAATGTCTGAAGCACTACTCTCATATGCTGCTCATGCTCCTCCTTACTACGCGAGTAGATCAAAATGTCATCAATGAAGATAATGACAAACGAATCAATATATGGCAAGAATACCCTGTTCATCAGATCCATAAACGCTACCGGGGGGGGGTAGTTAAACCAAAGGACATCACCAGAAATTCATAATGACCATATCTAGTCCGGAAAGCAGTCTTCGAAACATCTGAATCCTGAATCTTCAACCGATAATACCCCGACCTCAAGTCGATCTTAGAGAACACCTTAGCACCCTGCAACTGGTCAAATAGTTCATCAATACGTGGCAACGGGTACTTGTTCAATTGGCGATAATCAATACACATTTGCATCGTTCCATCCTTCTTCTTCACAAATAATACCGGTGCACCCCAAGACGATACACTCGATCTGACGAACCCTTTGGCTAGTAAATCCTCAAGTTGTTCTTTCAATTCTTTCGGAGCCATGCGATACGGTGGGATAGATATAGGCTGGGTATCTAGAGCCAAGTTAATACAGAAATCAATATCACGATCATGTGGCATACCTGGAAGATCTGAAGGAAATACATCGGAGAACTCCCGAACAACATGCACTGAATCAATAACCGGAGTCTCTGCAGTAGTATCCCGAACATAAGCTAGATAAGCCAAACAACCCTTCTCAACCATGTGTTGAGCCTTCATAAAGGTAATAACCCGATTAAATGAACTAACAAATGAACCCTTCCACTCCAGCCTAGGCAACGCTGGCATAGCCAAGGTAACAGTCTTGGCATGACAATCTAGAATAGCATGATATGAAGATAACCAAAGAATAATTTCAAAGTCAGCCATCTCAAGCAGTAGAAGATCTGCTCTAGTTTCATAACCATAGAATGTAATAATACAAGACCGGTAGATCCGGTTCACAATAACAGAATCGCCCACAGGAGTGGACACATAAACATGAGTACTCAAGGACTCACGAGAAACACCCAGGAATGGAGCAAATAGAGATGACACATATGAATACGTAGATCCTGGATCAAATAATACTGAGGCATCTTTTCCGCAAACAGAAATAATACCTGTAATCATGGCATCTGAGGCCTCTGCATCTGGTCTGGCCGAAAAAGCATAGAACCGAGCTGGAGCGCCAACTGGCCGGCCTCCGCCTGGCTGACCTCCACCTCTCGGATGACCCCTACCCACCTGTCCTCCACCTCTTTGTGGTCGGACAACTGGTGGAGCAACTGGTCCGGTAATCATAGGCTATTGACCGTGTTGCACTAGTTTACCCCGAAGCCTGGGGCAAAATCTCCGTATGTGACTTGGATCCCCGTACTCGTAACAACTCTTCAGTGCGATGGGCTGCTGACTAAGAGTCTGGCCCTGGGGAACTGAATACCCACTGGGAGGACCCTGAATAGCTTGTGGGCGATAAGAATTCTCTGGTATAGCACTGAGATAGGGTCGCACTGGAGCACCTCGAGGAGGTGCCAGTGCTGGATATGGGGGCCTGCTGGACTGCCCTCTCACGAACTGACCTCTGCCCCCAGACGGAGCACCTCTGAACTCTCCAGAATACCTGAACCGCTTATCTCTCATAACATGCTCTCGTCTCCGCTGACGTACACCCTCAATCCTGCGGGATATCTCCACGACTAGCTCATAAGAAGTACCCATCTCAACCTCTCTAGCCATAGTGGCCTGAATGCCAGTATGTAAACCCGCAACAAACCTCCGCACTCTCTCCGCCTCAGTAGGGAGTATCATAAGTGCATGGCGAGATAACTCAGAGAACCTCGCCTCATAATCGGTCACTGACATCTGACCCTGCTGGAGCTGCTCAAATTAAAACCACAACTCTTCCCTCTGGGAGGGCTTAATGTACCTGTCCAAGAAGATACAGGTGAACTTGTCCCAAGTCATGGGAGGAGAATCTACTGGTCTGCCAAGAAGATAAGACGTCCACCATCTACGGGCCCTGCCCTCTAGCTGAAAAGTAGCAAAGTCAACCCCATGAGACTCCAATATCCTCATGTTATACAGTTTATCCTTTCACCGATCAATGAAATACTGGGGATCCTCATGTCGCTCACCCCCAAAGACAGGAGGATGTAGTCTAGTCCATTTGTCCAATAGTTTCTGAGGATCAGTGGCTGCAGCTAGCCTGGGCTCAAGTGTAGCTGATAGCACTGGCTGGGCTCCACCCACGGGTAGTGCACCTTGGGTCTGATATACACCAGCTACCTGCCTATGAGCCTGCGCGGTAGGGCTCTGTGCTCCCCTGCCCGCCTGAGATATGGATGGGTCTACTGGAAATAAACCGACCTGAGTCATAGTGTCCATGAACTGCATCATACGACCCATGACATCCTGGAATCCCAGTGCAGATGTGAAATCCACCGGAGCTGGCTCTGCCATAGGCACCTCACCCTGTTCCTCAACATTTGGGTTCTCTGCTGGACCCACTGGCGGCATAACTGGAACAGTCCTGGGATGTCCTCGCCCCCTACCATGGATTGGAGCCCTCCCTCGACCTCTTCCTCGGCCTCTAGCAACTGGGGAAGTAGCTCTTCCCTGGTCCGGAACCTCATTAGAGCGCGTTCTCACCATCTGTAAGAGAATAAGAGAAAGATATTTAGTACTACATCAATTGCACAATGGAATATGAAGAAAGGTAATTTCCTAACACCCTATAGCCTCTCGAAGATAAGTGCAGACGTCTCCGTACCGATCCGCAAGACTCTATTAGGTCTGCTCATAACTTGTGAGACCTACGTGAACCTAGTGCTCTGATACCATGTCGTCACGACCCAATTTCACCTATAGGTCATGATGGCGTCCAACACTATAGCTAGGTGAGCCAACAATTAAGTTAAACATATATCAATTATTTTCAAAAAATATTTCTAAGTAATTTTATTCTTTTACTAGCAATATTAAAGAGAATAGAAAAGATACTGATTAATTTAAATTCAAGAAAATAAAACCAAATTCCAAATTCTACCAATGTGTGTGCCAAGACCTGATGTCACAAGTGTATGAGCATCTAGTAGATTACACAAAACTTCAAATAATGTCTGAAATAAAATAGATAGAATGTAAATACAAGAAGAGACACTGGTAGCTGCAGAACGGCTCAAAAAGGCAGCTCACCACTACGTCTCTAGATAACGTGGGTGTAAGATGATATGTCCTCCACTAGTACTTGCCTCAGGTCCTGCACAAAAAGTGCAGCAAGTGTAGTATGAGTACGTAAACAACGTATACCCAGTAAGTATCAAGCCTAATCTCGAAGTGGTAGAGACGAGATGACCGACTTTGACACTCACTAGGGTCAATAATAATAATTGAAATAAAAATAGAATATCTAAATCAATATGTTTCATAGAGTTAACAAAAATTTTATTTATCCAGCAGAAATAATTAAATTCCTTCAAATGCAACAATTTTCAATCTATCAATTAAATCCCCAAGCTGCAATTAAAAATCAAAGTCTCGTGTAATTATTATTATTATTAGGCACGATTACTGTCGAGGTCGTACGGTCCGTTCCAGAGTATCGTGTACACTGCCGAGGGACGTGCGACGCAATCCATAAATGTATCTATCCTGTCGAGGCGTTCGACCCGCTCCACAAGAAAGGAGGAGATTTTCTTATGTACCTCCAGAAGGAGAGTATATTTATTATAAGATCAATTCGAGAGGATGAACAATTTTTTTTAATAATTAATTAATTTAAACAGAAAAATTAAGCATATGAGATTTTCATCTTTTAATATTTTTCCCTAACAGTTCATAATATATATATATATATATATATATATATATATCAAATAATTTTTAATTAAACAAAGAATATAATTTACACAAGTAATTCATGATTTGAGTCCTAAACTACCCGGACTTTTAGCATAAATAGTAGTTACGCACGGACTCTCGTCACCTCGTGCGTACGTAGCCCCCACAATTAGCAACAATTATTAATTTAATCACCTATGATGTAATTTCCCCCTCACAAGATTAGACAAAAGACTTACCTCAATTTGCTTCAATTTAATCCACAAGAAGGCCTTTTCCACGATTATCCAACTTCGTGTCACTCGAATCTAGCCAAATTAATTCGATACAATCACTAAAATTTATAGGAATCAATTCTATAAGAAAATACTATATTTTTAATGAAAATCCAAAATTAATTCAAAAATTATCCGCGGGGCCCACATCTCGGAATCCGGCAAAAGTTATGAAATATGAATGCCCACTCAACCACGAGTCTACTCATACCAAAATCACTAAATTCCGATAACAATTCGGACCTCAAATCCTCAAATCATGTAAGAGGGTTTTCAAACTTTTCCAACTCAATTCACCAATCAAATGATAAAAATAATGATGGATTCGGGTAATTTAACCAATATTGAGTTAAGAACACTTGCCTTGTTGTTTTCTCTGAAAATCTCTCAAAAATCGTCCAAATCCGAGCTCCAAAACGTTAAAAATGGAAAATGGAAACTTAAACTCTCTGCCCAGTGATTTCTTCTACACGATCGCGTAGCACAAAATTTACTGCCCAGAAAATAACCCTACGCGATCGCAAATAATGCCACGCGATCGCGAAGTTCAAACCTACAGGAACACGCGATCGCAAACCATTTCACGCGATCGCGAAGCACAAACGCATGGTATTCCCTGCTGCTCTACTTACTCTACGCGAACGCAACCTCCTCCACGCAGTCGCGAATACCAAATTCCCACACCTACGCGATCGTAGCCCTATTCACGCGATCGCGAAGAACAAAAATATCACAGCCTCAAACAAGCCCATGCGATCGCAGACTATCTCATGCGATCGCGTAGAACAAAGTCGCCTCTACCCAATTTACACTACGCGATGGCAGACCAACTTACGCGATCACGTATAAGGAAATCAGAATAAAAATACCAGCAGCTATCAGCAGTCTCCCAAAGGGCAAAAGTGATCCGTTAGCCGTCCGAAACTCATCCGAGCCCCTAGGTACCTCAACCAATTATACCAACAAGTCCCAAAATATCATACGAACTTAGTCGAACCCTCAAATCACACCAAGCAGCGCTAAAACCACGAATCATCCTCCAATTCAAACTTAATAAAACTTAAGATTTCCAACTTCTACATTTGGTGTCGGAACCTATCAAATCATGTCCGATTGACCTCAAATTTTGCACACAAGTCATAAATGACATAACAGAGCTATAAAAATTTTCGGAACTGGATTCCGACCCCGATATCAAAAAGTCAACACCCCAGTCAAATTTCCAAACTTAAATTCTTGTTTTAGCCATTTCAAGCCTAATTTAACTACGGACTTCCAAATAAAATTTCAAACACTCTCCTAAGTCCAAAATCACCATACGGAGCTATTGGAACCGTAAAATCCCGATTTCGGAGTCGTTTTATCAAAATGTCGACCGAAGTTAAACTAAGCACTTTAAGGCCAACTTAAGGAATCAAGTGTTCCAATTTCAACCCGAACACTTTCAAATCCAGAACCAACCATCCCCGCAAGTCATAATTTATTAAAAGCAGGGAGTTTTTGGTTTAGGGAAACGGGGTTCTAAAAGTAAAAGTGACCGGTTGGGTCATTACATGGACAAGTGGCGTCGTATAAAGCTTCTGATACATAATTTTTAGCACACACTCCCTCTTTTGTGTAACTAACACGGGCATGCCACGTAGCAAAAGAGGTGTGTATTAGACACACTTTATAAATGTTGAGTGTGTAAGGTAAGTTTTGTCCACACAAAGTGCTTCTAAGGGATTTGGTCCTTAGTTCAGAAGGTAACTTATGTAATTTGCCAAAATTTAATTATTTTTTCATAAACACACTTAAAAATTCGAAAATATTTTCAGCATAATATGTTGGAGTTCGAATTTTTTACATATGAGATTCCAACATAATGTGTTGGAGTTCCAACATAATATATTGAAAGTTTATACGCATGAGCTCCATAATCCAACATTTTATGCTGGAACTTTCCATCTTTCAACTAAGATATTTTTGTCCAACGTTTATCAACGCATAAAATAGTAGTAGCTATTTTTTAAAAACTTTGCAAATACTAAATAGGATACAATTTAAAAGGTGGCACAATTATAGAGTACGACTGCAAATCCCCCAATCAAAATATAAGACCTTGTCCTTGTGTATATAATTCTTCTAATCCCAAAATAGCTTGGACTTCAATTGATTTATTCAGTTCAGTTCTTTGCATAGCACATGACTATAGAAAGAAATTTTCGTTCCTGTTGCACTATTATTGTTCGAATTGTTTGACGATCAATAAAATTTGAGGGTATTTTATTTTCCATCATTGACAACCATTAAAAAGTTGAAAACTTTGAACTCAAATTCGGCATCTCGAATAATATATGGTACAACAATATACAAATTTAAATACAAATTTCGTACAAATTTAATACAAATTGATATATATACAACAACATGCATACTAAAAACAAATCTCATACAACTAATTATATAGTATACACTTATTTACAACTTATCTAAAATTTTCATACATTATTTTTACCCAGTTAAATACATTCACAACATCATACAACTTAAATACAATTTTCATAGAAATTTTATACAATATATCTTTTGTATATATTCTATATCTGATTTGTATATTTTGTATGTCGTGCGTTCTTCTTCCTCTCTGAAATTCTAATCAAAACTTCCTCTTTTAATACAATTTTGATACATATCAACAACTTTATATAAAAAGATAGTATTGATAACTTAAATACAAATTTCATAGAACGATTCATACATTATACAACTATTTTCAACTTTCATACAACATTCAAATTTAAAAATATATAATTATAATAGAATACAATTTAAATACAATTTGCATACAACTTTAATATAATTTCGTAGCTATTGTATGTCATGTGTTCTTCTTCTTCTTCCTCGAGTTTCAATATGAAATTCAGCCAAAATTAAGTCTAATCTTCATCAAACACCCTCAAATTTGAGATATAAGCTCCAAAGAATATTCCTAATTGTTCGTAACAACACACAATCCAAATAAATAATAATTTTTGAAAACTCAAATTTGAATTCAAAGTTTTGAATTTTTTTCATGATTGTCAATAGTGGAGAGTCGAACACCTTCAAAATTTATTGATTGATAATTTCAATTCGAATACCAATTTTGATGATGAGATTGATAATAAAAAAAATAAAAACAAAATCTCTTGTAATATCTTTTAAAGTAAATTATTTCTTATAAATAGTAGATCAAGTCATTTTTTTAATTCAAATAAACTTGAACTATTTCAAATGTATAAAATTATTTTAAAATCTACTTTAGTAGTATAAAATTACGATCATTAGATGCTGGGAACTTATAAAAATATTTTCTTAACTGCATATATTTCTTATAAAAAAAGTGAAACCTTGGTGAGTAGACTTACTAGAAATCTTCAATGGTGGAAGCTAGCAGGTAACCGAGTTGTAACGATTCGACCGGTCGTTTTGAGTCCTAGCGCGTCGTTCGGCAGTTTGAGGCAATGAGTAGCTTCACTTCAGGTATGATGACTTGTACGTGTGGTCGTAATTGGATTTCGAAAAGTTCGTAGTTGATTTGGAAAGAAGATTCTAATTTAAGAAGCTTTAAGTTGGAGGAATTGAGTAAGGGTTGATTTTTTAGTAAAGGACCTCGAAATCGGGATTGGAAGGTTCCAAAAGGTTCGTATGATAATTTTGGACTTAGGCATATGTCCGGATCGGATTTTGGATGACCCGGAAGCATTTAGTGCCTATTGTGGAGAGTTGGCATTTTGGAAGAATTTTATGAATTTGGGTCGAGGTGTATTTCAATGTTATCGATGTAAATTTGGTATTCCGAGCCTGGGAATAGCTATGTATGGTGATTCTGGTCTAAAGAGCGCGCCCGGATGTGGATTTGGAGGACCGTAGGTCACTTCGAGGTCATTTGGCGAAAGTTAAAAATTTGAAGGTTTTTGAGAAATTTGACCGGGAGTGAACTTTTTGATATCGGGGTCGGATTCTGATTTTCGAAGTTGGAGTAAGTCCGTAATATTAAATGTGACTTGTGTGCAAAAGTTGAGGTCGATCGGACGTGATTTGATAGGTTTCGGCATCGAATGTAGAAGTTTGAAGTTCTAAAGTTTATTAAGCCTGAATTGAGATGCGATTTGTGATTTCGACGATGTTTGATGTGATTTGAGGCCTCGGGCAGATCTGTGTTACGTTTTGGAACTGGGTGGTGTGATTGGACGGAGTCCCGGGGGCCTCGGGTGGATTCCGGATGATTAACAGATCGAATTTGTGTTCAGGGGAAATGCTGGGGCTGCTGTCCTCTGGTGTAACCGCACCTGCGAGGTTTTGGCCGCAGGTGCGGAGCCGCAAAAGCGGCCAAAAGGGTCGCAGAAGCGAAAAGAAGGAGTAGTGTCACGATCCAAAATCCCACCACAGGCATCGTGATGGCACCGAGTCTATAAGATTAGGTAAGCCGATTTCTATCACATTTTGAAGCCTTTTTTTTTGAATTAAATAAATAACCAAAACTAACAGCGGAACAAATATGAATATACAACCTCCCAAGTCTGGTAGTACTGAGTCACGAACTCTAACTGAATACATGGAATGATCACGAGGACCGAATATACAATACTATTTGATTAAAAATTAACAGTACAATGGAATGAAAAGACTCCAAGGGACTGCGATGACCAAGCAGCTCTACCTTGAATCCTTACGATCCCGCTTTAACTCTGCTTAAGTATGAGTACACCACGGTCGGTACCCAGTAAGTATCAAGACTAACCTTAATGGAGTAGAGATGAGGTACAGTCAAGACACTCACTAATTTAATAACTTGTGCAATATAGCATGCAAAAATAATAGAAAAGAAATAGCAGTAATAGCAACATCAATCAACTAGTGATTTAAACAGCAAGGTAACATGAACACCATAAATATTGCTCAAACGAGTAATAAATACAGGTACAACTAATTAATCAGGTCCTTCAGAATATACATCTTTTATCTAAGTTATTCAATAAAAATCTGTGGAATATAATCCTTTTCAATAAATATATTTCTGAATATAATTCTTTCAAGTAAATATCTTTCGAATATAATTCTTTTAAGTAAATATCTTTCGAGTGTAATTCTTTCAAGTAAATATCTTTCAAATATAATTCTTTTAAGTAAATACCTTTCGAATATAATTCTTTCAAGTAAATATCTTTATAATATAACTATTTCAAATAAATATCTTTCTAATATAATTCTTTCAAATAAATATCTTTCAAATATACTTCTCTCAAGTAAATATCTTTATAATATAATTCTTTCAAATAAATATCTTTCTAATATAATTCTTTCGAATAAAAGTCACTATGTGACGCCTCATTTGACTTTCCTGACGTGAGGAATGCATTCAACATATCACATCAAATGGTACGGCAATACCTTCATGCACTTAGCTCATTCTCACCCAATATATATATATATATATATATATATATATATATATATATATTTGATTCAAATCGATTGGCACGGTAACACCTTTCGGGCATTTATATTTTCCTCACTGTGCATACATATAATAGTATGAACTAGGTGGGAGAAATGCCAATAACAATAAAAGAAATAAAGTGTAGGCACACATGAAGTAACAACGACTACAAGTCACACAGAAAATATAGGTGCACAATAACATCTCAAGATAAAGGCATGAATGTATACAAAACAAAACGATATCACAATATAATGTATGTCTCTCGTTCTCGCCTGCACGGAAACAACCTTCGTGCCATGAATATATGATAACATAAAAATAATTGCGCGACATCACCCTTCGTGTTTTTACTCTCATCCTCACCTGATAATATAAATGAAATAGCACGGCATCACCCTTCGTTCTTTACACTCTCAATGGCATGGCATCACCCTTCGTGCTTTAACTCTCAAATGGCACGACATCATCCTTCATGCTTTACACTCTCAAATGGCATGGCATCACCCTTCGTGCTTTACACTCTTCCTTACCAAGCACATGTATATCATTAACAAGCAAGGTAGGAAGCATAAATAGCATCAAGGAGAGTGTTTAAACCACAACACAACACAACAATTCATATCGCAATTTCCACTGACCACAACCAAATTTCAAATATGTAGCAGAATCAATAAATTTGTCAACAAATAGCCCAAGGCTCCACACAACATATAATAAACCTCAAAACAATCAACAGAGGTGAAAAATACTCAGTATTGGGCAACGCCTTCATTAATCCAAATTCTTAATAATTATATTAACTTCTCAATTTAAACTAATTAATAAATATTTGCAGATAAGGGTTCCATCATGGATTTAATTCCAAGAAAATATCAAATCAATAAACGCACGGAATTCACGTAAAATCCAAGTGACAATAACACTAAATTTATTATATAAAATACAAATTTGACAAACAAGGAATGAGGCGTGATAAATCAAGGATTTACTAATGCTAACATTTATCTAATTTAATACATAAGAATGCCTAAAACTTTAAACCAAGAAAATTTGCACATATAAGCCCGAGTACGTACTTGTCATCTCGCGTACTCGGCTTTTCACATTTTACAAATGGCATATAAGACTTGATGCCTAAGGGGTAATTCCCCCACTCGAGGTTAAGCAAGACACTTACCTTTTTGAGGTTATGCCAATATTCCAAAATTGCATTCTTTCTTGAATTGACCTCTAGACCGCCAAAATCTATCCAAATTAATTGTATAACTTCATTAAAATTCATCGGAAATAATTCTGGATAATAATACATCGACTTAAAAAATTTATTCCAAAAGGTCAACAAAAGTCAACGCAGGACTCGCCTCTCGGAACCCGACATAATTTTCATGAAATCCGAACACTCATTCCGATACGAGTTCAACCATACCAATTTTATCTAATTCCAATAACAAATCGATCTCCAAATCTTAAATTTAAACCAAGAGGGTTTTCTAAATTTTTCAACCCAATTCACTAATTTAGTGATAAAAACAACAATAGATTCATGTAATTTAACCAAAATCAAGTTAGGAATTCTTACCCCCAATATTTTCCTTGAAAAACTCTCGAAATATTGCCTCACGCGAGCTTCCTTGGTCAAAAAATGGAAGAATGACACTTTATTCTGCTGCCCAGGGGTTTGTTCTTCGCGTTCGCGAGACTCTCCTCGCGCTCGCGATGAACAAATTCTTCAAAAGTCATTTCCAAACTCTTCTCAGACAACCTTTAGTATAATGGTCATAATATTTTGGAAAAAACTCCAAATGATAAATGGTTTGACTTTCTAAAAACTAGACTCTAAGGACTATAACTTTCATTTGTTTCTCATCTCCCAATTCCTTATAGATTATGAGATATAAGTTTCCAAAGTCAACCCTGTGCAACAGAGATTTTCAAACTCTTTCCGGACAGCCTATAGTGTATCCACCATAACCTTTTATACACAACTCCAAATGATAAATGGTTTTCCTTTCTGAAAGCTAGACACAAAGAGATACAATTTTTATTTTTGGATCATCTCCAAATTCCTTATAGATTGCGAGATATGAGCCTGTAAAGTTAGACGACGAACAACAAAATTTTCTTCTTCTCGCGAATGCGGGAACCTCTTCGCGAACGTGAAGAACAAAATCCTAACAGCAAAATCTTTCTTCGCGAACGTGAGAGGCTCCTTGCGAACGCGAAGAACAACACCAGAACCAGCAACCAGCAGCATGAAAACACCCAAACTTGGTCCGGAACCACCTCGAATCAACCCCCGAAACCCCGTCCAATCGTACCAACCAGTCCCAATACATAACACGAACCTGCTCGAGGACTCAAATCACATCAAACAACATCAAAGCCACGAATCATACCCCAATTCATGCCTAATGAACTTTGCAATTTCAAATTCTTTATCTTGTGCCGAAACACATCAAATCAATCTGGAATGACTTCAGATTTTGCACACAAGTCATAATTGACATAACGAAGCTATTCCAATTTCCAAAATCGGATTTTGGCCCCGATATCAAAAAATCAACCCCCCAGTCAAACTTTCCAAAAATTTGACTTTCGCCATTTCAAGCTTAATTCCACTACGGACCTCCAAATAATTTCCTAACACACTCCCAAGTCCAAAATCACCCAACGGAGCTAACGGAACCGACAGAACTCCATTCCGGAGTCGTCTTCACACATTTTCGACTTTGGTCAAAATCCTAAGACTTAAGCTTCCGTTTTAGGGATCAAGTGTCCCAAATCACCCCAAATCATCCGGTAACTGAATTCAACTGCGCACTCAAGTCAATACACATAATACAAAGTTGCTCAAGACCTTAGGTCGTTGAATGAGGCGTTAATTCTTAAAACGACAAGTCGGGTCGTTACATTCTCCATCTCTTAAACAAACATTCGTCCTCGAATGTGCTAAAAATCTTTCTAAGGACCTTAAATTACTGAGTGTAATTCTTACACACATACTTGTGGGTGATTCTACGTTCCCGCAATTTAACACGGGTCCGACAACACCATCTCAATTGAGATTATTTCTTTTCTCCATTCTTATAAGCTTTAAAGCAAAATCCCTAACTCTCCAATCATTTCCAAAATGCCTGATTTTTACTTCGACGCACGATATTAGTCTCAACTGGCTATAACAAGTCATGCCTACGCATACATTAACTTTCTTGATAGTGTTGAAGTACACCGGGGTGTTACATTCTTCCCCGTTTAGGATCATTCACCCTTGAATGAGAAGTAGAGCCCGCCCTCAAACACAAAACATAACTTTTCTCTTCTTTCGCACATAATAACCTCCCAATTTTTTTTCCAGAAATTTCGGCAGAGTCTCCTATATAAATGGGCCTATCCACCTGCCGAGTAACACCAAAACAACTCCTAACAACACATCCACAACCCAACAAATCACCACAATGTATATATCAATAACACTAATCTCAACATTACAAGCACCGTATTATCATAATGATATCAGGACATGAAGCACATCATATGTATGCCCATCACCACATCTCTGGTCCTAGTAGTTGTTCATAATCGATTACAACATCGCCAATTAACCTCGTATTAACCAAAATCTCATTTCAACTTCTCGTAACACTGACAGCAACACGCGAGGTATGAATACCTCATAATTATTTATCCGAATTAACGAGTCACATTTAACGCCACCTGTGCACTCACCTCGTAGGTTAAAACTCAATAATTACAGCACAATTATTACTAAATATGCACAAAAAGATATACAAGAATTATCAAATAAGCCCATCAGGCATGACTCCCTATTAATACTATAGTACAAATTTAAATTTCACAAAGGGAGAATTTTAAACTCATAAATATTTCACCATAAGGACCTCGTCCTTATATAACTTCCACCGTGGCTTGTAGCCCGGTTTAAATATTTTACATCATATTAAAAAATGCGAGGATCTCGTCCTCAACTCCGAATCACAAGTGTTTTGCACATTGTGCCAACTGAAATTTTCAATTTCCTTTCTTTCTTCTTTTCGATATATTTCGTAAATAGTTTTCATAACACATAATGAACCCTCATCCCGGTAGGGCATATAATTCATAAAATTGAAATCAATTATTCCGAAATCACATCAAAACTCACTGTAGTGAGCAATAGAAAGTCATTTTTGGACTTATAGCCCTCAATAGTGAACAAAAATAAAAATGATAGACACGGGCTAACATCATCAAATCTTCCAAAAGGGGTAAACACGGGAGTGGAGTACAAATTCACTAATCCACCATATGTAAAAAGCATGAAAGGAGTTCTCACCTCGATAATCGGAATCGAATCAAAAATAAGAATGGTGCTCCTTTTATTATAAATTAAATCATACCTATAACTACACCATCTAGTGTATCGGCCTCAACTAATTAATAGCAATTATATCAACGAGTCGGGCCTCTACCTCTTAGGCGCCCTCTACCCGCCTGTCCTCCACCCCTAACTGGCTATGCACGTGGAGTATTAACTGGAATAAAGCTTGTAGCCTGAGTGTTCTAATGAAATTCACCCCTCCCAAGTCTGGGACAATTTCTCTTGATGTGCCTAGAATCACCACACTCAAAACAACCCCTCTGCGGGTTCGGCTGCTCACACTGAGTCTGTGCCGGATAACTGGAATAACTATTATTGGAACCCCATGCCGGTGGTGCATTAAAAGAACTTACTGGAATACCCCGAGTATTCTGAAATGTAGAATTATTAAGGACGCAGGAATACCGCAAGTCCCAGTATCATCCCATACAAATCTCAGCTCTTAATCATATACAAGTTGTGGAGAACCTTTCAATACCACATAAATACATCTCAGGCCAAAACTCATATAACACATGACCCCGCAATCTGATCGTTGATAGTGGACTCCCTCACTTGGCGCGAAACCATAGGACACATTCTGATGATCCACAGTACTAACCTTCATCGCTCATAGGACACCGGTCATAAGACACCTCAGGCCATTTATTTGGCGCATGTCATCCTCGTGACAGTTAAACTCGCTTCCTCCAGTGCCTTGGCTGCGTATGTACCCTTCGCTAAATAAAAATCCCATATGAACTACATAGTCTCTAATACTACCAACTATTTTAGATCTATATCCATCTCGTGACCCTACCACAATTGTGATGATTAGGCAATTAATTAAACCTTCTTAAGATCATACTTATTAACCGGATGTCAGAACCTGCTGCACCCCCATGTGCACAACTGAATGATCTCTAAATACTTCCGCATCCTCGATCTAGATGACACGTTGTAACAATGGTTGAACAACCCTGGCGCCCTTATAACCCCTCTGTAGTATCATAAACCGTTGGCGCATAGTTGATACCGAGTGCGCAATTTCATACACGAGTGGATGCAAAAGAATATAAGATATATGCTTCAAGCTGAATAAATGTCGCACGATAAGGAATGAAAGAAGTGAATTCTTCCTACTAGCTTTGTAGCCTCTCGAAGATAAATATATACATCTCCGTACCAATTCGCAAGACTCTACTAAACTCATTCGTGACTCTTAGAATTTATGAACCTAAAGCTCTGATACCAACTTGTCACGACCCAAAATCCCACCACATGCGTCGTGATGGCACCTAGCCTCTAAGACTACGTAAGCCGATTTCTATCACATTTTGAAGCCTTTTTTTTTGAATTAAATAAATAACCAAAACTAATAGCGGAACAAATATGAATGTACAACCTCCCAAGACTGGTAGTACTGAGTCACGAACTCTAACTGAATACATGGAATGATCACAAGGACCGAATATACAATACTGTTTGATTAAAAATTAACAATACAATAAAATGAAAAGACTCCAAGGGAATGCGACGACCAAGCAGCTCTACCTTGAATCCTTACGATCCCGCTTTAACTCTGTTCAAGTCCGATATATCCAATACCTGGTTCTGCACAAAAATGTACAGAAGTGTAGTATGAATATACCACGGTCGGTACACAGTAAGTATCAAGACTAACCTCAATGGAGTAGAGACGAGGTACAGTCAAGACACTCACTAGTCTAATAACCTATGCAATATAGCATGCAAAAATAATAGAAAACAAATAGCAGTAATAACAACATAAATCAACTAGTGATTTAAACAGCAAGGTAACAGGAACACCATAAATATTGCTCAAACGAGTAATAAACACAGGTACAACAATTAATCAGGTCCTTCAGAATATACATCTTTTATCTAAGTTATTCAATAAAAATCTCTGGAATATAATCCTTTTCAATAAATATATTTCTGAATATAATTCTTTCAAGTAAATATCTTTCGAATATAATTCTTTCAAGTAAATATCTTTCGAATGTAATTCTTTCAAGTAAATATCTTTCAAATATAATTCTTTCAAGTAAATACCTTTCGAATATAATTCTTTCAAGTAAATATCTTTCAAATATACTTCTTTCAAGTAAATATCTTTATAATATAATTATTTCAAATAAATACCTTTCTAATATAATTCTTTCAAATAAATATCTTTCAAATATACTTCTCTCAAGTAAATATCTTTATAATATAATTCTTTCAAATAAATATCTTTCTAATATAATTCTTTCGAATAAAAGTCACCATGTGATACCTCATTTAACTTTCCTAGCGTGAGGAATACATTCAACATATCACATCAAATGGCACAGCAATACCTTCGTGCACTTAGCTCATTCTCACCCAATATATATATATATATATATATATATATATATATATATATATATATATATATATATATATATATATATATATATTGAATTCAAATCGATTGGCACGGCAACACCCTTCGTGCATTTATATTTTGCTCACTGTGCATACATATAATAGTACCAATTAGGTGGGAGAAATGCCAATAATAATAAAAGAAATAAAGTGGAGCCACACATGAAGCAACAACGACTATAAGTCACACAGAAAACATAGGTGCACAATAACATCTCAAGATAAAGGCATGAATGTATACACAACAAAATGATATCACAATATAATGTATGTTTCTCGTCCTCGCCTGCACGGAAACACCCTTCGTGCCATGAATATATGATAACATAAAAATAATTGCACGGCATCACCCTTCGTGTTTTTACTCTCATCCTCACCTGATAATATAAATGAAATAGCACAGCATCACACTTCGTGCTTTACACTCTCAATGGCACGGCATCACCCTTCGTGCTTTACACTCTCAAATGGCACGACATCACCCTTCATGCTTTACACTCTCAAATGGCACGACATCACCCTTCGTGGTTTACACTCTTCCTTACCAAGCACATGTATATCATTAACAAGCAAGGTAGGAAGCATAAATAACATCAAAGAGAGTATTTAAACCACAACACAATACAACAATTCATATCGCAATTTCCACTGACCACAACCAAATTCCAAATATGTAGCAGAATCAATAAATTTGTCAACAAATAGCCCAAGACTCCACACAACATATAATAAACCTCAAAACAATCAACAGAGGTGAAAAATACTCAGTATTGGGCAACGCCTTCATTAATCCAAATTCTTGATAATTATATTAACTTCTCAATTTAAACTAATTAATAAATATTTGCAGATAAGGGTTCCATCATGGATTTAATTCCAAGAAAATATCAAATCAATAAACGCACGGAATTCACGTAAAATCCAAGTGACAATAACACTAAATTTATTATATAAAATACAAATTTGAAAAAAAAGGAACGAGGCGTGATAAATCAAGGATTTATTAATGCTAACATTTATCTAATTTAATACATAAGAATGCCTAATACTTTAAACCAAGAAAATTTGCACATATAAGTCCGAGTACATACTCGTCACCTCTCGTACTCGGCTTTTCACATTTTACAAATGGCACATAAGACTCGATGCCTAATGGGTAATTCCCCCACTCGAGGTTAAGCAATACACTTACCTTTTTGAAGTTATGCCGATATTCCAAAATCACATTCTTTCCTGAATTGACCTCCAGACCGCCCAAATCTATCCAAATTAATTGTATAACTTCATTAAAATTCATTGGAAACAATTCTGGATAATAATACGTCGACTTAAAAAATTTATTCCAAAAAGTCAATAAAAGTCAATGCGGGACTCGCCTCTCGGAACCCGACATAATTTTCATGAAATCCGAATACTCATTCCGATACGAGTTCAACCATACCAATTTTATCAAATTCTAATAACAAATCGACCCCCAAATCTTAAATTTAAACCAAAAGGGTTTTCTAAATTTTTCAACCCAATTCACTAATTTAGTGATACAAACAACAATAGATTCATGTAATTTAACCAAAATCAAGTTAGGAATTCTTACCCCCAATGTTTTCTTTGAAACACTCTCGAAAAATCGCCTCTCCCGAGCTTCCTTGGTCCAAAAATAGAAGAATGAAATGAATTTGAACTTTATTCTGCTGCCCAGGGGTTTGTTCTTCGCGTTCGCGAGACTCCCCTCGCGTTCGCGATGAAATTCTTCAAAAGTCATTTCCAAACTCTTCTCTGACAGCCTTTAGTATAATGGTCATAATGTAAACTCCAAATGATAAATGGTTTGACTTTCTGCAAACTATACTCCAAGGACTATAACTTTCATTTGTTTCTCTTCTCCCAATTCCTTATAGATTACGAGATATAAGCTTCCAAAGTCAGCCCTGTGCAATAGAGATTTCCAAATGCTTCCCGGACAGCCTATAGTTTATCCACCATAACTTTTTGTAAACAACTCCAAATGGTAAACGGTTTACCTTTATGAAGACTAGACACAAAGAGATACAACTTTTATTTTTGGATCATCTCCAAATTCCTTATAGATTGCGAGATATGAGCCTCTAAAATCAGACGACGAACAGCAAAATTTCCTTCTTCGCGAACGCAAAGAACAAAGTCCTAACAACAAAATCCTTCTTCGCGAACGCGAGAGGCTCTTCGCGAACGCGAAGAACAACACCAGAACCAGCAACCAGCAGCATAAAACACCCAAACTTGGTCCGGAACCACCCCGAATCAAACCCGAGGCCCCATCCAATCATACCAACCAGTCCCAATACATAACACGAACCTGCTTGAGGACTCAAATCACATCAAACAACAACAAAGCCACGAATCATACCCCAATTCAAGCCTAATGAACTTTGAAGTTTCAAATTCTATATCTTATGCCGAAATACATCAAATCAATCTGGAATGACTTCAAATTTTGCACACAAGTCATAATTGACATAACGAAGCTATTTCAATTTCCAGAATCGGATTTCGGCCCCGATATCAAAACGTCAACCCCCCAGTCAAACTTTCCAAAAATTCGACTTTCGCCATTTCAAGCTTAATTCCACTACAGACCTCCAAAAAAATTTTTGGACACATTCCTAAGTCCAAAATCACCCAACGGAGCTAACGAACTGACAGAACTCCATTCCGGAGTCGTCTTCACATATTTCCGACTATGGTCAAAATCCTAAGACTTAAGCTTCCGTTTTAGGGACCAAGTGTCCTAAATCATCCCGAATCATCCAGTAACTGAATTCAACCACGCACGCAAGTCAATACACATAATACGAAGTTGCTCAAGACCTTAAGTCATTGAACGGGGCGTTAATTCTTAAAATGACAAGTCGGGTCGTTGCAAAGAGAGGGCTGCTTCGCAGAAGCGGCAATGCAGCCGCAGAAGCTAGTCCGTAGAAGTGGACTTTTTGACCGTAGAAGCGAGGGAAGCCGCATAAGTGAAGAGGAGCATCGCATTTGCGGAGCCACAGAAGCGACTAAGGACCGCAGATGCGAGGGGTCACTGGGCAGAGAAGATTTTGATAAAAACGGGACTTGGCCCATTTTTTCTTCCACTCTCTCTTGGTTGGGCAATTGTTGGAGAGCTTCAAGTGGGGGTTTTCATCATCTATGCCAAGAAAAGTTATTCCCATTCATTGTAATTTAAAATCATGATTTGTATATGGATTCAAGCATGAATATTTGTAGAAATTTGGGATTTTAAAGAAAAATCTAGAAATGAGTATACTTGGATTTTGACCACGAGACTGGACATGGAATTTAGGATAAATTATATATTTGAGTTCGTAATATCATGGGTAAATTTTATCTTCGAAAATTTTTGAAATCCGGGCACGTGCGCCTGAGGGTGATTTTATCGACTTTTCGAACGGAGTTGGAAATTGTTGTAAATAGGATTATAATGAGTAGTAGAGTATATATATTTATGGATTTGCTCATTTATTGACTAGTTTTGGAGCGTTAGGCATCGAATTGATCGATTGAAAGGCTTGGGAGCCGGCTATGGAACTTCGGAGCGAGGTACGTCTCTTTTCTAACCTTGTAAGAGGAAATTAACCCCATAGGTGAATTGAATTAATATGTGCTTCTATTTGTGGGGGGGATACGTACGCATGAGGTGACGAGAGTTCATACGTAGCTACTAGTTATGGCTATGTCCGGGTAGTTTTAGGTTTACACCATGCCTTGTTGATACCGTTATTTGATTATGTTTATTATTTGCCTTAAAAAGACTTGAGATCGAGTATGTTTATTAAATGCCTTGAAGAGAGTTGAAATAGAGGATTTCGAGACTTGAAAGTTTTCATTGAATTTCGTATTTTTAAAAAAGAATTTAAGAATATTATAATAACTTAAAAAATCTATGTGCAACCGCGTCGCAAATATATTCCGCGAGCAGAGTGAATTTCCACTACTCTCCTGGGAGCGGGTCATTCGCCTTGGCAGGTTAATAGATGCATCTATGGTTCGTGTCGTTCGACCCTCGGCAGTGCACAATTTACATTTATATGTTGGTTCGTCCCGTTCAACCCTCGGCAGTGCACAATTTATATGTTGGATCGGACCGTACGACCTCGGCATGACTTGTGCATGATAACTCTTTGGAACTAATAATAATTGACGCTACTTTATTGGATTGAGATATAAATTGTTAAATGATGAAAATGAATTTGGGATGTTCTATTAGTAAAAAGAATTGTTGATTATTTTTGGTTATTAAATTTTCAGCTATGTTATGTATTCCATGCTTAAATATAAGATTGACATTTTATTTTTAGCCCATAGTAAGTATCGGAGTCGACCCCTCGTCACTACTTCTTCGAGGTTAGAGTGGATACTTGTTGGGTACACGTTGATTTACGTACTCATGAGAGCTTGTACATATATATCTAGTGGCCTCGTGAGAGCAGAGGCGTGGTTAAATGCGGGGACTTAGGTGAGTTGCATTCCATATTACGACTCGCAACCAGCAGAGTGTCCTTCAGAGTATTAATATTTTTCCTGTCCAATTTGTATTTCAGATAGATGTTATATTTTATTTTGCTTCCTAGTTGATGCTCATGCACTTGTGACACGGGTTTTGGGGTGATTATGGGTTGTTTGGTATTGAAATTATGAAAATATTTTTATTTACTCTATAAAGTCCATCTTTTATTATTAAATTGAAGGAAATCGTGATTTCAAATACTAAAATGAGTAATTAAGTTAATTAATTATTGTTGGCTTACCTGACAGCGGTGTTAGGCGCCATCACGGCCTATAATGGATTTTGGGTCGTGACAATATGGTATCAGAGCGCTAGGTTCACTTAGGTCTCATGAGTCATGAGCAAGTCTAGTAGAGTCTTGCAGATCGGTACGGAGACGTCTGTACTTATCTTCAAGAGGCTACAGTGCTGTTAGGAGCACTTCCCTTCTTGATTCCTCATCGTGCCGTTTGATTCCTTTAAGGCTTATGCCTTCATTTCCTGCCTATTCAATCTTATGAGACGTGAAGCGCTTGTTATAAATTGAGATCGAGAAAATTTTAATGGTACTGCAGATGTAGTGCGGGATGTTTCTCCCTGCGTATTTAATTGGGCTATTTTCGTCGCCTTGCGGGATTTGGCACCGATTGTTATGATAATTCATGCGTTGCTATCGCATAATGTTAGTGTAATGGTAGGGTGATTATCTATGGATCGCGACAGAAAATGACTTGATAGAAGGACTTCTCATTTCATGGCTTAGAGTTCAGCATTTAGTTCCGGCGGAGGAAAGGCAATCAAACTACGAACGTTCAGGTTTGGGTTGATGGAGTAACGAGACTTGGTTGTTCGAGCGCGGTGGAATTTTCATATGTAATGTGGTGTCGCTGTCCTTGATTGTATGCGTTAAGGTTGCTGGTGTTGTGGTCTTCTTCAATTCGCCTTCGGAGCGGGGTATTGTGAAATGGTGCCGGAGAAGCGGTTGTCAGAAATAATTGGGTGTAGCGATTTCAGAATCGAATCGGTGTTTCTAATATTGATGGCTCGAGAAATAAGATCTTCGGAAAGGTTTAAAGTTGGTAGCGATCAATTGGTTCAAGTGCTAGAGAGATAGATTTTGATTTAAGGCAACAACTGGGCAGCGAAGGATGAGGAAGGACATGTGGGAGGTGTCTTGCGGTTGTTAAAATTCTAGAAGGCCAAGTGTGAGAAACAGAAGTCGAGTAGTTTCTTAAAGGAGAGGGTTTGACCAAAGTGGGAAGTGGCAGAGTAGCATACGGGTTCTGTGGTAGGATAGCCAGACGCCTTGGGGGGAATATAGAGTGATTTGGGATTCATGGTGGACAATGACTAGGTCTACGGGCTTAATTTAGAATATTGGCTGCTATATTGAGGAAGATTGGGTGTGACATGAGGGAGTTGCTTAATATGAAGAGGGATGCAACATGACTTTGGATTGGAATGTATTGTCGCACCTTTAGTTGATGTCAATGGGGAGTGAACGGACTTATACAGCTGGTGAATGAGCACGGGCTCTGGGTGGTTTATTGATTTCGTAGTAATTGTACTCGGTGCAGCGCTGTTGGAAAATGTAGGCATGTAATTTCCACAGGTGGGTTTTCTTCTGTGAGTAGGTTAGCGGTTGTGTGGTGTTGACGAAGGTTCTACGAAGGATTCTACTGGCTATCCGATAAGAGGTCGGATATGTAAATGTGGCTAGTGATTCAGAGTGTTCATGAAGCGTTAACAGAAGGATTTCGAGGAATTTGGCGGGTTGATTGTGCAAAATCATGTCAATGGGGGATAAGGAGTCTTGGTGGGTTCCAGAGTTATGCAATAGTAGCTCCAAGCTAAGTGGGAGAGCCCCACCGCCTACGATTGGATTGCATGGTTGTCTCTTTGGGAGGTTTCTGGTTATCGGCATATTGGTGGGTTATTACGACTAAGGAAAGAAAACATCAGTGGCAATTTGAGCAAAGGATTTGAGGAATATGTGTTGTAATTGGCCTTATCGATTCATGTTCAGGATTTGGGAAGACGTAGGGTTTATTCTTCGTGTGGAGGTGATGTACAAGGAAAGTGATCCAGCCGGGTGCTTCTTTGAGAGGGTGTTCATATGCTAGCAGGGCCTTGGAGTTTGATTATAGTCGGGACCAAGCCAGAGTGGGCGACTCTCAACAATGGTCGTAGTGGATTCAAAAGTTAAAGTGCGGTACCTAAGGATTTCGAGTCCGTACTATGGTTAAGTATCGAGCTTTAGCAGCGGATTATGAAAGTGGCTTGGAGTATTCTACGTTATCTTCAGTCTGCGGTGTGGCATTGGAGGAATGGGAAAAAATAACTTCGGATTCATAGAGGGATTTTAAGAATGGGTGTACCAGTTGAAGATGCGAATATGCGCATAAGGAGGGTACGAGATGGTTCGTGGGTTTTGGAGACAACGTGGTCTCATGAAATAAGGTCACTCAGGATGAGTGCGGATTTGGGTTCATGATGTTTTGAATGGAGCTATTATTATTCCTAAGGCAAGTCCAGAGTAAATTAGAAGAAGTCGGATCGTTTAGCAATGGTTGAATTGGCATGATGGTGGTAATGATCAGTTCCTTCAGCATGTTAAGTTATACATGTGATTTATGGCGGTACGTGCAAGGCTTGACGGCCACCGTACTTGATTTTATTTGGAGGCATTCGAGTATTATGTCCTATTATGTATAGATGGATCCCGGAAGAGTTATAGTGGTTTAGACCACTACTTGAGAATTATATTTTCTGTGGTTATGGGAATTCAGTCGCGTGTTGCAATGGTTCTCCTGAAATGAGTTAAGTAAAAGGTTGCTATGTGATGAAGTGTTTAGTCTATTAGTGGATCAGGAGTTATTATGGAATTCTTGTTGTCACGACCCAAACAAACCCCTGTCGTGATGGCGCCTATCGTGGAACTAGGCATGCCGAATCATTTCCAAAACAAACTGATATTTTCATTTCAAAGATAATTTCAGTGCTATTTAACATAAAAACCTTCGCAAAGGAGTTCAAATCAAAACAAAAGTGCGGAAGAAAAAGTCCGACATCGGGGTGTTACTAGTCATGAACATCTACTACATTCTGGCTAACAATATCAAGGCTAACTTAGCCTGAAAAATAGCTAAATATAACTAGAGGAAGATAAGAGGGAGAAGAGCAGGGGTTGCGGTCGCCAAGCAGCTACCTTGCTATCCCCGAGAAAATCTGCAACCAAAATAATCAACAACTGCTACCGTGTCCAGCTACACCTGGATCTGCACACAAGGTGCAGGGAGTAACGTGAGTACGCCAACTCAATAAGTAACAACAATGAATAAAGACTGAGCAGTAGTGACGAGCAATAAAGCATATAACATTCATATCGGGAAATCTCAGTAAAATACCACATGCTTTTAAAAATCAGGATTTGAATCAAAACATCTCGTTTAACCCAGTTCCAGTAAAAAATCATTTAAAGATATTTTTCAACAGTTTTCAGATAGAGGAAAAATGCAAAGGTGAGCAAAAATAATGAAATCATAAATAGCCCATCGAGTAAAACATCACTCATAAATAACCCCTCGGGCAAACCTCACAGTCACTCGTGCCACTCGAGCATACCTCATAATCACTCTTGCCACTCGGGCATACCTCACAATCACTCATGCCTCCCAGTCACTCAGCACTCGGCACTCGGCACTCGCACTCAGTAGGTACCTGCGCTCACTGGGGGTGTCTACAGACTCCGGAGGGGCTCCTTCAGCCCAAGCGCTATAATCTGCACGGACAACTCACGTGCTATAATAATAAAGTATGTTGCAGGTGGGCAGCCCCGATCCACACTCATCCTCACAAATCAGGCCCTCGGCCTCACTCAGTCATAAACCTCTTAAGCCCGTCGGGCATTTTCGTAAAACAGGGCATTCGGCCCAAAACATTTATATGCATCAAAATAGAGTCATAAAACTGAGTTATGTGGTAAACAAGTATAAACATGACTGAGTATAGATTTTTCAATCGAAGACAATGAGAGGATAGTAAGAAAATCCCCTAAGGGTCCAAACAACACTAGCGCAAGGCACAAACATGGCATTCAACCCAATTTACAGAAATTCTTTCTAAAACATATAAGTATCATATAGTTTCAATAAAGTATGCAACTTTACAGTCGCTACGGGACGGACCAAGTCACAATCCCCAACAGTGCACGCCCACACGCCCGTCACCTAGCACATGCGTCACTAAAAATAGTAGAATGATACAAAATCCGGGGTTTTATACCCTCAGGACTAGATTTACAATCGTTATTTACCTCAAACCGGTCAAATTTCTAACCCGCAATGCTCTTGCCTCTGGACTCGGCCTCCAAATTCTCAAAATCTATTCACAATCAGTTCAATACCATCAATATACGCTAATGGAATAAATTCCACAAGAAAAACTACAAAATTAGACCAAAACCCGAAATTGGCTGAAACCCGCCTCCCGGGCCCACGTCTCGAAATCTGACAAAATTTACAAAACTAGAAATCCCATTCACTCACGAGTCTAACCATACCAAATTCATCAAAATCTGACATCGTTTGGTCCTTCAAATCCTTAAATTACTTTCAAAAAATTTCAAGCCCTAACCCCTCATTTTCACTAATTACCATGATTAAACAACGGAAAAATCATCATATATACAAGTATTAGGGCTCAAGTAACTTACCTCAACGAAACACCCTTGATTCCCTCTTCAAATCTCTCCTAAAAGCTCCAAAAACCGAATAGAAATGGTGAAGAATGCACCAAAATCGCGAAGGGTTCTACTTATGGTTTCTACCCAGGTTTTTTGCACCTGCGGCCATTTTCTCGCACCCGCGTGACTGCACCTGCGGTCCAAGGAGCCACACCTGCGCAACTCACTTAACCCCCCAGCTTCCGCACATGCGGACACCTTTCTCGCACTTGCAGACTCGCATATGCGGTCCCTGGTGCGCATTTGCGAAACCAGCCCAAAATTCTCATCTCCGCATATGCGCTCATGGCCTCGCACCTGCGGGCTCGCAGATGCGACCAATTCTTTGCACCTGCGTTCCCAGCCTTGGCCCAGTGTTGCGCGCGCCTGCGCACTCCCCACACGCACCAGCGGCCTCGCACCTGCGACTCTTCTTTCCGCAGGTGCAGAAATAGCAGAAGCAGCAGCTCCAGCTGCAAATTCCAACTTCGACAAATCCGTTAACCACCCGGAATCACCCCGAGGCCCTCGGGACCTCAACCAAAAATACCAACAAGTCATATATCAACACACAAACTTAGTCAAACCTTCGAATCACTCAAAACAACATCGAAACACCAAATTACCCTCTGATTCAAGCCTAAGAAATTTTAAATTTCCAAATTCGGCAACCAATGCCGAAACCAACCAAACCACGTCCGAATGACCTCAAATTTTTCACACACATCTCAAATGACACTACGAACCTACTCCAACTTCCAGAATTCCATTCCGACCCCGATATCAAATTTTCCACTGCCGACCGAAATCGCCAAATTTGCAATTTCGCCAATTCAAGCCTAATTCTACCACAGACCTCCAAATCATATTTCGAATGCACTCCTAAGTCCAAAATCACCTAACGGAGCTAACAGAGCCATCCGAATTCAAATCTGAGATTGTTTACACATAGGTCAATATCCGGTTGACTTTTCCAACTTAAGGTTCTAAATAGAAGACTAAGTGTCTCATTCCACTCCGAAACCACTCTGGGCCCGAACCAACTAACCTGATATATCATAATATAGCTTAACAGCATAAAGGAAATAAAAATGGGGGAAACAGGGCTATAACTCCCGAAATGACCGGCCGAGTCGTTACATCCTCCCCTACTTAAACATACGTTCGTCCTCGAACGTACCGAGAGTTGATCCAAAAGCCAAAAAATGGCTGTGTAACCTTCCCATGCACATACCCGGGGGTGATCCCACGTCACCCTATCCCATACAAGTCTGATAGCACAGCATAACTGAAATTTCTCAATTCAACCTAGCCCACAAGCCTTCGAATCAAATTTCTAACATCCGAAATTTCCTATAAGATCAAAAGCCGTAACCATAACTCCAATACTCAAATTCAAATACCGCATAGCTCGAATGCTCGAAGCAATGATTTCTAATCACAGTATCGGCTCAAATCAACCCAGTTCCGGTAATAAACCTCGTACTAGATAAAACCTCATTCTAAAACCTTCGTACACTGCCGATTATGAAAGAAACATACCGAATTCATAACCATTCATTAGACCAACAGGTCATGGAGCTCTCGTTCCTTCTACAAGAACTATAGCCAATCTCAAAGCCGACTTCCGATATTATCCTCCAGTTATACCACAATTAAATCTGATAGCATCCATTCTAGGCCCAATGACCTCGTCTCATCCAACACGACCACTCTAGTGACATGACACATCAATATAATCTAAAGCCACAACCCATGGAATCTGTGCATCAGATAGCAATATTCCAAATGTACCCAATCGTAACAATGACCCAAACAGGAGAACCGTTCCGCAAGCACGACGAGTACCAGCCCGACGCAATGCTAAGAACCCATCACACACCGCAGAACCATAACACATGAATCTTACACGAGGGATCATATGTCCACATAACTCTGCTCCAATACGCGACCTTATCCAAATACTGGTCCATATGAAACACCTCAAGCCACCCTGCTAAAATCAATAACCATGCACAATTCGACATCAAGTACCCAAAGTGCATTACCATAACCACGGAGAAGCAAACGACACCATGCCACATAAAACCCGAAAGAACATAACCAATACGCCATCAACCAAGCAATATCCAATATTATTCTTGCTCAAATTCCGCTATAAGGCCACAATAGAACCGCACCATATGTGCATATAACCAACGAATCACAACTCCACGTACCATAGAAGAGTAACTCACAGATCATTTCAGAACACGAATAAGCATCACATCAACCGAATGGCACATCCTTCAACAATAGCAGTATGGAGCCAATCAATCCGACTCGGTGTAGAATACACATCCTAATTGGGCCTACCAATGGGCCCCAAATCAAATATGGTCATCCACCAATAGATAAACAACCTCCGAAAGTCCACAATGACGGAATCATAATACCTTCTATCATTTGGCTAGCTCCGGCCACAACTTCACAGTCCACAACCATGAAACAATCTGCTTCTGAGAATTCCCAATCTCTAATTTCATAGAACACATGAATCACCATATTTGATTCCACCTCCACCGCCCGAATGCCTAACACCTCTCTCATACACAATCATCCCACGAGAAATACTAAAACAAAATTCTTCAGTGCCCCCTCGCAATAATTTGAATATCAATAGTCGATCAACCAGGAGAGTGCCGCAATACCAGCGAAGTACCCATAAATCAAAACACACTGCCCCTTCTGAAATGTACACTCTCATCAAGCTATACCAGATAGTAATATCATTTACCTAGTCATCAGAAACCGTTCATGTTGCCTAAGAATTTATGTCCTTCCCTTCAAAACTGAACTGTGACCTTGTACAGGTAAATCCTATGCCCGCACAACACACCACATCTATTATGCCATTATGTGACAAGCATAAGAATTCCATTATCAACTCTGATTAACTAGCAAATTACATATCTTATTAGTCAAAAACTTTTTTTCTTGCTTCTTTCTAGGAGGAAATCATAACACACAACACGTTTCGTACATCGGTAGAAAATATCCGGTTCAAACCATGGTAGAACCTTTCATGAACACTTTGAAATCCATTTGAACTTAACCAATCTATCTGAACTGAATTCCTCTAACTCCACCAAGCCACACAGGTTGCCAAATTCGAGAGCATTACCACGAAACACATGTAGATACTAGCCACATCATAAGTACCCAAAGAACCGATCATACCCATTACTGTGCTAACCCAGCCTACTACCAAGCTGTCCTATTTCTCCAAATTCTTTCTAAATTTCCTTCAAATTGCTACTTTTTCCTTGTTAGAACACTACTATCCTTAACTAAAACTTACCCCACGAACTCTAGCATAGAATCACACCGCCCTAAGGCTTATAAGCTACCGAATTCCCTTTTTATGTTTCCCAAAGGTTCCATAACCAAAAATGCTTACTCCGAAGAGGCTTTATGTGAAACTAAAATTGTTTCCTTCACCTTCTTGATACTGAAATGCATAATTCACAATTATTTAAGATGCCACGAGTCTCAACACCGTTCAATGCAACTCCAGTTTTCTAGCCATATTTATAAATCTTGAATCCATTGGAACCATTCTCGAGAGTAATCCACTCTACTCAAATCTCGAATTAACTGACCAAACGGACTAAACCGACATGTGCCCCATTAGCACACCAACACCCAAGGGAATAAAGAGTAACCCACACTCCTACGCAACTGAGCAAATTCCTACTTCATGTACACTACATTCTCTGTGAATAACCACTCAATTATTTTATGGTCCTCCTATAACTATAGAGTATAATACAATACAACTTATGTCCAGAAATTTCTTTACCCGAGTCATCCTCGATCTCGACCTCTGCAAGTCATAACTGATTCACCGATATACCCCGAACCGAAACTAATACGACCCATAACCGTGCAATCAACTCGTCGATAGCAGACTCCCCCACTTAGTCTTAAGTTGCAATGATATAAAATTAGAACCTGTAAGGATTCCTCCTTCTCAATTACCAAGGTCTCGCACCGTTAACCTGCCAGACTTCTCGAAGTCTTTTATTAAGCCTTTCATGAACATTCTGAATCTCCAGCCAAAATCATACACGCGACCTTCTACCGGGTAGCAAGTAATATTCCTCGCAAAAGCTTCATCAACATCACGCCACCGCTAGCTGCACATAGGAGATAACCCACATGTGGAATTCCTTACCGACATCTTCAATGACACTGCACTGAGTGCAACGACCATTAAATTCGTAAATTCTCCTGAGTTCGTGCTCGCCCACTATTTGTATAAGTCTGCACTTTCCCTATTGACATCAACTATACGTCAACAATACCTTCCGAACTCAAGTCATATTGCACCTGACACAATAATAAGATATTCACGCCTCTATTCATTTCAAATACACTCCTTTCTGCCATATTCAATTTTTCCTTTGTACACTAACCATTACTCCAAATAGAGTCTGCAGGCCGATTCACATACTAACACGATTCCAAACTATTCTACACTGTCTCAAGGCATACGACTACCCTACTAGTGAATTCATATGCTAATCTGCCACTCTTACTTCAGTTAAATCATCTCCTTTAAGAAACTTCTCAACCTCTACTTCTCCTACTTGACCTGCTAGTACTTCAACCACCAAGAAACACTTACTGTCATGTCTTCCCTCATACTTTGCTACCCAACTGCTGCATCAAATCGAAATGTATCTCTGTCGCACCTAAACCAATAAAATGTTACCGACTCTAAGTCTCTTCGAAGATCATCTTTCTCGAGCCATCAATATCAAAAATACCCATTCACAACCATAATTACTACACAATCAATTACTCTTCTTGAGTCCAAACTCATTGACAAGACATGAGAATTTAATTTGCCCCAAAATTTAACAACGTGGAAGATCCTTCAAAACATTCACACTCGAGATCGTACGTCACATCAAAACAAAAAATCAAGCGCCCAATGGACTTCCTTTACATTTCATGGAAACACGTCTCGTCACATTCAAATCGTCTTAACACATCCCGCAGTTACATCATACTCATCACAAAGCCATTCCACCGTTTATCGAGCCACGAATTCCACTCGTAGGGGAATTACTGGACATATGAGTCCAAATGTACAAGTTACAACTGAAGATACCGAGCCAAAGTTGTGGTTTAAACCTGGCCTCAAGTCCTCCAGACTAGCCCATCACCAAAACACATAATACACATCTCGAACCTCGTTCATAGAATCACAAGTCGGTGATACACAACTGATACCGAGCGCTCATGTGCGCATACGAATGTGTGGAAGGAATTCAAAGAGTTATGTTTCAAGACTCTACTAAAACCGTTTATGACTCGTAAGACCTATGTAACCTAGGCTCTGATACCAATCTGTCACGATCAAAACAAATCCCTGTCGTGATGGTGCCTATCGTGGAACTAGGCAAGCCGACTCATTTACAAAACAAATCGATATTTTCATTTCAAAGATAATTTTAGTTCTATTTAACATAAAAACCTTCGCAAAGGAGTACAAATCAAAACAAAAGTGCGGAGGAAAAAGCCCGACATCGGGGTGTCACTAGTCATGAGCGTCTACTACAATCTGGCTAACAATATCAAGGCTACTCAACTTGTAAAATAGCTAAATACAACTAGAGGAAGATAAGAGGCAGAAGAGAAGGGGCTGTGGTCGCCAAGCAGCTACCTTGCTATCCCCGAGAAAATCTGCAACCAAAATAATCAACAACCGTTACCGTGTCCAGCTACACCTGGATCTGCACACAAGGTGCAGGGAGTAACGTGAGTACGCCAATTCAGTAAGTAACAACAATAAATAAAGACTGAGCAGTAGTGATGAGCAATAAAGCATATAACATTCATATCGGGAAATCTCAGTAAAATACCACATGCTTTTAAAAATCAGGATTTGAATCAAAACATCTCGTTTAACCCAGTTCCTGTAAAAATCATTTAAAAATATTTTTCAACAATTTTCAGAGAGAGGAAAAATGCAAAGGTGAGCAAATGAAATCATAAATAGCCCCTCGGGCAAAACATCACTCATAAACAGCCCTTCGGGCAAACCTCACAGTCACTCGTGCCACTCGGGAATACCTCATAATCACTCTTGCCACTCGAGCATACCTCACAATCACTCATGCATCACAGTCACTTAGCAGTCGGCACTCGCATTCAGTAGGTACCTGCGCTCACTGGGGGTGTGTACAGACTTCGGAGGGGCTCCTTCAGCCCAAGCGCTATAATCTGCACGGACAACTCACGTGCTGCACGGACAACTCATCTGCTATAATAATAAAGTATGCTGCAGGCGGGCAGCCCTGATCCATACTCATCCTCACAAATCAAGCCCTCGGCCTCACTCAGTCATAAACCTCTCAAGCCCCTCGGGCATTTTAGTAAAACAGGGCATTCGGCCCAAAATATTTATATGCATCAAAATAGAGTCATAAAGCTGAGTTATGCAGTAAACAAGTATAAACATGACTGAGTATAGATTTTTCAATCGAATACAATGAGAGGATAGTAAGAAAAGCCCCTAAGGATCCAAACAGCACTGGCGCAAGGCCAAAACATGGCATTCAACCCAATTTACAGAAATTCTTTCTAAAACATATAAGTATCATATAGTTTCAACAAAGTATGCAACTTTACAGTCGCTATGGGATGGACCAAGTCACAATCCCCAATAGTGCACGCCCGTCACCTAGCATGTGCGTCACTAAAAATAGTAGAATGATACAAAATTCGGGGTTTCATACCCTCAGGACTAGATTTACAATCGTTACTTACCTCAAACCGGTCAAATCTCTAACCCGCAATGCTCTTGCCTCTGGACTCGGCCTCCAAGTGCTCCAAATCTATTCACAATCAGTACAATACCATCAATATACACTAATGGAATGAATTCCACAAGAAAAACTACAAAATTAGACCAAAACCCGAAATTGGCTCAAAATCGGGCCCCGGGCCCATATCTCAAAATCCAACAAAATTTATAAAACTAGAAAGCTCATTCACTCACGAGTCTAACCATACCAAATTCATCAAAATCCGACATCGTTTGGTCCTTCAAATTCTTAAATTACTTTTCAAAAATTTCAATCCCTAACCTCTCATTTTCACTAATTACCATGATTAACAACGGAAAAATCATCATATATACAAATATTAGGGCTCAAGTAACTTACCTCAACGAAACCCCCTTGATTCCCTCTTCAAATCTCTCCTAAAAGCTCCAAAAACCGAATTAGAAATGGTAAAAAATGCACCAAAATCGCAAAGGGTTCTATTTATGGTTTCTGTCCAGGTTTTTCACACCTGCGGCCATTTTCTCGCACCTGCGGTCCAAGGAGCCGCACCTGCACAACTAACTTAATCCCCCATCTTCTGCTATTGCGGACACCTTTCTCGCACCTGCGGACTCGCATCTGCGGTCCCTGGTGCGCATCTGCGAAACCAGCCCAAAATTCTCATCTCCGCATCTGCGCTCAAGGCCTCGCACCTGCGGGCTCTCATATGCGGTCAATTGTTTGCACCTGCATCCCCAACCTTGGCCCAGTGTTTCCCGCACCTGCGCACTCCCCACGCGTACCAGCGGCCTCGCACTTGCGACTCTTCCTTCCGCAGGTGCGGAAATAGCAGAAGCAGTAGCTCCAGCTGCAAATTCCAACTTCGAGAAATCCGTTAATCACCCGGAATCACCCCGAGGCCCTCGGGACCTCAACCAAAAATACCAACAAGTCATATACAACACACAAACTTAGTCGACCTTCGAATCACTCAAAACAACATCCAAACACCAAATTATCCTCGGATTCAAGCCTAAGAACTAAATTTTCAAATTCGGCAACCGATGCCGAAACCAACCAAACCACGTCTGAATGACCTCAAATTTTGCACACACATCACAAATGACACTACGAACCTACTCCAACTTCCAAAATTCCATTCCGACCCCGATATCAAATTTTTCACTACCGACCGAAATCGTCCAAATTTCCAATTTCGCCAATTCAAGCCTAATTCTACCACGTACCTCCAAATCACATTCTGGATGCACTTCTAAGTCCAAAATCACCTAACGGAGCTAACAGAGTAATCAAAATTCAAATCCGAGATCGTTTACATATAGGTCAACATCTGGTTGACCTTTCCAACTTAAGGTTCTAAATAAGAGACTAAGTGTCTCATTCCACTCCGAAATCACTTCGACCCAAACCAACTAACCCAGTATATCATAATATAGCTTAAGAACATAAAGGAAATAGAAATGGGGGAAACAGGGCTATAACTCCCGAAACGATCAGTCAGGTCGTTACACTTGTACTCTCACGTATTGGTATGTTAGGTATAGTGAGCGGCATGAGAAATGGAAGTTGAGGATCAAGGTTACAGTTTGGTGTCGACAAGAATGTCAAGATCTCGGATGAGCAGGAAAGGATTCAGATGGTTAGAGTAAGTTGGTGTTGTCTTTAGCGTCACCTGAGATCGGTGTTATGTGTAAGAAGCTTTACGTACTGATCGCGGATTCCTGATTTGCTTTACAGCATTAGTGTGGATGGTGGTGTGGACGTGCAGACTTGTTACTTGGTGCGGAAGGTCGTGGGAGTGTATCCCACAGGAAGATTGTATAAGTGTGACATATAGTGACTTGATTGATTAAAGATTTAAAACCAAGTTAGGAGATTGTGGTACTATCGCTAATGTGAGAATTTATGCCTGAAGGGTGCTCGGTTCATTTGGTTATGGACTGTGGAAGTTTGTTCCGGATTTGACGGTTGTTCTTGTGTGTCGTGGGAAAAGGGGTTATTGTGGATCCTTGAAAGGTTATTACAGTGCGGTACGATCAGAATAGGCTTGAGGTCCGTGGATGGATCTAAATGTGAATGTGGGCTCCATATCAGGCAGGATGTGTTCATTTCAGCATAGCGTTATTTTTGGAGGCGTCTTCAGGCCTTAGATGTTATTTCTGTTGTCGGCCCTTCCGTGTAGTCTCTATTATGCCATGTGGGTTATGAGGCGGTTTGATTATTCGCACTCGTATTGAGATCCCATATAGTTTGTGGTGTTATAAAATCAGGATGGCTCTCGAGATGCAGGTCAATTAATGCACCTTAGTCGTGCTTGAGTTTTGTAGCGTATGGCGCTATCTGTCTCCCCAGGGGTGGTATTGTGCACTTGGTGTGCTTGTGGTTGACATTCGGATATTTCATAGGTATAAGAGTTTTGGATTGATGGGTACTTCCCTATTTATTGTCATCTGTGGATCAGGTGGCACGCCGCCACGGGTATATGGTTAGATCGGGTAGCATGCCGCAACGGGTATGTTGTTTGGATCGGGTTGCACGCAGCAATAGTATGATGTTGAGTACAGTTCCCCATATCTATTCTTGTGTGTTTTGTTTCTCGTTTCTGAGGAAGGTTTATAACATCCTTTTGATTGTTTAATTAGTTACGTGGGTTGAGTAGTTCTTTCCAGAGTTCATTTTTCCTTATGTATCACATTCGAGTTTGTAGCTTATTGGCACATTGTGGCATCATATTAGATTTTTGGCAGTATCTGAGGTGGTTTATTGCCTAAGCAGCTTATACTGGGTGAGACGAGATAAATGGACCTGAGATTAGTGCGGTCAGATTTATATGAAGCGTATTAAAGAGCAAATACCGTTATTTGGTTCATAATGAGGTAATGGTCCTTGTCGAGAGGAGAAACTAAATCTTTTGTTGACTCGGCAGTTGGTATGATTTTTACACCTCTTCAGTCGTGACAGTATTTCAAGAGTTGAAATAAGACTTATATGTGTCATGAGGTGTGTTGTGAGCATCAGATTTATGGGATTTCCACTATTCGTTGTCAGAAGATGTTATTGTGGTCATGTAAACAATGCAGTGCATGGTGTGAATTCAGTGAGAGTATACAATCATGTATTGGTACATCCTGTAGTGTTCGTTTGTTGGAAGCAGGCCTAGTAGAGAATTTGGAATGTTGGAATTTGGCTCTAAGGCTTATTTGCCTAAATAAAGGGGAGGATCTTCAGATTTGCTCGAGCTAGTGTGCTCAACTGAGTTGTGGTAGCACGAGTAGGTGCACGAGGTGTTAAACAGTAATTTCAGACAACTCCAGAGCAGTTCTTGGCACGTTCGAGGACGAACGTATGTTTAAGTGGGAGAGAATATAACGACCCGAATGGTCGTTTTGATCTCTAGCGCGTCGTTCGGCAGTTTGAGGCCATGAGTAGCTTCACTTTAGGTATTGTGACTTTTACATGTGGTCGGAATTGAATTTCGGGAAGTTCGGAGTTGATTTGAAAAGACGATTCTAATTTCAAAAGTTTTAAGTTGGAGGAATTGACTAAGGGTTGATTTTTGAGTAAACAACCTCGGAATCAGGATTGGAAGGCTCCAACAGGTTCGTATGATGATTTTGGACTTGGGCGTATGTCCGAATCGTGTTTTGGATGACCTTGGAGCGTTCGGCGCCTATTGTGAAAAGTTGGCATTTTGGAAGAATTTCATGAATTTGGGTCAAGGTGTATTTCAATGTTATCAATGTCCGTTTGGGATTTCGAGCCTGGGAATAGCTCCGTATGGTAATTCTGGTCTTAGGAGCGCGTCCGGATGTGGATTTGGAGGACCGTAGGTCACTTCAGGGTCATTTGGCGAAAGTTAGAATTTGAACATTTTTGAGAAGTTTCACCGGGAGTGGATTTTTTGATATCGGGGTCGTATTTCAATTCCGAAAGTTAGAGTAAGTTCATAATGTCAAATGTGACTTATGTGCAAAATTGGAGGTCGATCGGACGTGATTTGGGATCAGTTCTTGCCGTTAGCGGAGTTTGCCTACAATAATAGCTACCAGTAGAGCATTCAGATGGCTCCATATGAGGCATTATACAGAAGGCGATGTCATTCGTTAGTTGGCTGGTTTGAACCAGGAGAGGCTCGATTATTGGGTACTGATTTGGTACAAGATGCCTTGGATAAGGTCAAGATTATTCAGGATCGACTTCGCACAGCTCAATCTAGGCAAATGAGTTATGCCGACCGTAATGTTCGTGATATTACATTCATGGTTGGAGGAAGAATATTGCTTGAGGTATCGCCCATGAAGAGTGTTATCAGAGTTGGGAAGAAGGGCAAGTTGAGCCCTAGATATATCGGGCCATTTGAAATCCTCGAGAGAGTGGGGGAGGTAGCTTATAGACTTGCATTGCCTCCAGGGTTATCCTCAGTTCATCCGGTATTCCATGTGTCTATGCTCCGGAAATATCATGGTGACCCGTCCCACGTGATAGATTTCAGCTCTGTCCAGTTGGACAAGGATTTGACTTACGAGGAGGAGCCGGTGGCAATTCTAGCCCGGCAAGATCGCCAGTTGAGATCAAAGAGTTACCCTTCAGTTCGAGTGCAGTGGAGAGGTCAGCCTATTAAGGCAGCTACTTGAGAGTCCGAGTCCGATATGCTGAGTAGATATCCCCACCTTTTCACCAGCCCACGTACTTCTCCATATCCGTTCGAAGACGAACGGTTGTTTTAGAGGTGGAGAATGTGATGACCCAAAAGGTCAGCCTATGTTTTAGAACTCGAATTTGCGCTCTTAAGCCTTAAAAATCTCATTTTTATCCTTCTCGATTTGCGTGCACAGTCCGAGCAGGTTTCCAGAAAGCTTTTATATTGAAAACTAATGAAAATAAGAATTTTGCCTTAAAATTTGATTTTAGTTGATTTCGGTCAACATTTTTTGTAAATAGGCCTGGATCCATGTTTTGACGGTCCCGGTGGGTCCGTATCGAATTATGGGACATGAGCGTATGCCCGGAATCAAATTCGGAGGTCCCTAGCTCAAGTTATGAATTTTTGATGAAAATTAAAAGTCTGAAAATTAATTATTTTTAAGAATTGATTGATGTTTGGCATTGTTAGTGTCGGGTTTGTATTCTAGTTTCGGAGCCCGGTACATGTTCATTATGATATTTAAGACTTGTCTGTGAAATTTGGTGAGAAACGGAGTTGATTTGACGTGATTCGGACGTCCAGTTGAGACAATAGAAATTTTAAAGTGTTCTTGAGAAATTTGGTGAGAAACGGAGTTGATTTGACGTGATTCGGACGTCCAGTTGAGACAATAGAAATTTTAACGTGATTCGTAGTTCTAGGTGTTATTTTGGCTATTTGATCACGCGAGCAAGTTCGTATGATGTTTTTAGACTTGTGTGCATGTTTGGTTTGGAGCCCCGAGGTTTTATGGAGATAACTACACTTATCTGGTACTTACTTCGGTATGTTTTTATGTATTTCCGGATAATTAATTACAAATTATGAATTATATGCCCTATCGGTGTGTGGTTCATTATGTGTTGTGATTTCATTTAACGAAAGTTATTTAAAAGGAGAAAATGGAAAGTTTCGATTGGCAAGATGTGCATATTACTTGTGATTCAGAACTGAGGCTGAGGTCATCGTATTTTAAAAGAAATTGATATGTTTAAACCGGGCTATGAGCTGCGGTGGAAGTTATATAAGGATGAGATCCTTGTGATAAAAAAATTCTTGTGTTTAAAATTCTCCTTTGTGAAATTAAATTTGTACGATAGTACTAATAAGGAGTCATGCTTGCTAGGCTTATTTAAAAATATTTGTATGAAATTCTCTGTGCACACTTTCCAAATTCGTGTTGTAATATTGAGTTTTAACCTATGAGGTAGGTGCCCGCTCAGTTGGCGTTAAATGTAACTCGTTAATTCGGGTAAATAATTATGAGGTCTTCCTGCCTCGCATCTCGTTATTAGTATTGTGAAGGTTTGAAACGAGATTTTTGTTAACATGAAGTTAATTGACGATTCTGTAATTGATTATGAACAACTATTAAGACCAGATTGACCCAGAAGGGTGCCCCATTTAGATGGTCTGACGAGTGTGAGTTGATCTTTCAGAAGCTCAAGACCGCTTTGACTACAACGCTAGTGTTGGTATTACCCACAGGTTCATGATCGTATACGGTATATTATGACGCCTCTCACATTGGGCTTGGTGCAGTATTAATGCAAGATGGCAAGGTAATTGCATATGCATCGCAGCAATTGAAAGTTCATGAGAAGAATTATCCTATTCATGACTTAGAATTGGCAGCCATTGTTCATGCGCTGAATATTTGGTGGCATTACCTCTACAAGTGTCTCGTGTGAGGTATTTAGTGATCATCGTAGCCTTCAGTATCTGTTCAAAAAAAAGGATCTTAATTTGAGGCAGAGAAGATGGTTGGAGTTGTTGAAAGACTATGATATCACCGTTTTGTATCACCCCGGAAAGGCCAATGTGGTGGTCGATGCTTTAAGTAGAAAGGTTGTGAGTATGGGTAGTCTTGCGTATATCCCGGTTGGTGAGAGGCCATTAGCTGCAGATGTTCAGACTTTGGCTAATCAGTTCGTGAGGTTAGATGTTTCAGAACCCAGTCGGGTTCTAGCTTGCACAGTCGCTCAATCTTCTTTATATGAGCGCATCAGAGAGAGGCAGTATGATGATCCTCGTTTACTTGTCCTTAAGGACACGGTGCGGCACGGTGATGCCAAACAGGCAGTATGATGATCCTCGTTTACTTGTCCTTCGTAGTTCTAGGTGTTATTTTGGCTATTTGATCGCGCGAGCAAGTTCGTATGATATTTTTAGACTTGTGTGCATGTTTGGTTTGGAGCCTCGAGGGCTCGGGTGAGATTCGGATAGGCCACGGGATGTTTTGGACTTTGAAAATCTGGTATTTTGCTGTAGCAGGTGTTATGGCATGTCCTTCTTCGCGTTCGTGAATGCGAAGAGTAAACTGGGCAGCTGAAGATTTCTTCTTCGTGAACGCGAAGCGATGGGGGCGTTACCCTTCGCGAACGCGACAAGCCCATCGCGAACGCGTAGTGTTAGGCATTGGGGAGGGGGAGTCAGCCGTTCCTTCATCGCGAACGCGAGCAATGCCTCGCGAATGCGAGCAATGCCTTGCGAACGCAAAGGCCATGGGTGTAACCATCGCGAACACGAGCTGGGTCTCGCGAACACGTAGGCTTGGCAGCCAGTACCCTTCGCGAACGCGACAGTGCTCTCGCGAACGCGATGAACACTGTCGCCCAGCACTTAACAGAATCCAAAAACGGGATTTTAGCCAAAAAATTATTTTCTCAAAAACCAAACGATGAGAGGCGATTTTTCAAGAGCCATTTCTTCCCCAAATTGTTAGTAAGTGATTCTAAACCATTTTCTTTCAATTATCCATTACATTTCTTGAAATTTTTAACCTAAAATCTAGAGTTTTCACGGTAGAATTAGGGGTTAGGGTAGAAACTAGGGATTTCGGGAATTTCGGGATTTAGACCTCGATTTGAGGTCGGATTCCAAAACCAATTATATATTCGGGCTCGGGGATGAATGGGTAAAAGGATTTTGGTCCGAACCTCGGGTTTTGACCAAGCGGGTCCGGGGTCGATTTTTCGACTTTTTGGAGGAAAAATTTGGAAAATTTAATTTATGAAATATAATTGATTCCTTTAGCAATATTTGATATTATTGAGTCATTTTTGAATTAGATACGAGTAGTTTGGAGGTGAATTCCAAAGGAAAAGCTGTGCTTGAGAATTAAGTGGCCTTCGGAGCAAGGTAAGTGTTGTGTCTAACTTTGGCTTGAGGGAATAGGTATTGTGTGAGTATTTGCTACGTGTTTTGTTGTTGAATACGATGTATAGTTGAGGTGACGAGCATCTATGCGTTGTGGTCGAGTCATAGCATGCGAGTGAAATCCCATTCTTGCAAATTTGTAGTCTTAAATCTTGTTATCCATACTTATTGTTGTTGTTGAAATGTTGGGAGACTTGTATCCGGTTCTACCAAGGTTGATAAAATTGTGAATATTGATTCGAGGTTGATATGTTAAATTGTGAAAGTAATCATTGATGAAATATTGATTTTTTTGTGAAACTTCTCTCTATTCGTTGTTATTGATTCTGTGATTGGTAAGGAGGAGTGTAAAGCACGAAGGGTGATGTCGTGCATGCATTATTTATATTGTGAGGAAGAGTGTAAAGCACGAAGGGTGATGTCGTGTATATTATGAGAGATTTAAAGCACGAAGGGTGATGCCGTGTATATTATGAGAGGTTTAATGCACGAAGGGTGATGTCGTGCCGTTCTATTTATTTATTCGGTGAGGTTGAGAGTAAATGCATGAAGGGTGATGGCGTGCCGTTCTATTTCTTTATTTGGTGAGGTTGAGAGTAAAAGCACGAAGAATGATGTCGTGCAGTTTTCCTTGATGTTTTAATTGCTCAATTTGCTTAAGGATTTTCGGTTTAATTTTTTCTTTTCATTGTTCTCACTCTTTATGTTGTATTCCACCAATGTATGTTCCCTTCCCATTATTTCTGCATTATTTCTTTATTTACTGTTGTTGCCACTAGCATGATTATACTGTTCAGGTTATATGTGGGTGTCTTGTCCTAGCATCGTCACTACTTCGCCGAGGTTAGGCTCGACACTTACCAGTACATGGAGTCGGTTATACTGATGCTGCACTCTGCACTTTCTGTGCAAACTTTGATACCGGCTCAGGTTGATCGAGATTTTGCTATTGGTCCGATGTCTGGAGACTCAAGGTGAATCTGTTGGCGTTCACAGACCTTGAAGTCCCCGTCTACCTTTTATGTCACTGTTGTTTTCTTTCATTTAGACAGTTGTATTTCTTTCAGACTATTACTTGTAGTAAATTCTAGAATGCTCGTGAATCGTGACTTCAGATCCGGGTGGTAGTAATTAATACAGTTTTATAAAATTCTGCACCTCTTATACTTCATCTTAGTTAATCATTATTATTTAATGAATGGAAATAAGGAATTGGTTTGACGATTTTCTAACATTGGCTTGCCTAGGAAGTGAAATGTTAGGCGCCATCATGATCCCATTGGTGGAAAATTTTGGGTCGTGACACTACTAGTTATGCCTATGTCCGGGTAGTTTTAGGTTTACACCATGCCTTGTTGATACCGTTATTTGATTATGTTTATTATTTGCCTTGAAAAGAATTGAGATCGAGTATGCTTATTAAATGCCTTGAAAAGAGTTGAAATTGAGGATTTCGAGACTTGAAAGTTTTCATTGAATTTCGTATTTTTGAAAAAGAATTTAAGAATATTATAATAACTTAAGAAATCTATGTGCAACCGCGTCGCAAATATATTCCGCGAGCGGGGTAAATTTTCACTACTCCCATGGGAGCGGGTCGTTCGCCTCGGCAGATTAATAGATGCATCTATGGTTCGTGTCGTTCGACCCTCGGCAGTGCACAGTTTACATTTATATGTTGGTTCGTACCGTTCGACCCTAGGCAGTGCACAGTTTATAGTTATATGTTGGATCGGGCCTGTCACGACCCAATTTCACCTATAGGTCGTGATGGCACCCAACACTACAGTTAGGAAGCCAACTAATAAATTAAACTTATATCGATAAAATTTAAATCCAAGAAAAATAATAAGACACCAAATTCTACCAATGTGTGTGCCAAGACCTGGTGTCACAAGTGTATGAGCATTCTAGTAGATTATACAAAACCTCAAATACTGTCTGAAATAAAAATAGACAGAATATAAATATAAGAAGAGACACTGGTAGTTGCAAAACGGTTCAGAAAGGCAGCTCACCCTATGCCTCTGGATAACGTGGGTGTAAGGATATATGTCCCCACTAGTACTTGCCTCAGGTTCTGCACAAAAAGTGCAGCAAGTGTAGTATGAGTACGTAAACCACGTATACCCAATAAGTATCAAGCCTAATCTCGAAGTGGTAGAGACGAAATAGCCGACTTTGATACTCACTATGGGTCAATAATAATAATTGAAATAAAACTAGAATATCTAAATCAGCATGATTCACAGAATATAACAATAATTTATTTAACCAGCAGAAATAATTAAATTCCTTCAATTTCAATAAATTTCCAAATTTATCAATTAGACTCATTTATAGGAATAACAATAATTCCTTAACAAGCAGGAATAATAATTCTTTAAATTCCAAAGATTTTTAATTTATCAATTAGCTTCACAAGCTACAATAAACTATCAAAGTATCGTGTAATTATTATTATTAAGCACGATTTCTGCCAAGGTCGTTCGGCCCGATCCAGAGTGTCGTGTACACTGTCGAGGGACGTGCAACACGATCCATAGATGCATCTATCCTGCCGAGGCATTCGGCCCGCTCCACAAGAAAGGAGGACATTTTCTTAAGTACCTCCGAAAAGAGAGTATATTCATTATAAGATAAATTCAGGAGGATGAACAATTTCTTTTAACAATTTATTTATTTAAACAAAAAATTAAGCATATGAGATTTTCATCTTTAAAATATTTTTATCTAACAATTCACAATATATATATATATATATATATATATATATATATATATATATATATATATATATATATATATATATATATATATATATATATATATATATATATATATATATATCAAATAATATTGATTAAACAAAGAATACAATTTACACAAGTAATTCATGCTTTGAGTCCTAAACTACCCGGACTTTAGCATTAATAGTAGCAACGCACGGACTCTCGTCACCTGGTGCGTACGTAGCCCCCACAATTAACAACAATTATTATCTTAATTATCTATGGGGTAATTTTCCCCTCACAAGATTAAATAAGAGACTTACCTCATCTTGTTCCAATTTAATCCAATAGAAGGTCTTTTCCACGATTATCCAACTCTGTCTGGCTTGAATCTAGCCAAGAATAATTCGATACAATCACTAACAATTACGAGAATCAATTTCATAAGAAAATACTACATTTTTAATAAAAATCCAAAATTAATTAAAATTCCGTCCGTGGGGCCCACGTCTCAGAATTCGTGAAAGTTATGAAATCCGAAAATCCATTCAATTATAAGTCCAATCATATCAGTTTCACTCAAATCCGACTCCGAATCGATACCGAAATCTCGAAAATTCGTTTCTATGAGATTTCAAAAATTTCCCAAATTTCAATCTCAAAACACTAATTAAATAGTAAAAATAATGATATATTTGTGTATATAGACTAAATCCAAGTTAGAATCACTTACCCCAATGTCTTTCCTTGAAAATCTATCCAAAATCGCCTCTGCTCAAGCTCCAATTTGTTAAAAATGGCGAATGGGACGAATGCCCTCTTTTTATAAAACTGCCGAGACAACCTTCAGAACTGGGCCTCGATCGTGGGCCTCGATCACAGGCTCGAGTCTGGACCTCGGTCATGGCCTCGATTATGGCATCGAGCCTGGTCCTTCGATCATAGCCTCGATCATGGCATCGAGCCTGAGCCTTCGATTGTGACCCTCGATCTTGGGTCTCGATCCTGGCCTTCGAGCATTGCCTTCGATCATGGCCCTCGAGCTGGACCTTTGATCATGGCCCTCGAGCTAGACCTTCGATCATAGATTTGATACTGAGCCTCGTCACTGGCTTCGCCTCAGGCCACCGACCCTGGGCTCGATCTTGGTCTCGATCACAACCCAAAATATCCAGCAGAAGGAAAAATTGCAGCAGCTTTTTAAGTCCAACTTTTGATTCGTTAACCATCCGAAACTCACCCGAGGCCCTTAGGACCTCAACCAAATATACCAACAAGTCCTAAAATATCATACGAACTTATTTGAAACCTCAAATCACCTAAAACGATGCTAAAACCACGAATTATGCTCCAATTCAAGCTTAATGAAACTTAGAATTTTCAACTTCTACATTCGATGTCGAAACCTATCAAATAAACTCCGATTGACCTCAAATTTTGCACACAAATCATAAATGACATAACGGAGCTATAAAAATTTTCAGAATTGGATTTCGACTCCGGTATCAAAAAGTCAACTCCCCGGTCAAACTTCCAAACTTAAATTCTTGTTTTAGCCATTTCAAGCCTAATTTTACTACGGACTTTCAAATAAAATTCCGATCACGCTCCTAAGTCCAAAATTACCATACGGTGTTGGAATCATCAAAATTCTATTCCGGGGTCGTTTGCACATAATTCGACATCCGGTCACTATTTGAACTTAACCATTTGAACTTAAACTTTTAATTTTTCATCAAAATTCCATATCTCGGGCTATGGACCTCGGAATTTGATTCCGTGCATACGCCCAAGTCCCAAATCACGATACGAACCTACCAAAACTGTCAAAATACTGATTCGAGTCTGTTTTCTCAAAATGTTGACCAAAGTCAACTCAGTTGAGTTTTAAAGCTATAATTCACATTTTAATCCATTTTTCACATAAAAACTTTTCAAAATTTTTTTACGGACTGCGCACGCAAGTCGAAGAATTATACATAGTACTTTTCGAGGTCTTAGAACACAAAATTAATTATTAAATTTAAATATGACATTTTGGGTCATCACAAGGTTGTACGACCTCGGCATGACTTGCGCATGATAACTCTTTGGAAGTAATAATAATTGACGCTACTTTACTGGCTTGAGATATAGATTGTTAAATGATGAAAATGAATTTGGGAAGTTTTATTAGTAAAAAAAATTGTTGATTATTTTCAGTTATTGAATTTTCATCTATGTTATGTATTCCATGCTTAAATATAAGATGGACATTTTATTTTTAGCCCATAGTAAGTGTCGGAGTCGACCCCTCGTCACTACTTCTTCGAGGTTAGACTGGATACTTGCTGGGTACACATTGATTTACATACTCATACTACACTTGATGCATATTTTGTGCAGGTACATATATATCTAGTGGTCTCGTGAGAGCAGAGGCGTGGTTAAATGCGAGGACTTAGGTGAGCTGCATTCCATATTATGACTCGCAGCCAGCGGAGTCTCCTTCAGAGTATTTATATTTTTCCTGTCCAATTTGTATTCCAGAAAGATGCTGTATTTTATTTTGCTTCCTAGTTGATACTCATGCACTTGTGACACCGGATTTTGGGTTGTTTGGTATTGAAATTGTGAAAATATTTTTATTTACTCTGTAAAGTCCATGTTTAATTATTAAATTGAAGGAAATCGTGATTTCAAATACTAAAATGAGTAATTAAGTTAATTAATTATTGTTGGCTTGTCTGACAGTGGTGTTAGATGCCATCACGACCTATAATAGATTTTGGGTCGTGACACGAGTGAAATTCCAAAATACGTACAGACGGTCCATATTATTAATAACAAAAAAGAAACAAAATCATAAATATATATAATTTTATTATATATATTTTGGGCCTCTTCTTAACGTTCGGTTTTAGGCCACCAATTTCGTTGAGTCGCCCCTGGTTAGAACTCTATATTAAAACAATTGAAATTCATTGATGAATTTCCTGAAAAAGAGAGAGGATAAAATACATAGAAAAATGAAGGGAAAAAATTGGAGAAAGAACAGAGGAGGAGAGAAAGAGAGGGAGAGACGAAGAGAGAGAAAAAGAGAGCAGAAATGGGAAATAACTGATTTTCTATTAATTCCTAATATAAAATGGATACTCATTAATACTAATTTGTATATAATTGGTAATTGTATATGCCCGTGTAATTAAGTTAAAACTTGATTAAGAAAAATAATAAATTTTCATATGTAATATAGGAAAGTAAAAATCTAAAAAAATCTCAAATACCAGTTCGAAAACTGGCTAGTCCTTACTATTTTAATAGACTTTTCGGTTTTTACTAATTTGGGTTCGTTCGTTTTTCAGTTTGTTTTGGTCGGTTTGGGTATGTCAAAAAACATTCAAAGATGTATTACATGTTTTCTGCTTTATGACGTCTTATATGCAAATAAGTATATATAGTAAACATATATACTAACAAGAAGAAATAATTAAAAGAGTTATGAGTATAATCAAATCTAGAAGTCTAAGGCCATCCAATTCCTAGCAAGCAGCAACAACAAAAAAGGAAGAAGCAACTACGTTATTACTGTTTAATTGCAGAATGAATCCTTTATCAAGAAAGATGATAAAAATAAAAATAAAAATAAAAATATTATAGAGTTCAAAGCTTGATTTTGGAAAATGGGTTTTGGGGTTTCAGCACGTGGGTAAACAAATTGGACTAATAACTAATAAGTGAAGAGGAGCCCACGAGAATCCAAATTTTAAAACTTTGGTATTTGGTTAAATTGAAAATTGTGCGTTAAAATCGAACACTGAACTTTAAAAAAATATAAATAGAACATTGATCGAAAATCAAATAAATTGAACCGAAAAGTCAAAACTGTCGGTTCCATTGATTTTTTCAATTCGATCAATATCATGCCCACCCTTTGGATTTTGTTGGAAATTAAAAGGATATATATATATATATATATATATATATATATATATATATATATATATATATATATATATATAACATAGTTTAAGAATGTAACAAAAATTCTGTTTTTTTGTGTTAAATTAAATATGTGTATAATATAATAAAAATGTTATAAAACATTAAAAGAAGAAGAAGAATATTGCAGAGAAAAGTAGAGAGGGAGAATTTTTATTGATTTGGGATGATTTACAATGAAATAGAATTTCTCTATTTATAGGAAAAAAGTGACTTAGCCACCAAGTAACAAACCCTAAAATCTCTCTAAAATATAAACATTCACCTTAAATGCAATTCTATTATAACACTCCACCTTGAATGTCTATTCAACAGATAATGTGCCTCGTTAAAATATTAACTAAAATAAAATCCAGTGGAAAAAAAAATCTAGTGAAGGAAAAAGAGTACACATATCTAACAATACGCCTTTTGGTTGCCTCGTTAAAAACCTTGCAAGGAAAACCCAGTGGGACAAAACTGTCACGACTCAAATCCCCTTATAGGTCGTGATGGGGCCCAACGTCGCCGCTAGGCAAGCCAACGGTGAACTAACCATGTAATTACCATGTTTAACATTTTAGAAATGGTCAATTTTTAATTATTAAATAAGTGAGAGATGAGAAATCTAATAAAATAAAGTGTGAGCAATTATAAGGACAAGTGTGATGAAATAAATACTCAAAAATCATCAAATGTCTATTAGCATAATTCCAAGACCTGGTGTCACAAATGTATGAGCGACTAGTAGAATATACAAAATACTAAATTACTGTCCGAAGTAGAGTAGACATAAAGTAAATACAAAAGAGAGACTTCAGGTGCTACAGATTGGACTCGGAAGCAGCTCACCACTTAGTCTCGGAGTACCAGGGGTGCGCGCCGGGATGTCTACCAGATACACCTGCCTCAGATCCTGCACTAGTGCAAAAGTATAGCGTGAGTACATAAACAATATGTACCCAGTAAGTATCCAGTCTAACCTCGAAGAAGTAGTGACGAGAGGTCGACATCGACACTTACTATGGGCCAATAATAAAATACAAAAATTATAAACAGGTATGAAAGGAAATAATAATAATAATAATAATAATAATAATAATAATAATAATAATAATAATAATAATAATAATAATAATAATAATAATAATAATAATAATAATAATAATAATAATAATAATACAACAACAACAACCCAGTATAATCCCACTAGTGGGGTCTGGGGAGGGTAGTGTGTACGCAGACCTTACCCCTACCCTGGGGTAGAGAGGCTGTTTCCGATAGACCCTCGGCTCCCTCCCTCTAAGAACTCTCCACCTTGCTCTTGGGGTGACTCGAAGTCACAACCTCTTGGTTGGAAGTGGAAGGTGCTCACCACTAGAGCAACCCACTCTTGTATAATAATAATAATAATAACAACAACACCATAACAAGCAGTGAATAAATGGTCCCTCAACTAATGATAAAATCCCAAGTATTTCTCTAGCCAACACCTACTAACCCCGATTCAACTTCTGTCATTAAATAAATTATAACCTCACCAGCCATGAAATAATATTAAGTGTAATCAAGTTTCAAGTATTATCACGCACGATTTATGTTGAGGTCGTATGGCCTGGTCCAAAAATATATTGTGTGCACTGCCGAGGGTCGAACGACACAAACTATAGATGCATCTATTAACCTGTCGAGGTGAACGACCCGCTCCCATGAGAGTAGTGAAGTTTACCTCGCTCGCGGAAGTACTTGCGGCGCGAGTGGACATGCAATTCTTAGAGTTATTATATATCCCTCAATTCTTCCCAAAAATAAAAAGTCTAAATTGAAGAGTTTCAACCTTACAAGCCCTAATCTCAGCTTTATTTTAGACAATTAATATGCATAATAAACATAATAGTACAGTCAAGGCATAATGTAAATCTAACACTATCCAGACATCTCATGTAATATAGCTACGCATGGACTCTCGTCACCTAGTGCGTATGTAGCTCCCCACACAAGTAATTCACAACGAAAATACATCTAAGGGGATGAGTTCCCCCTTACAAGGTTAGGCAAGAGACTTACCTCGTCTTCAAGCTCACTTCCGATCCACAAATATGCTTTAAATCCTCAACTCGGTGCCAAACAACCCGGAACTAGTCAAATGTTATATAAATTAATCAATACATGTTCAAAAGTTGATAATTTAACAATTAGAGTAATTACCCAACCCAAATTGAAAGATTCCTAAAATTCATCCCCGGGCACACGTGTCCGAATTCCGAAAATTTTCGAAGATAATTGTTACCCATAACCTCACAAAATCAAATATATCATTTTCACCCAATTCCATAACTATTTTCGTGGTTAAATCCCATTTTATCGAAACCCTAGGTTTTTCATCTAAACCCATAATTTTCACAATCTTACATTTTAAAATCTACCCATAATATATATATTTAACTTATATTGGGTAGGAATTACTTACCTTCAATGGCTAGGTGAAAATCCCTTTCTAAGAAGCGCCAAAAATCGTCCAAGAAGTGTGATGAATGAACCAAAATGACCTAAGACCCGTAATAAATGGTCATCACTGCCTCCCAGCAGTTTTCGCTTCTGCAGAGAATTGGCTGCTTCTGTGGACGAAGGTCCGCTTTTACGGAATGCTCCAAGCCCAGCACTGGGCGCACCTGCGGAAAGGACACCGCATCTGCGAGCCCGCTACTGCGGCTCGCCTCTCATATCTACGACCCAGGTCTGGCCAGCCCTCATAGAAGCGAGGTCGCTTCTGTGGAAATATCTCTGCTTCTGCGGGCCACAGCCAACTCTCCTGAAATCGCTTCTGCGGCAACACGCTCGCACCTGCGAGCTCGCACCTGTGGCCAAAAAGCTCGCAGATGCGGGCACACCAGATCTGGTGCACCAGTAGCTCTTTCAAACCTAAACTCGATCCATGCATCACCCGAGTAGCTCCCGAGGCCTCGTCCAAACATACCAACAAGTAGGTAAACATAAGACGGACTCGCTTGAACCCTCAGAACGCGTAAAACAATATCAAAATTAAGAATCACACTCCAAACCAAACCGAATCAACTTATGAACTTCAAGTTCTTCCAACTTGCTCTGAACGCGCCGAATCATAATTAAACTACTCAGAATGATACCAATTTTGCATGCAAGTCTTAAATCATCGTACGGAACTATTCCCGGGCTCAGAATCCCAAACGAACCTCGATAACACCAAAACCTACTAAAAACTAAATTTAAAGAAGTTTAAAACCTTGAATAAGCCAACTTTCAACTTTAGGCGCCGAAACACTCCCGAGTCATCCAAAACCCGATCCAAATACACGCCTAAGTCCAAAATCATCATACTAACCTATTGAGACCGTCAAATCCCGGTTTCGAGGTCGTTTACTAGAAATGCTGACCCAAGTCAAACTTAGCCCTTTAAAGCCAATATTAAGGAACTAAGTGTTTCGATTTCAACTCGAACCCTTCCAAACCACAACTAACCATCCCCGCAAGTCACAAAATATCAAAAGCACATATGAGGACTCTTATTTAGGGGAACGGGGATCTAGAAAGCAAAACAATCGGTCATGTTATTACAAAAATCTTGTAAGGGAAAAGGAGTACAACGCGTATTAACTCCCCTAATGAGTGTCACGACCCCAATTTCCCTCCGTAGGATGTCGTGATGGCACCTAGTATTTAAGACTAGGTAAGCCTAACAACTTTCGGAATAACTGAATATAAACTAAACTCAACTCAATACATGAAATATAAATAAGAACTGCGATTCAAATAAATACAACTCCCAAAACCTGGTAGAAATAAGTCACAAGCTCTAAAGAGAACATGTTAAGTGTCTCTATATATGATAGTCTAGTAAAATAAAGAAAGCAACATATTAAGGATAGAGGGGGGACTCTGAGGTCTGCGAACACTGGCAGATATACCTTCAAGTCTCCATGTACGGTACAACTCACTGGTATCTGGCCTGGTAGGAAGAACCTGGATCTGCACAAAACAATATACAGAAGTATAGTATGAGTACACCACAACGGTACCCAGTAAGTGCCAAGCCTAACTTCGGTAGAGTAGTGACGAGGTTAGGTCAGGGCCCTATTGGAATAAAAGGAAAACAAGGCAGAATATATAACAATATAATAAAATAACGAGGAATTTAAGCAATGAGAAGTTACAGAAAAGTAACAACACAACGAATAGAGGTAAACAACAGGGGCGCTCCTGAGGTACCATCTCGTAGTCCCAAATGTTAATGCACAACATGGGGGAGCTCCCGAGGTACTGCCTCGTAGTCCCAAAGGTAAATATGCAATAAGGGCACTCCCGAGGTACCGCCTCGTAGTCCCAAAAGTAAATACACAACAGGGGGAGCTCCTGAGGTACCGCCTCGTAGTCCCAAAAGTAAATATGCAACAGGGACACTCTCGAGGTACCGTCCCATAGTCCCAAAAGTAAATACACAACACATAACCTATGGAACAACGAGTTTACAGCAAGGAATCATATAGTTAAAGACTGAATACAAGATCAAGGAAGCACGTAATTCAACTAAGCAGGTTGCACAAATTGCAAGTAAGAGTTAACAGTAAGCACGTATTGCAAATATCATAACAGTACCAAAACCTAAGAGGCATTTCCCCACACAAAGTGAGACAAGTCACTTACCTCAAATATCGCTCAATCAATCGATAAGAACGCCTTTCCCTCGACTTTTTGACTCCGAACAGACCAAATCTAGCCAAAAGCAATTGCATACTATAAATACAACTATAACAAACTAATTCAAATAATAAATCTACGACTTTAGTAAAGAATTAAAAATTCGTCCTAAAAGGTCGACCCGGGCCCACACCTCGAAAATGGAAAAAAGTCACAAAATACGAACACCCATTCAATATCGAGTCCAACCATATCAAATTTACCACAATCCGACACCAAATCGCCACTCAAATCCCCAAATTAAACTCTCCAAATTCCTAGCCTCAAACTCCCAAATTCCACCTTAAATATACACAAACTAGGTAGGAAAATTAATGGGGAAACAAGGTTATTTATAAAAAATGAGCACAAGAGACTTACCTCAAGAAACCCCTCGAAAATCCTCTCAAGAATCGCCAAAACCTGAGCCCAAAATGTTTAAAATGAAGCATAATCGCAAACCTTTGTATTTAAGTGTTCTGCCAACACTTCCGCTTATATGGAAACTTAACCGCTTCTACGGCGTCACAGAAGAGACCACTTGCCCACACTTGCGGCTCCATCCGCTCCTGCATCCCCTCACTCCGCTTCTGCGGACTCGCTTCTGCGAGCCTCCAAGTCATTTCTGCGGTCCCAACTCCCTTGCCCAATTCCGCTTATGCGGTCCCCCTGCCGCATCTGCGGTCACGCAGGTGCGGAAATTCTCTCGCACCTACGACCACCTACACACACCCCTCTAAAACTCGCACCTGCGGGCTCGCACCTGCGATCAAAGCTCGGCAGGTGCGGTAACACCAGTAGAGCCTAGTCTTCAGCAATCTCTCAACTTCATCTTGATCTGTTAACCATTCGAAATCAAGCCAAAGCCCCCGAGACCTCAACCAAACATACAAACAAGTCCTAAAGCACCATACGAACTTAGTCGAGCCTTTAAATGACATCAAACAGTGCTAAAAATACGATTTGCACATCGATTCAAGCCTAATGAACTTTAAAACTTAAAACTTCTACATCTGACGCCGAAACCTATCAAATCAAGTACGATTGACCTCAAATTTTACACACAAGTCATAATTGACATTACGGACCTACTCCAACTTCCGGAATCGGAATCCGACCCTGATATCAAAAAGTTCACTCCCGATCAAACTTTTCAAAAAATCATCCAATTTTCTAACTTTCGCCAATTGACGCTAAAATGACCTACGAACCTCCAATTCAACAACTGAACACGCTCCAAGACCAAAATCACCCTACGGAGTTATTGAAACTGTTGAAACTCCATTCCGGAGTCGTCTTCACCCAAACCAACATACGGTAAATTCCTATGACTTAACCTTCCATTTTAGGGATTATGTCTCCCAATTCACCCTGAAACCAAAAACCAAACCTCCCGACGAGTCACAAAACCAAAAAATGAGATAGAGGGAGAAATAACTAGGGGTTCGAGGCTAATACTCTCAAAACAATCAACCGGATCATCACATCCTCTCCCTCTTAAAACAAACATTTGTCCTCTAATGAACGAGTATAGAGACATACATGAAGTGGTGAAAAGATGAGAATAATGGCTGCGCATATCATGCTCGATCCCCCAAGTCGCCTCCTCAACTAGATGATCCCTCCACTAAACCTTCACTGAAGCGATATTCTTTGACCTCAACTTTCGATCCTGCCTGTCCAAAATGACCATTGGCTCCTCAATATAAGATAGATCCTTGTCCAACTGAACTGAGCTGAAGTCTAACACATAAGATGAATCGACATGATACTTCTAGAGCATGAAAACATGGAATACTGGATGAACTGCAGAGAGACTAGGTGGCAGTACAAGTCTGTAGTCCACCTATCCAACCCTTTTAAGAATCTCAAAAGGCTCGATATACCTAGGGCTCAACTTGCCCTTCCTCCCGAACCTCATAACACCATTCATAGGCGAAACTCAGAGCAAGACCCGTTCCCCAACCATGAATGCAATGTCGCGAACCTTCTGATCCGCATAACTCTTCTACCTGGACTGGGCTGTACAAAGTCGATCCAGAATCAATTTAACCTTTTTCAAAGCATCCCGAACTAAGTCTGTACCCAATAACCTAGCCCGACTCGAACCAACCCACTGGAGACTGGCATTGTCTCCATACAAAGCCTTATACAGTGCCATCTGAATGCTCGACTAATAATTGTTGTTGTAGGCAAACTCCGCAAGTGGCAAGAACTGATCCCAAGCACCCCCAAAATCTATCACACACGCACGAATCATATCCTTTAATATCTAAATAGTGCAATCGGACTGTCCGTCCGTCTAAGGGTGAAATGTTGTGCTCAACTCCACCCGAGTACCCAACTCATGATGTACGGCTCTCCAGAACTGACATGTAAACTGCGTACCCCGGTCAGATATGATAGATACCGGTACGTCATGAAGCCTGATAATCTCACGAATGTAAACATGAGCTAGCTGCTCTGAAGAGTAAGTAGTAACTACAGGAATGAAATGAGATAACTTGGTCAATCTATCCACAATCACCCAAACTGCGTCGAACTTCCTCTGAGACTGTGGGAGCCCAAAAACGAAATCCATAGTGATCTGCTCTCATTTCCACTCCAAAATCTCTAGCTTCTGAAGCAATCTGCCTGGTTGCTGATGCTCATACTTCACCTGCTGACAATTTAGGCACCGGGCTGCATATTCCACTATGTCCTTCTTCATCCGCCTACACCAATAGTGCTGCCTCAGGTCCTAATACATCTTTGCGGCACCTAGATGAATAGAGTATCACGAACTGTGAGCCTCCTGGAGAATTAACTCACGCAATCCATCTACATTAGGCACACATAGCCTGCCCTGCATCTGTAATACACCGTTATCTCCAATAGTGACTTCCTTGGCATCACCGTGTTGAACCGTGTCCTTAAAGACAAGCAGATGGGGGTCATCATACTGACGCCCTCTGATACAATCATAAAGAGAGGATTGAGAAACCACACAAGCCAAAACCCTGCTCGGCTCGGAAACATCCAATCTAACAAACTGGTTGGCCAAGGCCTGAACATCTAAGGTTAAAGGCCTTTCTGCTACTGGTAGATATGCTAAACTGCCTAAGTTTTCCTCCTTGCAATGCAAAGCATCGGCCACCACATTGGCCTTCCCGGGATGATAGAGAATGGTGATGTCATAATCCTTAAGAAGCTCCAACCATCTCTGTTGCCGCAAGTTAAGATCTTTCTGTTTAAACGATGATATAGAGTCCGGTGATCGATGAAGACCTCACAAGAGACATTGTACCAATAATGCCGCTAGATCTTAAAGGCATGAATAATAGCTGCTAACTCGAGGTCATGGACCGGATAGTTCTTCTCATGCAACTTCAGTTGTCTAGATATGTAGGCAATCACCCTACTGTCCTGCATCAACACCACGTCGAGACCAATGCATGACATATCATAATACACCATATAGGACCCCGCTTCAGTAGGCAACACTAACATTGGGGCTGTAGTCAAAGCAGTCTTGAGATTTTGAAAGCTCTCCTCAGAATCCTCGGTCCACCTGAACGGAGCACCCTTCTGGGTCAATCTAGTCATAGGTGCAGTAATAGGTGAGAAACCCTCTACAAATCAACGATAATACCCCGCCAAGCCATGAAAATTCCAGATCTCCATAGTTGAGGAAGGTCTGGGACAACTCTGCACTACTTCAATCTTCTTCGGATCTACCTTGATCCCCTAACTCAATACTACATGACCAAAAAATGCCACTGACTCTAGCCAGAATTCGCACTTCAAAAATTTTGCATATAATTTCTTTTCCCTCAAAGTCTGAAGCACGGTCCTCAGGTGCTGCTCATGATCCTTCCGACTCCGGGAGTACACCAGAATGTCGTCAATAAACACAATGATGAAAGAGTCAATATAGGGCTGAAATACATTGTTCATCAAGTGCATGAAAATTGGTAGGGCATTGGTCAGCCCAAAAGACATTACAAGGAACTCGTAATGACCATACCAAGTCCTGAAAGCAGTCTTCGGATATCTGGCTCCTGAATCTTCAACTGATGATAACCTGAACGCAAGTCGATCTTAGAGAATACTCTGGCACCCTGAAGCTGAAAAAATAGGTCATCAATAGATGGCAATGGATACATGTTCTTCACTTTAACCTTGTTCAAATAGCGATAATCAATACACATTTGCATAGAACCATTCTTCTTCTTTACAAACAAGACATGAGCACCCCAAGGCGACATACTGGGCCGAATGAAGCCCTTATTGAGCAACTCTTGCAACTGTTCCTTTAATTTCTTTAACTCTATTGGGGCCATACGAAAAGGTGGAATAGAAATGGGATGAGTGCCCGGTAACAAATCAATGCCAAAGTCAATATCCCTGTCGGGCGGCATGCTCGGAAAATTTACCGGGAATATATCTAAATAGACCCTTGCTATCGGAACTAACTCGACGGTAGGAGTATCAACACTAACATCCCTCATATATGCCAGATATGCATCACATCCCTTCTCAACCATTCGCTAAGCCTTAAGAAATGAGACAACCCTACTAGGAACATGATCTAAGGTACCTCTCCACTCTAATCGCGGTAGACCTGGCATAGCCAAAGTCACCGTCTTGGCGTGACAATCAAGGATAGCGTGATAGGGCGACAACTAGTACATGCCCAAAATAACATCGAAATCCACCATACTGAGCAATAATAAATCGGCTTTGATCTCAAAACCACTAAGAACAATCCAATACGACCAATACATGGTAAACAACAATAGAATCACCCACGGGTGTAGACACATAGATAGGTGAACTAAGAGAATCACGGGATATACCCAAATATGGAGCAAAATAAGATGACACATAGGAATAAGTGGAGCCTGGGTCAAATAAGATTGATGCATCTCCATGACAGACTGGAACAATACCTGTGATGATAGAATCGAATACAACTGCCTCCGTCCTAGCAGGAAGGGCATAATATCTGGCCTAGCCTCCCCCTCTAGGGCGACCTCTACTTGTCCGACCTCCACTTAGAGTTGGTTGTGCAGGTGGAGTGGTAGCTGGTGCTGTAACCATAGCCTGAGGACCCGGTGGAGCACGCGGTGCCTGAGTGGTCTGTGGAGGTGCAACCCTCCTAAGTTAGGGGCAATCCCTTACCACATGACGAGTGTCACCACACTCAAAATAAGCTCTCGAAGGATGTGGCTGTTGTGACTAGCTCGGGCCTGATCGGTTGGACTGACCGCTGAAAGCACCCCATGCAGGAGGTGCACTAGACAATGGCGATGCATAATAAGGAGCCTGGGGCCTAGGAGTGGCCGGAGCACCACTGGCGGCTAGAAGTGCTGAATGAACAGGGTGACCCATATAGCCCCTACCCTGACGAACTGTAGCTAGGGCACGAGTACCACTATATGTGCCAGACTCTCGAGACTTCTTGGCCTCCCTCTCCTCTCTCTCCCTAATCAACATACCCTCCAATCTCCTGGCGATCCCCACCACCTGCTGGTATGCGATGTCCATCGCTAACTCTCGGGCCATGCTATATCTAATACTAGGGTTGAGCCCCTCAATAAATCGACAAACTCGCTCCCGAACTATAGCAACCAAGGCTGTTACATGCTTGGCCAAATCAGTAAACCAGGCCGCATACTCCGACACGATCATAGAACCCTGGCGTAATTGCTCAAACTCTGCGTGCTATGCATCTATGAGACTCTGGGGTACATACTCCCTCAAGAACATATCTAAGAACTGAGTCCAAGTGAGTGAAGTTGCGTCAGCTGAACTACCCAACTCATATGCTCGCCACCACTCATAAGCCGCTTTTCTAAACCGGAATGTAGTGAAAGAAATCCCACTAGACTCTGCAACACCCATAGTACGGAGGATACAGTGGCACTCCTCAAGAAAACCCTGGGCATCCTCTGACGCCAAACCACTAAAAGTAAAAGGGTGGTACTTCTTGTACCTCTCAAGCCTGAGTTGCTCCCCCTCAGAAACTGTTGCCCTAACCTCGGGCTGAACTGGAGCTACCGGCTGTATCGGTATGACCTTAGGAACTTGGTCGACCTGGACCCGCTGCTATGGGGTACGAGCGGCGGGAGTCTGTGCTCCTCCCCCGGCTTGAGATGTGGCAGGAGCAAGTGGTATTAATCCTGCCTGAGTCAAGGTGCTAAACATGCTCAGAAATTGGGCAAGAGTCTCCTGGAGGGCTAGCATAGTAACAGGCGTCTCAAGTGCCTACCCTCCAACTGGAGCTATTGGTGGCTCCTCTGTAGCAGCTCGTGCGGGTGCTCTGGCTGCACCACGTAGACGTCCTCAGCCTCTACCCCGACCTCGGCCTCTCGCGGCTCTAGCAGGGGGTGTGGATGTATGATCATTTGATCCAGCTATATGTGTCCTCACCATATGTGAGAGAATAGAAAAACAAAAATTTAGAATCCGAAGTCAAAATCTTGCACGATAAGGAATCAAAGAAGCGAAGATTTTCCTAACAGTTCCAAAGCCTCCCGAAGATAAGTACAGTCGTCTCCGTAGTGATCTGCGAGACTCTACTAAACTTGCTTGTGACTCATAACACCTATGAACCTAGTGCTCTGATACCAACTTGTCACGACCCCAATTTTCCTCTGTATAATATCATGATGGCACCTAGATTTTAAGACTAGGTAAGCCTAACAACTTGCGGAATAACTGAATATAAATTTAACTCAACCTCAACACATGAAATATAAATATGAACTACGATTCAAATAAATACAACTCTCAAAACCCGGTAGAAATAAGTCACATGCTCTAAAGAGAACATGTTAAGTGTCTCTATACATCAGAGTCTAGTAAAATAAAGAAAGCAACATATTAAAGATAGAGGGGGACTCCGAGGTCTGCGGACGCTGGCAGATATACCTTGAAGTCTCCATGTACGGTCCAGCTCACTGGTATCTGGCCTGGTAGGAAGAACCTGGATCTGCATAAAACAATGTGCAGAACTGTAGTATGAGTACACCATAACGGTACCCATTAAGTGCCAAGCCTAACCTCGGTAGAGTAGTGACGAGGTCAGGTCAGGGCCCTACAGGAATAAAAGGAAAACAAGGCAGAAGATATAACAATATAATGAAATAACGGGTAATTTAAGCAATGAGAAGTTACAGAAAAGTAACAACACGACGAATAGAGGTAAACAATAGGGGCGCTCCTGAGGTACCGCGTCGTAGTCCCAAATGTAAATGCACAACATGGGGGAGCTCCCGAGGTACCGCCTCGTAGTCCCAAAAGTAAATACAGAATAGGGGGAGCTCACAAGGTACCGCCTCATAGTCCCAAAAGTAAATATGCAATAGGGTCACTCCCGAGGTACCGCTTCGTAGTCCCAAAAGTAAATACATAATAGGGGGAGCTACCGAGGTATCTCCTCATAATCCCAAAAGTAAATACACAACACATAACCTATGGAACAATGAGTTTACAACAATGAATCATATAGTTAAAGAGTGAATACAAGATCAAGGAAGCAGGTAATTCAACTAAGCAGGTTGCACAAATTTCAAGTAAGAGTTAAGACATGTAGGAATGCGACATTAGGCTAAACATGATGACTACACAAGCTAGAGAAACTTAACCGCTTCTGTGGCATCGCAGAAGCGACCACTCGCCCGCATCTGCGGCTTCTTCCGCTCCTGTGTCCCCTCACTTAGTTTTTACGGTCCCAGCTCCCTTTCCCAATTCCGCTTCTGCGATTCCTCTGCCACATTTGTGGTCACGCAGTGCGGCAATTCCCTCGCACCTGCGGCCACTTGCACACACCACTCCAAAACTCGCACCTGCACATTCCAGTCCGTACCTGCAGGCTCGCACCTGTGATCAAAGCTCTGCAGGTGCGGTTACACTGGCAGAGTCTAGTCTTCAGCAATCTCTCAACTTTAACTTGATCCGTTAACCATCCGAAATCTACCCGAGGCCCCCGGGACCTCAACCAAACATACCAACAAGTCCTAAAATACCATAAAAACTTAGTCGAGCCTTTAAATCATATCAAACAACGCTAAAAATACAAATTGCATATCGATTTAAGCCTAATGAACTTTAAAACTTCAAACTTCTACATTCGATGCCGAAACCTATCAATTCAAGTCCGATTGACTTCCAATTTTGCACACAAGTCATAATTGACATTACGGATCTACTCCAACTTTCGAAATCAAAATCTGATCCCGATATCAAAAAGTCCACTCCCCGTCAAACTTTCCAAAAGTCATCCAATTTTCCAACTTTCGCCAATTGACGCTAAAATGACCTACAGACCTCCAATTCAACTTTCGAACACGCTCCTAAGACCAAAATCACCCTACGAAGCTATTGGAACCGTCGAAACTCCATTTTGGAGTCGTCTTCACACAGACTAACCTACGGTCAATTCCTACGACTTAACCTTCCATTTTAGGGACTATGTCCCAATTCACCCTGAAACCAAAAACCAAACCTCCCGGCAAGTCACAAAACCCAAAAATGAGATACAGGGAGCAATAAGTAGGGGTTCGGGGCTAATACTATCAAAACGACCGGTCGTGTCGTTACAAATAGACAATCAATTCACATTTTTGAGTCTTCACATTCCAATCTTGTGCACCATCTTCAAAAGTTCGTTGGTAGAGATTCGATAAACAAATCAGCCATTTTAACTTGAATGAATATATTGCACATTAAAATCATCATTCATGATAGATATATAATGTCTTCATATAATGTCGTGGAATGGCTTTTCAATATCTCCATAGAGGTATTCTCGCTACCACATTATCATGCTTATAGTTATAGCAAGATACATATATGCACAAATTACACTTAGGATGTAGTACTTCAGGACTAAGAACTATATATGCTTTAAGCAGTTTTAAATCCTTTAGGGATTGTCATATAAGTATAGTCAAATAAGCCATATAAATAGACTTTAGATGCATATAAAATCTTCATGCCATGCTAGACATATAAGGTAAATAAAAGTGATTGCACACGTCATTGACTTTATACTTTCAAGTGTTTTCATATCTTTCATATGAAACCAATTCTATTCGAATTTGTCTATAAGCTTTAAACGTACCATAGACTTTGTCCTTCTAGAATTTATTCTAATAGGAGTATTTGCAATGAGAATATAGTTACTTTCTTTGATCAGCAAATTCGTCTAGCATGCTTTACAATATATTGCAGATGAATTATCTTTTTATGAACGTCAAGTTCATATTATCTTATTCGAGGATCTAGATGTATAAATGATAATTCATTCCATGTAACTTTTTCTCAAATGTATATCATGTTTCACCCTCATGTTAGAAAAATTAACTTACTTGCTCAACTTTGGAAACCAACCTTTGTGCGTTATAGGGTTAATTAAAATATACACTGCACATCAATAATAATAATAAGATGAAATTATTTGATTCATGACTGTGAACCACTTGTGAGGAGAGAATGTAATATACTTTCGTATATAACCTATATCAAACTGATATAAATAACTTTATTCTCATAAGAAACAATTTAGCTATTAAGTAAAGGCATTCAATAAATTATTTTGCTAAATCAACTGTGATGTAAACCAACTTATCAAGATGAACTGTCTTGAAAAGAAAATCTGAAAATTATGCTCTAAATTAAATTATTGAGCAAGTTACCTCGCAAATACCAAGTTGTGGGTTAATAATAATCGCACATGTAACCATCTCATAGATGCATCTTATGTGGTATACATGGCAGGTGAATGGGCCCATATTCACCTTTGATATTTCCAGCATTCATGAGATTCAGTCCCAATTTTAGTTGGTCTATTAATTAATGAGAACAAGTAACATAAGAGAATTCGTAAAGAATTTTCTAGTTCTTTAATATTTACCCATGTGAATTCTCTTTTATTTTTGCACGTCATACTTAAATTGATATGGCTAAACTAGTTATGTCAACTTAATAAATTATCAATATTGATAAACTTTAGGTTTACACCATGACATGTACAATTATCAATAAACTCTAAGTTTATTTTTATATGAGTTTTTATATCAATAAACTTCTACTTTATTGTGGCATTCTTTATTTATATAGTACAAACTGGAGAATAAAGCGGGTAGCTTTTCACATACATATTACCCCGCTACAAGTTGTAGTAGTAGAAGATATTAAATCTTTACTTTATTTATAGTCTCAATATAACCAATCGCTTTCACGAATACTTTAGAAACTCAATAAGTTTCTTTGAGACTTAGTACGATACAATACCGTATTGATAATCAATTTTATTTCTCCAAAATAGTATAATTGGCTCTTCCAGAGCTCTCAATTAATTTTGTACTACCACATATTCACCAACATACATATGGTGAATATCTCTTTCAAAGAGAAAGTTATACCATTATGGTCATGGTCAAAATTATTATAGGCAAGTGTAACGACCCGACCGGTCGTTTTGGGTATTACAACCCTGTTTCCCCCATTTACTACTCAATTTATGCTTTACAGTTATTATGTGACTTGCCGGGGTAATTGGTTCGGGTCCTGTGAGGTTTTGGAATGAATTGGAACACTTAATTCTAAAGTTTAAAGCTTAAGTTAAAATAGAGATCGGATGTCGACTTATATATAAACGACTCCGGAATAGAGTTTTGATGATTCAAATAGCTCCGTATGGTGATTTTGTATTTAGGAGCATGTCCGAAAAATTATTTATAAGCTCGTAGCTAAATTAGGCTTAGAATGGCGAAAAAATAGAAATTTAAGTTTGGAAGTTTGACCGGGGAATTGACTTTTTGATATCGGAGTCGGAATCCAGTTCTGGAAATTTTCATAGCTCTGTTATCCCATTTATGACTTGTATGCAAAATTTGAGGTCAATCTGAATTGAATTGATAGTTTTTGGCATCAAATGTAGAAGTTGGAATTCGTTAGTTTCGTTAAGCTTGAATTGGGGTGTGATTTGTGATTTTAGCATTGTTTGATGTGACTTGAGACTTCGACTAAGTTCATATGATATTTTAGGACTTGATTGTGTATTTGGTTGAGGTCCCAGGGGCCTCGAGTGAGTTTCGGATGGTTAACGGATTAAATTCGGACTAAGAACAAAATTGGAAACTTGCTGCCATCGGATGTAATCGCACCTGCCGAAATTGGCTCGCAGGTGCGACACCGCAAAGCGCAAGGGCCATCGCAGAAGAGGCCAAGGATGGGGAGGATGAAGGTCGCAGGTGTGAAGAGTTTTCCGCACCTGCGTGGCCGCAGGTGCGGTAAGGGTTCGCAGAAGCGCACCCGCATGTGCGAGATTTTGAGCGCAGGTGCGGAGTTGGGGGAAATAAATGGCTTCCGCAGAAGCGGAAAAATGCACCGCAAAAGCGGTTCTGCAGGTGCAGATATAGGGTCGCAAGTGCGAGAAGCCTGGACAGAATGCTAAAAACAGAGGAATCCAGGATTTTTGTCATTTTTGACATTTCCAACATGGGTTGAGGCGATTTTTGAGCAAGAATTCACGGGAAAACTTGAGGTAAGTCACTTGTGATAATTTCAACTCTATAATATTGAATTATCATCGAATAATCTGACTAGATTACGTGTGTTAGAGGTGTAAATTGAAAATTTGGATCTAGGGATTTTGAAATAAGATTTGATGATTTGGAGGTCGAGTTGATATCGGAATTTGGTAAAATTTATATGGTTAGACTCGTGGTTGAACGGGAGTTCATATTTTATAATTTTTGTCAGGTTTCGAGACGGCCCCACAGGCAATTTTTGGGTATAATTTCGAATTTTGTTGGAAAATTAATATTTTCATATGGAATCAATTCCTATAATTTGTATTGACTGAATCGAATTATTTGTGACTAGATTCGAGACGTTTGGAGGCCGATTAACGAGGCAAAGGCATAGCAGAATAACGAATTTTGCTGTTTGAGGTAAGTAACAGTTATAAATTTGGTCCTGAGGGTATGAAACCCCGGATTATGTATTATGTGATCGGTTTTTGAGGTGACGCACATGCTAGGTAACGGGCGTGTGGGCGTGTACCGTAGGAATTGTGACTTGGTAAAATTCCATGAAACTATGTAGTTGAATAATCTGTTGTTATCTGTACATCCATGTAATAGAGAAATCGAACCACAAATCATGTTTAGATTATGTGTTGGCACTGTAGGGACCCACAGAGATCGTGTACATGTTGAACTATCTGCTAAATTGTTGTTTTATACTCAGTCACAGTTTACTTATTTATTTTATCTCAGTCTCTATTATTTATTATTGATGCATCATATCATTGTTGTTTGGGCTTATTTTCATAATTATTGAGAGCCCGAGAGACTGGAGAAATTTATGACTGAGTGAGGGCGAGGGCCTGATTGTGAGATATTATACTATAGCATGTGAGTTATCCGTGCAACACGTCAGTTATTCGTGTGAATCTATATATTATACTATAGCACGTGAGTTGTCCGTGCGGATCCAAATATTATATTATAGCACGTGAGTTGTCCGTGCAGCACGTGAGTTATCCGTGCGGATCCAGATATTGATACTATAGCACGTGAGTTGTCCGTGCAACACGTGAGTTGTCCGTGCAGCACGTGAGTTGTCCGTGCGGATTATAGCGCTTAGGCTGAAGGAGCCCATCCGGAGTCTGTACACACCCCTAGTGAGCGCAGGTACCTACTAAGTGCAAATGTTGAGTGCTGAGTGAATGGAATGGCTGAGTGACTGTGGTCCTAAGAGGATGCAATTGAATTTCATTATTGTTGCACTTTAGCTATCTTATACCACTGTTTTGAAAATTTCTGAGAGATATTATCTTACGTTTCAGTTGAACTTGACATGAAATTACTGTTTTGACATTAAATGTTGAACTTGAAAGCATGCATACCTTGTTATGTTGGAAATTACTGTAATTGGACTCAGCTGTGAAGCTCTTCATTACTTTCAGTTCTTTATCTAGTATTGTTACTTGCTGAGTTGGTTGTACTCATACTACACCCTGCACTTCGTGTGCAAATCCAGGTGTTCCTAAACACAGTGAGTATTGATTTCTTTGCACAGTTGATTATCCGGATATTTCAAGGTAGCTACCGGTGTTTCGCAGATCTTGTCTCTCCTTCCTTATCTTCTTAATTACTGTATTTGGTCTCAGACTATTATATACTGTATTTCCAGACTTGTGATGTATAGATGCCCATGTCCTCTGTGACACCCCGATAGTTGGGAATTTCGCATTATGTTTTGGGTTTTCTATCCCGGTTATGAGAACTTTTACTATTGAAACTGCTTTCAATTTATTTTTGTTAAAAGTATTGGAAATATTTGTGAGAAATCGGCTTGCCTAGTACCATGTTAGGCGTCATCACGACAGGTTAGGATTTTGGGTCGAGACAGCAAGATATGTTGCTTCTATTACTTTTTCCCTATAATAATCACATTTCCATAATCACAATAGGTACGTGATCAATGAATTTGTGCCATAATAATGAAATTATTTTCTTATTTCATCTCAAACCTCCTTCTAGAGGTGAGTGTGGCATATTCACTACCACAAGCACGTTCATATTCTCCCAAGAATGAATATGTATTCATAAATCACATGTTGTCACATTCACACCATGAATGGACCATAATCATCTATATGTGCTTTATAAAATTTCATGTCAAATCGATAACAAACATTACTTTCACAAAATGAAGGATTATTTTAAAAATCCTTATTGTTCTCATTACCACAATGATGACGATTATAATTTCGTCTTAAGAGAATGAGAATGAAGCAAATTCAATGGGACATGTTTCTACTTCTTGTGCTCACAATCATACATGAATTTGATCATGGCAAGGCATAGAAATTTTACCACTTCGGATGGTTATAATTTCTTACAAACTTCATTAGAGCTATAATCAAAATTTATTGTCTTTGCTTGTATTTAAAATTAATTTATAGAATTTTAAAAATATAAAATAGAAAAATAAGGTAAAATGCTTAGAGAGAGTTTAGGGATTTTAAAAATAGCATCATTCTCTCCCTCTCTGTAATTCTCGGCTGCCGTTGATCAATGATAAACTTTTCTGATTGCAAAACTACCTTTTTGTGAAATTTCCACTCTACAAGTTTTGTGAAATATTCTCCTTGCGTGTCCACTAAACTTGTAGAGTTTAATGATTTTGAGGTTTGTATCGATCGATCATTGTTGTCTTGACAAAATTGTCCTCGGACTGTACTATCAATTTCATATTCATACTTCTTAATTTTGAAAGAACAAGACCTCACCTACACTTTGATATTTTTACGACAAGTGATCCAAGACGGTAAATTCTCGTGATAACGTATTATAAAACAATAAAAGAAGAAGAGTATTGCAGAGAAAAATAAAGAGACAGAATTTTTATTGATTTGGGATGATTTATAATGGAATAGAACTCATCTATTTATAGGGAAAAAATGACTTAGCTACCAAGTAACAAACTCTAAAATCTCTCTAAAATATAGACATTCACCTTAAATACAATTCTATTTATAACAAAAAATATTATTTAAATCCTACTATCTTAAAAATTTACTATTTTGTTCCACTTTGTTTGGCATGATTGAAATTTGAGAGTACGAGAGTCAAAATACTTAATTTTCTTATGAAAATTCGGATACAGATTTTTCAGATTTTTAGGAATGAATTTGGTATATCTGAACTATATAAAAAATATTATAAGTCAATGGTCAAAAGAAGATTTTCTTTGACTCTTCAAATAGTAAATGTGCCAAATAAAGTGAAACACATGAAATGTTTATAGTAAACTTTAGTTGGTAATTTAGATAAAGATGGCAGGAGATTTGTTGCAACTGATGAGATATTAGAGAGATATTATATAGTATAAGAATTTAAATCTAATAACTTAAATCATTTAATTCCCAATAGCCAAAGTTTATAAGTTTCTTTTGTAATCAAATGAGTATATGACGTTTAAAGCAAGCCAAACGTAGCAGAAGAATGAACCAACCTCAAAGGGCCTTAACACCCCAAAAAAGAAAAAAAGAAAAAAAAAAAAGGAAAAGCTATAGTTCCAAGGGGTTTATACGCATATAGCGGCCATATTAATTGTTTTTTTTTTTGTTAACCATATACATAGATTATACATTGATTATATACAATTACACATATGCAATACATAAATTATGCATATATTCTACATTCATCGGCTATTTAAGGGAGAAATTTAAAAATAGCCAGATTTACAAGTGATCATTCAAAAACAGCTACAATTTCAAAAGTAATTGAAATTTAGCCACTTTTCATGTAAAGATAAATTTGAACGAAAATATTGTTCAAAATCCGAAAAATACTCCAGCATAATATACTAAAATTTCAGTATAAGTATATTGGAACTCCAGCATATTATACTGGAGTTCCAGCATAAGTATATTGGAACTCCAGCATATTATACTGGAGTATATTGGAACTCCAGCATAATATACTGGAGTTCCAGTATAATATACCGGTCAAGCATAATATGCTGGAAGTTCATACACGGGTGCACCAATCTCGAGTATATTATGCTGGAACTTTCCGTGTTGCAGCAAAATAGTGGCTATTTTTCAATGACTTTGCAAACGCTGACTATTTTTGAATGACCAGTCCGAAAACGGGTTAGCCCGTGCTATTTATTTAATTTAAGTGCTAGGGTGAGCGGCTATTTGGGTTAATAGGTGGCCTTTGGTTCAAAATCACCGAAAAAATCGTTTGTTTTACCAAAAAATTGTTTTCGAATTTTTGAATCAAACGCCACCTTAAGTAGTGGGCTGGATATGTTTATTGGACTGGATTCTGTGGCATATCCACTTAGATGGTTTTGACATAGAAACGTGTAGAAATTATATCATGTAGTCACTTTAAAGGATTGCTATTTAGAAATTAGTCAATGTGTCCTGAATTTTAGTTTTTTGATACACAAATATCCTGAATTATCTTGAAATTAAGAATTTTAATTCAAATTTTCAGACAAAATAAATAATGGTTAATCCCTAAATAGCAGCCCTGAAAATGATTGTTTGTGCACTTCATCTTAGAAACTTGGTACATCAGCCCAGATATGTCTCTTCACCTCAAGGAAAGAATACTACTACTATTTGGTAACGACAATTTCTTTTTCTTTTTTTGCAATTTATTAAAATAAAAAATTTCAAAAGCATGATATAAATAGTAGATGTCATATCGATTTTCCTTTCAATTTTTGATTTTACAAAGGAAAAGGAAGAAAGATGGAGAGAGTAACTTAGTGTTCCTTTTTTTTTTTTGGGGTGCTCTATTTATTCTCCCTATCTACTTTGTTTCTTTATCTTTCTTGGCTCAAAGCATAGGGTAGAACAAGATAAAGAACTTCCTCTACCAAGTAACCAAAAAGAAAAAAGCAAAATAACTTCATAAACCTTCTATATTAGCTCCCTCTGGATTTTCTTTATTTTCAATTAAGATGCTTATTTAAAGGAATAACCTATAGTAGTAGACATTGATGGGTGAAAAGGGTGATATTAAAAAAATAGCCAGATTTATAAGTGGTTATTGAAAAAAAGTCACAATTTCAAAAGTAATCGAAATTTAGCCACTTTTTATGTAAAGTTAAATCTGAACGAAAACACTGTTCAAAATCCTGAAAAATATTCCAGCATAATATACTGGAGTTCGAATTTTGTACATGTGAACTTCCAGCATAATATACTGGTCCAACACAAAATAGTCGCTATTTTCAATGATTTTGCAAACGATGGCTATTTTTCAATTATCAGTCCGAAAATTGACTAGACCGTGTTATTTTTACGTGAAAGGGGGAATTGGACAAGGAGCGTGGTAATATGAGAAGATAAGACCTCGGCTGGATCTGGGCTCAGGCCCACGACCGCCAAAAAATCAAGCCCAAAATTATTCGACCCAATCATCTTGCACACTGCGGGAGAAATTTAAAAATAGCCAGATTTACAAGTGGTCATTCAAAAATAGCCACACTTTCAAAGTAATCAAAATTTAGCCACTTTTCATGTAAAGATAATTTTGAACGAAAATACTGTTCAAAATCCGAAAAATACTCCAGCATATTATACTGGAGTTCCAGCATAAGTATACTAGAACTCCAACATAATATACTGGAGTTCCAGCAAAGTATACCGGTCCAGTATAATATGCTGAAAGTTCATACACATGTGCTCGAATCTCCAGTATATTATACTGAAACTTTCCGCGTGTTGGAGTTCCAGCATAATATGTTGGAAGTTCATACACAGGTGCACCGAACCCTAGTATATTATGCTGGACCGGTCTCTGTTACAGTAAAATAGTGGCTATTTTTCAATAACTTGGCAAACGCTAGCTATTTTTAAATGACCAGTCCGAAAACTGGCTAGCCCGTGCTATTTTTACACACACTGCACATAAACAAAAATCGTATGCTAAAGTGTTTTAGAGAAATGCCGCTCTAAAAAATAATAATTGATAAAAAATATTTTTTTGGCTATTTGTGTAATATATATATATATATATATATATATATATATATATATATATATATATATATATATATATATATATATATATATATTACACACTTTCTAGACTAGTGAATCCAATTAGTTTCAGTCGACCTATCGATTTTGTATTTTGCCAAAATTTATAATTGCTTGTACATGATGATACATTGGTGATTAAAAGCAAAGAAGTTGATATTCCTTAACAGCACAAAAAGGAGTGTTAAGTTTAGAAAACAATAAATTCAAATGGTTTAGTTTCTAGATAACGTAAAAAAGAAAACTAACCTCATAATTGTAGAAAAGGCTTGTATTATGTTATGGCGGTTTGCAACAAAAGATTGATTTTTAACATGTTTTACAAAGCTTTTATACATATTTGTGGGAGAGTTTCAAGACACCTTTTCATTTACTTTATCCCAACTTTATCTTTGACACTAAAGTTTAACTATTTGGAATTTCTCCAAATAATAATGGTCCATCTCTGTACTATTACATAAAAATTCAAATTAAGTAAAATTTCAGAGAAAAAACAAAAAGAACTTTCAATTTTTTGGTTGATTAATTGAAAATTGCTGCCAAAATATAAAAATGAAATAAGTAAACAAAATTGAAAAAAAAAAAAAATTATACGGTGCGGGGCAGGCCGGGTGGATGCGGGTCTATATGGGGCGGGTGGACGCGACTGAAAATACTATGCGGGGCGGGTTGAGATCTTCGCGAGTTCATGCGGGTTTGCCTCGCAACCGCACCGCACCACTTGTCATCCCTAAATGCAGTAAGAACAACAGATGAATATAATAGACGCAGTTACAATTCATTTTTAAAGTTTGTCGATATATTTATTAAATATTTTATTTCTTCAAAAAGAGTTTCAATTAGAAAAAGTTTTTCAGTTTTGCATAAACTAAAAACACCCCTGGAATAAATTGAAAATTCCTTTGACCTACTTTTGATACAAACCTTCGATGGACCTTGAGGGTGCTCACAAAATGATTGTAGGAGTAAGAAACGTGGTGCATTGACAATAAAATACAATTAAAAATAAATAAAGGAATATAAATAATGCTTACGGCTACAAATAATGCTTGATTAGGTATTATAACGACTATCTTTTAAGAGTAAAGTACTCATACGGGAAAAGAGGAAGAAAGCGGCTTTTCTTTATTGGTAGTCGCGCATTTTTCACGTTATGATTATTATATTTAACTAAAGTCTTTTGAATTGTTAACCAAAAAGAAAAATAAAGTCTTTTGAATCAATGGATTATATTGTTGTCTTGCAACAATCATTGTGTGTTGAAATTTAACAATCTTCTAACCAACCAAAAAATATTTATTTATTAAAGGTGAAATTGATTAAACAAATAAATATGTTGGTGCCCTTCTCAGAAAAGGTGGACCACTAATAGCATATTTGGCAAAACCCGATATATCAGCTTATTTTGAAAAGTGCTTTTGAAAAAAATATTTTTGGAAAGAAGCAGTTTGTGTTTGGCTAATTACTCTGAAAAGCACTTTGAGCAATAATTTGTGTTTCTCCAAACTTTTCAGAAAGTGCTTTTAAGTATCAAATTACGAATAAGGACAGGAATAGATTTACTTAATAGTTAATATTATAAGTAAATAAATAATCTTAAAAATCTGTTATTACATGCAATAAATAAATTTTTTCATTTTATTTAAGTAAAATATGAAAATAAAATTTAAAAGTACTTAATTCTTTTAATATAAGTTAAATATATTAAAAATTATTCAACAAATATAAAAGCATTCACCCCTAAAGTCACTATATATTAGAAAGCTATCCTAAAAATAATAAGAAATATTTATACATTAATATCCTAAGTATTAAGTTTAACGGTTATTTTGGTATATACTATATTTTGTTAAGGATATTTTTGGTAAGAAGAAAAGTAAAAGAAACACTTTTGGCCTCTTGAGAAGCTTGACCAAACAGGTTATAAGATAGAAAAAATATATACATTTCTAATTTATACCAAAAGAAATAAATACGTAATATATTTTTTTAGATATGTTTCTAATACGTAATTGTAGCAGTTATTTTTTTTAGTTTATACTATAATAATGAATACATAATATAATTCTTTTATGTATGTTTTTATACGTAACTTTTGTAATTACGTAATGATTAACGTGATTTATGTGGACCACCCAAATTTAAAAGAAAAGGAACAGGCGGGTAGGGAAAAGGAAAAAAACAAAAATAGTCAGATTTACAATTAGTAATTGAAAATTAGTCATAGTTTTAAAATTAATCAAAGTTTAGCCATTTTTTCATGCGAAAATAAAAATCTGAACAAAACAACCTTAAAATTCGGAAAATTTCCAGCATATTATATTAAGATGTTGGAATTCATAATGCGTTGGAGTTCCAATATAATTTGTTGGAAATTTATATGCAGAAATTTTATAATTTAGTATATTATGCTGGAACTTTCCGTATTTCAACAAAATAATTTACATTAAATAATAACTACTTTTCAATAACTTTATAAATACTGACTGTTTTTCAATAAGCACCCGTAAAAATGACTATGTCATGCCATTTTAACCAAAGATAATGGGAATGATCAGAAGAAAAACAATAGGCTGAAATGTGGGAATTTGAAAGGAGTAATTCTTTTGGGGCTTCTTGTTGTCTCTATCAATACCTAATAAATTATCGATTAAAGTTATATACGTTAAGAAAAATAAACACCATCCGTTTAATATAATTGATTATAACAGATTATCACTTTATATTATAAGTTATTATATTAAATTTGTTACGAGTAATTACTATTATTATATGTCAATTTAATTGGACATGGTAAAAACTTTATATAGTAAAACCTAACAGTATTTCTTTATCAACATTTTTCTTTGGGCAACTTTTCCTACTTTTACTGATCCATCAATTTCATCTATGGATTTTGTCTCATCAACAACATCCAAAAAGGTTAATATTGCAAAAGGCCAAATACATAGACAACCATCTAGGCATCAATTTTTATTTTGACACTTTATCTTAGCTTTGTTCCATTTTAGTACTCCAAATCTTTTTAATATATTTCATTAAAAGAGTAATACTATCAATGTAGATGAAATAACGAGGAAGGAGGTTGGGCATTTAAAATAGAGCCTCACGCGCTTACCAGGTGAGGAATTCACCCAATGTGACAAGTCAGCTTTTTTATGTTAAAATGAAACATTTTAAATAGGGTTGGAGTGTCAAAATAGAACAAGGATGAGATACAACAACAACAACAACCAAGTAAAATCCCACTAATGGGGTCTGGGGAGGGTAGTGTGTACGCAGACCTTACCTCTACCCCGAAGGAGTAGAGAGGCTGTTTCCGAAAGACCCTCGGCTAAAAAAAAAAAAGAACAAAAAGACAAAAGGACAAAAAGGGGACAATATTAGTATCACAACAACAATCATATGATAAATAGGAACACCATGAAATCTAGAAGAAAGATGCAAAGCAAAGGGAGACAATATTAGTAAATATTAGTATCAATACAACAATCATATGAAAAATAGGAACACCATGAAATCTAGAAGAAAGATGCAAAGCAAAAGCGATAGCTAGTAAATAGGGCATGCACTGAAAAGCGAAATAGTAGGCCACAACATTGCCACTAGCTATCTTAGCCAAAAATCCTACATGGCTAGTCCCACAATGGTACGAAGTAAGGCACGACTCAACTGTCTCCTAACTTACAACCCTAATACTCGACCTCCACATCTTCCTATCAAGTGTCATGTCCTCGGAAATCTGAAGCCTCGCCATATCCTGCCTGATCACCTCTCCTCAATACTTCTTAGGCCGCCATCTACCTCTTCTCGTGCCCTCCACAACCAATTGCTCACACCTCCGTACCGGAGCATTTGGGCTTCTCCTCTGCACATGTCCGAACCATCTAAGCCTCGCTTCCCACAACTTGTTATCAATAGGGGCCACATGCACCTTCTCCCGAATATCATCATTCATAATCTTATCTATCATAGTGTGCCCGCACATCCACCGCAACATCCTCATTTCTGCTACTTTCATCTTCTGGATATGTGAGTTCTTAACGGACCAACACTCTGCCCCATACATCATGGTCGGTCTAACTACTGCTTTATAAAACTTACCTTTGAGTATCGGTGGCACTCTCTTGTCACATAGGACTCCAGATGCTAACATCCACTTCATCCATCCTACCTCAATACGGTGTGTGACATCCTCGTCAATCTCCCCTCCCCCCTGAATAACCGAATCAAGGTACTTGAAGCTGCCTCTACTCGGAATGACCTGCGAATCAAGCCTCACATCTACGCCCACTTCCCCTGGCTCAGACCAAGGATGAGATAGAGTGTCAAAATAAAAATTGATGTCAAATTAGAGGGGCAATTTAGTTCAAAATAATTATTAGTTTAACAAATTAAGAATATATTAATTATTCTATACCCTTACCTTTGTAAATGATGTATACATTTAAAAGAGTAATACTATCGAATGTTCTCCATAACAGGCGTGTCAAAATCTCAAATGATATTTAAAATAAAGGAGAAAGTATCTTATTGTTTCTTGAGAAATTATTTATTTAAGTTAATAACTAGGGAGTCAAAAAAATTAATAGCTGCCAATGATTACCAATTTCGTTAAACTTTTTATTTGAAGTGTACTTAAAACCTAAAATAGAAAGGAAATAAAGAAACATATATTAGCAGCCGTACACACTCTTCTTTTTAAAAAAGCATATAAAATAATTTCCGACAGCCGCCCACACCACCAGCCCTTCTCACGCGCGCGCACACACACAATCTCTTATCTTCTGTGTGTCTTATTGTGTTGCAGTTTCTTTTGTCTGCTTCCATCATCTAAGTTGCCGATATACGTGGCGCGTAAACGGGCTTCTTCAGCGGGTCCACTCGCCAAACCGCTTTAAACAATTTCTTTTATTTTTTAAATTGTTTTAATTTATGTATCTTATAGTCTTTTTGATCAAGTTTTTTCAAAGTTAAAGGAATTTTTTCTAAAAATATATTTTTTTAATTTAAAGTATTTGGCCAAATATTTAGAGAAAAAAAATACTTTTGATTAGTAGCAAAAGTAATTTTGAAAAATCAAAGGAAAATATTTTCTCCCAAAAAATTTGTTTTTGAGAAAAATAAACTTAAAAGCATATTTTAAAATTTTAGTCAAACACCAATTGCTGCTCAGAAGTACTTTTCAAATTAATTAACCAAACACAAATTGTTTCTCATAAAAAATACTTTTGAGAAAAAATACTTCTCAAAATAAACTGATCTTTTGAGTTTGGCCAAACATGCTAGTATTAATTTGATTAGCACGAAGTTTAAGAAAGTAATAAAAAATTCTAAATCTTATGATCTTAAATTAAAGATGTGTATAATATAGTACCAAAATATCTTGAATCTTATGTTTTTAGATATGTCATGTGGAAAGTTGAAGTTAAGGAGTTACTAAATATATATATAATAAAAAAAAAACTATTTCTAAAATAAACTAAAGAAAATAATAAAACACATTAAATTAAAACAGGTGTACACCAATAAAAAAGAAATATCGAGTTTCGAAGGTCCCAATATATTAGGCCTATTCTGCTCCATTTAAAATTTTAAGATAACGGTCTCAATAAGAAATTTGACCAAAAAATTGAACAACAAAAAATGTGCATTATTATGAACAATGATGCTAAGTGCAACAGTTTGAGAACTTTAGGGGCATAAAGAAACATTTTATAATGAAATTTAATGGGTCAAACAGGAGTGAAGTGCGAATTAAATGGACTCATTGAAATTATTGAATGAGGTCATTCTGCTTTGCTGACTTCAGATTGTCAGCAACTACGTGAAAAAAGTATTTAGATGCTTCCTCTAATTCTCCATTCTTTTTATTCTGAATATCAAATGACAACTACTCTTAGAATAACATTTATAGCAAGTAATTTCCACATTCAAAGTAACTTTTAAAAAGTTGTGGTCCAGCTTCTAAATTGCTTGACAACTGCAATGGGAATTTAAATCAGTGTGCATATCATATCTTTATCACTAAAGAATTTCATAAATTTCACTTGGAGGTTATAGGCTTATAGCTTATTGTATTTTCTAAGCCAATGTTTGAACGTAAATTTAATTGAAATTTGAAAAACAAAAAAAATTATTTTGAAAAATAATTTTTGAAAGTTGAAGTTGCGTTTGGACATGCAATTTATTTTTAAAAACTTAATGTCTTGTGAGCGGAAGATAATTTTCATCCAAAAGCTGCCCTAAACCAGATTTTTGGAACTTAAAAAAAGATTTCAATTTTTTTTTCAAAAACTAATCATATTCCATAAACAAACGATATTTCCAAAAAAAAATAAAAAAAAGTTATCAAAATCTATGGTCAAACATGAACTAAGTATTTATACAATTAATAAATCCTTTTAAATATCCAAAACCCTTTAGATTTTTTCCCCATTTTGATCATAATGTGCTTTGTTGTTTTTTTTTTTGTTTTTTTTGTTGTGTGTGTGTGTGTTTGGGGGGGGGGGGGTTAAAAACAGTTTTTCTATTCAACCAAAAATTGTTCGATTCCTAAACGATGTATGACATTTCTATACACTACACGACCAACACAATGTATGGCCATAAACTATAACCTATACACATCACAGCTAGCTATTCAAAGCCTGGAAAATACATCAGAAAGAATTCACAGAACCTAAGTATGCTAAGGAAAACAGTTCAATGACTCCAAATGTTTGGAGTCATACTGTGCTTTGTTTTATCTTATACCTAAAAAGATATGTAGCCATAAGATTCTTTTCCGCATTTTTTGGCAGTATAACTATTATTTTAACATGTCTCATATTTTTAAAAAAAATTATCCAATTCCAGGTCAAAAAATCTATACAATTAAGAAAGAAGAGCTAATTATTTACCAAAAATACTTGTTTTTTTAAAAGCAAAACGTAATTTATAATAAGTTTTTATACTGCAATAACTACTCAATCTGTCGGAAGTTTATTTGGTATTAATTTCAAATTTCGTCCATACCAAACAAGAGATTAGCATCTTCTTTTGCTATTAATTAACATTTACCAGAAAATTTTCTACTTTTTTTGTTTGTCATAATTTATGTTGAGTAAGACGTGCTAATAAACAACTTGCTAGGGAAAAGGAAAATGAAGTCTTGGACTTTTCGGGTAAAAAAAGGGAATAAAATATTAGATTTAAATAGTTAAATTGAAAATCTACTAAAATGACACGAAAAATCAGAAATAAAGGAGAATCTCGTGGACGGCTTTGCCTTTGGACAACAAAATGACAGGGCCCCACGTAAACCGGCTGCCGCGCTTTCTCTTCACTTCTTAGGTCCGCGTCCACATGGGCCCTTTCCCCTGTCTGCTATCCCACATTTTCTCGTAATAAAATACGTAAATTATACTCCATCCGTTTCAATTGATGTGAACCCATTTGATTGGACAGAGAGTTTAAGAAAAGAAAAAAGATTTTTTAATTTATGGTGTAAAATAAGGCACATATATTTTATTGGCTATAAATTATTGTATAAAGGTAAATTATTTTCAAATAAGGAAAGAAGTCATTCTTTTTGGCACGGACGAAAAATGAAATAGGCTCACATAAATTAAAACGGATGGAGTATATATATATATATATATATATATATATAGCAGACAGTTGTCAAGATTGCAATAAAAGTTTATCCAAAAATACTTATCAATTTATAAAATTAACAACAATAATAATAATCCTAGTACCATTGAGGTATAAAGAGGGTAGTGTGTATGCAGATCTTAGTCTTACCTTATGAAAGTAGAGTGATTGTTTCAAATAAACCCTCCACTCAAAAAAAACAAAATTCCAGCAGTAGCGGAAAAAAAATACAGTAACGAAGAAGCCACAATTTATAAAATCAAAATATAATTAATTATTTTTTTCTGATTTTGTCCATAATATTAATTGTTCTTAAAAGCAAATAATTTTAATACAGCTCGCATTTATTGCATAGAGATAAAGGGTAAATTAATCAAAAAATATTTCATATTTACGATTCCTTAAAAGCGTGCAAAATAAAAATATGATATGGTATTTTATGGAAGGGAGGGAGTATTAGATAATTCGTCGAGCAACCTACTTTACTTTTTAACGGTGTTTTATTATTTTTCATGATCTAGTAATGTAAATATTCTTATATTGCATAGTTAGACACTTACATACCTTTTTCGAAGGGGGTGAATTTAAGAGAGAATTTTTTGAAGCTTGTCGTTTTAAGATTAGTCATAAATATTTTTTGTGAATATAATATGATATAATATAATATTATTAAAACAACAATAATAATTCAGTAAAATTTCACTAATGGAGTCTGGGGAGAGTAGAGTGTACGCAGACCTTATTCCTACCCCGAAGGAGTAGAGAGGTTGTTTCCGAAAGACCCTTGGCTCAAGAAAATAAAAAGACAAAAGGACAAAAGGAGACAATATTAGTATCACCACATTAATCATAGAAAAAATAGGAACACCGTGAAATCCAGAAGAAAAATGCAAGGCAATGTGAGACAATATTAGTATCACCATAGCAATCATAAGAAAATATGAACACCATGAAATCTAGAAGAAAGATACAAAGCAAAAGTGATAGCTAGTAAATAGGACCTGCACTGAAAAGAAAAACAGTGAGACACAACATTGCCACTAACTATCTTAGACAAAAACCCTACATGACTAGTCCCACAATGGTACGAAGTAATTATTTTAAATATTATTAGGACTGAAATACAAATTTTTAAAGTAATTAATTTTAAAATTATAAGCTTTAATACTTCTAGACATATTAAAAGAAAAATATATCCCATAAAATGGGGGCTACATTCATTAATAGTAGACTATTATTGATATATTTGGGTAAGTGTTATTTATGAAAGAGAAAAAAGAAAATATGGAAGAGTGAGGTAAGGCTGGCAAGTGGGCCGGTTCAGGACGGGGACGGGGACCGGCCTAGGACCGCGGCCCATGTGGGTAGTGGGCCTAAACGGGCTAAACCGTTTAAGACCGGGACAGGGGGAGGTGGACCTGGCAAGTGGGTTGGTCCTTATCTTGAGGCCCGCGAGACCGGACCGTTTGAGACCGGGACCGGTCGTAGCGGGCCTAAACGGTCCCAACGGACATAATTTTAAAAAAAAAAATCTGCCCGCTTGGGCATTTAAAATCTAGTCGTTTCCTCTGCCAAAATAGCCATTTAACTCCCCTAACTTTGTTTTAACTCCAAACTTTTTATAATTATACTTTTTCCCTATTTTCAACTATATATACTCCCTCATTCTTTCATTTTTCTCACAAAATCATCAGTCTCTCTCAATCTCTCTAGTTTTCTTCTATAATTGCTTACTTTATTGTTACAATTTGTGAGAAATTGTGAAGTTGGTGAATTGAAATCTTCAAGTCTTCAACGATAATTAATTTTCAACAAGTTGTTCGTCAATTCGGTAAACTCGTTCCAACTCTTAAGTTTTAATATTATAGTTTTATTTGTTTTATTTACGTTATATTGCTTGATTAATTAAGATGCCTTATTCCTTAAAAAATATTTAGGAAAAATAAGGAAAAATCCAAGAGTGGTGAATCTAGTGGCCAATCTGTTCCTCCTCCACTTTCCCCGGCTCCCCGACCCAAATCTGTTACCCATCCTACAACTGCTATTCTTGATAGCGATAATAGTTTATTACAATTTACCGAGAGTCAATTTTGCCATAATATAATTGCACCCGGTGAACAATTAAATCATGAATATATGAATGCTCTTTATGGTAATACAACTATTGATGAAAATGATGATGAAGAAATATATTTTGATGAAATGCAACCGGATGACGATACACCCACTAGTCCTGCTCCTGAAGTTAACCCAACTAATAATAATCCAAATGATGCCCCGTCTGACCCTCCTGTTACTTCCCCTACTTTTTCTAGACAACCTTCTAAACGGATAGAAACATCTGATTTTGGCACATCTTGATTAGTTTCTTTTTCTTCTCAATTGTGGTATTAGCACCTTGTTGTGCTCATTCCATAGGAGGGAGGAAGACTAAGAAAGATATTGCCATATTTTTTTAATGTTATAATAAAATTATAACGCATTGCTTTAAATATCTCTTTATAATATTTTTGTCTTTAAATTTGAATTAAAAAATTTAGGTCACAATTCTATAATATAATTTACAAGGAATTGCCTTAGATATTTTTATTACCATATTTTTTCTTTAATTTCTATAAAATTTTAAAAAGAAATAGAAAGTATCTGTTGGGCCCACTTAGGCCCGGGGCCGTCCCACTTAGACCAGGACCATTAGTTTGTTGGCCCGATTCCTACAAAAAACTCGCGAATTCCGGACCCGCGAAGCCCGTTTAAGTTGGGATCGGGCCCATTTAGGACCGGCCCACGAAGTTCACTTAGGACCGGGCCCGGCACACATGCCAGTCATATAGTTAGGAAAAAGGAAATGTAGTAAAAAGTGTATTAATGTAGAGGGATCCCTTAGTTAATGGAGTTATCAATGTAAAAGTGCTAAAAAAGTTTTTTAAAAAAATGTGTCGTTTTTGGAATAAACAAAACCTACTATTATTTATGAGAATAGTTTTTAAAAAGAGAGCAATTATGTAAAAATCTCTAAAATGTAGTTTGGTAATATCTCATTATCTGCGGACTGCCACCTACTCTGGTCTCCATAGGGTTACACAGTCAACAACTCAGACGTATTACCCCCCTCTATCACACCCCCATGCCCCAAATCCAAAATTAATGTTCTAAATTATAGTGGTTTAAATATAGAGATGGTAATGGGGCGGGACGGGTGAGGGGTGGGTTTTGCCTTAACCCACAAAATTTTAACCCACCCCGCCTCACCCCACATAGTATTTTCACCCGCATCCATCCGCCCCACATCAACCCCGCATCCACCCTCCCTGCCCCACTCTGCAAAATTTTTCCTTTATTATTTCTTTCAATTTGTAATATTTTTATCTTATTTAATTTTATTTTAAATTATAGTTATAATCTAAAAGTTTCTGTTGGAATCCAAATTGCAAACCAAAGAAGTCCAATTTTAAATATTCATAACTATAAATCTTACCGAATGCTGTCAATTTTAATTTTTAACAATGTTCGGTTTTAAAACTTTTAATATACTTATTTCTGATTTTATATGCATCAGTATTGGAATTCAGTTTGATATATCAGTATGTCATTTCTAATGATTCAGATGTATCGTACAAGATAATGAGATCAGATACATGAAAATTTTTAAAAAAAAGTTTGAGTCTAAAATAATCAATGCATAGGAGAAATGAACCATAAGTTCAAAACTAAAAAAGTAAATATTTCCAGGTTGTAATAATATGAGCAATAGTTGAAACGTTGTAATTTTGCAACAAGTTAAAAGCTAGCACCGCACCCACAAAGGATTTAAAAAAATTATTTTGACCCACACCGCACCCACAAAGAATTTAAAAAAATTATTTTGACCCGTATCGCACCCGCATATGTCTAAATCCGCACCACTCCGCATATGCTAAAACCCACATCGCCCCGCACCCGCACTCCTCATTGCCATCCCTACTTAAATATTGGTTTAATTCATTTATCATAAGATAAGATTATCTGTTTTTGCTCTGATTCGCATTAACGTCGTTTTAAGGATAAGCTTTATCTGTTTGCTTTACTCAAAAAGAGATTCTACGGTTAAGACCACTATTTATGTCGGGGAACCACCAACAGACAGCTAAGATTACACTGTAAGCATGACTAGTAAATTGCAATTTACCCTTTCGAGTTTCTAAAATTACCTTGTTTGTAATGCCTTGCCTCTTAATTAACTCATATCTCCCGTCAAATACATTAAAAAGTTCAATATTTTATATTTCCGAGATCAAGGCATAATCTAAACTGCAAAACGACTGTTGGAGTACTTTGAATTATAATCCATTCAAGTATTTGTTCTCTCCTCTATATTTGCTAAAAGTTATCCAAGTGTATGATCAATTGATCCTCAAAGTTTTTACTTATAGAATTTAGAATTAAATTTAAAATTATTACAAGTGCAATATAGATTATAAATCTTTACTTGATAATTTTGGATTTTTTAATTTTACTTGTTCACATCTTGATTCACATACTCTCAATATCAATATCATACTCCCTCCGTTTTAATTTATGTGAACATATTTTTTTTTAGTTCGTGCCAAAAAGAATGACTCATTTTTTTATTTGGAAACAAATTACCTTTATGCAATGATTTATAACCACACAAAATATATGTGACCCATTTTACACCATAAGTTCAAAAATTCTCTCTTTTATTAAATTCCGTGCTCAGTCAAATGAGTTCACATAACTTGAAAACGAAGGAGTATATAATATCATTTTATTATAAAAAGTCAAAGTTTTCCATAATAATTTTAATAAAAAGTCAAGTTTTACATACTAATTTTTTTAACTATAATAGCAATGAGGTACTTTCCTTTTTAGTAAATTTAAAAATAATTCAACTTTAAACTCTTCGTTTTACCCATTTTATCCTTAATGAGAAGTTTTTATAACCACACAAATGTCATGACCCCACAAAACTTTTACCTCTTTAGTTTTTAAGACCACAAGTTTCAAATTTTTTTTTTAAACTCCGTGTCAGATTAAACTAACTCATCTAAATTGAAACGGACGGAGTAATTGCCAATAACGTTTAATCCATTAGTGAGGCTAACAATTTTTCACTTAAAAGAAAAGTATAGAAAAAAGAAAGATTGTACATCATTACGGTTATAGCTTAAAGTACGTATTTATTACGTTAGCTGAATGATAAACCAACCACCTAAAGGGGAGCAGACAACACCCACGTGGCACCGACTCCATTATTGCTCAAAAATAACTCTGTCCTCCTCGGTATCTGCCATGTCCGTACTCTAATGGACTACACGTGCCGCACGTGTAACCCAAAACTCTCTGACCGCCATCACCACCACCACCACATGCTCCTCCGATTCCGACCGAACAAAACACACACACACACACACGTAAAATCTGGATGTAAAATAAAAAAGCGAATATTTTAACTGTATATTGAAATTTGTCTAAAATAATTAATATTAAGGCTGTTCTTTTTTCAGCTAAAAAAAACCGGCAACAATATTATAAGGATGATCTTTGAACAACAGCAATCAAAATCAATAGATTTGTTTGTGTTGCAAAAAAAGGAAGTAGATCAGCCTTTCTTGATATTCACATCGATCGGCGGTGGCTCTTGAGTTTTCTAATTATCACCTAACTCTATATACTTTTTTTTTTCATTTTCCTTTTCTGTTAAATAAACATTAAAAGGAAATTGCACTAATTAAATTAAAAAGAAAAAGAAATGCTTTCAAAATCTCCGACCTACGTCGCCGGCGTTTTCACACGTTCTCCGGTGGAGGAAAATTGAGGTCCAGATTAAGACCAGTTCTGGTAGTCGGTTTAACATCGGTGCGCATAAAATCAATCACCGATGATGAATCAGATTCACTCTGGGTCCCACTTCCGCTACCGCCGCTACTGCCGCCAAGGAAATCAACCGTCTTCCTTTGCTGGTGTTTTTCCAGATTTATCACTCCCGCACGTGCCAGAGCCTCCAGATAATACATGTGATGATTCACCGCAGGAGTTGCGCCGGTGAAACCGCAGCCGGGAAACCCGCCGGAAATCGGAGAAGTACGGAGCTGATGGTTCTGGAACGGGAATTTCACGCCGAGGCTGAGATCTAACGGCGATGAGTCAACCATAACGGCAGGAGATAACCCGTCACGGCTAGATGACTCAACGGTACTGCTCTGACTCGGACTACGATTGTTATTATCATTGATATTCTTATTTATCTTAACGCCTAAATTGTTTTGGGCGATTTTGAGGTTCTCTTCTTCCGGCGGAGGAAAATTAGTTTTCGCCTTGGCACCGCGAAATTCTCTCGCCGCCGCATCGTAGGCTTTCGCTGCGTCCTCCGCCGTATCAAAAGTCCCAAGCCAAACTCGGCTCTTTTTCCCCGGATCTCTTATCTCCGCCGCGTACCTCCCCCATGGCCTCTTCCTTACGCCCCTATAATGCACCTCTTTTGAAATTCCGTTCACTTTTCCAACCGCCGCTGTAACCGGCACGGCTATCGCGCCACCCTGTTGCTTCGGCGCCATTTTCACTCTCTGCCTATGCTATTTTTTTAATAGTAATAATTTTGGACAAATTTATGCTGAAATTTGAAGAACACAAAGGGTAGGGAATAGAGAAAATGGAAGAAGAAGAAGGCGATTTAAATAGGAAAAAGCGTGCGGGGGGGTACGGTCAATAGTGGCTATGGGTATTTGACTAATCAGAAATAGCCGCCCCCATGGGATGTGGGACCTACGTTCTCGATATGTGGGGTCCATTCAGTTACGTGACATTTGTGTTATTTGATGGCGGCAGAGTATTTTATTTTATTTTTTGGATATACGTGGGAAGTACGTAGACATTAGTATTTTGCTATACAATAATATGTGACTGGTGAAAATTAGAGGGGCAATTGCCTATTGTCGGTTTTTTACAAACAGATCAGTAGGAATAAATGTGGAGTCAAAGTTGAATAAAAAGGTTAGGTATTAAATGGAATTTGATTCTTCAATAGTACGTTACAGCGACTAAATTTAATTGTCCATAAATGCAAGTGATAGAGTTTTAAACAACATATGCATGTTGTTAGTACTTAGTATAAATAATTTACATAATCCAAATTAATCTAAAAAATTACTTACAGGTTACTCACTGTATAATAATAAATATTGAGGCATACTTTAAAAAAAAAATGGTCCATACCCAACATGTAAAATTACACTGGGTTGTGTTTTTTGTTGTTTGAAAAAAAGGGTGTAGATAATTTTATTTTCTATGAAAAGAAAAAAGTTTTAGTAGAATTTGTATTTATAAACTATATGCACAATTTAACATCTCACATTAATGTGTATATTTTAAATTGATGAGCTATATTAAGTGGATTAAATGTACTTTATAATTTATCAATAACTTTTAACTAGATGAGTTTGTTGCAATATTTAGACGAACCCCTTTATTATTTCAATGTAAATTTAGAAAATAATTCATGAAATTGCATAATTTATTGAAAATTCTTCTAAAGTCACACATGCAAATAATAAAAATAACAAACTCAGTGTAATCTCATAGGTGAAATCTTGGAATGTTAATGTAAGTGAGACTGTGTTCGAAGCATTCATACCTTCAAATAACTTGACAAAGTTTTGAGTTAGTTTTCCTTTTTTAAATATTTGATTGAAATAAATCTTGTCACCAAAATAAAAATAGATTTGGTCAAATATCGTAGAATTATAAGCGTAATTGAAAATTTTCTTTTAAATTATGCCAAAGCTATTGTAACAACCTTCAAAAGGTAATTAATTTTACGGCAAGCTATTGTAAGAATATCCCTCGTTATACTATTGGGTTATCTATACCTATGCGGTCATACTTTGGGTTCAAATATACCCTTTATTTAAACAGAAGGACGCGTGTCATCGTCATGTTGACTAATTATAAATATCTCTTAATTAATTAAAAAAATCCATTACCCATACCCGAAAAATAATTTTTTAAAGCAATTTTTTTTTCTAAAAACTGGAAAAAACTGAATGTTTTTTTTACTAAAAACTGAAAAAAAACGAAAATAGTTTTTTTTTTCAATTTTTACAAAAAAACTGCTTTAAAATAACTGAAAAATATTTTCTAAAATAATGTTTTTGTAAAAACTAAAAATAAAAACTGAAAAGCAATTTTCTAAAGCAATTTTTTTGTAAAAACTGGAAAAAACTGAATGGTTTTTTACTAAAAACTGAAAAAAATCGAAAATATTTTTTTTCAGTTTTTAGAAAAATATTGCTTTTAAAAAAAAACTGAAAAATAATTTCTAAAGCAATTGTTTTTGTAGAAACTCTAAAAAGAAAACTGAAAAGTAATTTTTTAAAGCAATATTTTTGCAAAAACTGAAAAAACAAATATTATTTTTCTTCAGTTTTTAGTTTAAAAAAATTCAGTTTTTTCTAGTTTTTTATTGCTTTAGAAAATTTCTTTTCAGTTTTTTTTTTAGTTTTTACATAAATATTATTTTACAAAATATTTTTCTGTTTTTTTAAAGCATTTTTTTTTTTGTAAAAACTGAAGAAAAAAAATATTTTTGTTTTTTTTCCAGTTTTTAGTAATAAATATTTCAGTTTTTTCGAATTTTTACAAAGAAAATTGTTTTAGAAAATTGCTTTTTGGGTATGAGTAATGAATTTTTTTAATTAATTAGGAGATATTTATAATTGGTTAACATGACGATGATACGTGTCCTTCTGTTTAAATGAGAGGTATATTTAAACTTAAAGTATTACTAGATGAGTAAAGATAACATAAACAAAAAATATTCTTAGATCATTTTTAAAAGTATAGGAATATATTTGGACCTTCGCCGTTAATTCTATTAGGCTTACAAAACAAGAGAATATCGAAGACATTAAGGAAAAAAATAATAATTCAGACACTCAAGTAATAATAATCTAAGGTAAGGAAAACACGTGGAAGATGGTCAAATAAATGGATAAATGTGGGGAGTTGGAGAAACGGTGACAAATCCGGTTGAACCGGGTTTGTCGGCTAAGGCTCTCAGCTATTCCGCCGCGTCATATGGATCCGTTTTTTCAACACTTTTTCCTTAATGGTGGCTGGGTCCCGCATTTTATTCACGGCTCATTATCTAAGCCAATGAAAATCCAACACGTGTTTGAAGGAAAAATATACGCGTGTCTGCGGATTCTACTTACCGAAAGCCGGCAAGCCCGCCCATGGTTCTCTCGAAAACCAGCAGGATTTTCTTTTTTACGACAACACTTATTGCTTGCCACGGCTCTTCACTTCTCCTCTCACGCTCACAGCAGCGCGTGATCCACTCTCCCATATTCTATTTGATTCTTCTTCTTTTTTTTTTTTTTTTTTTACGTATTTATACGACAGTAACATGTGAAGTTACTGTTAGTCGCTCCATTTATTTTTATTTGTCCTTTAAATTAAAATTATGCTTGTTTATTTTAGCATATCAAGTGAAAGATAACTAATTTTTTTCGTTTTATCTTTTCCATTAATTATTTATTTTTTAAAAAATTATTTTTCAAAATTTTTTAAACAAGTAAAAATAAACGATAAACGGATGGAGTAATACATTCCAACACACTCTAATAGAGTAAATATTCATTAGCATGTAAGCTGAAAATTAAACATGAGAATTGTTGATGTCGACACTTTCGCCATAGCTTATTAGTACTGCCAAAATTATTGTGAGGCGGCTGGAAAAGGTACCACAAAATTATTGCGCCATTGGGATTACAAGGGTTTTAGGCCTCGGCTGAAATTAAAAAAAATATCTTTTTTAAATTTTTTTATTTAAAAAAATAAATCTCTTATATATATAAAAAAATAAAATTATAAAACTAAAAATAAGTTTGTAATGGGTCACAAAATTATTTAACAGCATGATTGACTTTCTAGAGATATGTAATCAACATTTTTGCTGCTACAGCAGATCATGAAATAATACAATGGAATATTCGAAGAACCACTATTTCATTTAATACTATTTTCCTCTTCTGAATATTTGAGAATGTTTGGATTAATATAAAGCCAAATACATAGATATCCCCCTAACTTGTCACTAATTTTTATTTTGATATTCAATTTTAGCTCTGTTCCATTTTGACTCTTCAACTCCATTTTTTTTATCTGTCGTTTTAACACAAAAAGTGTCACGTTAGTAGAATTTCCTCACTTGACAGGAGTATGATTCTTTATTTTAACGGTAACAAAAGGCCATAAAAATTACAGTTTACTCCATTTAAATGCTCAACCTCCTCTTCCATTATTTCTTTCATCATCTCCTCTCCAAAATAATCCTTATTTTCTTGTGCATTTCGATTTCATTTCCATAAAAGCTTCAAAGTCTGGGTTTTTTAGTTTCTTTATTTGTTCTTTTTTTGCGTTTCTTTATTTAGTTATATCTCTAAGCCAATTTCATATCTTTATCCGAAGTTTTGAATTTTTCAGCTGAACTCATGTCTTCAATTCCCAAAATATCATAAAAACAAAAAGAAAAAACTTTAATGCACGGCTAAATGGACACTTACCAGTACAAGAACCGCAACAATGAAAAATGGTCACTTTCGAAAATATCATTAACTGCTAACTATATAGCAAAATATGAAGAATTAATTTATGTAAATATGATTCTCGTCCTTAAATGATGAAGAATTCACTAATAATCGATGATTTTGTATATGATGAAATATGATATGGCACGTGGACGTCTAAAAAGAGGACACGTGGAACCCAAGACAGAAATGACCGAATACTGAATGGTCATTCCGCTTGTCACCGGAAAGAATAACGTTCATAAAGGTGTGTTAAATGCTCCGCGCTCGGTAGCATTTAATAGCGAATCTTCTGCAGCATTAAGAGCGAGAGTCCATTACAGAGAATTTGGCATTTATGTTCACCGTTACGTCTTCATCAATAACCCTCATAATTGATATTACAGGAGGACATGATCCTAGGACTTCCTTCCCTAGACATAACTATGAATAGTGAGCTCAGTTATCATTGCAAATAACACAAATTTTCTGACTAAACTTACACTCTATTCTATACAAAGCTTTATACAATTTTACTTTCTCGTTTTTTGATCTCATTATCGCTGTGCCCGGAAACATTATTCTCGGAATCGTCATCTCTACTGTTTTCATCTATATTTCAAGGCGAAGTATTATATATTTCTTCAATTATTGTATTATTTCAGGATCAAATTAATTCACTTGTCTAGAAATCACGTATAAATTCAACTGTACCGTTTTACGGATAAACAATTTCATCTCCTAAGACTAGAGATTTGGGGAATGAAATTAAGGCAGATGACTTTGGGAGTTAGAGAAAAAAATCGGGATTTTGTAACTTATCTGGGTAAATAATGAAATCGAATTTTGGGTAACTCGGTTAATAAGGATAAAAGAAGGTGTTTGAATCTAATTGGATGGTTGTTACACATTAGAAGCGATTATAAACACGCACTGCTTTACACCATATAAATTATTTTGTGTTTAAATGATACATAAAAAATGAGGTTGGAGGACCAAAGTGTAACAAGATTGAGATGAAGTATCAAAATAAAAACTGGTGTAAAATTAGAGAGGTTGTTTATATATTTGGCCATTAGTATATCTCCGAGGACCACCAGACGACAAGTTTTATTTCAGGTAGGCATTTGTTACCAATGACATCTTACCATTTGATTGTAAGGTTCAAAGTTATAAACGTTGAAAATGTAATTTTTTTTGTATATTATTTGCGAATTTTAGGATTCTTATTAATTTAATAGTCTCATCGTTCTACTTTTAGTGAGCATATTTGACTAAATACAATATAAAGTTTAACAAATTAAGAAAGACCTTTGACATTTATGCCAAATACATGTTAATGGCAAAATTAACTATATAAATGAGTGGGAGTGAAGTTCCAAATGTCTTTTATTTTAGAGAAATTTTCAGAAACCACTATTGTTTAGTGGCTATTAACTTCCTATAGCTATTATATACTCCATCCGTTTTAATTTATGTGAATCCATTTGACTGATCACGGAGTTTAAGAAAGAGATAAGACTTTTAAACTTGTGGTGTAAAATGAGGCACATATATTTTGTGTGGCTATAAATCATTGCATGAAGGTAAATTATTTTCAAATAAGGAAATGTGTCATTCTTTTTGGCACGGACTATAAAGAAAATATGTTCACATAAATTGAAACTGAGGGAGTACTTAATTACTTCCTATAACTACCTTTTCAGTTGTTATGATAATGTATTTGATGTATTCAAGCTATTATATTCATGAATACAGTAGCAAAACTCGGCTAAAAAATAGGCCAGCACAGTTGTATGGCGCTGTATTCACATGTATTCGCGCCATATATTCATTAATACAGTAACGGCAATCAACGTAAAAATAGGTCTCTCCAGCTATTTAAAAACGGACAGTGGATCGATTAACGTGATACACTCCTAATATAACTCAACAAACACCATTATAATACGCAACATTATCAATTCAATTAATGAGAAGATTTTGCAGACGACAAACACCAAAAAACAGAGACATCTTCAGAGTTTCACTCCTTTTTTTTCCTGGTATCGTTCAATATTTTTTTTTTCCAGTGATATTGTTCAAGGTTCTGCTAGGAAGTGATACAAGTATCTACAGAAATAGTTTGAAATTTGATTTTCTAGATGGCAAGTTTAACCGTCCTAATTCATCATTCTAGTAAGTGGAACATTGAAAATTGTTATGTCGATTATTCGATTGATGGGATACTGATAAAGGAGTATGCGTCGTACAATGATTTGGTTACTTCAATTTTGAAGCAACTTCGCATAGATTTGAGCTCAAAGTCAATTAAAATTGAATACAAAGTGAAAGAAAATTGCACGCCTATGGAAATACACAACTACATGAGTTATCAGGTGTATGTAGAGTTGAAAAAGGAGAACAGAGAATTTGGGATGTATTCATTGTGTATAAGTTCAATGGATAAAGAAATTGTAGCTAGAGGAACTTTAATTCAACGTGACCTAATGCAACTTGACGAAATCGATGGGGTGAGTAAAAAGGCCCAGACTGCGCTGAGGAAAGAATGACACTTTACAAATAAGAAGAGGGGCAATGAGAGCGGAGAAAGAAAGCTAACCTAAAGGTAATTATTTCTCTAAAGGGCGCTTATTATGTTCCAAATCTATGAAAGAAGAGTTGAATTCCCCGGAAGAAGATTCGCCGAACGTAGAATAAACTGTAAATCTTAGTTCTCGAAAGCGCGTGGTGCTGCTGGATGCTTCTGATCAATAGAACAAGAAGAGGACCAAAAAGAAATACCACCTAAAGTAACGACCACCAAGATAGGCATAGTAATTCGATATTTTGATCACCTATTTTTTGAAAACCATTTTTGGGGGCTTCCTGTAACGATCCGACCGGTCGTTTTGAGAGTTAGAGCCCCGAACCCCTATTAACTATTTTTCTCATATCTATTTCTACTATTGTGACTTGCCAGGATGATTGGTTTTGAGTTTCGGAGTGTTTTGGGATACTTAGTCCCTAAATGAGAGCTTAAGCCTTAGGATTTGGACCGTAGTTGGAACTGTGTGAAGATGACTCTGGAATGGAATTCTGTCGGTTTTGTTAGCTCCGTTATGTGATTTTGTATTTAGGGGCATGTCCGGATTGTGTTTTGGAGGTCCGTAGCTCATTTAGGCTTGAAATGGCGAAAGTCGAATTTTTGGAGTTTTGGGCCGGTAGTGAAATTTTTGATATCAGGGTCAGAATCCGATTCCGAAAGTTGAAATAGGTCTGTAATATTGAATATGACTTGCGTGTAAAATTTGGGGTCAATCGGACGTGGTTTGACAGGTTTCGACATCGGTTGTAGAATTTTGACATTTCAAGTTCTTTAAGTTTGAATTGGAAGGTAATTCGTAATTTTAGCATTTTTTGATATGATTTGAGAGTTCGACTAAGTTCGTATGGTATTTTAGGACTTGTTGGTATATTTGGTTGAGGTCCCGGGGGCCTCGGGTGAGTTTCGGATGCTTAATGGATCACTTTTGGACTTTGGAAGACAACAGATTTCTGGTGTTCTGTTGCAGGCATTTTCTTCATTGCATTCGCGAGGGAGTCCTCGCGTTTGCGTAAGGTATCTGGGAAGGGCATCTGAATTACTTTTTGCATCTGCGATGTCGTTCTCGCGTTCGCGAAGGTGTGGAACCTTGAAGCTACGCGTTCGCGACATGGTCCTCGTATTCGCGAAGAAGAACTGGAGGCAGACGAGATTTTGTGCTTCGCGTTCGCGATGGAGATCCCGCATTCGCGAAGGGTCAAACTGAGTGGTCTTCGCGTTCGCGACATGTGCATCGCATTCGCGATGGAGGATTTTTGGGCCGAAGTAAATTGTACTTCGCGAATGCGAGGGTGTGACCGCGTTCGCGAAGAAGGACGCGTCTGGGCAGTATTAAAGTTTCCAAAAACAGGGGTTATGCCATTTTTATCAAAAACTTGAGTTGGGAGCTCGGATTTTGGACGAGGGATTGAGGGATTTTCAGAGATATCGATTGGGTAATGATTCTTAACTCCTTTATGGTTATATTCCACTAATCTATGCTTGAATTCATCGTTTAATTTCAGATTTGGGGTAAAAATTGAGAAAAGTTCTTAGGCCGAGTTTTGGGGTTTTGATCGAGATTTTGGTATCAGATTTGAACAATTTTGGTACGAGTAAACTCGGGAGTGAATGGGTGTTCGTATTTTGCGACTTTTACTCGATTCCGAGACATGGGCCCCACAGGCGATTTTTGAGTTAATTTCGGAATTCTTGTTAAAATGTTGATTTCATTAATTAGATGAGTCTATTATGGTTGTATTTATGATATGTAATTGCTTTTGGCTAGATTTGGGCAATTCGGAGCCGAATATTCGTGGAAAAGGCATTGTGACCGATTGATTGAGCTTGATTCGAGGTAAGTGGCTTGCCTAACTTTGTGCGGGGAAAATCCCCTTAAGATTTGAAACTATTGTGATATGTGAGCGCCGTGTACGTGAGGTGACGAGTACGTACACGGGCTAGTTGTGGTAAAACCCGATTTTCTTACTGAGCATCAACATGTTTTCCTATTATTTTGAGTTATACCATTTTAATGAGTACAAATCTATTTTATTCTTAATTACGTTATTCCAATATGTGTAGCTATCATGTTTAGTCTATTACAACATGTCTACGTGTCTTGATTGTTTATGTGAATTATGTGCATCATGCTTAGTAAATTTCCTACTCCTTCCCTGACTAGTACCTAGCCTAAATGGTAAAAATTTCGTGATGTAGTTGTATTTCTTTCGCGCTGCATATTTACTTTGGGACTACAGAACTGTATTCCGGGAGATCCCCATGTCTTGCATATTTAAATTGGGACTACGGACGTATTCCGGGAGATCCCCCTGTTTTGCATATTTAAATTGGGACTACAGACGTATTCCAGGAGATCCCCCTGTCTTGCATATTTATTTTGGGATACTTTGGGACTACAGACTTATTCCGGGAGATCCCTCTGTACTGCATATTCATTCGGGACTATGGGACAGTATCCCGGGAGATTCCACATTGTGTATACCTTATTCTGAGCCGAGGGTTCCCTTGACTGTTAAATTTCTTTGAAAATTTTCTTTAACTGTTTACCATAAAACTTACTTATATCTTTTTACTGTTTAATTTATTATATTTACTCCGGTAGGGCCTTAACCTGACCTCGTCACTATTCGACCGAGGTTAGGCTTGACACTTACTGGGTACCAATGTGGTGTACTCATGCTACTCTCTGCACATATTTTTTTTTCGTGTGCAGATCTAGGCGCACCTTATCAGCCGCACTGTCAGTGAGCCGAGATAGCTTTGGAGACTTCAAAGTATATCTGACGCGTCCACAGACCTCAGAGTCCCCTTCTACTCTTTATCATGTCCATTATTTTATGTATCTTCCTTGTTAGATTCTAATGTATAGAGACACTAGACTTTTCCTTCTGTAGTTTGTGATTCACGATGTTCCGGGTTTTGGGGATTGTTGTGTATTTTTGAATAGTTGGTTAAATTTATATTTTTATTTCATTATTCCGCAAAGTGTTAGGCTTACCTAGTTGTAGAGACTAGGTGCCGTCATAACATCACACAGAGGGAAAATTGGGTCGTGACAAGTTGGTATCAGAGCTCTAGGTTTGTAGGTGTCGTGAGTCACAAACCAGTTTATTAGAGTCTCGTGGATCGGTACGGAGACGTCCGTACTTATCTTCAGGAGGCTATGGAACAGTTAGGAAAATTTCACTACTTTGATTCCCTGTCGTGCATTGTTGACTTCAAAGATTCTAAACTTCTGTATTCTATTCTCTCACAGATGGTGAGGACACTTACAAGCAGATCTGATGACCAGGCACCCGCGCCCCCTGCTAGAGCCGCCAGAGGTCGGGGTCGGGGTAGAGGACGACCATGCGGTGCAGCCCGAGCACCTGCGAGAGCTGTGTCAGAGGAGCCCCTAGTAGCTCCAGCTGGAGGGCCAGCACCGGAGATCCCTATTGCTACTCCAGCCCTCCAGGAGACTTTAGCTCAGTTCATGAGCATGTTCAGCACTCTGGCTCAGGCTGGACTATTTCCGATAGCTCCCCCTACATCTCAGGCCGGGGGAGGGGCACAGACTCCCGCAGTGGCTCTGGTTCAGCATGAGACCAGGGTAGCTGCTTCTGAGACGGAGCAGCTCAGACTTGAGAGGTACAAGAAGTACCACCCACCTACTTTCAATGGACTAGCTTTAGATGATGCTCTGGGTTTTCTTGAGGAGTGTCATCGTATTCTCCGCACTATGGGCATTGTGGAGATGAGTGGGGTTTCTTTCACCGCTTTCCAGCTGAGGGGAGCAGCATATCAGTGGTGGCATGCCTATGAGCTGAGTAGTCCGGATGAGGCAGCCTCACTCACTTGGACTCAGTTTTCAGAGATGTTCTTGCGTGAGTATGTTCCTTAGAGCCTCAGGGATGCTTGGCGCACAGAGTTTGTGCAGTTGCGTCAGGGTGCTATGACTGTGTTGGAGTATGCAGTCCATTTCAGTAAGTTAGCTCGCCATGCACTGGCTCTAGTTGCTACAGTCAGAGAGAGGGTTCGTTGCTTCATTGAGGGACTCCACCCCAGTACTCGGACCAGCATGGCCAGGGAGTTGGAGATGGACATCACTTATCAGCAGGCAGTGAGCTTTGCTAGGAGAGTGGAGGGCATGTTTGCCCGGGAGAGGAGAGAGAGGCCAAAAGGTCTTGAGAGACTGGTCATTATCCAGGAGCTCGTGCACCAGCAACACGCTATGGTAGGGGTTTTGTGAATCGCCCTATTCATTCAGCTCTTCCAACAGCCAGTGGTGTTCCAGCTCCTCCTAGACCTCAGGAGCCCTATTATGCACCACCAGTATCCAGTATGCCTCATACTAGAGGTGCTATTACCGTCCAGTCCAGCAGGCCAGGTTCGAGTCAGTCTCAGCCGCCGTGTCCTCTGAGAGGTTGTTTTGAGTGTGGTGACACTCGTCATATGGTTAGAAATTACCCCAGATCCAGGAGGGGTATACCTTTACAGACCTATCAGCCTCCACGTGCTCCACCGGGTCCTTCGGCCATTCTTCCATCCCCAGCTGCCACCCCACCTCCTCAGCCAGCTCGAGGTGGAGGTCGGGGAGGTCGAGGTCGCCCTAGAGGGGGAGGCCAGGCCAGGTACTATGCCCTTCCAGCTCGTTCAGAGGCCGTTGCTTCAGATTCAGTCATCATAAGTATCGTCCTTGTCTATCATAGGGATGCATCAGTATTATTTGACTCAGGCTCTACGTATTCATATGTGTCTTCTTATTTTGCTCCACATTTGGGGATATCTCGATTTTCTTTGAGTTTCCCTGTTTATGTATCTACTCCCTTGGGAGATTCTCTCGTTGTGGACCGCGTATCAGTTGTGTTTGATTGCTCTTAGTGGTTTTGAGACCAGAGCCGATTTGTTATTACTCAGTATGGTAGATTTTGATGTTATCTTAGGCATGGACTGGTTGTCGCCCCATTATTCTATTCTTGATTGTCACTCTAAGACCGTGACGCTGGCTATGCCAGGCTTGCCGAGATTAGAGTGGAGAGTTACCTTAGAGTATACTCCTCGTAGGGTCATTTCATTTCTTAGGGCTCCGCGAATGGTTGAGAAGGGGTGTGATGCATATTTGGCTTATGTGAGAGATGTCAGTATTGATACCCCTACAGTTAAGTCAGTTCCAGTAGTGAGCCCTGATGTATATCCAGCTGATCTCCCGGGTATGCCGCCCGATAGAGATATTGATTTCGCCATTGATTTGTTGCAGGGCACTCAGCCCATTTCTATTCCTCCCTACCGTATGGCTCCTCCTGAGTTGAAGGAGCAGTTGCAGGAGTTGCTTGATAAGGGTTTCATCAGGCCCAGTGTATCACCTTGGGGTACTCCGGTCTTATTTGTGAAGAATAAGGATGATTCTATGCGTATGTGTATTGATTATCGGCAGTTGAACAAGGTTACAATGAAGAACAAGTATCCTTTGCCTCGCATCGATGATTTATTTGATCAGTTACAGGGTGCCAGGGTGTTTTCCAAGATTGACTTGCGTTCTGGCTATCATCAGTTAAAGATTCGGGAGCCGGATATCTCGAAGACTGCTTTCAGGACCAGATATGGTCACTATGAGTTTCTTGTCATGTCATTTGGGCTGACCAATGCCCAAGCAACCTTTATGCATTTGATGCACAGTATGTTCCGGCCTTATCTTGATTCCTTCGTCATTGTGTTTATTGACGACATCCTGGTATATTCCCGGTCTCGGGATGATCATGAGCAGCACCTGAGGACCGTGCTTCAGACTTTGGGGGAGAAGAGGTTGTATGCAAAATTTTCTAAGTGTGAATTCTGGCTTGATTCAGTGGCATTCTTGGGCCACATAGTGTCTTGTGATGGGATCAAGGTAGATCCGAAGAAGGTGGAGGCAGTACAGAGTTGGCCTAGACCGCCATTAGCTACGGAGATCTACAGTTTCCTTGGTTTGGTAGGGTATTACCGTCTCTTTGTGGGGGGATTTTCATCCATTGCAGCACCTATGACCAGGCTGACCCAAAAGGGTGCTCCGTTCAGGTAGACCGAGGAGTGTGAGGAGAGCTTTCAGAAGCTCAAGACAGCTTTGACTACAGCCCCGGTATTAGTATTGCCTACAAGTTCGGGGTCCTACACTGTCTATTGTGATGCCTCGAGGATTGGCCTTGGAGCGGTGTTGATGCAGGACGGTAGGGTGATTGCCTACGCGTCCAGACAGCTGAAGGTGCACGAAAAGAACTATCTTGTCCACGACCTTGAGTTAGCAGCTATTGTTCATGCCTTGAAGATATGACGACATTATTTGTACGGTGTTCCTTGTGAGATTTACACCAATTATCGGAGTTTGCAGCATCTGTTTAAGTAGAAAGACCTTAACTTACGTCAGCGGAGGTGGTTGGAGCTGCTTAAGGATTATGATATCACTATTTTGTACCACCCTGGGAAGGCCAATGTGGTGGTCGATGCTTTGAGTCGCCGGGCAGAGAGTTTGGGGAGTTTGGCATATCTTCCGGCAGCTGAAAGGCCCTTAGCCTTGGATGTTCAGGCCTTAGCCAACCAGTTCGTGAGATTGGATATTTCAGAGCCTAGCCGGGTATTAGCTTATATGGTTGCTCGGCCTTCTCTTTATGACCGTATCAGGGAGCGCCAGTATGATGATCCTCATCTTCTAGTTCTTCAGGACAGGGTTTGGCGAGGTGATGCTAGAGATGTGACTATTGGTGATGACAGTGTGATGAAGATGCAGGGTCGGATCTGTGTGCCCAATGTAGACGGGCTTCAGGAGTTGATTCTCGAGGAGGCTCATAGCTCGCGGTACTCCATTCATCCCGGTTCCGTGAAGATGTACCAGGATTTGAGACAACACCATTGGTGGAGGAGGATGAAGAAGGATATAGTTGGGTTTGTGGCCAAGTGTCTCAACTGTCAGCAGGTCAAATATGAGCACCAAAGGCTGGGTGGATTACTTCAGAGGTTAGAGATCCCAGAGTGGAAGTGTGAGCGGATCACCATGGACTTCGTAGTTGGACTTCCACGGACTTTGAGAAAGTTTGATGCTATTTGGGTGATCGTGGATCGGCTGACCAAGTCAGCTCATTTTATTCGAGTGTTGACCACTTATTCTTCTGAGAGGTTGGCTGAGATTTATATCAGAGAGATTGTTCGCCTTCATGGTATTCCAGTATCCATCATTTCAGACAGAGGTACACAGTTCACATCACAGTTTTGGAGAGCCGTACAGTGGGAGTTGGGTACTAGGGTGGAGCTGAGCATAACCTTTCACCCTCAGACGGACGGGTAGTCCGAGCGCACGATTCAGATTCTTGAGGATATGCTCCATGCCTGTGTGATGGAGTTCGGAGGGTCATGGGACCAATACTTGCCACTTGCAGAGTTTGCTTACAACAACAGTTACCAGTCCAACATTCAGATGGCACCGTATGAGGCTTTGTATGGTAGGCGGTGCCGATCCCCAGTGGGATGGTTTGAGCCGGGCGAGGCCCGATTGTTGGGTATAGACTTGGTCCAGGATGCCCTGGATAAGGTGAAGGTGATTCAATAGAGACTTCGCATAACCCAGTCCAGGCAGAAGAGTTATGCAGACCGGAAGGTTCATGACTTGGCATTTATGGTTGGTGAGCAGGTCTTGCTTCGGGTATCGCCTATGAAGGGCGTCATGAGGTTCGAGAAGAAGGGCAAGCTGAGCTCGAGGTTCATTGGTCCTTTTGAGATATTGCGGCGAGTTGGGGAGGTTGCTTATGAGCTTGCCTTGCCTCCCAGCCTAGCAGGAGTTCACCTGGTATTCCACGTGTCTATGCTCCGAAAGTATCACAGTGATCCGACTTATGTATTGGATTTCAGCTCAGTCCAGTTGGACAAGGATCTATCTTATGCTGAGGAGCCAATAGTCATTTTGGACAAGCAGGTCAGAAAGCTCAGGTCAAAGAATATTGCTTCAGTAAAGGTCTAGTGGAGAGGTCAGCCCTTCGATGAGGCGACTTGGGAGACCAAGCAGGATATGCGCAGCCAGTACCCTCATCTTTTCACAGTTTCAGGTATGTCTTTATACTCGTTCGAGGACGAACGATTATTTTAAAAGGGGGAGGATGTAACGATCCGGCCGGTCGTTTTGAGAGTTAGAGCCCCGAACCCCTATTAACTGCTTTCCCCATATCTATTTCTGCTATTGTGACTTGCCAGGATGATTGATTTTGAGTTTCGGAGTGATTTGGGACACTTAGTCCCTAAATGAGAGCTTAAGCCTTAGAATTTGGACCGTAGTCAAAACTGTGTGAAGATGACTCCGGAATAAAATTTTGTTGGTTCCGTTATCTCCGTTAGGTGATTTTGGGTTTAGGGGCGTGTCCGAATTGTGTTTTGGAGGTCTGTAGCTCATTTAGGCTTGAAATAGCGAAAGTCGAATTTTTGGAGTTTTGGGTAGGTAGTGGAAATTTTGATATCGAGGTCGGAATCTGATTCTGGAAGTTGGAATAGGTCCGTAATATAGAATATGACTTGCGTGCAAAATTTGGGGTCAATCGGACGTGGTTTGATAGGTTTCGGTATCGGTTGTAGAATTTTGAAGTTTCAAGTTCTTTAAGTTTGAATTGGAAGGTGATTTGTGATTTTAGCATTTTTTTTGATGTGATTTGAGAGCTCGACTAAGTTCGTATGGTGTTTTAGGACTTGTTGGTATGTTTGGTTGAGGTTCCGGTGGCCTCGGGTGAGTTTCGGATGCTTAACGGATCACTTTTGGACTTTGGAAGACAGCAGATTTTTGGTGTTCTGTTGCAGGCATTTTCTTCATCGCGTTCGCGAGGGCGTTCTCGCGTTCGCGTAAGGTATCTGGGAAGGGCAGCTGAATTACTCTTCACGTCCGCGATGTCTCTCTCGCGAAGGTATGGAACCTCGAAGCTACGTGTTCGCTACATGGTCTTCGCATTCGCGAAGAAAAGCTGGAGGCAGGCGAGATTTTGTGCTTCGCGTTCGCGATGGAGATCCCGAGTTCGCGAAGGGTCAAGCTGAGTGGTCTTCGCATTCGCGACATGTGCATCGTGTTCGCGATGGAGGATTTTTGGGCCAAAGTAAATTGTACTTCCCGAACGCGAGGGTGTGGCCGCGTTCGCGAAGAAGGACGCGTCTGGGCAGTATTAAAGTTTCCAAAAACGGGGGTTATGCCATTTTTTTCAAAAACTTGAGTTGGGAGCTCGGATTTTGGACAAGGGATTGAGGGATTTTCAGAGATATCGATTGGGTAATGATTCTAAACTCCTTTATGGTTATATTCCACTAATCTATGCTTGAATTCATCGTTTAATTTCAGATTTGGGGTAAACATTGAGAAAAGTTCTTAGGCTGAATTTTTAGGTTTTGATCGAGATTTTGGTATCGGATTTGAATAATTTTGGTACGAGTAAACTCGGGAGTGAATGGGTGTTCGTATTTTGCGACTTTTACTCGATTCCGAGACGTGGGCCCCACGGGCGATTTTTGAGTTAATTTCGGAATTTTTGTTAAAATGTTGATTTCATTAATTAGATGAGTTTATTATGGTTGTATTTATGATATATAATTGCTTTTGGCTAGATTTGGGCCATTTGGAGCCGAATATTCGTGGGAAAGGCATTGTGACCGATTGATTGAGCTTGTTTCGAGGTAAGTGGCTTGCCTAACTTTGTGTGGGGGGAAATTCTCTTAAGATTTGAAACTATTGTGATATGTTAGCGCCGTGTACGTGAGGTGACGAGTACGTACAGGGGCTAGTTGTGGTAAAACCCGATTTTCTTACTGAGCAGCAACATGTTTTCCTGTTATTTTGATTTATACCATTTTAATGAGTACAAATCTATTTTTATTCTTAATTACGTTATTCCAATATGTATAGCTATCATGTTTAGTCTATTACAACATGTCTACGTGTCTTGATTGTTTATGTGAATTATGTGCAGTATGCTTAGTAAATTTCCTACTCCTTCCCTGACTGGTACCTAGCCTAAATGGTAAAAATTTCGTGATGTAGTTGTATTTCTATATTTCGCGCTGCATATTTATTTTTGGACTACGTAATAGTATTCCAGAAGATCTCCATGTCTTGTATATTTAAATTGGGACTACGGACGTATTCCCGGAGATCCCCCTGTCTTGCATATTTAAATTGGGACTATGGACGTATTCTGGGAGATCCCCCTGTCTTGCATATTTATTTTGGGACTACGGACGTATTTCGGGAGATCCCCTAGCACTGCATATTTACTTTGGGACTATGGACTTATTTCGGGAGATCCCCTGTACTGCATATTCATTCGGGACTACGGGACGGTATCTCGGGAGATTCCACATTGTGTATACCTTGTTCTGAGCCGAGGGTTCCCTTGACTGTTAAATTTCTTTGAAAATTTTCTTTAACTGTTTACCGTAAAACTTACTTATATCTTTTTACTGTTTAATTTATTATATTTACTCCGGTAGGGCCTTGACCTGACCTCGTCACTACTCGACCGAGGTTAGGCTTGGCACTTACTGGGTACCATTGTGGTGTACTCATGCTACTCTCTGCACATATTTTTTTTTCATGTGCAGATCTAGGTGCACCTTATCAGCCGCACTGTCAGTGAGCCGAGACAGCTTTGGAGACTTCAAGGTATATCTGTCGCGTCCGCAAACCTTGGAGTCCCCTTCTACTCCTTCTCATGTCCATTATTTTATGTATCTTCCTTTTTAGATTCTGATGTATAGAGACACTAGACTTTTCCTTCTGTAGTTTGTGATTCACGATGTTCCGGGTTTTGGGGATTGTTGTGTATTTTTGAATAGTTGGTTAAATTTATATTTTTATTTTATTATTCCGCAAAGTGTTAGGCTTACCTAGTTGTAGAGACTAGGTGCCGTTACGATGTCACACAGAGGGAAAAGTGGGTCGTGACACTTCCGCTTTTGATAGACAAACTTGGGATTTGCGATCCTAGGTAAGATCAGTTCAGGATCATGGGATCCTTTTCTATCATAATTTGATACAGTTGATACACTTGCACTTGAGTCTTTAAACTCAGGTGAACCAATTGAGGTTTTTGAACTGGAAAGGGATTTGATTATTTCAAAATCTAATCAAAAAGAGGTGATGGATGGACAAGTATATAAGTATAAGGACACATTGAAGGTGGTGATGGAGAAATATGCAATTGTTGAAAGGTTTCAATTCCGAGTTGATAGGTCAAATGCTATCAGGTTTGAATGTTGTCACTTACAACCTCTTCACCAAATATGTTGTAACGACCTGATCGGTCATTTTACTTAGTAAATCCCTGTTCCCCTAAATAAAACTCTACGTATATGCTTTTACTATTTTATGACTTACGGGGATGGTTAGTTCGGGATTTGGAAGGGTTCGGGTTGAAATCGGAACACTTGGTTCCTTAAGGTTGGCTAAAGAGGACTAAGTTTGACTTGAGTCAATATTTTGAGTGAATGACCCCAAAACTGGGATTTGACAGTTCCAATAGGTTCGTATGATGATTTTGGACTTGGGCATATGTTCGGATCAGTTTTTGGATGACCTAGAAGCGTTTTGGCGCTTTAATATTAGAAGTTGGCACATTGAAGGTTTTAAAGTCCTTTTAATTTGATTTGAAGTAGGATTTGGTGTTATCGAGGTCCAATTGGTATTCTGAGACTAAGAATAGTTCCTTATGGTGATTTAAGATTTGTATGCAAAATTTGAAGTCATTACGAGTAGTTTAAGTATGATTCGGCGCGTTCGGTGTGAGTTTGAAGAATTTGAAATTCATAAGTTGAATCTATTTGGTTTTGGGTTGTGATCTTTAGTGTTGATGTTGTTTTCCGCATTTTGAGAGTGCGAGCGAGTCCGTTTTATGTTTACGAACTTGTTTGGTGGAGGCCTCGGGGCCCCCGTACAGGATTCATAGGGTCGACGAGGCTTGTTAGCTCTTTGGAGAGGAGCTGCTGGTGCCTGTTATCTGGTGCGTTCGCACTTGCAGTGGAATGGATGCAGAAGCGGCACCGCAGATGCCTCACCTTGCTCACAGAAGCGGAAAGAGGAGGGGTCAGCGAGCTTCACAGAAGCGAACTCGCTTATGCGGTGGAGGGGTTTACAGATGCGGAGGGAGGCAGCTTGGCCATGGTCGCAGATGCGCGAGTCGAGCCGCAGAAGCGGGCTCGTAGATGCAGGACTTGGACGCAGATGCGAGAGTTGGACTTGGACGGAAAGTTGACCATAGAAGCGTTCCCGCAGAAGCGGAGGTCCTCCCGCAGGTACGGAAATACCGTTGGGCAGAAGGGTTCATTTAAGTCTGGAGTTAAACCATTTTTGACTCATTTCTTTCATTCATTTGGAAATTTTGGAGCTTTTGGAGAGGGGTTTTCACCTAGCACTTTGAGGTAAGTGATTTCTATGCAATATGAGTTTAAAACATAGATTATGGGTAAATTTTAACATGTAAAATTGTGAAAATTATGTGTTTAGGTGAATAACCCTAGGTTTTGATAAAAATGGGATTTACCCATGAAAATGGTTATGGGATTGAGTGAAAATTATATATTTGAGTTCATGAGGTTATGGGTAACAACTTTCTTTGAAAATTTCCGTAATCCGGACATGTGGGCCTGAGGTGAATTTTAAGAATCTTCCAATTTGGGTTGGGTCATTACTCTAATAGTTAAATTATGAACTTTGGAACATATATTGATTTATTTATACAACATTTGACTAGTTTTAGATTTTCGACACCGGGTTGAGGCTTTAGAGCGAATTTTGAGATCAGAAAGCGAGCTTTGAGACAAGGTAAGTTTCTTGCCTAACCTTGTAAGAGGAAATTTACCCTATAGGTAATTTAAATTGCTATTTGTTTCTAATTGTGGGGGCTACGTATGCACGAAGTGACGAGAGTCCATGCGTAGCTACTATTTATGCTTATGTCCGGGTAGTTTAGGACCAAAATCATGAATTACTTGTAATGTTTGTACCCTACTTTTTAATTAAAGTGCCTAAATTATATTAGGACTTGTTAGAGCAATCGTGAAGGACCGAATTTCACTTTCTTGAATTTTGAGCGAATTACTTGATCGTTAATGGAAATTGTACTACATTGTATATTAGCCTTGTAGTAACGTTTAAGTCAAATAGTTATAAAACATCCGATATTCTTGTGAAGCGGGCCGAACACCTCGGCAGTAGATAGATACATCTATGGTTCGTGCCGCACGACCCTCGGTAGTGTACACATTATTCTGGATTGGGCCGTACGTCCTCGGCATAATCGTGCGTGATAACACTTGGATTTTAATTATTTATTGATATCATTTCATGGCTTGGGAGGTTAAAATAATATCAGACAAAAAGTTATTGAGATTTAGCATGTGTAAAGGAATTATTTACTTCCTGGTTGTTATTGAATTGATGTAGTTATATACATAGCCCATGCTTATCTAGAGCTTATGTATTTTTATTGTTAGCCCATAGTAAGTGTCGATGTGGAACCCTCGTCCCTACTTCTTCGAGGTTAGACTTGATATTTACTTGGTGAATGTTGTTTATGTACTCACACTACATTTCTGTACTAACAGTGAAGGATCTGAGGCAGGTTCATCTGGCGGTCACACCGGCGCGCATTCCCGTTACCCAGAGGCCTAGTGGTGAGCTGTTTCCTGAGCCGTTCCGCAACACCTAGAGTCTCTCCTTTGCATTCATTTCTGTCTATTTTCATTTCAGGCAGTAGCTAGAGTTATGTATAATCTATTAGTGCTCATACACTTATGACACAAGGTCTTAGCACACACTAGCAGACTTTGTGGTTTTGGATTATTACTATGGTTATGATTGCACTAAGCTGCTTTCGTTTTAATTTATTTAAATTTTCTACTTCTTCATATTTTAATTCAGGAAAAATTTAATTACTTGGAAATTTATTAAAAAGAGAAATCACGTGGTTAGTTCACTGTTTGCTTGCCTAGCGGCGGCGCTGGGTGCCATCACGGTCTGTAATAGAATTGGGCCGTAACATATGTTGTATTCAACTGGATGTATATGTATTCGTAATAGTTTTATAGTGTATTCATGGCAGCATATTGTAAATATAGCAAGTATAATGTTGTATTCATGATATATGCTCTCCTTTAGTGTTTTTAATTGAATGTTCTGAAACAGTTATAGGAGAATTGAACTATTTATATTAATTTTGTTCATAATACATTGTTTTATGCAATGTATTCAACAATTTTTATGTAATAATCATGTAACATACATTGTATTTCATTGTATGTTTCTATAGTCAAAACTTTGTTGACAAATGAAAATGTTGTGTGTCTGTAGCCGAATCAGTTGTAGGATCTGTATATGTTTTATCCATAACTAGCCAATCGTATTTATAACACAAATATATTTGCAGCTATACATTGTTATGTATTTATGAGGACTGTGAATGGAAATTTAAGGCTTCTATTATAAATAAATCAAAAATGTTCAAAGTGAGGGAGTTCAATGATAAGCATACATGTCCGTTGAAGGATAATGTGTATGAGCAATGTCAAGCAACCAGTAGGTTGGTTAGGGGAATGATTAGGTCCAAGTTTACTAATCATAAGAGAAAATACATGCCAAAGGATATAATTGATGATGTGAAATCGGACTTTGGTGTAGATGTTAGTTACATGTTGGCGTGACGCGCTAGAGAAAAGGCAATGAATTTTCTGAGGGGTGAACCAGCTGATTCATACAATAAATTGCCAGGGTACTTATATACACTAGATATGACATATCCTGGTTCACATATTAGAATGGAAAAATCACCTAAAATGAGTTCATGTATTTGTATATATAGTTGTATGATTTTATAAAGGGGTTTGATTACTGTAGACCCATCGTCGTTGTGGATGGAAGCCACCTAAAATTAGCATACACAGGGACATTCGTCTTGGCTAGCACGTTGGATAGTGCAGGTTAGTCAGTTAAAAAAAATACATACAAGCTTATTTAACATACAATATGCTATTTTGACTTTTTAATACAACTTGAATGATATCTTTTTATCTATATGCAATTGTATTTACATGACATATATTGCCACTAGCATATGATGTTGTTGATTCAGAGAATGATGCTGCTTGGTTGTGGTTCTTTGAGCAATTTAAGATAGCTTATGGCCGGAAAACATGTGCATCATTTCAGATAGGAATGAGAGCATAATCAAATTTGTATCGAGAGTGTATCCTACGGTACCCCATTTTGCTTGTTTATGTGTCACGACCCAAAATCCAACTAGTCGTGATGGCACCTAACCCAACCCGCTAGGTAAGCCAATTAACAACTTTCCAATTCTAATGAAATTTAATAAGACAATTAAGTGAAAGAAAATATCTGAATCTTATACATTCCCCAAGGACTAGTAGTACAAATCGTGAGCATCTAAGATTTAGAATTTACGAAGCTGGTATGAAATAAAGTACATCATCTGTTTGAAATATACATGAACAGATCTTTCATAAGTCTAGAGCTACTATGAACAAGAGGCAGCTATAACCGAAACGCATGTACATCTTCAAATCCATCTCCCGTCGAATACAACAACATCATCATCCAATATCTGTACGCAAGGTGCAGAAGTGTAGTATGAGTACAACCTACACCATGTACTCAATAAGTAACAAACCTAACCTTAGGTTGAAAGTAGTGACGAGCTAGAACAGAGGCCGGAGTCCAATACCAATAGCCAACAACAGTTCATAACAACATAATAATAATGGTACAAGAAACATACTCAGATATAAGATGCTCATCTCGTTCACAGTTCGGACAAATAGGCATTCTTTTCAAGTATATAAGTGAAAAACCAATTCTTTTACCGAAATCACCAAAATATGAGTAGTATTGTAAAACTATGATTTTTTCCCAAAAATTTTCAACAATAAATAAGATGTTTCATTTTTCAGATAGCATGAGGAAAGTACATCTCTATGCCTACATGTCACTATGCAGGTGAAATCATGAATGTCACCAAAATTGGGTAGCAGAAAGAAATGCATCTCTATGCATGTATCTCAAGTACGCATGTCAAATGCAATGTATCTCAGTGATGAACTCATGCACTCACACTCTCAGAATACTCAATCTCATTATCTCACACTTTTCACTCATCATGCTCAATCGCTCGACATACTCAGTTACTTAGTAATGTATATGGTCAATCTAGCCCAGTGAAGATCCATCCCAAATATATATATATATATATATATATATATATATATATATATATATATATATATATATATATATATATATATATATATATATATATCAACTGACAGTCAGTCACTCAGTACTGTATAAGGCCAATCCATCCTAGGGGAAGATCCATCCCCAAATATAAATGATTCGGGCAAGATCCATGCCCAGAAAAAATCCATCCCTCAATATAAATCAACTGCGCTCACTACGGGTGTGTACAAATTTCGGAGGGGCTCCTTCAGCCCAAGAGTTATAATAAGCCAGATCCAGGCATAAATCAATAAAGCATGATATGGTGTGCAGCCCGATCCCATAAATATCACTCACAATCAGGCCCTCGGCCTCACTCAGCCATCAAACTCTCCAGTCTCTCGGGCTAACAATGTTATGAAACTAGCTCAAAAATGATGATATGATATATCAATAAATAATAATAGAGACTGAGATATGATATGCAATGAATAAATATGACTAAGTACAAAACTTCAATTTAAACATATAATTCAATAATAGAAATGACCTCAGTGGGTCCCAATAATCCCAACATATGCCTAAGCATGATTTTTAGGATGAATTACAGCTCAGGTGTTCTAACACATAGAGTACAATGAAAATATCCAGAAAAGATAGCTACATAATTCCATGGAATTGACTAAATCACAATTCACACGGTGCATGCCCACACGTCTATCACCTAGCATATGCGTCACCTCAACATCAATCACATAACACGCAATACGTGATTTCATACCCTCAGCACCAAGTTTAGAAGTTCTACTTACCTCGAACATGCCAAATCCAATACCAAGCAAGCCAAACGATGCTTTAAAATGCCATCCCATGCGTACCGACCTCCGAACGGCTTGAAACTAGCCCAAAGCAACTCAAATATATCAAATAATGCCAAAGGGAACAAACCCAATCGATAAATGTCGAATCTTTAATCAAAATCCCGAAATCGACCAAAAAGTCAAACCCAAGCCCGCACCTCGGAACTCGATGAAACTTACAAATTCCGACAAGCCATTCAATTACGAGTCCAACTATACTAGTTTCACCCTAATCCGACTCCGAATCGATGTTCAAAACTCAATAATTCACTCTATGAAACTTTGAACAAAACCCCCCAATTTTCTCTTTAAAATTCACATTCCGATTACCAAAAACAAAAATAGATTCACAAAATATAACCAAAATCGAGTGGAGAACTCTTACCCCAATTCATAAATCGCCTAAAATATTGTCCAAATCCGAGCTCCCCAACTCAAAATATGATCAAATGAACAAATCCTCGATATTAAATATTTTTTTGTTCAGTTGTTCTACCTTGTTTTATATGTCAAACGATCCCAAAATTCGCTTTTGGTGCCTCCAATAGATTTCTTGTGAAATATCAGTCAAGTTAGGGCTTTGAATCACCCAATTCGGCCTTAAAATGAGGAAAATATGATGTTTTGAAGTTTTAAGTGAAGTCTGGAGATTTAAGGGATAAAAAATGACATTTTCGTAATTATTTTACACTAGAAAATCAGCAACGAAAGAATTTTTGTTTTAGCCCCCAAAACTCATTCGGAACCTCCCGGACACAAATCATATATCTGTTTCAATCATAACATATGCTACGAACATGCTCGCGCATTCAAAACACCGAAAAGAGGTCATCTTGACCCGATATTGACAATGGTCAAACTCTAAATTCTTAACTTAACTAGTTTCTCAACCAATGATCCAAAATACACCCGAGCCCCTCAGGACCCCATTCAATTATACCAATAAGTCTTAAAACACAATACGATTTTATTCGAAGCTTCAAATCACATCAAACAACATAAAAACCACGAATCGTACCTCAAATCAAACTTAATAAAATTTTGAACTTTCAACATCCAAAACTCGTGCCGAACCATATCAAATCAACTCGAAATGATCTCAAATTTTGCACACAAGTTTAAATGACATAATGAAGATATTCCAACTCCGGGAAACAAAATCTGAACCCGATATTACCAAAGTCAACTTCCAGTCAAACTTATGAACATTCCAAAACTCCAAATTGCCAACTTTCGCCAATTAACGCTAGAACCTTCAATAAACATCCAATTATACGGACATACACCCAAGTCCAAAATCACCATACGGACCTAACAAAACCATCAAAATTTTGATCCGGGGTTGTAACGACCCGGCCAGTTGTTTCGAGAGTTATAGCCCCGTTTTTCCCATTTCTACTACTTTTTGTGTTATTCAGCTATATTATGTTACATCGGGTTAGTTGGTTCGGGTTCGGAAGGAACTCGGAGCGGAATGAGACACTTAGTCTCATAATTAAAAAATTTAAGTTAGAAAAGTGGACCGGATATGGACCTATATGTAAATGACCTCGGATTTAAATTTTGATGATTCCAATAGCTCCGTATGGTGATTTTAGGCTTAGAAGCGTGTCCGGAATATTATCTGGAAGTCCGTAGAGGAATTAGGCTTGAAATGCCGAAAGTTTAATTTTTGAGAAGTTTAACCGGGGGTTGACTTTTTGAAATCGGGGTTGGAATCTGATTCTGAAAATTGGAATACCTCTGTTATTTTATTTATGAATTGTGTGTAAAATTTGAGGTCAATCGGACATGATTTGATATGTTCCGGAGTCGTTTGTAGAAATTAGAAATTTCAAACTTTATTAGGCTTGAATTGGGGTGTAATTCATGGTTTTGGCATTGTTTGAGGTGATTTGAGGGTTCAACTAATTCCGTATGATGTTTTAGGACTTGTTGGTATATTTGGTTGAGGTCCCGAGGGGCTCGGGTGAGTTTCGGATTGTTAGCGGGTTGGATTTTGGACTTGGAACTCTGCTGGAATTTTTCTGATGCACCATCTGGTTTCCTTCATCGCGTTTGCGAGTGGAGCCTCGCGTTCGCGAAGAGGAACTGGGAGGCTGGCAATATTTGCTCTTCGTGTTCGTAAAGAGAAGCACGCATTCGTGAAGGGTGGACTGGGTGTGCATCGCGAACGCGAGAGGTGTTACGCGTTCGCAAAGAAGAGAGGAAGCAGCCGAAAACCCCAGGCAATTGGTCTACGCGTTCGTGTAAGGTGGTGTCGCGTTCGCGTAGTGAGGGGAAAACGAAGCATTGTGTTCGCGATGGGTTGAACACGTTCACGTAGAAGGCATTGAGGCAGAGGCATTTTGTGCTTCACGAACGCGAGGGTGATGTCGCGTTCGCGAAGGAGGAAATTGGACGAGAGTTATTTTGTGCTTCGTGAACGCGAGGCACTGACCGCGTTTGCGAAGAAGAAAAGTCTGGGCAGTGAGTTTAAGTCCCATTTTTAGTTTTTGGCGATTTGGAGCTCGGAATTGAGGCTATTTTGGGTGATTTTTCAGAGGAAACAACGGGGTAAGTGTTCTTAACTCAATATTGGTTAAATTACCCGAATCCATAGTTGTTTTTATCATTTAAATTGGTGAATTGAGTTGGGAAAAATTTGAAAACCCTCTTGGTTTAAATTGAAGATTTGAGGGTCGAGTTGGGGTCGGATTTTTGTAAAATTGGTATGGTTAGACTCGTGGTTGAATGGGTTTCCGGATTTTATAACTTTTGTCGAGTTCCGAGACGTGGGCCGCACGAGCGATTTTTGAGCTAATTTTCGGATTTTTATGGAAAATCATTATTATCTTGTGGAATTAATTCCAATGAATTTTATTGACTGAAAAGAATTATTTATGACCAGATTCGAGGCGTTTGGAGATCAATTCATGAGAAAAGGATATTACAGAATAAGAATTTCGCGGTTTGAGGTAAGTAACGATTGTAAATCTAGTCCTGAGGGTATGAAATCCCGAATTTTGTATCATTCTACTATTTTTAGTGATGCACATACTAGGTGACGGGCGTGTGGGCGTGCACTGTTGGGGATTGTGACTTGGTCCGTCCCGTAGCAACTGTAAAGTTGCATACTTTGTTGAAACTATATGATACTTATATGTTTTAGAAAGAGTTTCTGTAAATTGGGTTGAATGCCAAGTTTGGGCCTTGCGCCAGTGCTGTTTGGACCCTTAGGGGCTTTATCTTACTATCATCTCATTGTTTTTGATTGAAAATCTATACCCAGTCAGGTATATATTTGTTTACCGCATAACTCAGTTTTTGTGACTTTATTTTGATGCATATAAATGTTTTGGGCCGAATGCCCGAGTGGCTTGAGAGGTTTATGACTGAGTGAGGCCGAGGGCCTGATTTGTGAGGATATTTTTGGGATCGGGATGCACGCCGCAGCATGTTTGATATCGGCCGAGGGCCTGATTGTGAGGATGAGTGTGGATCAGGGCTGCCCGCCTGCAATATACTTTATTATTATAGCACGTGAGTTGTCCGCATCACGTGAGTTATCCGTGTAGATTATAGAGCTTGGGCAGAAGGAGGCCCTTCGGAGTCTGTACACACCCCCAGTGAGCGCAGGTACCTACTGAGTGCGAGTGCTGAGTGTTGAGTGACTGGGAGGCATAAGTGATTGTGAGGTATGCCTGAGTGGCAAGAGTGATTGTAAGGTATGCCCGAGTGGCACGAGTGACTGTGAGGTTTGCCTGAGGGGCTGTTTATGATTTCATCATTTTTGCTCACCTTTGCATTGAGCCTTTGTTTGAAAAACTTTTGGAAAAATATCTTTAAATGATTTTTACTGGAACCGGGTTTAAACGAGATGATTTTATTCAAACACTGATTTTTAAAGCATGTTGTACTTTATTGAGATTTCATGATATGAACGTATATGCTTTATTGCTCGTCACTACTTACTGGGTTGGCGTACTCACGTTACTCCCTGCACCTTGTGTGCAGATTCAGGTGTAGCTGGACACGATAGCGGTTATTGAGTGTTCTGGTTGCATATTTTCTTGGAGATAAGAAGGTAGCTGTTTGGCGATCGCAGCCCCTGCTCTTCTCCCTCTTATCTTCCTCTAGTTGTATTTAGTTATTTTCCAGGCTGAGTTAGCCTTGATATTGTTACACAGTTTGTAGTAGATGCTCATGACTAGTGACACCCCAATGTCGGGCTTTTCTTTCCGCACTTTTATTTTGATTGGAACTCCTTTACGAAGGTTTTTATGTTAAATAACACTGAAATTATCTTTGAAATGAAATTATCGGTTTGTTTTGGAAATGAGTCGGCTTGCCTAGTTCCACGATAGGCGCCATCACGACAGAGGTTAGTTTGGGTCATGACAAATTGGTATCAGATCCTAGGTTACATAGGTCTCACGAGTTATGAGCGGGTTTAGTAGAATCTTGCGGATCGGTACGGAAACATCTGTACATATCTTCAGGAGGATGCAAAACCTTTAGGAAACTCCACATTCTTGAATTCTTGTCATGCGAATCTGTTGATTCTAGTAACTAAACATTTGTTGTTTCATTCTCTCACAGATGGTGAGGACTCGTACTACTGGGCAGGAGGACCAGCCACCAGTACCACTAGCCAGGGCCGCGAGAGGCCGAGGCCGCGGTAGAGGCCGTGGTAGGGGCAGAGGTGCAGCCCGTACAACAGCTGGGGCAGTAGCTACAGATCCACCGGTTGTCCCAGATCAGGACCAAGTTCCAGTTATTGATGTTCCAGCTCAGGCACCACTTGTGCCTATTGTGATTCCAGGCCTTCAGGAGGCCCTAGCTCAGATTCTGACAATGTGTACTGGCTTTGCTCAGGCGGTCTCTATTTTGACGGCCGAAGCCACTTCTCAGGACAGGGGAGGCACTCAAACTCCCGTCGCTCACACACCCGAGTAGGTTATTCAAGGACTTTAGACACCGAAGGCACCACCAGCCCAGCCAGTTGCTTTTTCTCAGGATTATGTGGTTCCTGCTATGCCTGAGGATGATCAGCGTAGGTTGGAGAGGTATGGGAAACTTCAACCACCACCTTTCAGTGGCACAGAGAGAGAGGATGCTCAGGACTTTTTGGACAAGTGTCAGAGGATACTCCGTACTGGTGGTATTTTGGAGACTTGTGGGGTCTCATTCACTACCTTTCAATTTTCTGGGGTTGCACTCAGATGGTGGGAGACTTACGAGAGGCGTAAGCCTGTTGGCGCAGCATCCCTTACTTGGCAGCAGTTCTTCGTGGTCTTTTTGGAGAAGTTCGTGCCTCGATCCCACAGAGAGGAGTTGTGCAGACAGTTTGAGCAGCTTCGCTAGGGTGATATGTCTGTGACACAGTATGAGATGCGATTCTCTGAGTTGGCCCATCATGCGATCTGGTTGGTTCCCACGGACAGGGAAAGGATCATGAGGTTTATCGATGGTCTCACCTATCAGCTATAGTTGCTCATGACCAGAGAGAAGGTTTCAGGTGCTACCTTTGATGAGGTTGTCAACATTGCTCGGCAGATTGAGATGGTTCGCGGTCAGGAGAGGGTTGAGAGGGAGGCCAAAAGGCCTTATGGTCAGGGCGGATTCAGCAGTGCTCCTTTTGGGGGTCAGTTCCAGCACGGTAGAGGTCATCATTTCAGACAGGCTCAGTCAGCTCGGCCATTTCATCAGGGTGCATCATCTGGCCATTATTCTCACAGTTCTCATCAGGGCCACTCATCACTTAGTGCCCTTCCAGTTCAGAGTTCATCCCGTGCTCCACCTTTTCAGGGCCCTTCCATGCCAGGTTCTTCTACCTGTCATCCCGATTCTAGGGGTTCCCTTTAGTTTCCGCCACCAGCACCAGGGAGTTGTTTTTGAGTGTGGGGATCTTGGGCATATGTGGAGGCAGTGTCCTCATCGTCATGGAGGTCTATCTCAGCAGAGGAGTCAGCCTCCGACTACAGCACCGGTTACCTCACTACCCGCCTAGTCAGCTCGGGGTGGAGGTCAGTCAGCTAGGGGTCACCCTAGAGGGGGAGGCAGATCAGGGGGTGGTCAGGCCCGTTTCTATGCTCTCCCTGCCAGACCAGATGCTATTGCTTCAGATGCTGTGATTACATGTATTGTCTCAGTTTGTCACAGAGATGCCTCAGTATTATTTGACCCTGATTCCACGTATTCATATGTTTCCTCGTATTTCGCCCATTTTCTGGATATGCCCCGTGAGTCCTTAGTTTTATCTGTACATGTATCTACTCCTGTGGGCGATACTATTATTGTGGACCGCGTATATCGGTCATGTGTGGTGACTATTGAGGGTCTGGAGACCCGAGTGGATCTATTATTGCTCAGTATGATTGACTTTGATGTGATATTGGGTATGGATTGGTTATCTCCATGTCATGATGTTCTAGATTGTCACGCTAAGACAGTGGCATTGGCTATGCCAGGAATTCCAAGGGTTGAGTGGAACGGTTCTGTAGATTATGTACCAAGTAGGGTGATTTCATATTTGAAGGCTCAACGCATGGTTGAGAAGGGTTGTCTATCTTATTTGGCTTTTGTGAGAGATGTTAGTGCAGAGACTCCTGTCATTGATTCTGTTCCGGTGGTACGTGATTTTCCAAATGTGTTTCATGCAGACCTGTCGGGCATGCTGCCTGACAGGGATATTGACTTTGTCATTGATTTGGTTCCGGGAACTCAGCCAATTTCTATTCCACCGTATCATATGGCACCGGTGGAGTTGAAGGAATTGAAAGAACAACTTCAAGAACTCCTTGATAAGGGGTTTATTCTGCCTAGTATGTCACCTTGAGGTGCACTGGTTCTATTTGTGAAGAAGAAGGATGGTTCCATGAGAGTGTGTATTGATTACATGCAGTTGAACAAGGTCAAAGTCAAGAATAAGTATCCTTTGCCTCGCATTGATGATTTATTCGACCAGCTTCAGGGAGCGAGGGTGTTCTCCAAGATTGATTTGAGGTCCGGTTATCACCAGCTAAAGATTCGGGATTCAGATACTCTTAAAACAACTTACAGAACCCGATATGGCCATTATAAGTTCTTGGTGATGTCCTTTGGGCTGACCAATGCCCCAACAACGTTCATGAATTTGATGAACAGTGTATTTCAGCCCTATTTGGACTCATTCGTTGTTGTATTCATTGATGACATCCTGGTGTACTCTCGTAGCCAGGAGGAGCACGCTCAGCATTTGAAGATTGTATTACAGAGATTAAGGGAGGAGAAGCTTTATGCAAAGTTCTCCAAATGTGAGTTTTGGCTCAGTTCAGTAGCATTCTTGGGGCACGTGGTGTTAAGTGAAATTCAGGTGGATCCGAAGAAGATAGAGGCGGTGCAGAGTTGGCCCAGACCGTCCTCAGCCATGGAGATTAGGAGCTTTCTTGGTTTGGCGGTTACTACCGTCGCTTTGTGGAGGGATTTTCATCTATTGCATCGCCCTTGACCAAATTGACCCAAAAGGTGTTCCATTCAGGTGGTCGGATGAGTGTAAGGAGAGCTTTCAGAAGCTCAAGACTGGTTTGACCATAGCTCCAGTGTTGGTTCTACCATCAGCTTCAGGTTCTTATACCGTGTATTGTGATGCCTCGAGGATAGGCATTGGTTGTGTTTTAATGCAGGAGGGTACGGTGATCGCCTATGCCTCACGCCAGTTGAAGACCCATGAGAAGAACTATCCTGTCCATGATCTTGAGTTAGTAGCCATTATTCACGCCTTGAAGATTTGGCGTCATTATTTGTATGGGGTTCATTGTGAGATCTATACTGATCACCGGAGTCTGCAGTATCTGTTAAAGCAGAAGGATCTTAATTTGCTTCTTAAGGACTATGATATAACTATTTTGTACCATCCGGGGAAGGCCAATATGGTGGCCGAAGCTTTGAGTCATCGGGCAGAGAGTTTGGGGAGTTTAGTATATCTTCCAGCAGCAGAGAGTCCGTTGGCATTGGATGTTCAGGCCTTAGCGGGCCAGCTTATCAGATTGGATATTTCGGAGCCTAGTCGGGTATTGGCTTGTGTGGTCTCCAGGTCTTCTCTTTATGACCGTATCAGGGAGCGTCAGTATGATGACCCCCACTTGCTCATTCTTTAGGGCAGGGTTCGGAGAGGTGATTCTAGGGATGTGACTATTGGTGATGACAGCGTGCTGAGAATGCAGGGCCGGATATGTGTGCCTAATGTAGATGGGCTTTGAGAGTTGATTCTTGAGGAGGCCCACAACTCGCGGTATTCCATCCATCCGGGTGACGCAAAGATGTACCAGGATTTGAGGCAGCACTATTGGTGGAGGCGGATGAAGAAAGATATAGTTGGGTTTGTGGCTCGGTGTCTCTACTGTCAGTAGGTTAAGTATGAGCATCAGAGACCGGGTGGCTTGATTAAGAGATTAGAGATCCCAAAGTCGAAGTGGGAATGGATCACCATGGACTTTGTAGTTGGGCTCCCACAGACTTCGAGGAAGTTCGATGCTATTTGGGTTATTGTGGATCGGCTGAGCAAGTCCACGCACTTCATTCCAGTTGGTACTACTTACTCTTCAGAGCGGTTGGCTGAGATTTACATCTGAGAGATTGTTCGCCTGCATGGTGTCCCAGTTTCCATCATTTCAGATAGGGGCACTTAGTTCACATCGCAGTTTTGGAGGGTCGTGCAACGAGAGTTGGGTACTCAGGTTGGGTTGAGCATAGATTTTCACCCTCAGACGGATGGGCAGTCCGAGCACACTATTCATATATTGGAGGACATGTTGCGTGCTTGTGTAATTGACTTTGAGGGTTCATGGGACCGATTTCTGTAACTCGCGAAGTTTGCATATAACAACAGTTATCAGTCGAGTATTCAGATGGCTCCGTACGAGGCTTTGTATGGGAGGAGGTGTAGATATCCGGTCGGATGGTTTGAGCTGGGTGAGGCTAGGCTCTTAGGTACAAACTTGGTTCAGTATGCATTAGATAAGGTGAAATTGATTCAGGAGCGGCTTCGCACGGCACAGTCTAGGCAGAAGAGCTACGCGGATAGGAAGGTCCGTGATGTGTCTTTTATGGTTGGGGAGAAGGTTTTGCTGAAGGTATCACCCATGAAGGGTATTATGAGGTTTGGGAATAGGGGAAAGTTGCGCCCGGTTCATTGGGCCTTTTGAGGTGCTTTAGAGGATAGGAGAGGTGGCTTATAAGCTTGCCTTGCCACCCAGCTTGTCGAGTATGCATCTAGTATTTCATGTTTCCATGCTCCGGAAGTATAATAGAGGTCCGTCCCATGTTTTGGATTTCAGCACGGTTCAGTTGGAGGGTGATATGACTTATGATGTGGAGCCGGTGGCTATTTTGGATCGGCAGGTTCGAAGGTTGAGGTCAAAGGATATAGCTTTAGTGAATGTGAAATGGAGAGGTCAGCCTGTGGAGAAGGCCACCTGGGAGACCGAGCGGGAGATGCGGAGCAGATATCCACAACCATTCGAAACTCCAGATATGTTTCTAGACCCGTTCGAGGACGAACCCGGCCAGTCGTTTCGAGAGTTATAGCCCCATTTTTTCCATTTCTACTTCTTTTGTGTTGTTCAGCTATATTATATTATATCGGGTTAGTTGGTTCGGGTCCGTAATGAACTCGGAGTAAAATGAGACACTTAGTCTCAAAATTTAAAAATTTAAGTTAGAAAAGTAGACCGGCTATGGACCTATGTGTAAACGACCTCAAATTTGAATTTTGATGATTCCAATAGCTCCGTATAGTGATTTTGGGTTTAGGAGCGTGTCCGTAATATTATTTGGAAGTCCATAGAGGAATTAGGCTTGAAATGCCGAAAGTTTAATTTTTGAGAAGTTTGACCAGGGGGTTGACTTTTTGATATCAGGGTTGGAATCTGATTCTAAAAATTGAAATACCTCTGTTATGTCATTTATGACTTGTGTGCAAAATTTGAGGTCAATCGGACGTGATTTGATAGGTTCCGGAGTCGTTTGTAGAAATTAGAAATTTCAAAGTTCATTAGGCTTGAATTGGGGTGTAATTCATGGTTTTAGCGTTGTTTGAGGTGATTTAAGGGTTCGACTAAGTCCGTATGACTTTTTAGGACTTGTTGGTATATTTGGTTTAGGTCCCGAGGGGCTCGGGTGAGTTTCGGATGGTTAGCGGGTTGGATTTTGGACTTGGAACTCTGCTGCAATTTTTCTGATGCACCATCTGGTTTCCTTCATCGCGTTCGCGAGTGGAGCCTCGAATTCGCGAAGAGGAACTGGGAGGCTGGCAATATTTTCTCTTCGTGTTCGTGAAGAGAAGCACGCATTTGCGAAGGGTGGACTGGGAGTGCATCACGAACGCGAGAGGTGTTATGCGTTCGCGAAGAAGAAAGGAAGCAGCCGAAAACCCCCAGGCAATTGGTCTACGCGTTCGCGTATGGGGGTGTCGCATTCGCATAGTGAGGGGGAAACAAAGCATCGCATTCGCGATGGGTTGAACGCGTTCGCGTAGAAGGCATTGAGGCAGAGGCATTTTGTGCTTCGCGAATTCGAGGGTGATGTCACGTTCGCGAAGGAGGAAATCAGACGGTAGTTATTTTGTGCTTCGTGAACGCGAGGTACTGACCGCGTTCGCGAAGAAGAAAAGTCTGGGCAGTGAGTTTAAGTTCTGAAAATGGGACTTCGTCCCATTTTTAGTTTTTGGCGATTTGGAGCTCGGAATTGAGGCGACTTTGGGTGATTTTTCAGAGGAAACAATGGGGTAAGTGTTCTTAACTCAATATTGGTTAAATTACCCGAATCCATGGTTGTTTTTATCATTTAAATTGGTGAATTGAGTTGGGAAAAATTTGGAAACCCTCTTGGTTTAAATTGAAGATTTGAGGGTCGAGTTGGGGTCGGATTTTTGTAAAATTAGTATGGTTAGACTCGTGGTTGAATGGGTTTCCGGATTTTATAACTTTTGTCGAGTTCGAGACGTGGTCCCCATGGGCGATGTTTGAGCTAATTTTTTGGATTTTTATGGAATATCATTATTATCTTGTGGACTTAATTCCAATGAATTTTATTGACTGAAACGTATTATTTATGACCAGATTCGAGGCGTTTGGAGACCAATTCACGAGAAAAGGACGTTGCAGAATAAGAATTTCGCGGTTTGAGGTAAGTAACGATTGTAAATCTAGTCCTAAGGGTATGAAACCCCGGATTTTGTATCATTCTACTATTTTTAGTGACGCACATGCTAGGTGACGGGCGTGTGGACGTGCACTGTTGGTGATTATGACTTGGTCCATCCCGTAGCAACTGTAAAGTTGCATACTTTGTTGAAACTATGTGATCCTTATATGTTTTAGAAAGAGTTTCTGTAAATTGGGCTGAATGCCAAGTTTGGGCCTTGCGCCAGTGCTGTTTGGACCCTTAGGGGCTTTATCTTACTATCCTCTCATTGTTTTCAATTGAAAATCTATACTGAGTCATGTTTATACTTGTTTACCGCATAACTCAGTTTTTGTGACTCTATTTTGATGCATATAAATATTTTTTGCCGAATGCCCTGTTTTACTAAAATGCCCGAGTGGCTTGAGAGGTTTATGACTTAGTGAGGCCGAGGGCCTGATTTGTGAGGATATTTATGGGATCGGGATGCACGCCGCAACATGTTTGATATCGGCCGAGGGCCTGATTGTGAGGATAAGTGTGGATCGGGGCTGCCCTCATGCAGCATACTTTATTATTATAGCACGTGAGTTGTCCGTACAACACGTGAGTTGTCCGTGTAGATTATAGCACTTGGGTTGAAGGAGCCCCTCCGGAGTCTGTACACACCCCCAGTTAGCGCAGGTACCTACTGAGTGCGAGTGCCGAGTGCCGAGTGCTGAGTGACTGGGAGGCATGAGTGATTGTGAGGTATGCCCGAGTGGCAAGAGTGATTGTGAGGTATGCCCGAACAACTTGAAAATCAAAATCGACGATTCACACAAGTCATAATACATCATGCAGAGATACTTGTGCCCTCAAACTACTGAGCAAAGTAAAAATGTTCAAAACAACCGGTCGGGTCGTTACAATATGGCATCTGTGGAACAACGTATATATGAAATTCAAAAAGAGTCATGCAAAGTTTAACGAGGTATACTTTTCAATGGCAAAATCATACACCCAGGATGAATTTGATAGTCTAATAGAAAAGGTGGAGAAGGTAGATATTCGGGTTAAAGATTACTTGGAATTAGCTGGATACGAAAATTGGGCTAGGTTATATGCACCTGTTAACCGGGGATGGACCATGACGTCAAATATTGCTGAGTCATTCAATTCGACACTTGTATCATCTAGAGAATTGCCAATATACGACTTTCTAGAAGAAGTTAGGAAGATGTTTGGACGTTGGAATTGCAGCAATCGAAAAGAAGCTTGACACACGTACACAACGCTTGGGAAAAATATTAGTAGATCTTTACATTGAATGAGGCACCATCTACCCGAATTACTGTAAGTTTTTTTTGCTATAAGTAATTGCATTGAAAAAATTAAAATATATGAATACATCATTTATTTATGCCTGATACAACATGTATTAGTAACCTACTGCCTTTCCTTTTAATAATAACACTAGTGCATGTATTCTATTGTATCTAACAGTTGTATTCAATATATTCAAATGTATTCTTGTATTAACTGTATATTATATATTCATAATACATGTTACTACAACTGTATTGTGTATATTGCATTGGTTTTATTCAATAGTTTTCTATTTGTATTGACAATAGTTTACTGTATTTCACTATATTTCAAAAATAAATGTATTCACTTTAATATTTTGTTTGTGGAATAGTGTTTGCATTCAGTGTATTTCAAATGTTTTTTTCCTTGTATTCATGTATACTGTATTTAATACGTTAAGTCATTGACAAATACATTTAATGTAGGTTATCCCTTCGACTTAACACTTGCACATGGTGAACGATGAAGGAAGGCATTACACCATTTTCCTCCTAGAGAAAACTTGCAGTTGTGGGTGGTTCCAAGTTGACGAATTATCATGCCCACATGCTTGGGCTGTCTTGAAAAGCAAGTTCCTAATGTCAGAAGATTATTGCTCGGACTATTACAAATCAAAGTCTGTTGTAATGACATACGAGGTGCCCGTATCCACTGCCTAACCGAAGTGAATGGAATATACTAGCACATATATCAGAGGAAGTTGTCTTACCACCCAAATAGAAATGGCCTCTTGGAAGGCCAAAGAAGAAGCGCGATAAGTCGTTAAGTGAATTGCTTCAGAAGATAAATCAACATTTGTGTAGTATATGTGGCCAGGGAGGACATAATAAGCGTACTTGTTTAAATGCTCCACGTAAGAATTAGTTCATGTTCTGATTGTAATTACTAAAATAACTATATGGCATAAATTTGTTCAAGTTTTCTATTACATAATGGTTTCTTGGTGTATTGGATTCTTACTGGATGAATTTTTTAAGTTTAGATTACTAAATTGAACGCTATTATGATGTATATACAGGTATGAGGTATAGCAGGACATGTATACATAAAATAAAAAAGTGTGCATTCAAAAAAAATTGAATACATATGTAATACAATTCCAAACAAACTTATGAATACATAACAAAACTATGTACATGAATATACTAATACATAAATACAGAGGAATACAAACATAGGAAACAAAACAGAATATAATTACTGAATATAATTAAGTTCGAAATATAATAAATACAGTAAAATACGATGAATACAACCAGAACAAACAATGAAAACAACCATTGAATACAACGCTGCCTATCATTTAAATATAGCAGAATATAGCAGGGATGTAAAACCATTGAATTATGCTGAATATAGCAGGGATATATATCAGCATAATACAACTATAACAATACATAATAGAACTATGTGTATGATTATACTAATACATAAATACAACAGAATATATGAATTAACAACATATATTAAATTCTGTTATGGATTATATCATTACCATCTTAAAGACAACAAGACATTCATGTATTCAAAACCAAAAAGGTTGCATACAACCATGGTGTATTCAGTAATAAGCTGCAAATACAATCCGTTTTACATAAAACTATTCTAAAACTATCTTCACAGAAGTATCTGAATCTTTGATTTGCCTAACAATCTTTGCTGGTGCTTCATTGTCGCTTATCGCATCGGCGCCTATCTTCCGCATAGCATAGTCCCAAAGGAGGGCACCATATCTTTGATGGAGTAAATTGGCATCAAAGGTTGTTTGTGGAACCAATCCATAAGTGCTCAAATACTCTGCGTATGCTGTGACATACAACCCACAATCCCTGAAAAAGTAGATTGACAACAGTTAAATATAATTCATATATATAAGATTATAAATGATACAAGAATCAGAAATAGGATTGAATGCATACATGCTCCCAGCTCTTTGTTGAGGCAGATTTGAAATAAAAACAATATCAAAATGCTCAGTTTGTGTTGTGTCATTGTATGCTGGTTCACGTGACCAATCTATGCATTGCTTGTCTCTGTAAAAACCATTGATCGATAGGTACAGAGGTATAAGCTTAGCAAGCTTATCTATCTCAGAACTCACTTAAGCATCATGACATACTGATCGGTAGGAGTTATATACATTGATACACCTCTCCTTAAATAAGATAACTACCAATATCCAATGAAGTTTGTCTTTTAAGTTGACTTGTATAAAGACATTGTCGACCGTATGCCATGGTACATTAGCTAGCAATCTATAGCCCCTTATGTATACACATACAACATCTTCTTTCTTGGCTACACTTGCATCATTATTTGTATCATTATATTTGTCGAAGATTTCAGCAATTCTTGTCTTGAATATACAATCAACAATGGTGTATTTGAATATGTTACTTTGGTTGTACTTGCCCTTCTTTCTCAAGTAGTAAAATATGGCATCAATATGTTGTATATAAATTGAATACATAGCGTGAATACATTGAAGTCAAAAAAATAAAAAAATCTTCTTAACAGTGAATATAGTTAGTATAAAATATTTGAAATAAAACCTAGGAAACCAAACAGAATATATTGAATGAATACAGTGAAGTTTTAAAGACAATGAAGATACTGAATACATATTTCAATACAATGATTACAATGATTATATATTGAAGACACTGAATACATATTTCAATACAATGAATACAATGATTATATACATTTGAAATATATTGAATACAGCAACAATATGTATTGGAAATAGCTTAACTACTATTAATAAAAAAAATACATCTGAATACATACTTCAATACATTGAATACATATTGATGAAAATAATAGTGAAACACAGTGAAGTTTGAGAAACAGAGAAGACACTGAATACAGTGAAATACAATGAAGACATTGAATACAGTGAAGACACTAAATATAGTGAATATAATGAAGATAATGAATACAGTAAAGTTTGAATATATATTGAATACATATTTCAATACAGTGAATACACTGATTATATATTCAAAACACTGAATACATATTTCAAAACACTGAATACAATGATTATAAACCTTTGAATTTTGATATGTATTGAATACAACAACAATATGTATTGAGAATAACTTAACTACAGTTAATATAAAATACAGCTGAATATATTGATAGCAACATAATGAATACAGTGAATTCAAATGACTATTAATAAAAAATAAATCTGAATACATACTTCAATACATTGGGTACATATTGCCGAATAAAACAATGAAACACAGTGAAGTTTGAAAAACATTGAAGACACTGAATACAGTGAATACAGTGAAATGCAATTAAGGCATTGAATACATTGAATATACCGAATACAGTGAATATAGTGAAGACACTGAATATAGTGAAGTTTGAATACATATTGCATACATATTTTAATACAGTGAATATAGTGATTATATATTAAAAATACATCTGAATACATACTTCAATACATTGAATACAATGATTATAAACCTCTGATATATATTGAATACAAAATTTATATGTATTGAGAATAACTTAACTACTGTTAATATAAAATGCATATGACTACACTGAGAGCAACATAATGAATACATTGAATCCAAACTTTGAATATGTTGAATAAAACAGTGAAACACAAACACATGTAAAATACACTGAATACATATTTCAAAACATTGAATCCAAACAATGAAAAAATTGAATATAACTAAATTCAATGTATAAGGGATATATCTTACATCGTCATTCCATAGTTGCCCGTCAAATGATAGAAGGTAAAATTATTTTTTTCAGTGACTTAATGAACTCCAAAATCTAACGGTATAGGCAGTGTTGACTTGTGTTTCTTGTAATGGTCTTCCTTATCATTTCTACAAGGATTTAGAAGTAAAAAAAATTATTCTTCACACTATAAAGGGTAAAACCATACATTATAGATCGAAAAAAGAAACTTACTTTTGATCATGTTTAGCCAGCAGACCATCACGAACCCATTTCTCGAATTCTTGAATTCTTAAAGAATGATGTGACCCCGATATTAAATCATATTCAAAGGGATACTTTTTGTCAAATATGGGAGTCAACTTTACTGAAGTACCTGCAATTCATCAGAGTCATTAATAGCGACATCTAATTATAGTTGACATGGGGATATAAAATATAGCTTTATAAAATATAGCTTTTGTATATAAATTTACTGGCCGACCGAGTCAATGTTTGTCTCATAAAGCAAAGAATTCCATCAACTTGGATGCCGAGTCCTATGCGAAGGTAAAGGCGTTGAATCAACAAGTTTAGGTGCTGGATGTATCACAATTCTAGTTTCTGGAATTTGACTTGGAAGGTCCTCGTCGGCCAACTCAAATTGTGACACATGTATTTCTCCGGATACATCATCGTCAGTTTTGGGTGGTATGAAACTCGGCACCTCTGATTCAGTAGGCCCCTCATTTCTTAATTCACCACAAACAGGAATCTCCTC